>NC_143261.1:59707740-60332740 GCF_984573655.1 Nuphar pumila | reverse complement strand
TTTTACTTATTTTTTGTATTATGTGTTGCTTTTCTCACTTATTGCTACTGTTTTTAAAAATTTTTTAAGCACCAAGTTTATATTTATCAACCAAACCTAGAGAAATTGCCTTGCTAAGATATGTCCGAGACCGATATTTGTGACTATGATAATATATATTTTTTATATTTATATAATGCATGTCTACCTATTTTATTGCTTGTTGATCATTGATTTATATTTTATACTACTGTGATATAAAAATTTCTAAAATATTGTTTATTCTGTTTGATGCCATTATTTGGGCTATTTCTTGATTCTTTCTTTCCTGTGTTCACTTATTCTCAACTTTTATGTGTTGCTTACTTTGTTAGCCTTCACATGACAGCTTTCAGATGATGAAGGTGAACCAAATGAGAGCAACAGCAACAAAACCGGGGAAAATTCAAGTTTATGTGAACATAAAATCCTCACAAGTTTCTCCATTGATTCATGGTGCCAACAGATCATGAATCAACAAAACATCTCTGTGCTTCCTAATCTGTTAAATGGATTCTGGGTTGCATGTCATTATGGAAGTGATAACTCTGATGCTCTATTATACAAGATTCAGACAAGAGCAGCTTTCTGCAAGGTTTTGTTAATTGTGCTTCATGAAGCAGACAGTATATTCCGAAGATTATTGGGAATGTCAAGCTCTGGTTGCAAGGACATTGTACTGAGCTTGCAAAATACTTCAAAATGGGCCTCAGTGAAACCACTGGTTAAGTCTTACATCAAAAGTACATTGTATCTTCTGACTCTGGCTACAGATACACAGATAATTGTCTTTGTCCTTTCTCGGCTCAGAGGTTCAGTTATATTTTTAGTTGCATTTCCGGTTTTGCTACAAAGGCTTAGCAAGGTAACTGTTGTTGAACAAGCTAGAATCTATTGAGAAGCAAAAGATATGCATATGTATGCGTAAACATGCATGGATGTGCCCCATGCTATCCATGTGCATGCTTGTATTTGTGTGTTGACGTTGTCATGTCTGTGTTTTTCCAAAAAACATGTTTGTTTTTTAGTTTTATGCTTTGTTCATTACATTAGGCCATTTCTACAGCAAAATCGTGAGACTTCTTTTAAATGCAATGAAGTTTCCAGGATCTATATTGCATGATCCTGCTGGTACAGTAGAAATGATATATTTGGTATTTCTTTGGGAGAAAAGTTTTCTTTATGAGGAAAGACGTAGGGAACAAGGGGTTTCAGTGCTAAATTTTTTAATGAGCAAATGTGGTTATTTCACAAAATTCATTTATTGCAGATGGAAAACCCTTTTTAGGTGTTTGCATCTATTATTTCATAATAATTCATATTTTGAGAAAGGTTTTTTCCTTGTTTGTCTCAAAGTGCTTGTCCATCACATGGGAAGAGGTGTACTTAATCTGCCCAGAGGTCACATAGATTGGAACCCCTATAGTTAACTTATTATCATTATACATGAGATTGATTTGAACCGTTGCTGTTACACTCGGCTATTGCAAGGGCATTCTTGTGATGAATGTCTAATAACTTATCACTTAATGGATTTTTATTATCTCATATGTGAGGTGATTGCAGATTGCCATCCACCTATGGGCAACTGGAGGAGGGAGAGTCTCTTTGGCAGCATTCTTACTCATCCGAAGCATGGTTCTGTAGTTAAATTCAGATTGCTATGACTCCTTCCTAACGAACATGTACAGAACATTTTTGGCACACTCCAAATTTGTTGAACCAAAAACATAAAACATATCCAGTTTCTTGCTGATTCTGTTGTGGAGTTGTACTCACTAGATATTGCTAAGTCTTACCAGAAGGCATCCATCCTTATACAACACCTTTCCAAGGTTTTGCAGCATGCCCTCAAAACCAAGACGGAGGTCAGTTTTTCAGCTCATGCATATCACAATTTTAAAAGCCAAATTAGTTTGCTAGTTATCGTGTCTAATTGTTCCTGCTTGTCCATCTATGCATAATGTAGAATATTGCAGTTATTGAATATATTAAAAAGTCTAAGATTTTAGGTTATTGAATATTGTAATATTATGCATTATTGGATGTTTTGGTACCCTTTTTTGTTATAGTATATCAAAAAGCTTAGCCTTTCAAGAGGAAATATTTATGTAGAACCTATATATATGAAATATGATGTTACAATATAAAGAAAATTCCTCAGATCTAGTAAACCATCTCCCCCCACTCCTTCACTTTCTCTCTCTGTGAAACTTGCTAGGCCCTTGTTTGGTGCCTTCTTTGATAATGGGAAACTCCTAATAATACTTAATATCCAAAAAAAGAAAAAAAAATTCTGAAAGAACAAAAGCACAATTTATAATACTTGTACAGTGTAGTCGATTGAACCTCAACTTTGCGAAATTATGAACATTATGTATGTAACAAACAAACCTTCTCATTTCCTTAAGAGTCATTGACACTTCCAATTCTGTAGATTGGACTGCAGAATTTGCAATTTGATCAAGCCACATGATCAAGATATAGCTGGATAGATGTCAGACACATCTAGGGATGTAACTAGGTTGGATGTGGTTTCAATGTAGGCATAATTGGATATAACCGATGTCACATGGACTTGGTTAGGAGGTCGATGCACCCGTGTCGACACGCCCCGACACGAGTGCGGCTTCAGACACAGGGCAGACTCGGTCAACAAGTGTTGGACTCGGTCAATGCATCGGGGTTGAGTCCGTCCACTTTATAGACTCGGTCAACTTTGACCGAGCCTATTGTTGTCCATATTTAAAATTTATTTTGGACTCAGGTCGGGTCCGATCCGGATCCAAAATGTTTATCGAGGTCGGGGCCGAACCCTAAAGAGGCTACGCAAGGGGATGGGCTTACGACAGACCCCTCCCCGCTGATCTTTCCCTCTCCCCCAGCCGTCCCTCGCTCTTCGTCCCCTTCAGTCTCGCCGGCGACCTAGACCCCGACGATCGTAGCCGCAGCCAGCCATCGGCGACCCCAGCCACCGGTTCTCTCAGGTATGCACTCCTCCCTCTTCCGTTCTTCTTCCACTTCGTCCGGTAGGGGGCGGATCCCCCTGCCTCGTTCGTGTTTTCTGGCAGGGGATGGAGGCCCCTTGTAACGCCCCGGATTTCCAAAACAAAGCTAAGTTAAAATTTTCATGAATTTCTTTTTTTTTTTTCTTTGCAGCGGAACTTAGAAAAGCTTTTAGCAGCGGAATCAGACGATAATGAGTCGTCGGTTTTAGAAAACTCCGAGCACGTTGCAGGTATGTGGCCAAGCAACTCATTGACCACCAAAGTGTTCCTTTTTATCGAAAACACATGTTTATTACAACACTACTGCTTAGGACAGCAGTGTAGGTTCAATAAAAGGAAGCAGTACAACTCTGTCTAGAGAAACCCTGGAACTTGATGCCGCCTTGCTCCGCATATCGCCACGCAGGTTCAACACCTGAAATCCCCATTAAACGGGGTCAGAACCACTGATGGTCTGGTAAGTAGGCAAACACCTATCTATTCAACTCAAGTAAATGCATAGACCACTCAGGGTCGCAGTTCGTAATACGACGCTCAAGCCTCCATGACTTAGCGTATATCGCAAAAGCCTTATCAGGGCTATGAGTTGAACATCCACGCAAGTCTTCATGACTTCGCATAAGCCTCTTCAGGGCTGTGAGTTAGAATAACCGCTTAAGTCTCTACGACTTAGCCTTGACTTCCTCAGAGTCACGAATGGATGTCTAGCTCAAGCCTTTATACTTGGCACATCCGTATCCTACGAATCTAAGGACAGCTCTCCGAGCTTCACTTAGTCGTACGGATATCAATGGGGTTCTTTCCCAATCGGTCCAGTAGTATACCGACCATGACACCTTCACAAAGGTTATGCAGGACTGACTCAACAACGTCATCCACTCATACATTCAAAGTAGCGCTGTACCTAAGCTAATGCTTTGTTTCGATAATTGCACCTCCCCCTGGGCTTAGGGGACTCATATCTGGGCGACAACGCGACGATCTGGGGGTTGATTATTCTATGTATTTTAGATACCCCAGAGGCCTGTTGACCCCATCCCCCTAGTAGGACGGTACAACATACCGGAAGAGATCCTTACTAGGTATCCGAATGCATTCTGCTACTGCAGTAGTTGGGTTCAATCCTTAGATATTTAAGGATAACCACGACCTCCATACCTCTGAGTGACGAAGGCCATCAATGAACTCTATCAGGTTCGGGTGAAATATATGTCACTCAAGGCTACGCCATCACCGTCTTCCTCGGTGAGAAATTCTGAAAGGGGCCTGCCGGTCTTACAATTACTTGACGAACATTGCATGCCTATAGGGCAGCCTTTGAGAAGTATGTACCCGACCCCAATCAACCACACGGTTTTCACCGTGGAACAAAGGTTTTATTCATATGCATGCTTAACTCTGCTCTCGGCACTTCGGCCTTGACGAGCACTTCACCTCTTTCGGTGGAAACAACACACTCCGGCTCAGCGGCCCTTACGAGTCTGGTTGTCTGATAATTCTCAATGAGCATGCACATGACTCGATCTCTACGGATCGGCTACTCGGCGTATTTTTACGCAACGAGCTCAAGACCTTGTCAAGGCGCTACCACTACCTTGGCGCAACGGCTCTTACAAGTATGGTGCCCTTGCAGGTGTTAGGGAGACGAGTCATTCTGACGTCGTTCCAACAAACGGCATCGTTGTGCCACTTAACTGGTTCTGGCATCTCTTCTGCCAACCATTCTGTCAACACCTTCTCTGCTCTACCGGCAATGGTGCGACGAACCTTTCTACATCGTAGAAGGCGTTTCATAACTGGGTAGCACTTCTGCTACGTTCTTTCTAAGTCATTCTTAGCTTCTTCAGAATTTTCAGC
The DNA here is from genome assembly GCF_984573655.1 of Nuphar pumila. Taxonomy (NCBI): domain Eukaryota; kingdom Viridiplantae; phylum Streptophyta; class Magnoliopsida; order Nymphaeales; family Nymphaeaceae; genus Nuphar; species Nuphar pumila. Next base: position 60,327,857 of record NC_143261.1, on the reverse strand, counting down.
AGCACTTCCTCTCTTTAACGGAGAAAGCGTGCGTTTTCTTTTATCCATTTCAGCGGCATCTCCCCTCTTTGGTGGGAAATCGTTTGCATCCATCAAGGTTGCAGGAACCTTGGGCCATAGCCAGGCCATACGTAATTGATTTAGTTTTTACGTAAAGAGCATTTTGCCAAAAACCGAAGCCTTTCCAATAGGGGCTTCATTCGTCAAGCAGAATCTTGAACGAGGAGCGGTAAGGAAATCGCATGGGCGATTTTGGAGTTGATCTCCATTTGAACGCTCACTTACGCGCCATATATGTAATATAAGCAGAAGCCTGTGCTTTATACAGCGGCGGCGTAAAGGAAATGCATATACTATTGTTCAGGGTGTGTAACTGAACGAAATATTCTACATATATAACAAAGCAGAAGCCTTGGCATCGTTCGACGCGACGGCGTAAGTAAATACATTGCATAATCGGAAGTGCAGTAATCGTAAATTGCAGAAAGCAGGGAGCCTTGGCATCATACGACGCGACGACAAAGGTAAATTACATGACCTGTGCGATAAAAGACGCGTCGGCAGTATCAGCAGATATACACCTAGATCTGTATCCAACGATAGTTACGAGGCGAGCGAGTGAACACCGAAGTGTCCTAGAGGGCTCAACCAAGAACTAGGGTGAGATACTATTTTGAAGAACGCATATACTGCGTATTCGAACATATATATCCGACGATAGTTACGAGGCGAGCGCGTGAACACCGAAGTATCCTAGAGGGCTCAACCAAGAACTAAAGCAAGATACTACTTCAGAAAGTATATGCTATATACAAACAATCAAATACTTGAGAGAGATGGTTTAATGAAGCGAACTTACTTCAATTTGAGGAAGAAACGACTCCGATTGCTTCAAACGCTTCGAACGAGGCTCGACTTCGAAAAAGGATCAACTTCGAACTTTGGACAAAAAAGGACTTGGACTTTGACTTTGAACCAAACCAAGTTCAAGTCAAGTCAACTGGGTTCAGACTTAGGTCAAGTAGGTTCAGACCTAGGTCAGGTGGGTTAGGACCAGGTCAGGTGGGCTCAGGTGGGCTAGGCTAGGTAGGGGAGGTTTGGAAAAGGAGGAGAGAGAGAGGGGTTGGCAATTTTCTAAAGGAGGGGGGGTCCTCTATTTATAGGTTCTGAAACTTGGGCCCCAAGTTTCAGAATCCCCTCTTTACCCTTGGGCTTTTCTGAGAATCCCTTCCATGGAAGGTGCTGGAAGGAGCTGGAAGGTGCTGGAAGGCTCTGGAAGGCTCTGGAATATTCTAGAATATTCTAAAATATTTTCTGAGAAATATTTCTGTGGGTCCCACCAATATTTTCGCGGGTCCCACAAAAAAGTTGAGTTTTCGGCATTTTTTTCCGAAAAATTCTGAGTACGCCATTATCTTCGTATTGATGCCACTAAGAAAGTTGGCTCGCAGGAATCATTTGATTTTGTTCAGATAGGAAGTTATGGCTTCCAGAGTGTTTGAGCATATATTCGCGATTCGACGAATATCCTAAGTGTAACTGGCTCGCAGGAATTGATTCGTTTCGCATTCTGAGAAAAATGCCATTTTTACCGGTAAATGCCTCATGAATTTTATTCAGATATTTTCTGAAAAATTGCGGGTCTTACATCATTACCCCCTTAAAGGAATTTCGTCCGCGAAATTCAGCTAAGAGTACAAGGTGAAGAGTTCAGGATATTTATCCCGCATATCCGATTCGGGCTCCCAAGTGCAATCATCGACTCCGTGATGTTGCCATCTTACTTTGACAAGTGGAATGACCTTTGTCCTTAGCACTTGCTCCCGTCGGTCCATGATCTCTACTGGCCTTTCTTCCACCGTCATATCCTCCTGGATGTCAATATCTTCATGTTGGATGACGTGGGAAGGGTCGTGAACGTATTTTCTAAGCATTGACACATGAAATACATTGTGTATCTGTGTATACTGCGGTGGCAATGCTACTCTGTAGGCGGTCTCTCCTATCCGGCTCAAAACCTCGAAGGGACCAACGAATCTGGGGCTGAGCTTCCCCTTCTTTCCGAAACGAAACACACTCTTGGTTGGGGAGACCTTGATAAAAACCTTATCTCCAAGCGCAAAAGTGAGTTCCCTACGCCGCTGATCAGCGTAGCTCTTCTGTCGACTCTGAGCAGTCAGTAGCTTCTTCCTGATCATGTGGACCTGCTCAGTATAATGCTGCAACACTATGGGCGAGTCCAAGGTTCGCTCACCCACTTCACCCCAATGGATTGGTGATCTACAGGGTCGCCCGTACAAGGCTTCATACGGTGCCATCCCAATGCTAGCGTGGTGGCTATTATTATAAGCAAATTCAGCCAACGCTAGGTGGGAATCCCAATCACCTTTCCATTCTAGCATACAGGCTCTTAACATATCTTCGAGAGTCTGTATGGTTCGTTCTGATTGCCCATCTGTTTGGGGATGGAATGTTGTACTGAACTTGAGTTTCGTCCCCAGGGCTCTTTGAAGCTGCTCCCAAAAGTGAGAGGTAAATTTCGGGTCACGATCGGATATGATCGAAATCGGCACTCCATGGAGTCTAACGATTTCCCGAATGTAGATCTCCGCCAATCGTTCAGTTGAGTATCGAGTGTTGATTGGCAGGAAGTGAGCAGACTTGGTGAGTCTGTCTACGATCACCCATATTGAGTCATGTTGTCTCTTGGACCGAGGCAATCCAATGATGAAATCCATCGTAATGCCCTCCCATTTTCATTCTGGAATCTCGATCCGTTGCATTTTTCCACCAGGTCGTTGATGCTCAATTTTTACTTGCTGGCAGATTAAACACCTTGAGACAAACGTAGCCACATCACGTTTCATACCCCTCCACCAGTACTTCCTCTGCAAATCTCGAAACATCTTCGTACCCCCAAGGTGGATAGTATATTTGCTACTATGGGCCTCCTGGAGTACTTCCTGTCTTAGCTCAGGGTTATTTGGAACCCAAATCCTTTCTTCCATCCATATTCCTCCATCTTCTTTCAAATGGAAGAAAGTGTCATCCTTTTCAGCACGTGCTTTTAATTCCAAGTACTGGGGATCCTTGAACTGTTCGGCTACGATGCGATCAAGGATCTCGATATGGATTGTCAGGCATGACAATCGAATCTTTCCTGGATCAGCCAGGAATGGCTTCCAACTGACGAAATCCTCCATCAACTTCCATTGTCCGGTTAGGCTGGCCAGAGTGCCAACAGTCTTGCGACTAAGGGCATCTGCTACAACATTCGCTTTTCCAGGGTGATAGGAAAGCGTGAATTCATAGTCTTTGAGGAATTCCAGCCATCGCCGTTGCCGCATATTGAGTTCTTTTTGATGAAAGAGGTATTTTAGGCTTTTATGGTCGGACATGACCTCGAATTTCTCTCCATATAGGTAGTGTCACCAGATTTTAAGCGCGAACACTACCGCGGCAAGCTCAAGATCATGGGTTGGATAGTTTTTCTCATGAATTCTTAACTGACGGGATGCATAGGCGATTACTTTGCCATGCTGCATCAATACACAACCCAGACCTGTTCCCGAGGCATCGGTATAAGCAACGAAGCCTCCCTGACCAGAAGGTAAGGTAAGGACAGGGGCAGTGGTAAGGCTCTGTTTGAGAACCTCAAAGCATTCCTTACACTGGTCAGTCCATTCAAACTTGACTCCCTTTTTCAGTAATTTCGTCATTGGTACGGCGATTCGAGAGAAGTCCTTTATGAACTTCCGATAATATCCGGCAAGTCCAAGGAAGCTGCGGACCTCAGTGATATTTTCTGACTGCTTTCAGTCTATCACAGCTTCGACCTTCGCAGGATCTACTGCGATTCCATCTTTTGAGATCACATGGCCAAGGAACATTACTTTGTCTAGCCAGAATTCACATTTTGAAAACTTGGCATATAACTGATTATCTTGAAGGGTTTTCAAGACGATTCTCAAGTGCTCCTTGTGTTGTTCCTCATTCTCTGAATACACGAGAATGTCATCAATGAAGACGATGACAAAAGTGTCTAAGTATGGTTTGAACACTCGGTTCATCAGGTCCATAAAGAAGCAGGCGCATTTGTAAGTCTGAAGGGCATTACTACGAACTCATAATGGCCATATCTCGTTCTGAAGGCAGTCTTAGGTATATCCTCCTCCTTAACTCTGAGCTGATGGTATCCAGACCTGAGGTCGATCTTGGAGAACACTCTCGCTGTTCTGAGCTGATCGAATAAGTCCTCAATCCGAGGCAACGGGTACTTATTTTTAATGGTTGCCTGGTTAAGCATCCGATAATCGATGCATAACCGAAGGGATCCATCCTTCTTCTTTACAAATAGTACCGAGGCTCCCCATGGTGACATACTTGGTCGGATGAACCCTTGTTCCATCAGTTCTTCCAACTGACACTTCAACTCACTGAGTTCAGCTGGTGCCATACGATAAGGGGCTTTGGATATTGGCGCTGTTCCAGAAAAGGATTGAATTCCAAATTCAACCTCACGAAGTGGCGGAAGTCCTGGCAATTCCTCAGGAAACAGATCGGGAAACTCCCGCACTACTTCCAAACTCTCAAGGGGTTGGTCGTTGGATTTTTTCGTCGAGAGACTCAACAGGAAGGCCACACAACCCTTCCTAAGGTATTTTTGTACCTTAAGTGCTGATATGAGCCTTTTTTGTGGAACTGGTTTGGATAACCGGTATTCCATCTTAGGTAATCCGGGTCGAGATAGAATCACTCTGCCCTCGCGGCACAAAATCTTGGCATTATTCTGAGCCAACCAATTCATTCCCAGAATGACATCGTACTGTATCATATCGATCAGGATGGCGTCAGTAGGCAAGTGTTGCCCTGCTATCTCAATATCCAATTTTTTCACACACCGGATACATTTGGTGCGTGAACCCAACGGGTTATATACTTCGATCATTTTATCAATCGATTGCACCGAGGCGTGGAGTTGTTCGGTGAAATCGTCGGAGATAAACATATGAGTAGCACCACAATCAAACAAGACGTAAGCTGCATGTCCATTAACAGGTACGGTGCCTTCAATGAGGTCACCAGTTTCGACTTGTTCAGTCGTTACAGCGTATACACGACCTGCAGCAGGCCTTTGTTCTACTCTAGGTGGGGGTCGTTGGACTAGTGTTCGTTGTGGTACTTGTTGAGAGGGTCCGGCAGATCCAGCATTCCTCCTCTGCTCATTAATAAGCTTCTTCCTGCATTGTCTTGCAATGTGGCCCACTTTGCCACAGTAGAAGCATCCACCTGTGTCACGTGGACATGGTCCTCTTGCGTGATTAACATGGCATTTTGGGCAGTTTGGGTTGGACTGCAGGTTGTTTGGAGCCATGTTCTGCCTTGGCCTTACAACTTGTTGAGTGTTGTTCCCACCTTGGAACCTTTTCTTTTGAAAGGGTTGTCGTGAAACCTGGCCACTTGGAAACATTCTCTTTTTGTTCCCACCATCAACTACGGGCCTTTTTGCTATGATCACCTTGGATCGCTCCCAATCCACTTGTATTTTTGAAGCTGCTGCCACAGCAGTTTGAAAAGTTTGGGGCATGCTGGTGATAACCCGTGACCTTAGCCCTTCTCGCAGTCCGTTGATGTACTTGTCGGCCCTTTCTTGGTCGGTCTCAAATAACCGGGAGCAGTACCGTTCAAGATTTTGAAATTTGGTGGTATAATCAATCAGATTCATGCCACCCTGCTCCAATTCCAGAAACTCCATCTTCTTCTTGTTTCTGGAGTGTAATGGAAAGTAATTATCCATGAAAGCTCTCTGGAAGTCAGTCCAAGGAATGACTTCAACTTCCGAGAACTGGATAATCTTAGTGGTATCCCACCACTTTCGTGCGTTGTCTTTCAGCCTGTACGTGCCAAAGTTGGTCTTCTTTTCTTCTGGTACTCCCAGTACCAAGAAGGCACGTTCGGTCTCTTCGACCCAACTTTCTGCTAGTTCAGGATCGGCTCTACCGGCAAAGACTGGTGGATCGAGCTTGAGAAATTTTTCATAGGTTATTCCACCAAGGTTTTCATTTCGAGGTGTGACTGGTTCTGGCCTTGTTTCTCGAATGGCAGTAACCAAATTATTGAGCGTTTCCAGCAGAAATCCTTGAGTATGGGACTCCTCGCTTGGTATGGTTCTCCTCGTCGTAGGAGCCATTTATCTATCACATACAAGCAATGTGTTTTAGTTTCTCAATGTATATATCAAAGCAAAGTTTTATTTACTTAATATACATCACATTCACACAAGCATCGCCTTAAACAAAACGTCATGCCGCACTGGCAGACTTTTAGGCGTTGAGAAACTAGGTACATGAGTCTATTGACTCCAAAACACTACCAGTCTCTTCTAGGAACTGGATTTCTTTCTTGACCCAAAGAACCCGAAGTATCGTTTACTTCCACATTGCCTTGGTGCAGGCACAACTAGCTTTGGCTTGGGCGGCACTTCCGCACTCTCAAGCGACTCTTGTGGATAGATCAGTGATGCCGGTCCACTTGCCCATTCAGTGGCATCATGGCTCGGGGAATTCGAGACCATAACGGGGTGATATAGGTTGTATCCCTCTTCCTGGCCATTCAGACTCGGCGTTGGTGAAGCCGCTCTGTTCCCCCATATAATAGTACTTTGATTCGAGGAATCTGAAATCATAATGGGATTATAGAAGGAGTTGTTGCATCCCTCCTCCCAACTGTGCAAGCTAGGCGTACATGATGCCTGTTGATAGCCTTGCGATTGACCAAATCCCTCAAGGAAGTTCATGTCAAACCCTACCAGAGATGGTAGTTCATCTGAAGTTGCTGGGGTACGGCTACTCCCTCTACTGGAGTAATGTGGCCCACTAACACGCGAGGTCTCATCCCTAAGACCAAGCGATCCCCGCCGACCCATATCGGCGGTATGTTTCATTTGGCATTCGTTGGCGGAATGCCCTTCTTCGCCACAATACTGGCAGTCTTGGACTTCATACGGGCATACCCACTCATCGTGCATGATCCCACAACGATAGCAGTACCCTCGGGAATCATGAGTTGCCATCTAGACAAAGATGCACCCAAATCAGAACAAGAAGTATAAAATATACTTACAGTGCGATATGGTGGACAAGTCAGATCTCGAACCAGGTTTCTCAGACTCTTGCTCTGATACCAATTCTGTAACGCCCCGGATTTCCAAAACAAAGCTAAGTTAAAATTTTCATGAATTTCTTTTTCTTTTTTTTTTTTGCAGCGGAACTTAGAAAAGCTTTTAGCAGCAGAATCAGACGATAATGAGTCGTCGGTTTTAGAAAACTCCGAGCACGTTGCAGGTATGTGGCCAAGCAACTCATTGACCACCAAAGTGTTCCTTTTTATCGAAAACACATGTTTATTACAACACTACTGCTTAGGACAGCAGTGTAGGTTCAATAAAAGAAAGCAGTACAACTCTGTCTAGAGAAACCCTGGAACTTGATGTCGCCTTGCTCCGCATATCGCCACGCAGGTTCAACACCTGAAATCCCCATTAAACGGGGTCAGAACCACTGATGGTCTGGTAAGTAGGCAAACACCTATCTATTCAACTCAAGTAAATGCATAGACCACTCAGGGTCGCAGTTCGTAATACGACGCTCAAGCCTCCATGACTTAGCGTATATCGCAAAAGCCTTATCAGGGCTATGAGTTGAACATCCACGCAAGTCTTCATGACTTCGCATAAGCCTCTTCAGGGCTGTGAGTTAGAATAACCGCTTAAGTCTCTACGACTTAGCCTTGACTTCCTCAGAGTCACGAATGGATGTCTAGCTCAAGCCTTTATACTTGGCACATCCGTATCCTACGAATCTAAGGACAGCTCTCCGAGCTTCACTTAGTCGTACGGATATCAATGGGGTTCTTTCCCAATCGGTCCAGTAGTATACCGACCATGACACCTTCACAAAGGTTATGCAGGACTGACTCAACAACGTCATCCACTCATACATTCAAAGTAGCGCTGTACCTAAGCTAATGCTTTGTTTCGATAATTGCACCTCCCCCTGGGCTTAGGGGACTCATATCTGGGCGACAACGCGACGATCTGGGGGTTGATTATTCTATGTATTTTAGATACCCCAGAGGCCTGTTGACCCCATCCCCCTAGTAGGACAGTACAGCATACCGGAAGAGATCCTTACTAGGTATCCGAATGCATTCTGCTACTGCAGTAGTTGGGTTCAATCCTTAGATATTTAAGGATAACCACGACCTCCATACCTCTGAGTGACGAAGGCCATCAATGAACTCTATCAGGTTCGGGTGAAATATATGTCACTCAAGGCTGCGCCATCACCGTCTTCCTCGGTGAGAAATTCTGAAAGGGGCCTGCCGGTCTTACAATTACTTGACGAACATTGCATGCCTATAGGGCAGCCTTTGAGAAGTATGTACCCGACCCCAATCAACCACACGGTTTTCACCGTGGAACAAAGGTTTTATTCATATGCATGCTTAACTCTGCTCTCGGCACTTCGGCCTTTACGAGCACTTCACCTCTTTCGGTGGAAACAACACACTCCGGCTCAGCGGCCCTTACGAGTCTGGTTGTTTGATAATTCTCAATGAGCATGCACATGACTCGATCTCTACGGATCGGCTACTCGGCGTATTTTTACGCAACGAGCTCAAGACCTTGTCAAGGCGCTACCACTACCTTGGCGCAACGGCTCTTACAAGTATGGTGCCCTTGCAGGTGTCAGGGAGACGAGTCATTCTGACGTCGTTCCAACAAACGGCATCGTTGTGCCACTTAACTGGTTCTGGCATCTCTTCTGCCAACCATTCTGTCAACACCTTCTCTGCTCTACCGGCAGTGGTGCGACGAACCTTTCTACATCGTAGAAGGCGTTTCATAACTGGGTAGCATTTCTGCTACGTTCTTTCTGAGTCATTCTTAGCTTCTACAAAATTTTCAGCAGCACTTCCTCTCTTTAACGGAGAAAGCGTGCGTTTTCTTTTATCCATTTCAGCGGCATCTCCCCTCTTTGGTGGGAAATCGCTACGCTTAACTCGGGAAATGGATGCACACCGTTGTGCGTACTTTGCATCCATCAAGGTTGCAGGAACCTTGGGCCATAGCAAGGCCATACGTAATTGATTTAGTTTTTACGTAAAGAGCATTTTGCCAAAAACCGAAGCCTTTCCAATAGGGGCTTCATTCGTCAAGCAGAATCTTGAACGAGGAGCGGTAAGGGAATCGCATGGGCGATTTTGGAGTTGATCTCCATTTGAACGCTCACTTACGCGCCATATATGTAATATAAGCAGAAGCCTGTGCTTTATACAGCGGCGGCGTAAAGGAAATGCATATACTATTGTTCAGGGTGTGTAACTGAACGAAATATTCTACATATATAACAAAGCAGAAGCCTTGGCATCGTTCGACGCGACGGCGTAAGTAAATACATTGCATAATCGGAAGTGCAGTAATCGTAAATTGCAGAAAGCAGGGAGCCTTGGCATCATACGACGCAACGACAAAGGTAAATTACATGGCCTGTGCGATATAAGATGCGTCAGCAGTATCAGCAGATATATACCTAGATCTGTATCCAACGATAGTTACGAGGCGAGCGAGTGAACACCGAAGTGTCCTAGAGGGCTCAACCAAGAACTAGGGTGAGATACTATTTTGAAGAACGCATATACTGCGTATTCGAACATATATATCCGACGATAGTTACGAGGTGAGCGCGTGAACACCGAAGTGTCCTAGAGGGCTCAACCAAGAACTAAAGCAAGATACTACTTTAGAAAGTATATGCTATATACAAACAATCAAATACTTGAGAGAGATGGTTTAATGAAGCGAACTTACTTCAATTTGAGGAAGAAACGACTCCGATTGCTTCAAACGCTTCGAACGAGGCTCGACTTCGAAAAAGGATCAACTTCGAACTTTGGACGAAAAAGGACTTGGACTTTGACTTTGAACCAAACCAGGTTCAAGTCAAGTCAACTGGGTTCAGACTTAGGTCAAGTAGGTTCAGACCTAGGTCAGGTGGGTTAGGACCAGGTCAGGTGGGCTCAGGTGGGCTAGGCTAGGTAGGGGAGGTTTGGAAAAGGAGGAGAGAGAGAGGGGTTGGCGATTTTCTAAAGGAGGGGGGGTCCTCTATTTATAGGTTCTGAAACTTGGGCCCCAAGTTTCAGAATCCCCTCTTTACCCTTGGGCTTTTCTGAGAATCCCTTCCATGGAAGGTGCTGGAAGGAGCTGGAAGGAGCTGGAAGGTGCTAGAAGGCTCTGGAATATTCTAGAATATTCTAGAATATTTTCTGAGAAATATTTCTGTGGGTCCCACCAATATTTTCGTGGGTCCCGCAAAAAAGTTGAGTTTTCGGCATTTTTTTCCGAAAAATTCTGAGTACACCATTATCTTCGTATTGATGCCACTAAGAAAGTTGGCTCGCAGGAATCCTTTGATTTTGTTCATATAGGAAGTTATGGCTTCCAGAGTGTTTGAGCATATATTCGCGATTCGACGAATATCCTAAGTGTAACTGGCTCGCAGGAATTGATTTGTTTCGCATTCTGAGAAAAATGCCATTTTTACCGGTAAATGCCTCATGAATTTTATTCAGATATTTTCTAAAAAATTGCGGGTCTTACACCCCTGCTTGAGTTTATTTTTCAGCAGGGGGCTCCCTTGCCTCATATTTGTTTCTCGACAGGGGGCTGCCCCCTGCGTCAGATCTGTTTTTCGGTAGGGGGCTCCGCCCCCGGCCTTAGATCTATTTTCCGGCAGGGGGCTGCCCCCTGTGTCGGATCTGTTTTCCGTTAGGGGACTTCGCCCCCTGCCTCAGTTTATTTTTTGGCAGGGGGCGGAGCCCCCTACCTCGTTCGTGTTTTCCAACAGGGGGTGGAGGCCCCTGTCTCAGTTTATTTTCCGGCAGGGGGCTCCCTTGCCTCAAATCTGTTTTTCGGCAGGGGGCTGCCCCCTGCCTCATATTTGTTTTCCGGTAGGGGGCTCCACCCCCTACCTCAGTCGCAGGTTTTCGGCAGGGGGCGGAGCCCGCCTCAGATCTGTTTTCTGATAGGGGGCTCTCCCCTCTGCCTCAACCCCTGCCTTTGTTATTTTCTATCAGGCACACAGTTAGAGGGGTGGAGCTCTTGTTACTATTTTTTTGAAGTGTTTATTAACTTTATTTACATATTTTCTATTCACTTTTCACTTTTCAGATATAATGGCGAGTTCTAGTGGTGTCAATAGAGTTGGTTCAAGTTTAACTCTGAATTAGAAGTTTCTCAACCACTTTGGAGGCTTGTGACAAAAGGGATAAAAAGCTAGTGGTGTAAGATTCACAAAAAATATTAAAAATTTGACCAAATAAAAAAACAAAATAAAGCATCATTTATGTACTATTAATATATAATTAGATATTAAGTGGACAATCTAAACTAAATTATAAAACTAATTCAAAGAAATGACTACAATGCAATAATTTAACTGATCCAACAAAGAAGATGTGATTATTTAACCAAGGAACAAGACCAAAAATCACAATAACTAGCAAGAACCACTCTACATATTTGTATAAAGGACAACATAATGCTATACACCACACATAGTTATACTTAGCAAACACAATTATATAATACAAATAACATGCAGCTAATAAATAAGCAACAAATCAATGAATTACTAAATCAATATATAATTAATTAATTAATTAACAAGAACAAAGTAATTTTCTAATTAACAGGCCCGATTGTTCAAGAAGAACAGAGGAAGGGAAGAAGAAAAACGAGGAGGAAAGAAGGGGGAGAAGAAGAAAAGGAAGTAGGAGGGAAGAAGAAAAAGAATATCAGAAGAACAATAAGAAGGGGAAGAAAAACAAAAGAAGAAGAAGTTGGGCAGAGGAAGAAGGAGAAGAACGGAAGAAGAAAAGAGAGAGACCTAAACAATCGGGCCTCCCTTGTTTTTTTAACCTGAGGAGAAGAAGATCTGCAGAAGGAAGGAGAAGAAGATCAGCATAGGAAGAATAAGAAGGAGGAGGAGAAGAAAAGAAGAAGAAGAAGAAGAAAAAGAAGAAGAAGAGACGAAGGAGAGAGAGGGGTGCGTACTGAATGGACCCTCCTTCCTCCTCCTTCCTTTCGGCAGAGAGAGAGAGAGAGGGCCTTCTTCCTCTTCTTCTTGAAAGAACACGAGAGGGTTCTTCTTCTTCCTTTCGGCAGAGGCGAGAGAGCCCTAAACAATCGGGTCTCTCTCTTCTTTCAAAAATCGAGAGCCTATTGCCTCACAGGCACTTGCGCTTCATTAACGCGCCTCAAGGCAAAAGCGCACCTTTTACGCTATCCATCAAAAACTTCAAATTAGTCTACCTGAAAGCTGAACACGTTCCATTCGACTAGTGATCCTAAAACAATGACTAAGAGAATAAGCACTCTCCCAAATAACCATACCAACAATGATTCAGACATAGAATCACTATATAAGATGATCACAACAAAATTACTTTTCCCACAGAATAACCATATAAACATCGATCAATTGACACCATCTTCACCGAAACAATGATGTAAACCATGTTGTGAAAAGCGATGGGGCGTAGAGAAGGGTTCCACTAAAATATGAAGAGAGGAGTAAAGCACAAGCCTTAAAAACACAATTTTAAAAACTTAAAAAAAAAAAATCTAAAAACACAAATAAATAAAAGAAACAACAATGAGAAATAAAAAAACTCAAATAAATACTGAAAGATATGAGAATAATATGTAAAAACAACATTAATGTAGCACCTTGATCTTTGTAAGTATCTAACAAATAAAGTATCTATTTAAGGTTATGTCCACAAACGTGGATACAATATGGGCATGAGGCATGCATACATGGTTTTTATGAAAATTAGGACAAGACGACTTCTCTTGAAAGCTTAATTTATAAAAACACAATACGCAACAAATTTTTATACATAAACATAATTACTACGAGATTCGATTAATCAAGGAATATACAACTAAAGTTTAAAACCAAATAATTAAGTAAAACTCAAAGAAGAAGAGGAAGGAGAAGAAGAAGAACGAAGAGAAGAAGAAGATGGAGAACGGAAGAAGAAGAAGAGACAAAGAAGAGAGAGAGTACCTGGGTGGGGGGACAACCTCCTCTTCCTTCTTCTTTCGGCAGAAAGACCGAGAGAGAGAAAGAGATTTTGGCAAGGATTCGTAGGGAAACGCGATGCTGGGGTTTAGGGTTCTTTTTATCACAGTTCACAGATCGTTGTTCATAGGGTGCGAACCAGTGTTGTTAAAATCGGTTTCTCAAGAAAAAAACTCTTAATGAAATCAAATCGGATTGAATCCGTACTTTTCACCACTGGATGACACGTGTTATTAAAATATTTAAAATGTTAAAAATCTATTAAGAATACTAAAACAGAGTTTGAAATGATAGGTAAATCGGCCTCTTTGAATTGAATTGACTGAGAACGGATTCCATATGAATCAGGCCGAATCTGACATTGGTGCAAACGGGTAGAACTGGGCTTAGATCTTTTAGGATCCGAATATGAATCCAAATTTAAACAGTAGATTCAAATTCAAATTCAAATTCAAATTCAGATACGATGAGGTAAAGTTGAATCCAAATCCAAAATACATGTGGTGATACTAGATCCCGAAACATAGAACAAAAAGAAGTTATTTATATGCAAGACATAATCTGGTCAGATTTTGCATTGGATCAATTTGAGATCCGAATGCAAAAGTAAACTGATTGAAAATATCAGAATCCCATTATGAATGTACATTTGAATCTTACTTAAAGGATCCATATATGGAGAAAACATGTCTGACTCATATCATATATTTGACCCTATCCGATCTTCAACCCTAAATTATTCTGATCTTTATTCAAACATACACCACTAAGATCTAATGTTATAGTGGAGATCTGATTCATGTCTATACTTAGGTAAGAACTACAACTGGTTTGCATCCATAGACATGGCCAAACCCATCATGTTGGATCTTGGTTTTGGATCAAGTGTTGCTATAGGGTCTTATTATAAAACATGATTATATAGCTTTATGAGTTTCATGTAACCAAAAATTAGTTATGTAGGGGGGATTACTGGAATTTATGGGGGCACTATCTCTAATTAGTGGTGAATTAAATTTAATCTTATGGAACACCTATAAATGAAGATCATGGTTATGGCAGCTCATATGATAGAGCATTTTATGCTCAGTAAGAGGATTGTGGAGAGCCCCACGGTTAGAGATTGACTTAAATAGCTCAATTGAGAGAACATGTGTCACTACAAGAAAAGAGGTTATTAGCGACGAAAATTAGCGACAGAATTATTTCGTCGCTAGTTAGCGACGGTTTACCGAGCGAAACACATCCGTCGCTATAATCGCTGAAATTTTCGAAAATAGTGATGAACTATATCTCGTCGCAAAATCCGTCGCTAATTAGCGGTGGATTTTGCGACGGAATATTTGGTCGTAACGGACGCAGCGTTTGGCGACGGTGTTTGCGACAGACAATTTACCGTCGCGACGTAGCGACGGACTTGGCGACGGAATATATTCCGTCGCCATTTACTTGTTTTTGATTTACGGTGGCTTAGCGACGGAATTACTCTGTCGCTAAGTGTCGCATAACCCTATCCCAGGCCTCTTTTCCTTTTCTTCTTTTGCTGCTGTCGCTCCCGCCAGTCGTTCGTCGTTCCTGGTTCGCCGTCCCCCGCCAGACGTCGTTTGCCGATCGTCGTTTGCCGATCGTCGTTTGTCGATCGTCGCCGTTCGAAGACAGGTTCGCCAGCCATCCCCGTCGTTCGTCGTTTCTGGCAGGGGGTTTAACCCCCTGCCTTTCCGGCAGGGGGGGTTGACCCCCTGCGTTTCCGGCAGGGGGGGTCGACCCCCAGCCGGAAAGGCAAGGGGTTTAACCCCTGTATTTCCAGCAGGGGTTAAACCCCCTGCCTTTCCGGCAGGGGGTCAACCCCTGCTTCCATTCGGGGTGCTGCAATGGCTAGATCAAGCAGGAAAAGCATAACTATGTGCATAAGTGTGTGTTGTGGCTTGTAAGACAAGTGAAACGATATACACTATGCACTCGAAGCTGCACTCAGAGAGTGCAGGCTAACAAGGGACAAACCCATGCACATGCTAATGCAAAGGCAAATCGAGGGGTAAGGTGGTGAACAGGTTGTGCTTTTCCTGCTTGATCTAGCGATTATCTTGCTTATTGTAGCTTTTGTTCTTTCTTGTCCCTTGCACCCCTACTAGTCTGTTATGAGACTGACCCATTTTCTGGGCAGGTGGTGAACAGGTTGATACAGCTTGCGATGTCACGATGACACGATGCATTCAAGGCAATGCCATTTCCTAACGTTGCGCTCCTGGGGACTCTTTTGATAGCTGTGGTATAAGGTTTCTTTGAAAGCATCTCTTTTTATTAGAACTCTGGATTTCTAAAACTGTATTACCAAAAATGTGGTTCTTCTTTTCATTTCAATAAAATATATATTTGAATTGCAAATCGGTTTGTAAGGGGAAATCTGCTTTTGGTTGTAATGCGCCCAAGGTCTAGGGACTTGTTTTTTGAACTTGATCTTCCGCTGAACTTCTGTTTTAAACTCTGATAAATGATTAATTTCAAAGCTTTCAACCTTTTTCATAAAAGGTTTCAAAACAACGATTTTGGGGCATTACACCCCATGCCGGAAACGCAGGGGTTTAACCCCTGCCTTTCCGGCATGGGGGGTCGACCCCCTGCCGGAAACGCAAGGGGTTAACCCCCTGCCTGTTCCGGCATGGGGTTAACCCCCTGCCGGGGTCGACCTGTCAGAAAGGCAGGGGGGGTCGACCCCCTGCCGGAAACGCAAGGGGTTAACCCTCTGCCTGTTCTGGCATGGGGTTAACCCCCTACCGGAAAGGCAGGGGGTCGACCCCCCATGCCGGAAACGCAGGGGTTAAACCCCCTGCGTTTGCCGTAAAGGCAGGGGGTCGACCCCCTGCGTTTCCGGCACGACAGAGGGTTAAACCCCCTGCCTTTCCGGCTGGGGGTCGACCCCCCCTGCCGAAAAGGCAGGGGGTTAAACCCACTGCCGGAAACGACGAACGGCGGGGACGGCTGGCGAACCTGTCTTCGGGCGGCGGCGATCGACAAACGACGTCTGGCGGGGGACGGCGAACCAGGAACGACGAACGGCTGGCGGGAGTGACAGCAGCAAAAGAAGAAAAGGAAAAGAGGGCTGGGATAGGGTTATGCGACACTTAGCGACGGAGAAATTCCGTCGCTAAGCCGCCGTAAATCAAAAACAAGTAAATGGAGATGGAATATATTCCGTCGCCAAGTCCGTCGCTACGTCGCGACGGTAAATTGTCTGTCACAAACACTGTCGCCAAACGCTGCGTCCGTTACGACCAAGTATTCCGTCGCAAAATCCACCGCTAATTAGCTACAGATTTTGCGACGGGATATAGTTCATCACTATTTTCGTAAATTTCAGCGATTATAGCGACGGATGTGTTTCGCTCGGTAAACCGTCGCTAACTAGCGACGAAATAATTCCGTCGCTAATAACATATTTTCTTGTAGTGACACATGTTCTCTCAATTGAGCTATTTAAGTCAATCTCTAACCGTGGGGCTCTCCACAATCCTCTTACTGAGCACAAAATGCTCTATCATATGAGCTGCCATAACCATGGTCTTCATTTATAGGTGTTCCATAAGATTAAATTTAATTCACCACTAATTAGAGATAGTGCCCCGATAAATTCCAGTAATCCCCCCTACATAACCAATTTTTGGTTAAATGAAACTCATAAAACTATATAATCATGTTTTTATAATAAGACCCTTGTGAACACCCCAAATTTTCCAAAAATCCAAAAATTCCTTCTTTGCCCCTGGGTCCATCTTTTAAATAATCAGGTCAAATTTTTGATAAAATTTCTATTCATTTCTCAGATTTGTTGGAAACCAGACCCAATCTTTCATTTCTAACCCATTTTCTGAAGAATTTTCAAAAGAACAACGTTAAAATTCTCAGAAAACCCCTCTTTTGTAAATATTAAAAAAAAAAAAAATCCAAAAATAGTCTTTAATCTCTCATTTTCCCTAGTTTTAAAGTCTTTTTGTCAAAAATACAAAAATCAGAAAAACACAAAGAAAATACAAAAAAAATATATAATAATAAGCTTTTAGAACCACCTTTTGAAAATCATCTTTTATTTAAGTTTTTCTTTTTTTTTGAAAAAAATCTTATAAAAAAAACCTCGTTTTGGAAATTTTATAAAGTAGAAAGACATGCTTGAAAATAAAAACCCTAATTCGGTTTTTTTCTTTTGATAGGGTCGCTCTCTCTCAGCCTTCACAAAACCTCTCTGGAAAAACCCTCTTCCAAACCCTTTTCTTTCTCTTTTCCCCTCTCGGCTTCCCTTCACGAGCCATCCACTGAAACCCTCTTCCCCATCGCACCCCTCTGAACCACCCATCGCGGAACCACCCGCCTTCTCCTACCTCTCCTGTCGATCTCTAACCGACCACCCTCTCGAATCTTCCCCTTTTCCCCTTTAAAAAAGATCACGCGGGTCTCTCCTCAACCCATCCGCGCTTCACCCCTCCATGTTAAATCCTCGACGCTTCTCACTTGAAGTTTTCCCCGCTCCTTTCCTTCCTCCTCTTTCCCCTGTTTCCTCTTTTTCCCTGTGTTTTTCCCTTTGATCGACTGAAAATCCATCGTCTAGCAAGCATTGATCAAAAGACATCACCTCCTCTTCTTCGATTACCTGATTTCTGTGAAACGACGGCTAAAAAACAATCGTTCAATCTCATAACCCATTACAGGTAAGTAACCATTTTTCTCTCTTTTCCACCTTTTTTTTTTTTAAAAACATCGTTTCCCCTTTATTTTCAGTGTTCCTTCGCCTTGATTTCCGTTGTTCTTCTTCATTTCTTTTTTTCCATTTTCTTATAAGAGCACTAATGACAGGATCGTCCTGCATACAACAGGGTCGAATCCTCCATTTGCTACAATCAATGGAATGTTTATTCCAATAAATTCTTTCTATGTTTATCAAGTTTCCTCAGTTTTTCGATGAAATATCTGTTCCAAACTTGATTTTCCTGCTTTATTCTCACGACTTTCTGTTTGCATTTTCTGTTCTTTTTTTTTTCTCTTTCTTTTCTGTTTTTCTCATTTTATTTCTTCCTTTTTTTTATTATTCCCCTCTTTAATTTCTGTAACATGGCGTGGATGTATGGGTTCGTTGTGATCACTTCCATTCATGGTTGCATTTTTTTTTTTAGCTGAGTAGTTTAGCCGATGTCTTCATTATGGGTGTATTTGGCATCCTGTCCATTCTTTCTTTTTAAACATCATTAGTTCACCTTTTTTTTTTAACTTTTCTGTGCTTATTATGTAGTTCAATATAGCATGATATCGTTTTTGCTAGATTTCCCTTTCGTTTGGATATCTTTGGACACATCGTGTATATATATCAGATACATCCGATCATCATAAGTTACGTTATAGGCGTCTTTGTTGATATCTGATCATCATAAGTTTTTGTTTGGATAGCATTCATTGTTCCCCTGCATCTCTTCTTTAGGTGGTCTGTTTTATTTCTTTTTTGTTATCTCCTATTGCTATTCGTTTGTTCCAATATTAATTCAAAGTCAAGATGCTGTTACTGCTTGGAAAGAAACGAAGAGAAGAATATGGTGATGATAATAATGATCCTGCTAGTTGACAATTATGATATTAGTAACTCACCAAGAATCCTATACTAAAATCCATTGATCCACTGCTATCAAGTCCAGTCAGTTGTCACTAGGGAAGGCACTTTGCAGAAGGTATCGTGCGTAGTTGATGAGCTTCCAACTTCCTCTGCCTACCAGCTCGCCACATGTTTGGGAATAGGTAATTAACTTGCAATGTCACATACAACATATTTTCAGCATAATCTACTACTTCTTAAGAGACTGAGTGATACCTATGATCTCTTTTGGTTCCTTTCTAAGCTTGGTTTGTGATCTGGGGCTTACATTTTCTGTTGATGGCTTGAATATTTTACATTATTTTATAATAGATGGTTCACAAAATGGGTTTCTGAGAAAACCAAGATTGATGAAGGCATTGTTTTAGGAAGTGATATTCTTCTGTCTATTGAGTGCTCTGCTTTTCACTTGTCGATTAATATTCATGGTTTGGTTGTGCTGGATGAATGTCTAAACTATGGCTGCTGGGTGATCCGTGCTTGAAGCTGTTGAAGTTACTCTCTACCTAAGTGTCGGTATATCAATTTGAGATGGACTCAAAGTTGGTTCAGCATTGGTTAATAACTATGGATGGAGATTTAGAACGGATCATCTAAACCATCAGATGTGGGCAAGATATCTGAATTTTTCAAACTACTGGGTTTGGTCACTATGAGTTCGTTCTCTTGAATAAGAGTGATCCCAAAATGTACAGCGTCAGTCTGGAGCATATTCAATTTCGACCTTGAGAATTGGATTCCTGCATTCTCGCGAGTATTTTCCATCTCAAGCATTGGCCATCTGCTCTTCTGTAACAGTGTCCTGGTTTCGTTCCTTTAAACTCAGAAAATGTCTTATTTATTTCTTTTATGAACTGCAAAAAGTTGATATATACTTTATCAATAATCATCCTCCTGTCATTTAGCCCACATCATGTATTTGATTGTTAGAATACTTTCCTGCAATCTATACTGTTCATCATCTGTACATAAGCACACCCACGTTGCATCTGTATCCATTCACTTGCCCAACATTTGATGCTTTTCATGAATTGTATGTATCAGGATTTGTGAATTTGATTACCGCGCCCATCACATATCATACTGTCAATGGCTCGCTGCCTATGCATAAACACCACCTTCCCTCCCTTCACACCGCAGTGAAGCAGAGCTTGGACATAATTCAGATGGTCGAGCCCAGCAAGCTTCATCATTGACTAGAACAAAGCCCACTTGATTCATAGCAAGTGGCTCCAGCACTGCTTGCATCTGAAAGTTTAGTTGATTTCACAACCCCTGCAACCAGTCATTTGAGATTAAGCAGGGACCAGCTCGTCAGGTAGGTTCTTTAGCTGTTGTTGAGCATCGCTGACTAAGTTTCATTAACTAGGCTTGTTGTTATTTCTGAGTTTAACATGATTTTCTTTTTACTGATTATTAAACTGATTTCCATTATGATTTCTATTGAGTTTCAATGTAACTTTTACTGATTAGTTAATTAGATATTGTTAGCTATTAATTAAGTAAACTGTTAACCATTAATTAAGTAAGTTGTTAGCTAGATAGTTAAGTAATTAGCTGGTTGTTAGCTATTTCGTAGTTGAAGTACTTAGTTATTTCATAATGAAATTTAATTAGTTCTTTTGTTATCAGTTGATCCCATTGTTTAGATGATAAATTTACTTAGTAATTAGAGTACTCGGTGGATTTACAATGATTAAACCATCTATGTGATGCCCCCAAGGCATATTGGTCCCTGTACATATTTCATTACAGTTTCTGCTGCAAATACACATTTTAACCAACACTAGTCATTCCCATTTCTGCTAGTTCGGTACAACATTACGTTATCATCCTCTGCCATTAACTTCCCTATCATCCCCTGCTATAGCCACCTATCCCCCATCACCACTGCATACATACTAGTCGCTTCACAACCAGTTATCATTGGACATGGTTACATATGAGTTCTATCATGTCATCTCCAAGCCTGGAGGTGGAATTTGGTTACTATAGAAGAACATCAAGTGGGTTAGCATTGGTTATCAAATGCTAGTGCAGAATATGACAATCAGTATATAGTTAGTAAGTGTTAGCATTAATGAAGTTGTTCCAACAGGATGTGTTAGCGTCGTGTGAGGTAGTCGGCTTGTGTAAAATACTTATATATCGATGGTATGGTGTGACAGTTCTTTTTTTTGTAAATACGAGTAGCAATCAAATTGTATCTTCAGTATGAATAGGATGTAATGTATCCAGTGTATTTGAAAGCTGGACATTAAACATTGTCGGATAGGTATATTGGCAGTGTGTTAGATTATGGGTATGTATTATAATGTAGGTGTTAGCCTATGTCAGTGTATCTTGTGTTAACACAGAATGCTGGTTTTGGTAGTATCAAGGCAACATGGCATGATGTCTGCAGCAGTGGGTTAGGGTTATGGCAATCGATGAAAGTTACGATTAGCAGCAAATATACACTAGCAGTCAGTATATATCAGTATATCATTAACAAAGTTAGGGCATGATTAGCAATGACGGTGTTAGGTAGGGTGTCATAATTATTGTTTTACAATTAATTGTTTCTTACATTTGAATTTTTTACCATGTCTTTGTTTATTATGAAGTAGTGATTCTAAAATGCCTCTTGCTCTCATTAATCGCTGCCCTTCATGGTGATTGTTTTCTGTTTTTTAAACGCTTTCTTAATTTCTTTTTCATCAAGTACATAATAGCAGTTTCAACATTTTTGTTCTAGCGTATGTTCTATTTATCAAATATGCTCCAGCACAGCCACTGTATTGAATTTTTAAATCTCCAGCAACACCTTGGTATCCCGTTGCATATTCATCATGAACCTTGCATAAGTGTTTCCACTGTGGCACACCTGCTGTGATGCCTACTTCAACTACCACACCCATCATTTCTGTGAGCTATCACAATCTCTACAGCAAATGATGCATCCCCTATACTACGCCTTCATCATCTCACTGTACATATACACTCAGCCCCATTCAAATCCCCATGGTAATTCCCTTTATCATATTGGTACCTCACAACATGTAGGGCCTCCACAGCAGTTTGCAGAATTTTCTGCAAAAGCCACTATGCAGTTCCAATCCTGCCACCAGCCATGCATTGTTCCCCTTTCCACTTCGTCCTTCCCTCCATACCACCTGCCATGGGTGTCTCGACTACACCCTGATGTTACTACCAACAACCCATATTTCATTGCATATATAGTTGTTGATCCCATCCTCAATTTACAACAGTGATTCACATTTCTTTTCAACTTCTGTCTTCATTTCATTGCATATATATTTTCTTTGATTCATCCCATCTGATCTTGCTGTAGTTGTGCAATCCAACCCCTTTTGTTACCTACATATTGTCAAATATGATCTTCATTAGTACATAATATATGTAAAAGCCTCATATCAGTATGATACTTGGTGAACTTCCTTCTAGTTACATCTCTTATCCTGTGCTAACCTGACCCTTGCAGGAGATATGTAAAATCTGTTGAAATCCCTCTTTAAATAAAATTTCATTATCCCAATTTTAAAGTTGTGATAGCTAGATGCTGATGAGAAACATTTACATTTCTTGTTTTAGATAGAATGAATGAACATTGTAAACATCATGAATTATTTGTTCTTCATGCATTTTTCCTTTATTTCTCAAAATCTCACAATGGCACGTGCACCATTTCGTAAGAGGTAAATTAATCCTAAGTTGATGATCCATATCAATGGCCATAGTCAGGGTGTGGACAAAATTTAGTATTTTTATCTTTTACGAAATAACACTGGATCCACATTGGATCCGTTTTCAAAATTCATCATATTTACTCAAATATTTTCTTCTTTTATCAGAATTTAACTTAAAATTAATTCAAAATATATACCAATGGCCATAGTCAGGGTATATTGAGAATTAATTTCATTTTAAATTCTATAAAAGCACCAAATGTGTTTTATTCTTCACCTGAATTTAAATACAGATTATTATATAATACATTCAATGACCATAGTCAAGAATGTATTATATCTTCAATCTTGTTTTAATTCATTTAAAGAATGAAATAGCTTTTCAAAATCCAATTTCAAAAATTTAAATTCATTCATCATTTAGGATAGAATTGCATCATATTTTCAAAATTCTTTTTTTTTCAAAAACTCCAAGTGATGTAAATACCTTCCTCAATCTATCTTCAATTCTTATCATTTTTAAAATTCAATTTCATTTTTCAAATCTCAAAGTTCAATTTAACTTTGAGATTTCAAATTCATTTTATATTCAAATTAAAATCAGATTTCAAAGTTCAATTTGACTTTGAAATTCCAAATTCATTTATATTCAAATACTCCAATCAAAATCAAAGTTCAATTTAACTTTGAGATTCTTGATCCATCTTCTGAATTTAAACTCCAAATCCATCTTAGGATCCAGAATCCAATTCCACCTTGGATCTCAGACTTCAGATCCAATTCCTCCATAGGATCCAGAATCCAATTTCTCCTTAGGATCTCAGACTTCAGATCCAATTCCTCCTTAGGATCCAGAATCCAATTTCACCTTGGATATCAGACTTCAGATCCAAAATCCATCTTAGGGTCCAGAGTCCAATTCTACTTTTGGATCTCAGATCCAATTCCAATTTTTGGATCTTAGACTTCCGATCCAAATTCCATCTAAGGGTCCAGAGTCCGATTCTACATTGGATCTCAGACTTCAAGATTTGAATCCATTCCAAGATCCAAAATCCAATTTTTATTCCCAAGTCCAACTTCTTTTCAAATCCAATTCATCTCCAGATTTCAAATCCAAATTCATCTACAGATCATTCCTTAAATTCATCTCTATTTTTAATATCATTTGGATCCCTCAGATCTATTCTAAATTTCAAACTTCAAAATCTAAATTCAAATCCATCTCAAGTATTCATTTCCTTTCCTAAATTCAAGTTCAAATTCAAAATCCATTTTCCGACTTTGAAACTTCATTTTCAAAGCTTCAAATCATTCTTTCTCAAAATTAAAGATTTATTCTTCCAAACTCTGTTTTACTTCGAAAACTTGGAACTTTTCTGATCTATCTCAAGTTCTAAAGTTAGATTCAAACATTTCTTCACTCCCTTATCAAGTTCATCTCATAAACTTGGGAAATTTTCAAAACATCTTTCAAAAGGAGCATACATTCTTGCATTGCACAAGCATGATTATTTGTGTATTTAGAGTTAGAATAAATTCTTAGATTATATTTAGGCAAAGCAAAAGGCATAGATTCGATCCTTGGTTCGATTACCCCTGGTAAAGGCGCCAGGAACGGTCGAACCTCGTACCGACGAGCGAATCCCGTCTCTCCATTTTCCCGCACATTTTCAAAAACGGAGGCGAGTAATCTTTTAAAATCTTTTTCAAAAATCAAGGTCAAGTGAGACCGCGCAAAATAGTTCCTCTTCTCACTTCTTTCTTTTTCTCTTCTCTCTTCTTTTCTCTCTTTTATTTTTCTCCCTTCAAAAAGGAGGAAAATAGAGGTTAGAAAGGAAAACAGAAGGGAGAGAGAAAATATTACGAGAGGAAAAATTTTGTGATGATCACAACCCTATAGCAACACTTGATCCAAAACCAGGATCCAACATGATGGGTTTGGCCATGTCTATGGATGCAAACCAGTTGTAGTTCTTACCTAAGTATAGACATGAATCATATCTCCACCATAACATCAGATCTTAGTGGTGTATGTTTGAATAAAGATCAGAATAATTTAGGGTTGAAGATCGGATAGGGTTAAATATACGATATGAGTCAGACATGTTTTCTCCATATATGGATCCTTTAAGTAAGATTCAAATGTACATTCATAATGGGATTCTGATATTTTCAATCAGTTTACTTTTGCATTCGGATCTCAAATTGATCCAATGCAAAATCTGACCAGATTATGTCTTGCATATAAATAACTTCTTTTTGTTCTATGTTTCGGGATCTAGTATCACCACATGTATTTTGGATTTGGATTCAACTTTACCTCATCGTATTTGAATTTGAATTTGAATTTGAATCTACTATTTAAATTTGGATTCAGATTCGGATCCTAAAAGATCTAAGCCCAGTTCTACCCGTTTGCACCAATGTCAGATTCAGCCTGATTCATATGGAATCCGTTCTCAGTCAATTCAATTCAAAGAGGCCGATTTACCTATCATTTCAAACTCTGTTTTAGTATTCTTAATAGATTTTTAACATTTTAAATATTTTAATAACACGTGTCATCCAGTGGTGAAAAGTACGGATTCAATCCGATTCGATTTCATTAAGAGTTTTTTTCTTGAGAAACCGATTTTAACAACACTGGTTCGCACCCTATGAACAACGCTCTGTGAACTGTGATAAAAAGAACCCTAAACCCCAGCATCGCGTTTCCTTACGAATCCCCACCAAAATCTCTTTCTCTCTCTGTCTTTCTGCCGAAAGAAGAAGGAAGAGGAGGCTGTCCCCCCACCCAGGTACTCTCTCTCTTCTTTGTCTCTTCTTCTTCTTCCGTTCTCCATCTTCTTCTTCTCTTCGTTCTTCTTCTTCTCCTTCCTCTTCTTCTTTGAGTTTTACTTAATTATTTGGTTTTAAACTTTAGTTCTATATTCCTTAATTAATTGAATCTCGTAGTAATTATGTTTATGTATAAAAATTTGTTGCGTATTGTGTTTTTATAAATTAAGCTTTCAAGAGAAGACGTCCTGTCCTAATTTTCATAAAAACCATGTATGCATGCCTCATGCCCATATTGTATCCACGTTCGTGGACATAACCTTAAATAGATAGTTTATTTGTTAGATACTTACAAAGATCAAGGTGCTGCATTAATGTCGTTTTTACATATTATTCTCATATCTTTCGGTATTTATTTGAGTTTTTTTATTTCTCATTGTTATTTCTTTTATTTATTTGTGTTTTTAGATATATATTTTTTTTTAAGTTTTTAAAAATGTGTTTTTAAGGCTTGTGCTTTACTCCTCTCTTCATATTTTAGTGGAACCCTTCTCTACGCCCCATCGCTTTTCACAACATGGTTTACATCATTGTTTCGGTGAAGATGGTGTCAATTGATCGATGTTTATATGGTTATTCTGTGGGAAAAGTAATTTTGTTGTGATCATCTTATATAGTGATTCTATGTCTGAATCATTGTTGGTATGGTTATTTGGGAGAGTGCTTATTCTCTTAGTCATTGTTTTAGGATCACTAGTCGAATGGAACGTGTTTAGCCTAGAACTACACTAATTTGAAGTTTTTGATGGATAGCGTAAAAGGTGCGCTTTTGCCTTGAGGCGCGTTAATGAAGCGCAAGTGCCTGTGAGGCAATAGGCTCTCGATTTTTGAAAGAAGAGAGAGGCCCGATTGTTTAGGGCTCTCTCGCCTCTGCCGAAAGGAAGAAGAAGAACCCTCTCGTGTTCTTTCAAGAAGAAGAGGAAGAAGGCCCTCTCTCTCTCTCTCTGTCGAAAGGAAGGAGGAGGAAGCCGGAGGTCTCTCTCCCCTCTGTCGAAAGGAAGAAGAAGAAGGAGGGTCCATTCGGTACGTACCCCTCTCTCTCCTTCGTCTCTTCTTCTTCTTCTTCTTCTTCTTCTTCTTCTTCTTCTTCTTCTTCTTCTTCTTCTTTTCTTCTCCTCCTCCTCCTTCTTATTCTTCCTATGCTGATCTTCTTCTCCTTCCTTCTGCAGATCTTCTTCTCCTCAGGTTAAAAAAACAAGGGAGGCCCGATTGTTTAGGTCTCTCTCTTTTCTTCTTCCGTTCTTCTCCTTCTTCCTCTGCCCAACTTCTTCTTCTTCTGTTTTTTTTTTTCCTTCTTATTGTTCTTCTGATATTCTTTTTCTTCTTCCCTCCTACTTCCTTTTCTTCTTCTCCCCCTTCTTTCCTCCTCGTTTTTCTTCTTCCCTTCCTCTGTTCTTCTTGAACAATCGGGCCTGTTAATCAGAAAATTACTTTGTTCTTGTTAATTAATTAATTAATTATATATTGATTTAGTAATTCATTGATTTGTTGCTTATTTATTAGCTGCATGCTATTTGTATTATATAATTGTGTTTGCTAAGTATAACTATGTGTGGTGTATAGCATTATGTTGTCCTTTATACAAATATGTAGAGTGGTTCTTGCTAGTTATTGTGATTTTTGGTCTTGTTCCTTGGTTAAATAATCACATCTTCTTTGTTGGATCAGTTAAATTATTGCATTGTAGTCATTTCTTTGAATTAGTTTTATAATTTAGTTTAGATTGTCCACTTAATATCTAATTATATATTAATAGTACATAAATGATGCTTTATTTTGTTTTTTTATTTGGTCAAATTTTTAATATTTTTTGTGAATCTTACACCTCGCTTCATGAGTGGGTCTTACGCCTCAACACTATTCACAACATTGATAAAATCATAAGGCTGAAGGTAAATTTGGACTCTTGATTATGCATTAAGATTCGAAATCAGTCAGATTTAATAAATGGGACAACCTAACTGTGAAAATTTTAAAATCAATGATATATATATATATATATATATATATATATAGAGAGAGAGAGAGAGAGAGAGAGAGATGGGAACCTACTAAATGGACACAGTGCTAAATGAAACATGCTCTTAGATTTTTTGTGCTTTTCGAAATTTTGACTGTACAGATGTGATTTATATGCTTGTTTTTATAGGAATCACTTCTTAGAGCATTTAACTCCGATGCATGAATAGGTTTTTATAAGGTTTCAAAAATCAATAGCTTACAATTTTTCATAAATTTTCGAGCCTCCAAATACCATTTTTTTCCATCCAAAATGCTTGATCCAAATTAGGATTTCTAGTAAATCAATCATGCTGAACACATCTATGGGGTTGGAATTTTGAAAAAAAAACAATGGAAATCCAATTGCATGTTTCATTTAGCAATGTTTCATTTAGCATTGTGCCCATTTAGCATGTTCCCATCTCTCTCTCTCTCTCTCTCTCTCTATATATATATATATATATATATGAAATGCATCCAAACACTATTTTTCCAGAATATTTAAAAAATTGAAAAGCAGAAAATCCAGAAAAGTGAATTTATGAATTTTGCATCCAAACATGCCCTTAAGGTCACCAGTTTGTTTGTGCAATTGAAAGCAAAATAGATCCAATTGGAACTTTTTTTTGAATTCATTGTAGGGATGTATGCAAAAAAAGAGAATAGTGCTGCTCTTAAATAATGCCTAAGAATGTCTGCACCTCATATTTTGTAGATTATGTGTTCCATTTATAATGAAAATTTTGCCTGAAAATTTCTTGATTCCTTGGAATTAGCTTTCAATTCCACATGTCGAACACTGATAGAGTAGTTATGGGAAGGTTGTTTCTTATGTAGGTAAAGTTGCAACCAAGAAAAATTGAAAAAGAATATCTTATCTGGTTGTGAATTCAAGGAGATAGATCTTGTCTTTTATTGAATGAATCTTCATTTTCTTTATGCATTACAAGCGTTTTGTCATGGAATCTCAAGCATTTCGTGTTTGAGTTCTCAGGTGCACTAGGGACCCTTTGCAGTTTTGACCTGTATGCTTTGTTTCTTGCTTCACTTGTTAAATATATTACATCATTTTTTTTGAAAGTTAATATTTGCTTCTTGCTATTCACTCAATAAAAATATTGCATCAGTAGTTTTTCTAAGAATCAATAGTTGCTTCAGTTTTTTTTTCTTTTTTAATTTGTTCATTTCTGTAAGTGCATGGATGTGTTATTACAATGCATTAGATTTGGTTCTTCATTTGATTTAGCTCTGGTTTTGAGTCTTCTTGACGTTATGATGTATTGTTCTCATTTGTTTTGCCAGGAAATGGGTAAACTTGGGAAGAAAGCACGGAAATTTGCTCGTAAGAATCTTCAATCTGTGCTCAAGAAAAAGCAGAAACAGAATGCTTTCAGGAATTCTTTCAGGACAAGAAGGGCTTTTAGTAAGGCTCATAAATCCAAAATCCCCCCTTCATGTCTTCTTTAAGCTATTCAAGGTTGAATGAATTTGCTCTTTTGGTTTTTATTCAGGATACTTTCTCTCATCTCTCATCATGGATGTTAAAACTACTGATATACAAGATAACCATGACTAGCTTTGGTGAATCACACACACAATTTAATTTTGCCTTCCAAATAAGAGAACTAAGTCACCCATTTGATTATTCAATATCTAGTACTTTTCTCACTGCATGTATTCCATGATCAACCGGAAAAATCTTATGAGGTTTTTGAATCAGTAAATACCTTTTCTAATGAAAGAAAATTTGATTAGGATCTTTAATATGGTTGAATAGGTTTAACACAAGAAATTTTCTATTGCAAAGCTCTGAGCTAGTTGGGATATGGTGGGTCAAGCTGCTTACAAGTAGCTCAGGTCTGGCAGTTAAAAGCTTCATTAAATTTTGGATGGCAAACTGAAAGTAACAAATGTTACCAGTTTGAATATTTGCCAACAATTTCAGATAAAATAGTGGAACATTTCCCTCTTCCATCTTGGAGCAAAGAAACTTCAGATCCTTGAGCTTTGCTGGGAGCGTGTAAAAACATAGGTGTTTATCCTTGAACCAATAGGATAAAGCCTATGTCACAGGGATTCGGCTAGCAGGGTGCCGCACTCGCGTCGACGCGACTCGACGCGGGTGCGGCACCGGGTGCGGTCAACCCGACCATGGGTGTGTTGACCGCACCCAGGGTCATTTGCGTCCAAATTTTTTATTAAATAAAAAAATGTGTCCAATTTTTTTATTAAAAAAAAATTGGCCGGGGGGAGCCCCCGCCCCCCCTTTCTACAAGGGCAAAAACTCTGAATCAAGCTCCACAACTCATCCGCTCGACCCCTCCCCTGCACAAAGAGGGCGTAGGGAGGGGGCTCGACCCCTTCCCTGCACAAATTATATATATATATATATATATATATATATATATATTGCCGCACCCCCGCACCCAAGTTTTTTGAAAGTGCCGCACCCGCACCCGCACCCGCACCCATGTGACATAGGATAAAGCCAACATAAAAAAACTTGGTACCAGGAAACTCTTGGTGAGGAAAAATGTCATGATAAATTAAATTTTTTATTTTTTGGAAAAACTCTAGGAAATATTAGCATCTGTAAAAAGTTAGAAATATGGGCAATATATATAAAAAAATTAAAAATGATTTATTATGTTGATATCATGATAAGACCATTATTGGAAATATTGTGACTTTTTATAGTATAGCAGATTTTGTAAACGCTGCCATGTTTACAAAATATTGCCAATATTTGTAACTATGATAAAAGTTAAAACCAATTAAGACTATAAAAATATATAAAAACATAAAGAAAGACATAAATTTTTTAAAAAATGCCTTTATTGGATTAATTGATTTTTTTGTGGACCAAGCCCTATGGATATGATCCATATGGTTTGTTCAGTCAAAAGCAAGTTTTAGATCGTCCGATCAATTATATAGGTAGATCTTTTAAGGTTTCAAATTTTATGGTTCACAATGTATTGAAATTTCAAAATTGAAAAATTCATGCTTGTATGTCCAAACCAGAGTTATCAGAAGTGCCATAGGGCATGGGGAAGCGTGTTTTGTAAGCGTGAAACATGGCGCTTCTGAAACATGCTGGGAAGTGCCAAAAAATTTTAGGGAGTGGGAAGCGTGCTTCCCAATTTAGGGGAAGCTCGTTTTCCCTTATTTTTTCATTTTTTTGTGTTTTTATTTTTCTTTTTTTTTGCTTCCCCCTCACTTCCTAGGTTGCTTTCGGTTTGCTTCCTAGTTTTCTTCCAAGACGATTCCTGATTCGCTTCTAAGTCGTCCTGCTTTTCCCGCTTCCTAAAATTTTGAAAATGCCTCGCTTCTCGCTTTTACTTCTCGAATCGCTTCCTCGACTAGCAACTCTGGTCCAAACCACTCATGATCTTTTCAAAATATTGCTGTTATTTGTTACTATGCATAAAACCAGTGTTTAATTTTGCATTGTAAATTTGAATGCTTTGAAGTTTGCGATTTTCAAGTGGGAGCAATCTAAAGGCCGTTTGGATATTAAACCATCTAAAGAATGGTTATGTTTTTTGGCCGATTGATCAATGCGGGCAATGATAACAGTGTATGACATGAACAAGTATAGTCTGCCTCAAAGTGACTCCATTGTCTCTGCTCTTTAGGTATTATGGACAAAATCCCTTTCTGGATGATATCACACCTCATTGATATCCTTTTAGCCCACGGGTTATGGTTGCTTGAAGTTGAAGATTAGCAGCAACTTGATTAAGGTTTGTGTGTCTTTTTCATGCCCCCCTGATGTAATCTTTCTACCTCCTTTTCAGTCTTCATGACTGCCTCAGGCCCTCAATGGGAAGCCAAGCAGAGAGTGCCTTGAGGATTGATACCATACATTGAATGAGCTTACATATAACGTCTTTAGTAGTTCATTAGATGTTTAAACATTTATATTATTATTTTAGTAGCTACAAATATTTTTTTCCAGAAAATAAATGATAATTCCACAAGTGTCATGTTGCATGAGGCCAACAATATTTTTGCTAATCTAACTGCCTGCGCTATTGCCTTCTTTTTGTAGTGTTCATAGGCAGTTGCTTCATAAGACATCATTTATTAGGAACTTATCTCTACATCTAAGTTGCCCTGCTTGGTTTGTGTTTGCGCTTCTGTTCACTGAGTGGATTGTGTAACAAAATGTTTCCAAGTTTGTATAGTTTTTAACTAGACTTTTTGTTTATTTGCAAGCATTGATTAGGCCACCACATTTAAGCTCTATGGTTGGTTCTGTTATTGCAGGAGATAAAGGTGTTGTATATGTGAACCATCCAATCTCTTCAGATACACAACCTGTAGAAGAGTAAGAAAATGCCACTATTTATTTTTCTTTGCTATCACTTGCTTTAGATTATTTTTCTGACATCAACTTGCTTTAAATTGTTAGACATGCCAATATTGAATGTTAATTCCCATCAAAATTTACATCCCTTGTAAGATTGTTTTTCTGTGTTTTTCTTGTTTGGTTCCGCCTTTGCAGTTACTTTTCTTTATATTAGGATAAAACTATACACTTCTACTGCTTAATACATGATGTAAGATTGAAGTTTGCCAAAAATCAAAGTGGCACCTATGCAATTTGCCTTTTCTTGTGCAGCCGATAGTTGACAAACTCGTGACTTGGATCCGGATTGCCTGACCCTTGACTTGTGAGTCAGCAGGTTGACTCGGTAATTTGGATGAGTTAGGACATGATTTTTTTAGTGTTAAGATATGGAAAAAATCAAACTCCAAACTGTATAATCACTAAATTTATTACATGACATCAATGACTAAGCTATATAAGTATTCAACTATACATAATTGTTGATATTATGATTTAAAAATAGATGATTCTTTGTAAAAATTATCCTTTTATAAGCATTATGCACTAAAACCATGAAATGCATGACAAAAGACACATAAGTGGCATGCGGATAGGTGGTCCTGAATCGGTGACCCAGTTGGGATCCGATCCGGGTTGACTCGGGCGATTCTTGAGTCAGCTCTCTGGGTTTGCCAACTATGGTGCAGCCACTGCATTTTATATGTAATATATTTGTCTATTTATGATGGATTCTAGTTGGCTGCTTTTTCTGTTTGTTGTCAATAGCATCCAATTAGCCTCATTTTATATACATTTGAAAACTGTCTTAAGCTCCTCTTTGAAAGGAGACAAACTAAAACTTTTATAACATTTATTCTTTTGCTTCTGTTGTCTGTGGCTTCTTGTTCATTTTTGTCGTGTAGCGGTTGTATTCTTGTGTTTTCTCTGTGCTATTGTGTAACTTGGGTATATTAATTTATTACCTTCTGTTTATATTTTCAAAATAAAATCTGCCATTAAATGGTAAATGGCATATATTGATAATCTGTGTTCTCCCACACTTTTATTGAAAAAATCTTGGCAAAATGAATAATTTTTTAAAAATTTATAAACTGAAGTTAAAAATATGTAAAAAAATTACTCAAATGCCAAAAGCAATAAATATGTCTCATCCATTGTTTTAAAAATGAAAAAGAAATGAAAGATGGGAGAGTCCAGAGGCCGAAATAAATACTTTCTTGCTTAGGATTAAGTTACATTCAGTATTTATTGCCATTAATTAGTTAGGAGAAAAAGATTGAGAGAGATGTGAATGATAAAATAGGATTATCAGCCAAAGTTTTTTAAAATCATTTATGAAACATAAATTATGATATTTTAATTTTAAATTATCACAACATTTTGAAAAATATCGTGATATTTTAAATGTTAGAACTGATGAAAAGATATCATAATATTTTTTTAAAATATCATGATATTTGTGACTGTGCTTATACCTTCTTCCATTGGCTTAGTTTTCTTTTACTACAAAATTCAATTTTATGTTTTTATGAAAAACAGCTGCATTACTTGAGTTTTATCCTTACATACTTGTAATCACCATTGATAGCTGCTAACTTTTGTTTAGTTGCAAACTATGTTGTCAAAAGTGATACGTGGTTACCTAGTCAACTGGTACTGCCTACCCTACTTGTGTTCGCCTAATCCTCCCAGAGCCAATCCCTAGTTAGACAGCACAGAGTAGGATGACATTGTTTTTTATTTTTGAGGTCTTAAATTAATCCTATGCACTTAATTCCTATATGCTGTTTTTTGTGCTTATTTTCTTTATTACTTGAGAAAAATGATTGCTTGGGCCTTGTTAGGGACTGTTGCAATCGGATTGATGTCAACATATATTCTTGTTAAAACCCACACACATACATGTGCACACATGCATACACAAAAATTTGCGAGTCTCTATTACAGCTCAATGTTTCCAGAAGAGATGTTCTTGTAAGAGTAAATATTTAGTGCTATGCTGCTATTATGCATTTTAGAGCATACTAGGATCAGCATAGAGAATCTAGTACAAGACTAATGTGTGTTGCCAATTTGCCCTTATCTTCCCTTTTTAAAATTTTTCACAAGGTCTATTATGTTCAATGATAAAATGATTCTGGGGGTGCGCTTCTTAGGAGCCTTATGAGGTCATTGTTAACATAATTCCTGCTTGCATGAGTAATTCAAACCATTTTCTTCTTCCTAGGTGTTGATTAAATGACATAATCGATGCCGATATTCTTTTTAGAATAATTTCTAGTGTATCAGTTGAAATTTTGTGTTGATTCTAGTGGAGTGGGTATTATTCTTGATCGTAAAGATACCGATGCTCGACTTTGGAGAGCATCACACAATTTCACTTTCGCCCACTGATTAATTGTCAAGCATTTCACAATTTACTAAGTTCTTTCCTCATTCATGTATGTTATTCAGGAGCTTCATTGTTTCCATTGGTTAATTGTTAAATGCAATTTAGTTTTCCAAATAGTCTGAGTCATATATTGCAAGTTTATATGACATGATTATTCAGGAGGTAGTGATGCTTTTTCAGTTTCCAGAAAGTAGCGAAATTTTTTTACTGAGATTCTAGCTACATTATGGGCGTAATATCTTTCAATGTATTATGGAATTATCTGTGCGCATACATTTGTTCCATTTTGTATAGTTGTCTTAAGGTGAGGCAATTAATTAACGATTTAACTTGAAATGCAAGTGTTTATGTTCATATATAGTTATGCTCATCATTGTTGTCAGATATCCTGACAGTATTGTAAATCAGGTGCTCGACGACATTTTTGCAGATACTTTTGGTAATGATGTTGACAATGATTCAGTTATAGATTCAGATTCGGAAAGTGATGGTCTTCTTTCTGAGGTAATGTCATGCTCTTCTAAAAATCCGGCCTCATCTTTTTCTAATTCTTTATTTATTTATGAAAGAGTTCTGAATTCTGATATTGGTTTCAGGATTTGAATGGTTCTTATCTTGTTAAAGATGGAAGTGATGATAATTCAGGTTGGAACATAATTACAACAGTGAAATTTGGTGTTTGAAATATCCTAAATTTTTGTTTTAGTAAAATCGCAAGAGGATATTTTTCAATATAATTGTTGTTGCTGTAGATGAAAGCTACCATACTGCTCTATCTGAGCAGAACAAGACAATTCAGGTGGAACTCGTGAAGCAGAAAAGTAAGTTAGATCGGCTGAAGAAAAAGGTAAGAACGACCTTGTACTTAATTAAGACCTTGAAATGACCATAGATATGAAGCTCAACATGATGGTATGTCTAACTAATATAAACATGTAGGGTTTGTTTTAAAAAATTTCTCTCCTATTTTAAAGACAAAAAAATTGATGGCTCACATTCATCATTGTAATGCACTTAGTTTTACCCAAAATGAACTAATGCTAGGGATGTCAATCGATCACGTTTGAGTCAGGTATCTGAAAAGTACAAATCTGATTAGTTGAATCGGTATAGCAAATGAATCTGATTAATAATCAGATTCGAATGCAGTTTTCAGATTTTCATTTGAATCTGGATCCAAGGGTAATCCAACCCAATTCCTTATAAAATATATCTG
This sequence comes from Nuphar pumila, assembly GCF_984573655.1. NCBI lineage: Eukaryota > Viridiplantae > Streptophyta > Magnoliopsida > Nymphaeales > Nymphaeaceae > Nuphar > Nuphar pumila. The sequence goes on along the minus strand of NC_143261.1, from coordinate 60,292,581 downwards.
ATTAGCTAACCGAGTACAGGTTCAATATTGCCTTTTCCATCCAACTCTAAATTTGATTAAGCTAGATCCGGATAGGTCAGATTCACCAAGACCTAGATCTCAACTTAATATTTCCAGTTTACTGCCCTGCCTAATGCTCAGAAAGATTTTCATGTTATGACCCTTGAAATGTTGTATTCTTAAGTATGAAGAGCATATTTAAAGCAATAGAAGTGCTTTTTGTTTTTTATTTTTGCTTTTGTGTTTGCTCATAAAAAGAAAACAAGTGCATCTTTTGTGATATAGACAACTCTTCATACTTCTTTCAGTACGACATTATTTCTGGATGCTTGAAATATTAATAAGGTTATGTTTGCTTCATTGTTTCACCAGGACCCAAATTTTGGTGAGTTTCTGGAAAAGCATAGTTTGGAGCTTCAAGCTGCAAGCAATGAAGAAAAAGTAAGACGTCCATCACTTTGCAGTTTCCACATGGCCATCATTGTACTGGCTTTCGACATTCTATTATCATTTTATCATTGGTAGGACTCCTATTGATATTAAAAAATTCTGATGCCATAAATGGTTGTCTTCTTAGGTTGTATGTCATGTCGGTAGTCATGTTATCAAGCCTACTCTTCTTTGTTCTTTTTTCCTTCACCCTTTTTCTTTTGTTTTTTTTTCTGGTGTGTGTCTATTCCAGATTGGTGTGCTCAAATCAGGCCAGATTGGGTCCAACTAACCAATCCTGATTGATTCCATAGATTATCCATACCAGTGGGAATCAATTTTAGAGTCAAGTTGAGTCAGATTAGTATAAAGTGGCAAGTGTCTAGTTGGACCAATCCATTGATTAGATCACCCAATTTTAACGTTCTTCTCATCATTTTTTGATAACTTTGCAGTGAATTTAGGTGGTTTTGTTCTTAGTTGTCATAGGCGCTAGGCGAAGCCTAGGCAGTGAGCCCCTAAAAAGCCTAGGCAGTCTAGGCAGTGCCCCAAATAAAAAAACAAAAAAAATATATACAAATATGTAAACAAACTACTAAAATTAATAACAAATATGTATACAACATAAAATCAATCAACAATAAGCAATAGACAAAACAAAATATGTCGTCAAACACTATAAGATAATTATCTTAAATAACCTGCTCAATACATTGTCCAACACAAAACATTTAACAACACAATACATTTAACTAAACATAGAATTCTGAAACATATGTCTATATATAAAAGTCATCTTCATTCTTCAGTATCAAACTTCATTTCAACGATTTCCTTCATTTATTGCATCTTTTAGTGGCTTGAGATGATGATGGCAGATCATCTTCATACAATTTCTGTCCCACAAATGTTGCAGGTACTTGTGCCTTTCTCTCATCATATTTTTTAAGACTAGTAAGAAGCTCAACACAAATATCAGAAGGAATGCTATGTTTACATAATTTCACAGTGGAGTTAATATGTCCCACAACATGATATTTAAATCTATACAATCCTTCATGCATTATAAAATCACAAAAATTACACTTCACTATTTCTTTGGCATCTCTAAGTCAATAGTGTACAATATTTCAATGCAGGTTTCTTTGAGAGGCATCCTCCAAGACCTCTACCCTCCATCGACTTACTAGAACACGAATTAATAAATCTAATCACTACAAAGATGTAAAATAATGTAACTGATAACCATGTTAAAAAATGAAACAAAGAACAATGGAATAAATAAACCATGCAACTGATAACCAATGCAAAAAATTAAAACATAACCAATTAATCACCAAATAAAAATATAAGCATACAGACATTTAACAAATCTACACACATAACATAATTAACTTTAACTGTATTTAAGTATAAAATAGTAAAAAAAAACCAATAAGTTTATAATAACAACTTAAATTTAATCCTTAGATGAACTTGAAAGTCTATCATCATCTTCATTGATATATTGCTCTTCTTCTTCAGTTTTATTTGCAGAGTTAGCTTATTCCTCTTCTTCTTCCACCCTCACCACCTTCTTTCCTTTGTCAAACATTTTCTTTCTTAGGACATTAGTTACACGTATTTTTACCCCCACCCTATGCCTTAATGCTCTGGATGCCTTATCAACAAGATCTCATGTAAGTGATATGTCATTTTCAAAGATTATCATTGACTTCTCTTAAGACAATGGGGTCGAGATCTCCTTTTTTTCATTCTCTCCTCATACCTTCGTTTCAATTTATGATTATATTGCACAAAAAACAAACCATTCAACTTTTTGTGCAAAAGTCAGTTTCTTTTCTTTGTATGAATCTATAAAAATATATATAAAGTTAAAATATATACAAACTGACAAATATTATTTAGTAATTAGTAGTAAATAATATTTTACTGCTTCAAAAGTACTTCAATCACGTTCACAACTGAATGTAATGCATGCGAGACCTAAGACTTGAACAACAAAGGTCTGGAGCTGGAGACAACCAATGGCAAAAGAAATCCACCAATCTACTATAAAAAAATCAAATTACATATAATTAAAGTATATGTTGAAACTTGGTTTGAGAAAAGATAGAAAAGTACCTTCACGATTAGCCCTAATCACCCTTAAGTAGTGATTAGGGTCAATAAAGAAAATTACACTAGAGACCATTGAAAGTTAAAATATAAACAAGACCACCCAATAAACCCCTCACGATAATAACTCTCAACACTCCCCCTCAAGCTGAAGCATAGATATCAATCATGCTCAGCTTGTTACAACACTTTGAGAATTCTGTGATAGAAAGGGGTTTGGTAAAAACATCTGCTACTTGATCTTCTGAAGAAACATGAAAAGTTGATATATTTCCCACTTGAACCATATCCCGAATATAATGACAATCTATCTCAATATGCTTAGTCCTCTCATGAAACACATCATCTTAATAGGCAGAGAAACCTTTATGCTCAATCCGGTAAGCATAGATTTTATCCAAATCATTTCAGCAGCAGTTTGTGCCATGACCCTATATTCTGACTCAACACTTGATCTTGCTACTACAGCTTGTTTCTTTCTTCTCCATGAAACTAAGTTGCCACCAACAAAAACACAGAAACGTGTAGTAGACTTCCTATCATCAACCGACCCTGCATAATCAGCATTAGTATACGCAACCACATCAAGATTTGCCTCTTTTGTAAACAATAGACCTTTTCCTGGAGATGTCTTCAGGTATTTAAGAACCATCATAGCTGCCTCCCAATGAACTTTTCTTGGTTTATCCATGAATTGACTCAATTTGCCAACAACAAATGATATGTCAGGCCTAGTTACAGTAACATAGAGAAGTTTACCAATGAGAGTCCTATAGGACTTACTATCAACTGCCTCAGATTGCTCGTCATACAAGAACAATTTAGGATTCATGGGAATAGTGGCTGGTTTTGCACTAAGCATCCCTGTCTCCTGTAAAAGATCAAGCACATATTTACTCTGAGAAAGAACCATACCTTCTCTATTTCTTGCTACTTCGATTCCCAACAAGTACTTGAGAGGACCCAGATCCTTTGTAATAAAGTATTTCTGCAGATATGCCTTGGTGCTTGAAATCTCCTGTTCATTATCTCCAGTTAAAATTATATCAACATAAACAACCATAGTCACAAAACCCTTAGAGCTATTCTTTATGAACAAAGAATGATTTGATGGTGACCTCTGAAAACCAAATTTAGACATCACCTCAAACAATTTGTGAAACCATGCACGCGGGCTTTGCTTTAGGCCACATATTGCCTTTTTTAGTTTGCACACTTTGCCACACTCTCCCTGTCATTCGAAGCCAGGCGGTTGTTGCATGTAGACCGTCTCAGATAGATCCCCATACAGAAAAGCATTCTTCACATCAAGCCGAGTCATACTCCACCCATGATGAACAACCACAGAAGTAACTAAGCGTATAGTGCCCATTCTGGCTACGGGAGAGAAAGTCTCAAAGAAATCCACCCCATATGTTTGGGTGTAGCCTTTGGCGACTAGACGAGCTTTGTGTCTCTCCAGAGTGCCATCAAAATGATATTTAATAGTGTACACCCACTTACAACCAACAATGTCTGCATCAGAAGGAGGATCGACAAGCTCCCAAGTCCCTTGAGAAATCAAGGTGTCCATTTTTTCTTGCATTGCTTGTTTCCATTGAGGATCTAATAAAGCCTGTTGATGATTGATAGGACGGGAGATGGCAGATAAAGCAGATAGAAAGTTTTGCATGCTCTTTCCAATCTTGTTTGTGGACACAAACTTTGAAATTGGGTGCAGAGTACACTAACGCATGCCTTTCCTCAGGGCTATGGGCAAATCATTTTTAATCTCAGGATCTGCTCTACGATCATCAGGATAAGCAATAGAATCATCAACATAATCAGGATCACTGACTGCAGGAGAAGAAGACGATGAAGGGCCACGAGAGGAGGCTTGACGACGAGTATACACCAATGGAGGATCATGGAACCGAGTTGAAGAGGGATCAGAACATAATGAAGGCAATAAAGGAACTGACTCCAAAGGAATGGGAGGAATGGGTAAGGGAAATGATGTGGACATATCAGGATTCACACGAGACGTGCACGGCGAGAAGTAAGGAATGGTCTCAAAGAATGTGACATCCGCACTGATATACTCTTTACGAGCAATGGGGTCAAAACATTTGTACCCTTTTTGGTTTTTTGGATACCCAAGGAAGACACACTTAGTTGCCTGTGCAGCTAGTTTGTCCCTAGTAGGTCCAAGTTTTTGCACAAAACAAACACAACTAAATACCTTAGGAGAAACTTTGAACAAAGAACAATCAGGATAAAGTTGTCTGATAGGAATTTGGTCATTAAGAGCAGTAGAAGGCATTCTGTTAAAAAGGTAACAAGAAGTAAGAAGGGCATCTCCCCAAAAAGAAGCTGGCATGTTTGTTTGAATCGTAAGGGTTCGAGTTACTTTCAAAAGGTGTCGGTGTTTTCTTTCAGCTACCCCATTTTGCTGGGACGTATGGGCACATGAAAATTGAGGGCAAATCCCATTATCCCGATAAAATTGTAATAGTTTGCTAGATTTGAATTCAAGAGCATTATCAATGCGAACAATTTTAACAATGGAACCAAATTGAGTATTTATTTCAAGAATAAAAGAATGGAGAATACACAAGACTTCAGATCTCTCCTTTATTAAAAAGACCCAAGACACTCTAGAGTAGTCATCAACAATGACAAGGTAATACTTGGACTGAAACCTATTAGGAACCCGACTAGGCCCCCAAACATCAACATGAATTAGATCAAAAGGACTTTGACTAGTATAACTCTGACTTAAAGAAAAAGAACTACGATGATGCTTGCCCAACTGACATGCTTCACACTGAAAGGACGCTGTAGGAGAGACCTGTGGAATGACTCTTTGAAGCTTGGAAAGAGAAGGATGACCCAATCTGATATGCCATTGGTAGGAATTAGAACTCGATTCCACACACGAAGTTGCTACTCCAACAGGTTGTGTAAGATATAAACACCTCCCTCCCCATGGCCTCCACCAATCTTCTTCCCAGGCAGCAAATCCTGAAATACACAAGAACCCGGGTCAAATATAACTCGACAATTTAGTTCTTTTGTAAGCTGTCTTACGGATAATAAATTCTTAGGAAACTGTGGAGCATGGAGAACATATTGAATCCGTAATGTAGGGGTAAAATGCACATCTCCTTGCCCCACCATTGGGGATAATCTACCATCTGCCAATTTAACATGACGAGGGAAAGATGTATGAACCAGTATAGAGAAACTATGTGAATCTCCACAAAAGTGTTGAGAGGTGCCAGAATCAATAATCCATATCTTACCTCCATCATCCAACTGAGTACCCGCAGAGCATGCCACATCAGTCACTACAATAGAGGCAGACACAAATGCAGAACTCTGAGAAAGAAGCTGATCATATTCTGCACGACTGAGAGTAATCGTATTGGTTGAAGAAGTAGGCACAGGTTCAGTGATGGAAGAGACAACCGGAGTTGTTGCTTTGGGGAACGATAATGAGCTCTGAGAGCGACTTCTAGGGTTCTTATCCCAACAACGATCCTCAAGGTGCCCTTGCTTGCCACAATATGTACACTGAAGCCTGCTGCGACCTCCACTGCCTCTTGCACGACCTCTGCCTCTGGAAGAACTAGGTAAACCATGCCCTCCTCCACCAGTGACAACAAGAGCTGAAGTCTGAGAGTCTCCATGAGGTGGAGGAAAGGTAACAGCAAGACGACTTAACCGGTTGTAGGCATCAGCTAGAGTAGGGATCTCTGAGCTAGTAAGCATTTGCACCTTGGCTACTGAGTAATCTGGAGATAATCCTGATAGAAAACGAGCCACCATAGTCTACTCCTGATGGGTTTTATGATTAGTGCAGCAGGGAGGACGAACAGAGTTGAGCCTTTTATAGGCTGATTTAACTGATGCATAATATTGGGAAAGATTCTGATCACCCTGCTGCAACTGAAATATCTCTTGCTCAACTTACAAAATTCTACTGACATTTTTGTCTTGAGAGTACGTATCACGTAATGAATCCCACATCTCCTTTGCAGTAGAATAGTAAATTAAGCCGTCTGCAATATGTGGCTGAACACTGTTCATAATCCAAGACATAACAATGTCATTATCTTCCTACCATGTGGCATATTTCCCAGTTTTCTCTGTTGGTTCCTTTTTTAACAAAATATGTTTTCGACGATGTCCTGACACAGACATCATAAAAGTCCTCGACCACCTTTTATAATTATTGTCATCCAGCTTTACGGACGACCCATAAGAGAAGGGATTAGCAAAAGCTTTGTACTCTGCAGACACTTCAAACCTTTGTTCACCATCACTGGACTTTATTTCAGCCATGGTATTTCACTGCTGACAGTAGCTAGCTAATGAGCCAGATAATAATAATAACCAGAAAGTAATCACGAGCAAACTGATAGTAAAGAAATAGATTCCAGCTGAAATAAAATCCTTGTCTTGTAATATATATATATATATATATATATATATATATATATATATATATATATATATATATATCACAGACGCCACCAGCAAGATAATAAATCTGATCACCACTATAAAAATTAATTTTAGATGACAAAAATTGATTTCACATCTGAACTTCAACAAAAATTAATCAGATCTGATTCCAACAACAGCAAGCACTACAGATTTAACGCCTACCACATCAACACGACTCTGATACGAGCAAATCTGATTCCAACAACAACAAGCACTACAGATTTAACACCTACCACATCAACATGACTCTGATACGAGCAACAGTCAGTCAGCCACACCATTCAGATCTGATCCAACATCAACGCTCCACGCTACACGACATCCAATTACTGCACGATCTCCGATCTGCTCCACCCAATCACAAAATGATTGCTGATATGATGCAACACGATCATGATGTCAGATCTGCTCCACGCAATCTCCACATGATGGTAGATCTGATGCACCACGATCCATCAATATTACTGAGGCGTCATCAACAAGGAGCAAAAGAGGAACACACGATCTAGGGTGTCTAATCAGATCTGCATATTGTGTAGAACTAGTCAGATCTCAGGTTGTGAGACTGAGGAAAGAACCTAGGGTTCGATCAGAAGGAAGATCGAACAAACTAGATATAGGCTAGGAGGAGAGAAGAAGAAAGAAAAAAACTATGATAAAGAGGGAAGAAAGAAATTCAACCTAGGCGTTAGATTCTCCCAAGAACGAGAGGCTTTGATACCATGTTGAAACTTGGTTTGAGAAAAGATAGAAAAGTACCTTCACGATTAGCCCTAATCACCCTTAAGTGGTGATTAGGGACAATAAAGAAAATTACAAAAGAGACCATTAAAAGTTAAAATATAAACAAGACCAACTGATAACTTTTCTGATTTCCAATAAACCCCTCACGATAATAACTCTCAACTGTATATAAGTTATAAAAATAATGCAAAAGGGGTTATATGAAATTTAATCATCTTACCTAGGGTTTACAACAGAGTTACCAGTCAAGGAAGTGGGAGCGGGAAACGATACGAGAAGCGGGAGCGGGAAGCGAGACACTTTCAAAAATTTAGGAAGCGGGGAAGCGTGGGACCACTAAGAAGAAAATTATGAACCGTCTCGGAAGCGACCAAGGAAGCGACCTAGGAAGCGAACCGGAAGCGAGGGGGAAGCAAAAAAAATGAAAAAATGGGGAAGCGTGGGGGAAGCGAGGGGGAAGCGTGCTTCCCAAAAAAGGGGGATGCTTCCCCACACATTTCGGAAGTGCGACGTTTCGTGCTTTCGAAGCGCGCTTCACCTTTTACCTAGGCGCTTCCTGTAACTCTGGTTTACACTTTCTTCTTCCTCTTTGCTAACTCCATTCCAAAAGGCCCAATAGCAGTTTTATATCTTATGAGTTGGTCTAGTAGTGTGTCTCGATCCTCTTCGCTTTGAACAAGACGATTGGCACAATCATATAAGTCATTCTTTATCTCCTCATTGGACTCGATATTTTTATACTTATAATATATGGCTGGATTCAAATATAGGTTTGTTGCATGCAAAGGTTTGTGCAATTGATTGCTCCACCTTTTATCGATTATCTCCCAAACCCAGCCGTATATTTGTTTATCATCACACACATTTACCTACTAAGTAAAAGAATTGAAAGTAACCATTATAGAAGCTAAAATAAAATGTAATTTACAATTAGTAGAATACAAAAAAATTAATTTATAATTATACTTTTATTTTTTCCTTTCCACGATCCATTTTCTTGTAGATGTAACTCATAGCAGGCTTTTCATCGCTATCAACCAATCGAAGCATGTCAAACAAGGGGGCGATTGTTTTCAGAGCACAACTCACTCTCTTCTAAAATTTTGAACTCAAAATCATGCTTTCACATCTTTTACCAACTGACGTTTTTGAAAAACTATTTTTTTCCCAATCATCTCTAAGAAATATGAACTTTAGGCATTTTTTCCAATTATATATGCTTTCTAGAGTAAAAAAATGGCAAATTTTGTCACTGTAGGCCTATGTAAGTCCTTTTGTGTGTGTGCTCTCATCATACTCAACACTTGAGAATGTTTGTAATGAATACCACCAATTGCCTTGCTTTTCCGGAAATGTTCTTCAACTCTTTCAATTATCCTATATATTCCAACATCATATCTATACAATGTGCAACAAAAAGAGTCCAAACTAAATGCTTTCTCTTATCCATAAATAATTTACCTGCTTTCACATAGTTTGAGGTATTATCAATAACAACTTGAACCATATTCTCCTCCCAAACTTCAACAATGCAAAAAGCAAATTTGCATCTTTTACTTCATTTGATGCATCAACTGATTTCAAAAACATTGTTCCCAAAAGGCAATTAACAAAAAAATTAATGAGTGTACACCCTTTTGTATCCATGTTTGGACCAATGCACTTTGTATTGGTCCAAGAACTCCTTCATTTTCTTCATTTCTTTATTCAAAAGTAGTTCTCGCAACTCGTGATATGATGGAGGCTTCATCACTGGTTCAAATTGGCCTATAGCTTCAATCATACTGTAAAATGAAGGCAACTTCGCTGTATTAAAAGGTATTCCACCGTCATAAAATCACCTATTAATGTACTCGTACACTGTTTCTCTTTTTTCCTTTTTGAAGCAATTTTCAAACATAGTTTGTTTGTTTGCTTGTCTTCCTTTCTCTGTTGAATCACTTTGAAAGTATAGATCCATAGCCCTTTTGGTCTAAAGCCAAATGTACTACTCCCCTTCATCTATGAAACTGCATTCACGTCCTTTGCCATAATCGGAAGCTGAGAATAAACTTTCATTTCTTTCGTATATATTAACCGTCTCTCTCTTATTTTTTTCATCTCTATTCTTCTTTGATTCCTCCATGTACTTAGAAAGTACTTGCTTGATTTCTGCAATTGTTTTATCATAAGCCTTCACTTTTCTTCCAATCCCAAGTAGATGCCATTTTATTTTATATATACATCCTTTATAAGTTCAACATTTAAGGTATGTCACAGAATTCAGATCTTGTTTATCCTTAATATAGGCCCACTCCCATGCTGGATCACCTGATTTTCTCTTAAAGTTCTGAATATGTTCCAAATTTGAAAATGTGGACCCACTAGCACTTGCAAATGAAGCCCCCTTCCATTGTTCTAAAAAATGATAAGAATCTAAAAAAAGGCAACATCTAAATTTGCTAAATAAAAAGGAGTAAGCAACAAATAACATATCAGCAAAATATGAATTCATAATAAAAAAACCCTTAAGTTTTTTTTTATAATTGCAGCACACATTTAATGACAACTTTAACAGGAGCAAACCCTAGGTTTTTTATTAACTATAAAAAAGTTTAGGTGTGTTTTTAACAATATTGAAAACTTAGATGTGTTTTTTATAATCAACCAAAATTTAGGTGTTTTTTTAAAATGTCCCCCAAAAAACATAGTTAAACCTAATTTGAGTTGGGTTCTGGTCATTATTTTATGCCTATCCTGATGTTTGGGTTTGGGCTCAGTCAGATACCAGACATGGATCCGGCCCATTGACTGCCCAAGATGAGATCTGTGAACTTATACCCAAACAAATGTTTATCTATGCACTTATACCCTAACAAATGTATATCTGTGCCCACACATGCAACATTGGAAATAGCCAGTAACAAAAATTGGAGTGTGGCTGAGATTTGTTCGGATCACAGTAAATCTTTTTAGAAGAATTTCTAACTTGTCCGCACGGGAATTTGTAGGGGATTTTCAAAAAATGATTGGTTTTCTTTCATAGAATCAGTAATTTAGAGAAAAAGTCAAAAGGAAATTTACAAAAGCCAACAAGCGAAAATGTTTGGTTTATAAGAGGAAAAAAAGAGAAAAACATAACTGCCACAACATAGATGAAAATATTATTCATGGCAGCATTGATCCCAATTTCATGGAGATACTCTTTACACTGGTGTATAAAGCAGAGCTACCGGAAGCTTCTTAGATAGGTGGGAAGCTCGCTTCCTGGAAACTCGCTTCAGAAGCGTGATACTCCTCGCTTCCGAAACTTGATGAGAACCTCGATTCCCCCATACTTCTCCTATGCTTTCCACACGCCTCATCTATTCTTCTTATATGTTCTCTTACTCAACTTTTCTTGTTTTTTATGTGTTTTCTCTCACTTTTCTCACTCACTTCCATGTGCTTTCTCTAAATTGGTAGTCATCAATTTTAGATTTTGTTATACATTTAATTCTTACACTAAAAAAACATGAAATTTAATATTTGTCACTTTTATTTTAGTTTTTATTTGTGTTTCATTTTTATTTTCATTCAATTCATATATTTCTTTTATTTATTCTTCGCTTCCCGCTTCCTATATATTTTAAAATTCATCGCTTCCGCTTTCTGTATCGTTTCCCGCTTCCATTTCCTAGTCTGGCAACTTTGGTATAAAGTGATCCTAATAAACCGATAATGTCTATTTAGTACAAATATGACACCCAACAGTTTGCTTCATCACTCTTTTTTTTTATAGGCAAGCCATCACTGAGCATTTGATCTTTCTAGATTTATATTCTGATCAAATAGATCACACTCACATCATTGGAATCACACCACGGAGCCAGCCCAAACTGTGAAGTGTCAACTCAAAAGGACAATTTAAAAATGTTAAAAAAAACTGTGAAATGTTAAACAAAATGCTACCAAATAATGTCCCAAAATATGATGAAGAAAACCGTGGCACCAACAGCTTGAAACACTGAACACATTATTAGAATACTTTAATTCTTTTTCTTCACTTACCTTTGTTTATAAGGTTCATATGGAGAGTAGAACTTTTAAGAGAGAGAGAGAGAGAGAGAGAGAGAGGTAGCGGTACCTGTAGAGGGAGGAGAAGGTTGACCTTCTTCGGCTCTGCCCTAGCGAGAGAAAGGAGAGAGAACGGAGCGAGAGAGAGTGGAGCGAAAAAAGGGGAAAAATGACCCTTTTCCCCCTTTTATACATGTTGATAACAGTCAACGGAAAAAAAATACCGACCTAGGCTTATGCCTAGGCACCACCTTTGACAACTAAGCTTACCACTAACTAATGCTAAAATCCATAAGTACCCCTGAAAAAATGAAATGTACACATAAATACAAAGAGGGGGTACCACACTAAATGTAATACACATATGATACATAAGTCTCATATGTGATTTAACATAAGAAGCGAGAATATAGCTGTAAATTCATAAAACGATATTAAAGGCAAAATATCACAATATTTTAAAAATATCATAAATTTATATATGTCATGATATTATCGTGATAATATCATGATATTATAAGTTGCCTTTTACTTTTTATTATATCTTAACTATGTTTTTCTTCTTTCTTTTGTTTTTTTACTTATTTTTTGTATTATGTGTTGCTTTTCTCACTTATTGCTACTGTTTTTAAAAATTTTTTAAGCACCAAGTTTATATTTATCAACCAAACCTAGAGAAATTGCCTTGCTAAGATATGTCCGAGACCGATATTTGTGACTATGATGATATATATTTTTTATATTTATATAATGCATGTCTACCTATTTTATTGCTTGTTGATCATTGATTTATATTTTATACTACTGTGATATAAAAATTTCTAAAATATTGTTTATTCTGTTTGATGCCATTATTTGGGCTATTTCTTGATTCTTTCTTTCCTGTGTTCACTTATTCTCAACTTTTATGTGTTGCTTACTTTGTTAGCCTTCACATGACAGCTTTCAGATGATGAAGGTGAACCAAATGAGAGCAGCAACAACAAAACCAGGGAAAATTCAAGTTTATGTGAACATAAAATCCTCACAAGTTTCTCCATTGATTCATGGTGCCAACAGATCATGAATCAACAAAACATCTCTGTGCTTCCTAATCTGTTAAATGGATTCTGGGTTGCATGCCATTATGGAAGTGATAACTCTGATGCTCTATTATACAAGATTCAGACAAGAGCAGCTTTCTGCAAGGTTTTGTTAATTGTGCTTCATGAAGCAGACAGTATATTCCGAAGATTATTGGGAATGTCAAGCTCTGGTTGCAAGGACACTGTACTGAGCTTGCAAAATACTTCAAAATGGGCCTCAGTGAAACCACTGGTTAAGTCTTACATCAAAAGTACATTGTATCTTCTGACTCAGGCTACAGATACACAAATAATTGTCTTCGTCCTTTCTCGGCTCAGAGATTCAGTTATATTTTTAGTTGCATTTCCGGTTTTGCTACAAAGGCTTAGCAAGGTAACTGTTGTTGAACAAGCTAGAATCTATTGAGAAGCAAAACATATGCATATGTATGCGTAAACATGCACGGATGTGCCCCATGCTATCCATGTGCATGCTTGTATTTGTGTGCTGACGTTGTCATGTCTGTGTTTTTCCAAAAAACATGTTTGTTTTTTAGTTTTATGCTTTGTTCATTACATTAGGCCATTTCTACGGCAAAATCGTGAGACTTCTTTTAAATGCAATGAAGTTTCCAGGATCTATATTGCATGATCCTGGTGGTACAGCAGAAAGGATATATTTGGTATTTCTTTGGGAGAAAAGTTTTCTTTATGAGGAAAGACGTAGAGAACAAGGGGTTTCAGTGCTAAATTTTTTAAAGAGCAAATGTGGTTATTTCACAAAATTCATTTATTGCAGATGGAAAACCCTTTTTAGGTGTTTACATCTATTATTTCATAATAATTCATATTTTGAGAAAGGTTTTTTCCTTGTTTGTCTCAAAGTGCTTGTCCATCACATGGGAAGAGGTGTACTTAATCTGCCCGGAGGTCACATAGATTGGAACCCCTACAGTTAACTTATTATCATTATACATGAGATTGATTTGAACCGTTGCTGTTACACTCGGCTATTGCAAGGGCATTCTTGTGATGAATGTCTAATAACTGATCACTTAATGGATTTTTATTATCTCATATGTGAGGTGATTGCAGATTGCCATCCACCTATGGGCAACTGGAGGAGGGAGAGTCTCTTTGGCAGCATTCTTACTCATCCGAAGCATGGTTCTGCAGTTAAATTCAGATTGCTATGATTCCTTCCTAACGAACATGTACACAACATTTTTGGCACACTCCAAATTTGTTGAACCGGAAAACATAAAACATATCTAGTTTCTTGCTGATTCTGTTGTGGAGTTGTACTCACTAGATATTGCTAAGTCTTACCAGAAGGCATCCATCCTTATACAGCACCTTTCCAAGGTTTTGCAGCATGCCCTCAAAACCAAGACGGAGGTCAGTTTTTCAGCTCATGCATATCACAATTTTAAAAGCCAAATTAGTTTGCTAGTTATCGTGTCTAATTGTTCCTGCTTGTCCATCTATGCATAATGTAGAATATTGCAGTTATTGAATATATTAAAAAGTCTAAGATTTTAGGTTATTAAATATTGTAATATTATGCATTATTGGATGTTTTGGTACCCTTTTTGGTTATAGTATATCAAAAAGCTTAGCCTTTCAAGAGGAAATATTTATGTAGAACCTATATATATGAAATATGATCTTACAATATAAAAAAAAATTCTCAGATCTAGTAAACCATCTCCCCCCACTCCTTCACTTTCTCTCTCTGTGAAACTTGCTAGGCCCTTGTTTGGTGCCTTCTTTGATAATGGGAAACTCCTAATAATACTTAATATCCAAAAAAAGAAAAAAAAAATTCTGAAAGAACAAAAGCACAATTTATAATACTTGTACAGTGTAGTCGATTGAACCTCAACCTTGCGAAATTATGAACATTATGTATGTAACAAACAAACCTTCTCATTTCCTTAAGAGTCATTGACACTTCCAATTCTGTAGATTGGACTGCAGAATTTGCAATTTGATCAAGCCACATGATCAAGATATAGCTGGATAGATGTCAGACACATCTAGGGATGTAACTGGGTTGGATGTGGTTTCAATGTAGGCATAATTGGATATAACCGATGTCACATGGACTCGGTTAGGAGGTCGATGCACCCGTGTCGACACGCCCCGACACGGGTGCGGCTTCAGACACGGGGCAGACTCGGTCAACAAGTGTTGGACTCGGTCAATGCATCGGGGCCGAGTCCGTCCACTTTATAGACTCGGTCAACTTTGACCGAGCCTATTGTTGTCCATATTTAAAATTTATTTTGGACTCGGGTCGTGTCCGATCCGGATCCAAAATGTTTATCGGGGTCGGGGCCGAACCCTAAAGAGGCTACGCAAGGGGAGGGGCTTACGACAGACCCCTCCCCGCTGATCTTTCCCTCTCCCCCAGCCGTCCCTCACTCTTCGTCCCCTTCAGTCTCGCCGGCGACGCAGACCCTGATGATCGTAGCCGCAGCCAGCCATCGGCGACCCCAGCCACCGGTCCTCTCAGGTATAAATTTCTCCCTCTTCCGTTCTTCTTCCCCTTCGTCCGGTAGGGGGCGGATCCCCCTGCCTCGTTCGTGTTTTCTGGCAGGGGATGGAGGCCCCTGCTTGAGTTTATTTTTCAGCAGGGGGCTCCCGTGCCTCAGATTTGTTTTTCGACAGGGGGCTACCCCCTGCGTCAGATCTGTTTTCCGATAGGGGGCTCCGCCCCCTGCCTCAGATCTATTTTCCGGCAGGGGGCTGCCCCCTGCGTCGGATCTGTTTTTCGTTAGGGGACTTCGCCCCCTGCCTCAGTTTATTTTTTGGCAGGGGGCGGAACCCCCTACCTCGTTCGTGTTTTCCAACAGTGGGTGGAGGCCCCTGTCTCAGTTTATTTTCCAGCAGGGGGCGCCCCTGCCTCAAATCTGTTTTTCGGCAGGGGGCTGCCCCCTGCCTCAGATCTGTTTTCCGGCAGGGGTCTCCACCCCCTACCTTAGTCGTAGGTTTTCGGCAGTGTTATCATCGCAAAATTTTTAACTTTTGCAAATCAAATTGACCTTTGAAAAAGATTTTGAAAATAACTCGCCTCCGTTTTTAAAATGCGAGAAAATTCCGAAGAATAGGACTCGCCTGTTGGTATGAGGTTCAACCGTTCCTGCCACCTTTAAAAGGGGTAATTGAACCAAGGATCAATCTTATGCTCTACTCTATTCAACTTGTCTAAATCATATTCTAATTTCTAAATGCACATAGAATCAGGCATGTGCTATGAATTTTCAGAAAATGCACATTTTGAAAACATGATGTTTGCTTTGAATGATTGAAATATTTAGAATAGGTATCACATGGAAAATCGTGAATTGGGATTTGAAATATACTTTTGAGAGAAATCGATTTTGAGGAATCCTTGACATTTGGTGAAAATCGATTCTGAGAAACTTGGTTTCTCTTAATTCAAACTTTGAAATTGAAATTCTAACTTAGAAAATTTGAATTTGGAACTTGGGAAATACTTGAAATATTCTTTGGCAAATCCATATTTTGAGAAAATCGATTTTTGAATAAGACTTAGAAAGATTTTGATTTCTCTAACTTCAAACTTTGAAATTGACTGCATAACTTGGAAAATTGAGTTTATGAACTTGAAAAACACTTGAAATATTCTTTGAAATTCAATGCTTTTGGGAAAATCGATTTTGCTATAAGACTTAGGGGATTTTGAGAAAATGAACTTCTTTAAATTGAGATTGGAATTGGCAAATGCATGAAATGAATGAATATGGATTTGAGGAATTGAGAAATACTTTTTGTATTTTTGAGAAATGCAGTGCATTTTTGAAGTTAGCTTAAGAGTGTAGGCTGAATGTGGCTAATGTGAAGATCATAAATCTAAGTATCATTCGTATTCTGACTATGGCCATAAATACAAATTCCACCAAGTTTATAAACTTCATAGAAGCTAGTGCATGTGCTATTCGTGTAGACCATGGTGAATTTGTAAAAATATGCATGAATCATCATCCATCACACATTAACATTATTAAAAAAAATAAACTATATGCAATGCTGCCTAAGCTAAGCAGGAAATGTAAATTCTTATTCCAAAGTTTAATTACAAGTTACATCACTATTGAAATTTAAATACATGAAAAATAAAGTCTTCAATGTACCTGCAAAACTAGAAAACTTTGTTAAGCAATGATATGTTGGCTTTTCTAGATTTATCCAGTAATATCTAGAAATTACTAGATTTTGCTAGATATAAGCCTTTTCCATGATTCCCTTAAATCAAAATTGATAAAGTATGAAATAAAATTGAATAAATATGAATATGAGATATGGAATTTCGAAATTGTGGTCCAAATGACCAAAATACCCCTAATAACACGACTATGGCCTTGAAATTAGGGTTTTTAGAAAGATATTTTGATAAAATGCAAGTTTTGAAATTTGAATGGAATAAGTTAAGCTAAATATGATGTGACATGCTTAAATATGTGAAAATTAGGGTTAGGGATTTCGAAATTGAGGTCAAATGACCAAATTGCCCCTGATAGCAAGACTATGGCCTTGAAATCAAGGTTTTTAAAAATAGATTTTGGTAAAAACGTAGGTTTTATGCACTAAATGAAATCAAATAACTACAAAATTAAACCTAAAGTATCCTAAGATGCTTATGAACATAATAAAACCGTAAAACTATATGCTTATGCACGAAAATCCAATAATATCACTAAAAAATATGATTTTAATAGTGTTTTTGGATCTTTCAGGAACCCGGTTTTGCAATTTTATTAATTCAGAGATCAAATGGATTCCAAAATCCTTATAAATTGGTACCTGCACTTGTTATAACCCTAATGTCGAATTGGAATTATAAAAATAATTTTTTGACATTGAAATGATCCGAAAATTGCATTAAACCCTAAAAATATGCTATTTTTGACCTAATTCACCAACCAGTTTCAATCCAAGACCTGAACCAGGGGTCAAATCTCCATAAAAATCCATGAAATTTTACAGAGACTAACTAAGAAGAAAAACAGAGATTTCCCAATTTACAGATTGGGAAAAGCATCTCCGGTTAGGGAGAAACCTTTCCGGCAATCTGAGCTAAAATATATCACTCTTAACAGGGATTAAAACGGCTACTTCAGATTGACAATACAGACATAAATAGCAATCCTAAACAAAAATCTCTGAAATTTTAGTGGAGAATAGTAAATAGAAAAATAACAATACTCACTTTTTATAGATCATGAATTGGATCTGTGGTTTGGGATTTATGACTAACACAAGTCTGATTAGGGTTTTGGTAAACCCTAACGCGTTTTAAATTTAAAAACAGAATCTCTGAAAAGGGAAAAATACTAAACAGTGATCAAAAAATCTGAAAATTTTACATCAGACAGATCTACTCAATGTGAATCCACATCACTTTACAGATCTAAAATCGGATATAAGATGAGAGAAATATCATCACAGCAAGTTACCTTCTTGATTTTAACCACGATTTTAAAGCTTTAAAAACCCGATTTGATGTCTGATTTTTTTGACAGGGTTCCCGAGATCCAAAACCTCTGATTTTTTTACAGTAACTCAATAACTCATGCATGCACCACATATAAAAAAATCAGAAATAAACAATGAGTACTTCATTCCGAAATAACATTATCTTTACTGTTCTAAACCTAAAACACACAGAAATTTAAGAAACTTGGAAAACCATGCATTAACTAATGTAAATCAATAAAATAAACCATAAAATAGTAAATAAAAATTATTTCTATGCTATAGAACGTAAAACAAACATGAATAAACCATGAAAATAAAATAAAAACAGAGAATCAATGGCTAGAATTTGATATCACCTTTAAAACATAGATTTAACCCATTAAAAGGGTAAATCATATATTTTATTGGTTAATAATGTAAAGAATCATATTAAAATCAATTCTAATGGATTAAAATCCCTGTAAATCATCCAAAACAGGGTTAGATCACCTTCTTGGATCATTTTTGCTGATTCTTGATGGTTCTTGAGGTGAAACCATGGTTGGATCTTCATAAGGAGGGGTGTCCAAGCCTAGATCTAGGTTTAAATCATTAAAAACACTAAATAAAATATTAAAAATTGAAGAAATTATTTACCTTGGAGTTGTAGCAATGGAGGAAGGATGGAGAGGAGAGAGAATCTCCAAGAATCCAATAGGAGGTGGCTGGAAAAATCATCCCCCATGGGGCCTCTTTATAAAGAAAATTTTTTTTAGGTTAAAAAATCAAGTTTTCTAAAATTTTTGGACTCTCTAAGGGGGGGGGCGATTTTTGGGTGGAATGACCTAACTACCCCTAGCCTAAATTATCTAAACTAATGCCTAATTAACCCCTAGACTTTCCTAAAAAATCCCCAAATGTAATGCCACTTGGCATTTTCTACATTTGGCTTTTTAAAACACCTTTAAAAACCTTTTAAAAACACTAGTTTTAAAAACTAACTTTCAAAATGAGTTTTTCAAAATGGTTTTGACTCTTCTAAACCTCTAATATTAACCAAGACATCAACTAGCCCTAGTCTAGCCCTGACTGACTCGAATATGGTGCCACGCCGAGTGGGCCCTACTTGAGTTTTTTACAAAAAGATGATTTTAAAACTTGAAATTGAAGGAGTTTTCAAAAGGATTTTCAAAAGAAATCTTAAAATTAGAATTTTTGAAATGGCATAGGGTTCTAACTGAGTTAAAATTCCTCTGGATATGGTGCCAACTGAGTGGGTCCACATCGAGTTTTGGAAATTTTGAAATAAACACTGAAAATGGCTTTGAAAAAGGGTTAAAATTGACATTTGAAATTCAAGATCTTTGAAAATAGGGTCTCAAGCGAACTGGAACTCCGAGTTAGAGTCCTGAACTCTTGGGACTCTGAGATTTTAAATTTTAGAATTCAAAATGTAAAAATTTTTGAAAGATTTTATCAAGAAATGATGAAATAAGTCAGAAAACACAGTCAGGGTTAGACTCCTAACTCGACCGAACTCTAAAATAGAGTCCTGAACTAGCTGGACTCTGTAAAATGACCTAAATTTCGAAAACAAACGGAAAAGATTGAAAAATGGAAGTAAACAGACTTCAAAACAGATTTTTGACTGGATTTGGACTCTGGGACAGAGTCCTGATCGGACTGAAACTTTTAAAAATTTGAGAAATTTGATGAAAAGAGGAATTCAGAAGCGACACCACCTCAATGGGTCTCATCTGTGAATTGAAATCGATTAAAATTTGAATTTGAAATGAATCCAGATTGTTTTCTGAGAAAATATTTCGAAATATAAAGTCCTGGGGTTGGAAAATGACAGAGTATTGAATAAAAACCCAGGTTTTGAAATTGATTTTGAAATAAAAGCTTTAAAATTCAAGTCTGGATTGAATGTTTTGAAAACAGGAATGCTGGATCTCGAAAATGAGATGTAATGACATGTAATGCCATGCAATGCAATGAAATGGTATGCCGAATGCATGCAATGATATGCAATGACACATGAAATGGACAAACACTGGATGAGGGTGAAAATTTGGGGTGTTTACAGATGCCCCTCTTTGCTGCTAAGCCGGTTGAAAGCCGAGCTTAGTGGTAAAGAAAACACACCAAATTTGGATTATAAAAATGCCCCAGTTAGATAAATTTGACTGGGTATGAAAGAATTAATTCAAATGATGATGGTAGTTATAAAATGGAGAATTTTATTTCAAAAGAAGTGAGATTCAGGTTTTGCCCTTAACCTGGATGGGACGGGAAATACCTCGTATGGAACGAAGTTCAGGCTTAACCTTTAACTTGATTGGGAAATGAAATACCTCATCACGTGAGGCTCAGGTTTTTACCCTTGACCTGATTGGGCAATGAAATTGGAATACCTCATCAAATGAGGTTCAGGTTTGTACCCTTATCCTGATCGGGCAGTGAAATGGAATACCTTATCAAAGGAGGCTCAGGTTTATACCCTTAACCTGATTGGGCAGTGAAATTGGAATACCTCATCAAATGAGGCTCAGGTTTGTACCCTTAACCTGATTGGGCAGAAAATGGAATACCTCATCAAATGATGCTCAGGTTTGTACCCTTAACCTGATTGGGCAGAAAATGGAATACCTCATCAAATGAGGCTCAGGTTTGTACCCTTAACCTAATTGGGCAGAAAATGGAATACCTCATCAAAGGAGGCTCAGGTTTGTACCCTTGACCTGATTGGGCAGAAAATGGAATACCTCATCAAAGGAGGCTCAGGTTTATACCCTTAACCTGATTGGGCAGAAAATGGAATACCTCATCAAAGGAGGCTCAGGTTTATACCCTTATCCTGATCGGGCAGAAAATGGAATACCTCATCAAAGGAGGCCCAGGTTTATACCCTTAACCTGATTGGGCTGAAAAATGGACAGAATCCTCGAAAGAAGAGACTGTGATGAAACCTTCGGATTTCCGCACAATGAATCCGATAGGGGTTTTGCAAAAGGAAGGAAAATGGGGTCCCTAAAGTTTGAAAAGGGATTGATTTTGTGCGCCTCATTGCTGAGACTAATTAACTTTTGAAATTGCCTTTTGCTGGAATTGGTGGCTTAACCTCAAGCCGAAATTGGACTGTCTATGGTGGGATAGTGGGGACACAGGGAAGTGTGCGAATCTGAGAGCCCGTGCACTCAGATTATACCAAAGAAGGGAATGAATCTTGAAAACTCCCGTTATCAAGTCCTAAAAGGGATAACAACTGATGTCAGGATGCGCCAAAGATGAACCTCAAGCTCTCGCTTCATGCCAGGATAGCTAGAAAATATTGTCAAAATGTTGAAAATTGTTGTTGATTCAAAATAATTGAAAATGATGCACATTGTTTTGAAAGTATTCCCTCTTTTCTACCTGAAGTATTACCTCCGACTGAGCTTAACTCCGTAGAATCAAGATTCGAATTCAAATTGCTTGCGATTGGCTTTCTTTCAAGGAAGCTATCAATTTCCTTGATGTGGACGGGAAAGAAAATATTCTTGATATTGCGAGAGCTATTGGTGAAAGAATATTGATAAAAGAATTTCACAAAATTAAAGAAAATTCTTGATAGATTTGGCAGTCTGATATCCTGGGATTCTTTTCTCATGATGATCTTTCTGCACTTTTTTTTTTTAGCAGATTGGAGCTCTCTTGGATTTTTCGGGAATTACATCATCTTTCATTTTGGAGATGTCCTGACTTGTCTCTCTCTCTTCTTTTTTTTTTGGAAGGGTACGTCACAAACTCCTTCATCTTAGAGATGTTCTGATCCTTCTTTTCTCTCAGGGATTATCTTAATAGTTATTGGCTCGTTGGTAGGAAATCTCTTGGTGATAGCTGGAATTAAATATCTTTTAGGGTTTGTCGGTAGGCTTATCACACTCACCTTCATCTCGACGGTGATATGAACTTTCCCTGGAAGGATCCGTCACAAACTCCGTCATCTTGGAGATGATCCAAATCTTCTTTGGCCCCGGGGGTCGACTCACTTAATTCGCCTTCATCTTGACGACAATTGAGAGATCCCTTTTGCAGATATTTAATTGCAGCTTAGGTGATTGAGGAGATATGGAGATTGAGTGGATTTTTCTGTATCACCCAGGATATTTCGACTGCTTTATTTTTCAAGAATGGTCTTTAAAAATGTGCCATTGACTGCGATCAATATCAATCACTCATGGCTTTGCAACAACATTGAATTCTCTTTTCTGGCATATCGCGGATTTATTCTTCATCCTTTTGCTTGGCCAATAGGAAGATTTTGAACTTTGAATCCTTTTTCGCGAAAGCTTTATCCTTTCAGAAGTAATATTGAAGGTATTCTGAGGTAATAATTTTGTGCAATAAAGATTTTTGAAATCAACAAATATTTAATGACAAATTGGCAAAACTTTCTTGAAATCCTTTTGTGAAAGCGAGCATTTGAAGCACAACGCAACACATCCATGACAAAAATTCTCTTCTCCTTTCCTCAAAGGAGAAGATTCAGAAATTAGAATTGGGAATTACTCCTCTCTTCCCTGAAGAGGAGGTGCTTGCAAAACGAACTTTCGAAGAGAAATTAAGCTTTCGTCAAAACTTCCTAACATTAGGCTTCTCTTATGGAAAGGGGGCCGGAATTGGTGAGGTTGGTAAATTGGTCATGAAGGAACGAGTTCATCACACTCTCCCTGAAAAGAGGGTCCTTCATGATGAAATGGCCTAGTCTGAAATTATGGGTCCACAAGGAAAGCAAGTCTCCGTCGAGTCTCTCCCTATAAAAAGGGTTCCTTGTGTGAAATTTGGAATTTTGTTTTACAAACGGTTCACAAAGACACGAGTCCCTTCAAACTCTTCTTGAAAAGGGGCTAAGTGAACGAATTGGATAGCATGCGAAAAGAGCGAGCTCCCTCAAACTCTCCCTATAAAAAGGGTCTCTCGCAAGAGAATTTTTTTTTTGGAATTGGGTATTGGGTGACCAAAAGGTCGAAATTTGGAATTTTGAATTTTGAATTTTTGAAATTGGAATTTTGATATTTGAAATTAGAAATTGGAAGTTTGGAATTTGGAATTTGATATTCGGAAATTAGAAATTGGGAATTTTGGAATTTAGAAATTGATATTTGGAAATTGGAAGATGGGAATTTGGAATTTTGGAATTTGGAAATTGATATTTGGAAATTGGAAATTAGAAATTGGGAATTTTGGAATTTGGAAATTGGAAATTGGAAATTAGAATTTGGAAATTAGAATTTTGGAATTTGATGAGTGATCAACACGAAGATTGAATTCAAGAGGTCGACTAACATGACCATTCAGTGGAACACTAACACGAGTGCTTGATTTTGAAAGGATATCGGTATGCATACCGGTTTAAAAATGTACCAGTTTGGATACTGGATTTTGGTTTAGTTTTGGTGATTGTCTTTCAATCTTGAATTGTTAGGAATTGTGATGGGATTGATAGTTGAAATCTCAATACTGACCAGATCGTTATTAATGTGATTGAATGCAAATGAATACAAATTGATGCAAATTGATGCACATGAATGCACAAGTGCGTGAAATGAGAGATTTGTTTATCCTGCCTGCATACAGGATATTTGTAGATAAAAACAAAATTTTAAAATCCCCCAGTGTAACTGGGAAAAAGAATTTTGATCATTATTGAAGAAAATTTGGAAGAATTACAAAGAATAGGGAATTGTTCAAGTATAGAATTTTTTCAAATGTCGAGCATTGATGGGATCTGGTAATTCTATTCCATCAGCATTGATGAGCCGATATGAATTGCGAGGTAGTGCCTCTTTGACAACATAAGGACCTTCCCAATTTGGCGACCATTTGTCACCCGGGCGATGCCTGAGATAAGCTGTTGATCTGAGCACTAGATCATTGACCCGAAATTTTCTCTTAATGACAGATTTTGCATATTGTCGGGCTATCCTCTGGCAATAGGATTGAGCATGCTCTGCTGCTCTGAGCCTTCTTTCATCGAGCAAATCAAGCTGTACCAGTCGCTGTTGCTGATACTGATCAAGAGGTAATTCTAGAAGTGATGCAAATTTCAGAGCAGGTTTCTGAACATGTAGAGGCAGTACTACTTCAGTTCCGTAGACAAGTTCAGACGGAGTAGCATTCGTTGGAGTTCGAATGGTGGTTCTATATGCCCATAATGCATCATGAATCTTTTCATGCCAGTCACGGCCCGTTTCTAAAGTTTGCTCCAGGATTCGAATCAGAATCTTGTTGGTGGCCTCTGCCTGACCATTCCCTTGAGGATAATAAGGAGCAGAAAAATGATGATGAATTTTGAATTTTGAGCAGAATGTCCTCATTCTCTCATTCTTGAAATGACTGCCATTATCCGACACAATATCATGCGGTATACCGAAACGGCAAAGGATATTCTTATGGATGAAAGAAACCACGTGTCGACCTTCTACTGTGCGTAGAGTGACTGCTTCTACCCATTTAGTAAAATATTCTGTTGCGGCAAGAAAATATTTATGACCATTGGAGGCTGAAGGAGTGATGGGGCCTACAACATCGAAAGCCCACATGGAAAATGGCCATGGCGAGACGACAGATTGCCAGTATGTCGCTGGCGCATGAATGGAAGGCGCATGCATCTGACATTAAACGCACTTCTTTACAAAATGATAGCAATCTTGTTGCATAGTTCTCCAATAATATCCTGCTCGGATGATTTGTTTGACGGGAGTCTGATAGCCAACATGACCACTGCAAATGCCTTCATGTGCTTTTTGCACAACTTCTTTGGCTTCTTCTTCGTCCAAACATCTGGAATATTTAGAACTGAATCCACGACGATAAAGGACGTCGGCAAGAATAAAATATCGAGCAGACATGCGTTGAATTGCTCGCTGCTCTCTCTTTGATAATTCTGGAGGAAATTCGCCAGTTTTAATGAAATTCTTGATATCATGATACCAAGGCTTCTTCTTCTGCTCAGCCTGGTTTATCTGCTCTATTGGGACGAAAGCGGGTTGATCAAGTCTGCCAATTTCAAATGAGCGACAAGATTCTCCACTCCTGAAAGACATGATGGATCCCAGATTAGCTAAACTGTCTGCAACTTGATTGAAATCTCTCTTGATATGGAAAAGTTGGAATTCTTCGAATTTGTTGGCAAGAGCTGAGACAATCTTCTGGTAAGGAAGTAATTTCTGATCTTTCACTTGCCATTCGGCCAGAACTTGATTGACGATTAACAAAGAATCGCCATAAGCATGCACTCTTTTGACATTGAAGTCCTGTAGAATTTTCAGACCTTGTATCAAAGCTTCATACTCGGCCATATTGTGAGTGCACTGAAAATCCAGTTTGAGAGAAAAGGGGATCATCTCCTTCTCTGGTGTAATTAGCAGAATTCTGATTCCTATGCCTGCCATATTCTTGGAACCGTCGAAGAATAAATTCCAAATTGAGGATTGTTGAATATTGCAGATCCGCTCATCGGGGAAATCATCCTCAGCTTTAACATCCTCTGCTAGAGGAAAATCTGCTAATTGGTCTGCAATTGCTTGGCCTTTGATAGATTGCTGAGAGACATATTTTAAGTCGTATTGCATTAATAGGACTTGCCATTTGGCGATTCGTCCGCTGAGAAATGGTTGTTCAAGAACGTACTTGAGAGGATTTAATTTAGATAGAATCTTGACTTCAGACGCCAATAGATAATGTCTCAATTTCTGACACATCCATACCAGAGCTAATCATGTCTTCTCTATCTGAGAGTATTTCTTCTCGTAATCAATAAAGGTCTTGCTTACATAGTAAATGACATGTTCTATCAAGCTGCCTTCTTCGTATTGCGCCAAGAATCCACCGCAAGCAACTTGATTAACTGAAATGTATAGCAATAGGGGTTTCCCTAATTCTGGCGGCTTTAAAACAGGAGGATTGAGAAGATATTTCTTGATGCGTTCGAACGACTGCTGATACTCTGGTCCCCATTCGAACCTCACTCCTTTTTTGAGCAAATGATTGAAAGGCTCACATCTCATGGCCAAATTAGAAATGAATCGCCGAATTGATTGCATGCGTCCTTGAAGGCTACGCAATTCTTTGAGATTAGTCGGGGGCGGCATGCCAATGATAGCTTTGGCCTTAGCGGGATCCATTTCTATCCCCTTCTTGCTGACCAAGAAGCCTAGCAACTCGCCTGATTCGACTCCAAAGACACATTTTTGTGGATTGAGTCTTAGCTTGTAAAGAATGAGTCGCTTGAAGACTTGATTAAGAGCTTCGATGTGATCTTCCTCTTCTTTGGATTTCACCAGAATATCATCGGCATATGCATCCATAGTCTTGTGCATCTGATCATGGAATATAACGGCCATAGCGCGCTGATAAGTGGCTCCAGCATTCTTGAGCCCAAAAGGCATGACTGTATAACAGAAAGTGCCCCATGGCGTAGTGAAGGATGTTTTGGATTGGTCACAAGCGGCCAATTTGATTTGATTATATCTGGAGTATTCGTCCATGAAGGAAAACATAGCATGCCCGGCTGTGCTATCGACTAAGAGATCAATGTTTGGGAGCGGATAGTCATCCTTCGGAGTGGCTTTATTGAGATCACGGAAGTCGATACAGATTTGTACTTTACCATTCTTCTTAGGAACTGCTACGATATTCGCCAACCAATCCGGGTAATCAATTGCTCGAATGAATCCTGCTTTAAGCATATCCTCAAGTCCTTCCTTGACCTGTTGCTCGATTCGAGGATCCATTTTTCTCAACTTCTGCTTGACTGGTTTCGCCTCAGGCTTCAAAATGAGGCGATGTTCCACCAATTTCAGATCTAAACCTGGCATATCCTCATAAGTTCATGCGAATACTTCTTCATGCTGCTTGAGGAAATTAGTGAGCCTTTCTTTCTCTCCTGAGCTCAAACCACTGCCAATCTTGAGAATTCTAGGATGGTCTTCTGATCCGATATTGATATCCTCAGTCGGGTCTTGAACTAAGGATGATGACTCATCTTGCTTCTGAACCGATGCAAATTCTGACAGTTCTTGAAGAGCTGAATCGAACTCTGCGGATTCTTCTGACTGCTTTGCAGTCTGACTACATTCTGTTCTTATTCTGACCTAATGAATTATTGCTGATTTCGAACAGGCTTTTGGATTAAAGATGAGCTTCTTGATAGATCGGGAAGACATTCTGAAAATTGGAGGATAAATTGATTTAGGGAAATTGCTCATCATGAAATAAATTGCTTTTATTGAAAATAATTGGAAAGATAAAAGAGCAAAATGATTTCAATTTTGTGAAGATTTAATATTAAGGAGTAAAGAGACAAATGGCACCAAGATAGACAAAGGAAACTGGCAACTTTATTGAAAGATAGAATTAATCAAAATGACAATGATGAGAATGAAATGGGATATCATCCTGAATGTGGAAATGAAAAGACAAACAAATGCCCTTAGTGCATTCCTTCAGAGATGACCGCTGTATTATAAGGGGGAAATGGTTATTTCAGAATTTCTATATTCTCATCTTCGGCACCTTCTATCAGAAGATTTTTGTCAATAAGATCTTGAATTATGTTCTTGAGAACGAAGCAATTCTTAGTATTGTGCCCCACTGTTCGATGAAATTTGCAGAATTGGTCTTTGAATTTTCCCATAGGAGCGAAAGGATCGACCAGCCTGGGCAATTTGACCATCTCCTTGGTCAACAGGTACTCGAGTACAGTCTCGAGTGATTGATCTAATGGAGTGAACTTCCTCTCATAGCTCCATCCTTCGTGCTTCACTTTCTCTCGGGGTTTTGGTCCCTGCTCTAGTTGAAGCGGCTTGCTGAATTGCGGGATCAACTTTCCTTTCTGGTCATTCCTGTTTCTTTCAGCTCTATGGGGTTGATGTGCTCCGAATACCATTTAGCTGTTGTTCTCTCCAGACTGCGAGGGAAGCAAAGGAAGAGTGCCCGATTGTCATGCTTGAATCGTGAACATTCAGCGAAAAACATGGCGAGGTGAGCCTTAGGGTCGCCAGAACCATCAAACTTGATAAATTTTCTGGGGAGATTATCCAGATTGTCATCCCCATCCAAGCCATCATAGAAGTCTTCGCTGGTGAAGACTTTCTTGCCCTTGTCACGGGCCTGCAGATCTTTGACCATTTTCATCATATCTTTTAGTTGCGACTGGGTAGGGTCGTCAACAGACTGATTTTTGGATTTGCAAGCCGACCCCTGGCCCTGAGTCGACCTTTTGAATTCATGTTTATTTTCACATTCCTTGTCAACATCGTCAGCTGATTCTGACTCATCAGATACTTCCTCATGACGACTCTGCTTTTTGATACTTTTCATATTCTTGGCGGCATGACCCTTATCCTTCTGCTCAGTGCTGGCTTCAGCTTGCTCTGCCAGCATCCTGGTCATCATTTTCTTGAACATGACGTACATTTGGGGATCGATGCCATCATCCGCCTGCCGACCCTGACTCTGGATTGATCGAGGTGAGTCCATCTCTTCTTCTGAAGCTATTGAGTACGCGACGCCTTCAACTGATGTGGTTTTCTTTCCGAACCTTGTATGAACCATCGGGTATCACAAATGTTCTCTTGGATATTGCTGATGCTCTCTGCAGGGCAGAACTGATGGTTAGGCTTCTGAAGGAAATTTGGTTTGGAGGAAAATATTTGTTGAGAATTTTGGTAGACAATTGAAATAATATCCCATTACTAGGGATTGAGTCGTCGCTGGGATTACGACAATTGCGTTGCTATTCTTTATAAGATAAACAACTGGAAATATGCCTTGTTACCTAGGCGAGGTCGTCAAACCAAAGTGAAATGTAAAATAAAGGAATTTTATTGAGGGGAAAAACATGATTTCATCAATAATACACTTGACAGAGGGGAGGGGGACAGACAATTTTCCACCACTCCGGATAATCAGAGGACACTCGAGGACCAGGAAAAATAGTAAGATTGACAAAGGAATCCCAGCCATGTCTGGCAGAATGGTATGCTCCGGACCATTGATCTGATGTGAGATCGAATTCTGGCAAGACCCCCGATAGTGGACGAATCTCTACATGTTTTTGCCTCTGAGAGAACTGCCTAACGCACCGCTCTGGATGATAGTATGCGCAGAAGAACGGGCCAAGTAGTCTGAACCGCTTGCTGTAAGCGTAAGTATATCTGGGAGGTGATTCCTGACGATCAAAGTAGTCCCATACGACTTCTTCCTCCTGAAGGTTGTCGATCAAGAACCGGTATCGAGCAACTGGAAGAAGCTTTTCACCATTATATCTGAATGAACTGGCTCGGGCGGGCACATGCCGGAGGAACCAAGATTGTAATGCGTAGGTGCACCCTTCGACTAGAATAGATTCTCCAAGTGTGGAACGGGTCAACCCTCGGTATAGAAAGGCGAGTGCAGCCATGGCTATCGAGAGGCGGCTGGTCTGTCGACTCCCCCACCTTCGCAGAAGTTGAACTATCCTGATATCCATATAATTATGTCCATCGGGAAAGAAAGCCAATCCCACCGTGCACAGAACCATTGCGTGTTGAATTCTCTCTCGAGCTGTCCTGGACAACGAGCTGACTTCCACAAATGTCCCATACTGTCTGTAGATTTCGAGCAGGTCCACATATTCATTTCCATCTTCTTCAATCAGAGGCCAAGACTTGCGTCCCGTCATGCGAGCTAAGGCATCTTTAGGGTCCAGACCCTTGACGTTAATCAAAAACTGTTTCTCCAATGGATCTCCAGGCTGACCGGCTGGCTCGGGCAATCCCATGATTTTTGAAAATTCATCCATCAGTATTGTCATCTCGCCCCACGGAAACCAGAAGGTAGAAGTGCTCGGATTCCACCGCTCTGCTAGTGCATGGATCAAGTTGTCGTTGACTGTCTGCTTTCCCACTGCGGACGCCAGTTCCAATCCACACTCGTCCAGATGGTCCGGAAACATATGAGAGAAGTTCTTGAACCATGAATAGTACCATCGGGGAAAGAAGGATCCGGTGCTGAGGACTCGATGTTCGGAAAGACTTTGTCGCACCTCGTAGGAGATGTGACCCTCAGGAAAGACTGAATCAAGCTGACTGGATGCCATCGGACTGGAAGACATGGAGATTGGAATAAGACTTGGAAAAATACAGGAAATTTGAGGAAAACGCAGGCAGGATAAAAATAAAGTAGGAAATTCGAGATCCAGAAGACAGGAAAGATGGGAAATCACCTGGAGTTTTGAAGGAAATTAAGGGAAATTTGAAAAATCGTCCAGGGTTTGATGAAATATGAAGAAATAAATGAAGTATTTGGAAAATCATTCAAGGTTTAAAACATGGACAGTACATGGACATAGATTGAGGAATTTTGAGAAAATCGTCCAGTATTTTAGAAAATTGGGGAAAATATGGAAAATAAAAAGGAAATAACACATTCAATCAAATTCTGCATAAACAAGTATGCACAAACAACATTCCCTAAAAGCTGACTCTAGATGCATAAATTTTGAAATGGTTGTAGGACCTTAATCCTAACTCTAAGGTTAAGATCATCTGTGTCCAATCATGCTATGCCTATATACTCAAGCCAAGGCTTGATGTACGTGGCATAAAATCAATTTCTCCGGTTCTAGGTTCAAGTTTTCCAACATCCTTGAGCACCTGCCGATATACGTTGGACTATGGCCCTTGGTACGTGGCAGGGGGGTTTTCACCCAAATAGGTGGCCCAGTTGTGAGGCTCTGTCCCGAACTATGGTTCTGGAAGAGAGCCCAGCAACGTGAAGACCGGGACAATATAGGTGGGGTGGTTTTTGAAAAATATGAGCACATGCAATCAAATCAGAAGGCTCTAAAACCTAAAGAGATAGAGATTTTGAAAAATTTGAAGAAGCAAGCATTGTTTTCATATAATTCCTAAATTGAGGAGTGTTGTATTAGACCTAAGTCTATATGAGCATGAATAATTCTCCTCAATATGGTCCTACCAAACCATACCTAGTCTATATGCATTCCATGTCAGCTGGGTTCAAGTCTAGGCTCCTAGGTTCATATGATATCATAAAGCAAAGCTGACATTCCATGGAAATCGATTTTGACAACTTGAACTAAGTTGAGCATTAGATTGATCAGGCGAAGACGAGCCCCATCACGGTCGCCAAACCTGTTATCATCGCAAAATTTTTAACTTTTGCAAATCAAACTGACCTTTGAAAAAGATTTTGAAAATAACTCGCCTCCGTTTTTAAAATGCGAGAAAATTCCGAAGAATGGGACTCGCCTGTCGGTATAAGGTTCAACTGTTCCTGCCACCTTTAACAGGGGTAATTGAACCAAGGATCAATCTTATGCTCTACTCTATTCAACTTGTCTAAATCATATTCTAATTTCTAAATGCACATAGAATCAGGCATGTGCTATGAATTTTCAGAAAATGCACATTTTGAAAACATGATGTTTGCTTTGAATGATTGAAATATTTAGAATAGGTATCACATGGAAAATCATGAATTGGGATTTGAAATATACTTCTGAGAGAAATCGATTTTGAGGAATCCTTGACATTTGGTGAAAATCGATTCTGAGAAACTTGGTTTCTCTGAATTCAAACTTTGAAATTGAAATTCTAACTTAGAAAATTTGAATTTGGAACTTGGGAAATTCATGAAATATTCTTTGGCAAATCCATATTTTAAGAAAATCGATTTTTGAATAAGACTTAGAAAGATTTTGATTTTTCTAACTTCAAACTTTGAAATTGACTGCATAACTTGGAAAATTGAGTTTATGAACTTGAAAAACACTTGAAATATTCTTTGAAATTCAATGCTTTTGGGAAAATCGATTTTGCTATAAGACTTAGGGGATTTTGAGAAAATGAACTTCTTTGAATTGAGATTGGAATTGGCAAATGCATGAAATAAATGAATATGGATTTGAGGAATTGAGAAATACTTTTTGTATTTTTGAGAAATGCAGTGCATTTTTGAAGTTAGCCTAAGAGTGTAGGCTGAATGTGGCTAATGTGAAGATCATAAATCTAAGTATCATTCGTATTCTGACTATGGCCATAAATACAAATTCCACCAAGTTTATAAACTTCATAGAAGCTAGTGCATGTGCTATTCGTGTAGACCATGGTGAATTTGTAAAAATATGCATGAATCATCATCCATCACACATTAACATTATTAAAAAAAATAAACTATATGCAATGCTGCCTAAGCTAAGCAGGAAATGTAAATTCTTATTCCAAAGTTTAATTACAAGTTACATCACTATTGAAATTTAAATACATGAAAAATAAAGTCTTCAATGTACCTGCAAAACTAGAAAACTTTGTTAAGTAATGATATGTTGGCTTTTCTAGATTTATCCAGTAATATCTAGAAATTACTGGATTTTGCTAGATATAAGCCTTTTCCATGATTCCCTTAAATCAAAATTGATAAAGTATAAAATAAAATTGAATAAATATGAATATGAGATATGGAATTTCAAAATTGGGGTCCAAATGACCAAAATACCCCTAATAACAAGACTATGGCCTTGAAATTAGGGTTTTTAGAAAGATATTTTGATAAAATGCAAGTTTTGAAATTTGAATGGAATAAGTTAAGCTAAATATGATGTGACATGCTTAAATATGTGAAAATTAGGGTTAGGGATTTCGAAATTTAGGTCAAATGACCAAATTGCCCCTGATAGCAAGACTATGGCCTTGAAATCAGGGTTTTTAGAAATAGATTTTGGTAAAAACTTAGGTTTTATGCACTAAATGAAATCAAATAACTACAAAATTAAACCTAAAGTATCCTAAGATGCTTATGAACATAATAAAACCGTAAAACTATATGCTTATGCACGAAAATTCAATAATATCTCTAAAAAATATGATTTTAATAGTGTTTTTGGATCTTTCAGGAACCCGGTTTTGCAATTTTATTAATTCAGAGATCAAATGGATTCCAAAATCCTTATAAATTGGTACCTGCACTTGTTATAACCCTAATGTCGAATTGGAATTATAAAAATAATTTTTTGACATTGAAATGATCCGAAAATTGCATTAAACCCTAAAAATATGCTATTTTTGACCTAATTCACCAACCAGTTTCAATCCAAGACCTGAACCAGGGGTCAAATCTCCATAAAAATCCATGAAATTTTACAGAGACTAACTAAGAAGAAAAACAGAGATTTCCCAATTTACAGATTGGGAAAAGCATCTCCGGTTAGGGAGAAACCCTTCCGGCAATCTGAGCTAAAATATATCACTCTTAACAGGGATTAAAACGGCTACTTCAGATTGACAATACAGACATAAATAGCAATCCTAAACAAAAATCTCTGAAATTTTAGTGGAGAATAGTAGATAGAAAAATAACAATACTCATTTTTTATAGATCATGAATTGGATCTGTGGTTTGGGATTTATGACTAACACAAGTCTGATTAGGGTTTTGGTAAACCCTAACGAGTTTTAAATTTAAAAACAGATTCTCTGAAAAGGGAAAAATACTAAACAGTGATCAAAAAATCTGAAAATTTTACATCAGACAGATCTACTCAATGTGAATCCACAGCATTTTACAGATCTAAAATCGGATATAAGATGAGAGAAATATCATCACAGCAAGTTACCTTCTTGATTTTAACCACGATTTTAAAGCTTTAAAAACCCGATTTGATGTCTGATTTTTTTGACAGGGTTCCCGAGATCCAAAACCTCTGATTTTTTTACAGTAACTCAATAACTCATGCATGCACCACATATAAAAAAATCAGAAATAAACAATGAGTACTTCAATCCGAAATAACATTATCTTTACTGTTCTAAACCTAAAACACAGAAATTTAAGAAACTTGGAAAACCATGCATTAACTAATGTAAATCAATAAAATAAACCATAAAACATTAAATAAAAATTATTTCTATGCTATAGAACATAAAAAAACATGAATAAACCATGAAAATAAAATAAAAACAGGGAATCAATGGCTGGAATTTGATATCACCTTTAAAACATAGATTTAACTCATTAAAAGGGTAAATCATATATTTTATTGGTTAATAATGTAAAGAATCATATTAAAATCAATTCTAATGGATTAAAATCCCTGTAAATCATCCAAAACAGGGTTAGATCACCTTTTTGGATCGTTCTTGCTGATTCTTGATGGTTCTTGAGGTGAAACCATGGTTGGATCTTCATAAGGAGGGGTGTCCAAGCCTAGATCTAGGTTTAAATCATTAAAAACACTAAATAAAATATTAAAAATTGAAGAAATTATTTACCTTGGAGTTGCAGCAATGGAGGAAGGCTGGAGAGGAGAGAGAAGCTCCAAGAATCCAATAGGAGGTGGCTGGAAAAATCATCCCCTATGGGGCCTCTTTATAAAGAAAAAATTTTTTAGGTTAAAAAATCAAGTTTTCTAAAATTTTTGGACTCTCTAAGGGGGGGGGGGCGATTTTTGGGTGGAAAGACCTAACTACCCCTAGCCTAAATTATCTAAACTAATGCCTAATTAACCCCTAGACTTTCCTAAAAAATCCCCAAATGTAATGCCACTTGGCATTTTCTACATTTGGCTTTTTAAAACACCTTTAAAAACCTTTTAAAAACACTAGTTTTAAAAACTAACTTTCAAAATGAGTTTTTCAAAATGGTTTTGACTCTTCTAAACCTCTAATATTAACCAAGACATCAACTAACCCTAGTCTAGCCCTGACTGACTCGAATATGGCGCCACCCCGAGTGGGCCCTACTTGAGTTTTTTTACAAAAAGATGATTTTAAAACTTGAAATTGAAGGAGTTTTCAAAAGGATTTTCAAAAGCAATCTTAAAATTAGAATTTTTGAAATGGCATAGGGTTCTAACTGAGTTAGAATTACTCTGGATATGGTGCCAACTGAGTGGGTCCACATCGAGTTTTGGAAATTTTGAAATAAACATTGAAAATGGCTTTGAAAAAAGGGTTAAAATTGACATTTGAAATTCAAGATCTTTGAAAATAGGGTCTCAAGCGAACTGGAACTCCGAGTTAGAGTCCTGAACTCTTGGGGCTCTGAGATTTTAAATTTTAGAATTCAAAATATAAAATTTTTTGAAAGATTTTATCAAGAAATGATGAAATAAGTCAGAAAACACAGTCAGGGTTAGACTCCTAACTCGACCGAACTCTAAAATAGAGTCCTGAACTAGCTGGACTCTGTAAAATGACCTAAATTTTGAAAACAAACGGAAAAGATTGAAAAATGGAAGTAAACAGACTTCAAAATAGATTTTTGACTGGATTTGGACTCTGGGACAGAGTCCTGATCGGAATGAAACTTTTAAAAATTTGAGAAATTTGATGAATAGAGGAATTCAGAAGCGACACCACCTCAATGGGTCTCATCTGTGAATTGAAATCGATTAAAATTTGAATTTGAAATGAATCCAGATTGTTTTCTAAGAAAATATTTTGAAATATAAAGTCCTGGGGTTGGAAAATGACAGAGTATTGAATAAAAACCCAGGTTTTGAAATTGATTTTGAAATAAAAGCTTTAAAATTCAAGTCTGGATTGAATGTTTTGAAAACAGGAATGCTGGATCTCGAAAATGAGATGTAATGACATGTAATGCCATGCAATGCAATGAAATGGTATGCCGAATGCATGCAATGATATGCAATGACACATGAAATGGACAAACACTGGATGAGGGTGAAAATTTGGGGTGTTTACAGGCAGGGGGCGGAGCCCGCCTCAGATCTGTTTTCTGATAGGGGGCTCTCCCCCCTGCCTCAACCCCTGCCTTTGTTATTTTCTATCAGGCACACAGTTAGAGGGGTGGAGCTCTTGTTACTATTTTTTTGAAGTGTTTATTAACTTTATTTACATATTTTCTATTCACTTTTTACTTTTCAGATATAATGGCGAGTTCTAGTGGTGTCAATAGAGTTGGTTCAAGTTTAACTCTGAATTAGAAGTTTCTTAACCACTTTGGAGGCTTGTGACAAAAGGGATAAAAAGCTAGTGGTGGTAGTGGTGGGAATGTGCAGTTTCATTGTAATTTATGTACGATTGTTTTCACGGGTTCTTATACGCGTGTGAAAGCACATCTTTTGCGTATTCGTGGTCAAGGAATTAGGCAATGTTCTGGGGTTGATAAAGACTTGTTAAAGCAATTAAAGAAAGAACAAGAGGAAGCTGAAAAGAAGAAAATTGCAGAGATGAGAAGCGATTCGAGTTTTTGAAGAAAAGAAAGATGGAAGGCAATAAAACAATACAAGGATCATTCAAAAACATGGCAAGAGCAGAAATTGATAAAAAGATTGTTCGATTCTTTTACTCAAGCTCAATTCTTTTTAATGTAGCTAGAAGTCCATACTGGAAAGATATGATTACATCTTTGACTAATTGTAATTTGAGTGGTTATATGCCTCCTAGTTCAGAAAAACTAAGAACAGTTTTTCTTGCAGAGGAAAAAAATAGAATTGAAGACTTGTTAGAGACCAAAAAATTTGCATGAAAACGTCATGGAGTGTCTATTGTTTCTGATGGGTGGACTGATATACAAAGGCGTCCACTGATAAACTTCAATGCTTACTCACTTAATGAGCCAATCTTTTTGAAGACTCTTGATGCATCTGGGGAGTATAAAGATGCTGAATATTTAAAGAGATTATTTGTTGAAGTGATAAAAGAAGTGGGTGAAGAAAGTGTGGTGCAAATCATTACTAACAACGCTTCAGTTTGCAATCGTGCATGAATGAATTTGGCAAGTGAAGATACGTATTCACATATTTTTTGGACTCCTTGTGCAGCACACAGTTTAAATTTGGCACTTAAGAGTATATACAATCCATCAAAAGATATTGCACATGCACATGAAATGGGTTTATAGATTGAGAAAATAGAGCATGATCGAAATATTAGAAATTTTGTTGTAAACCATCATCATGCCCTTTCTATATTTAATCGGCATTTTGATCTCAAGTTGCTGAAACTCGTTTTACTTCTCATTGTTATGATGCAAAGAATTAAGCAACTCAAGAATGCATTGATGATGATGGTGGCTGATAAAGATTGAGATTTTTATCGCACTGAAGATGATGTTAAGTCTCAAGCTATCAAAAAATGCATCTGTGATGATTTTTGGTGGGATAAAATTACACATTTTGTTGAATTTACAGAGCCTATTTGAGAAATGTTGAGAGAAGTTGACAGAGATATACCCATGCTTCATAGAATTTATGAAACGTGGGACAATAAGATTGAAAAAGTTCAAAGTATCATTTTTAAACATGAGAAGGAAGATGTTGTACTTGATGATTCAGAATTTTATAATTATGTACATTCAGTTTTAGTGAGAAGATGAGATAAAAGCAATACACTTTTGCATTGCATGGCACACTCTCTCAATCCAAAATATTATGCAAAAAAATGGTTGATAACAGGTGTTGGTCGTGTTTTTCCAAATGAAGATCCTGAGATATCAAGGAACAAAATGATATATTTGGGAAGACTTTTTAATGATCCTCACATGTTTAAGGTTGTAAATAGTGAGTTTGAAAAGATCTTTACTGGAAGATTTGATTCTTTAGCAACACTCATAGCAAGGGACGAAGAAGATCCCCCTAATTGGTGGGCAACATATGGATCAGATACACCAAATCTGCAACGTCTTGCAATGAAGTTGTTATCCCAACTTGCTACATCATCGTGTTGTGAAAGAAATTGGACTCACATATGTTCAAGTTCACAACATTAAAAGAAACAAACTCATTAGTAAAAGAGCAGAGGATTTGGTTTATGTTCACTCTAATCTACGATTAATTTCTCGTCACACCAAAGATGAGTATATGTACTTTTTTTTCTTTTGTATTCAAAGTTCCTATTTAAAT
Source organism: Nuphar pumila (assembly GCF_984573655.1). Taxonomy (NCBI): domain Eukaryota; kingdom Viridiplantae; phylum Streptophyta; class Magnoliopsida; order Nymphaeales; family Nymphaeaceae; genus Nuphar; species Nuphar pumila. Next base: position 60,254,301 of record NC_143261.1, on the reverse strand, counting down.
ATTTATATTCAAAGTTTGAAGTTAGATACTAAGTTAGTCATATTTTGATGTAGTTGTGAACCATCTAAGTATTGAGATGTAAATCCAAAAGATTTTGACTTGGAGGGAGAACATGATTTGCATACTCTCAACATGGACTACCTCGATCTTGTTCTTCCCTCTAATTCAGACGATGAGGCAGATTTATGATAAGTTTTGTTGTTATCACACTCACAAGCTTCTTTATGTGTTATATTTTGGTAAGTTTGTGTTGTTACTTCAATAGAATTACTTTTTTATTTTTGCTGTAAAATTTACAATCTTATTATTAATTTATTGTTATATATATAATTATATATATATTTTTAAAATATATATAGCCGAGTCCCCATCTTCAAAATTTTTGAAATTGTGCCGCACCCGTACCTGCACCCGTACCCGTACCCATACCCGTACCCGCACCTGCACCCATGTGACATAGGATGTAACCTAATCAGACTTGGAGTTGGATGAAGAGATGGGTGAGAAAAGCCTTTAGCAAGCCAGATCCTATCAGCGTAATTTGTGTGTGTTGGTTCTGAACCATGATGCCATATGGTGATGTGCACTATTGTTTGCATGAATATAACCAGCAAATGTTAGATGTACCCCCCACAGACATGTTCAACATAGTTTATTTACTATATTATGAGGTTTTATCATGTCTAATATACCATAATCATAGTCACAGTTATATATATATCGTGTGATAATATCAGGTGCAGAAAAGAAAGAAGAAAGGAAGGAAAAAAAAGGAGGGAAGAAAGAAAGAAAACTGTTTTTCCTAGTTTTTATTTTTTATTTTTCGCATTTTATTTTTAAGTTCATAGATTTTCCTGGGATTGATTGAAAAATATATAATATCCTGATATTTTGCCTTAGCCGAGATATAGCCAAGACCGATATTTGTGACTATGATTATAATACAGTTTCAAAGATGGTGAAAAAATGAAGGCTCACAATTCATAAGGATAAAAAATGGTCTAAAATATCCTATTAAAATAAACTTTAATGCATAAAATGGAAAATAGAACATCCTAAACATGATCCAAAGGTTAGTTTTTGCTTTTAGAGGTTAGATCTGTGTAAAACAAGTGTGTACCACCATAAGTTATGGTGGTTCAGTACCACCATAGAAACACCATATCCATATACATATGTACACACGTGTACATGCATATATATATACACACCATTGTCACCGATATCGCTGATATTTTGAATATATCGTGATATTATCGGCAATTTCAAGCTTGCCGATAATATTGGGAATATATCGTGATATTTTCAAAATATCAGCAAATAAAAAATATCACGATATTTTTGAGTTTTTTTTTTTAAATTAAATTTGCATTTCCTATTTTTTTGTTTCTTTTATATTTTAAAACCTTTAAAACATGTTTCTTTATATTTTTGAAAGAAAAAAAATACAAAACTTATTATTTTCTTAGGTTTTTTTGTAGTTATTTATATTTTTTTCAATTTTTTAAACTCCCATGATTTTCCCAAGATATTCCCAAGATTTATCAACTTTTGAAAATCTCTCCGAGAAATACCCTCGCTGAGAAATTACCTTTAACAATACAGGTGACTATGATACACACACATTTTAAGCCAGATATTATGTTGGATTTGGATTAGGATATAAAAAACTGAAAGATAGTTTGTTCTGATTAGCTAATTGGATATTGAAATTTATACTGAATCTCTCTAAATGGATTTAAGCCAGTTGAATATCCAACCCTCACATCCTTAAGCGACATCTACATAAGACCTATTTAAATCTTTAGCCCTGTTTCTTCCAAAACCATCCTAGTGCCATGTTTATTTTGGCCAGGCTACACTTCACCCCATGGCAAAGGCTTGGCCTGATTGCCTAGGCATGGGCCCATCAGTTTCAGGCCCAAGCTAAGTCTGTCCTGCACCATGTACCCAGCTCAATACCCACCCCTTCTTGAAGAAAGAGACTGAGGTTGGGTCAGATGATGCACTTTGGTTTGACCCAACACCATTAGAGATTGGAAATCTTTAGAAACATGTTTCTATTCTACTTGACCAGCACAATGAAATTTCTCTTGTATCTATGTCCTTCAAAGCAATCAGAGAGTTGATGAAATGGCGAACTTGGATTTTATGGTGACATATTTATTATAAATCCCCATTGATTTCATACAATTTATTTTTCATATATTTTTTTCCTGAAGGTGGTAGTATTATAACTTTATCTACTTGTATAGCTGAGGTGTATTATAGTTGTCTTAGAACATAGGAATATAATTTTAACTTTATAACCCTAACCTTGTTTCCTTATTCTATAATTGTAGTAATATTTTATTTCCAGTTTCTATGATCTAGCATATATCTCATAAACTCCAAACAAAGGGTTTATATGATTGACAATAGAAACTTTAGAAAGTCCTTTAATTGTTTAGGAGTTGCTTCTCGCTAATAAAGCCAGATGATGCGGATAGATGGATATGTGTTTTGACTTTTGAGCTTCTCTCGATTCCTTGGGTTCTGGAACAATTTAAAAAAATGTGGCATGTTTAAGTCATTTTTAGTTTGAACGACCATCCCTGCTTAATTAGTGTCTTTGGGCTTTGTGACCCATGACTTGCAATTAGCAAATTCAGTGACTGTGGGATCAACTTTGCAAATATCTTCAAAAACTACTTCAAATAACAAGGATTAACTCATTTTTTTCCAATGTGAAGTTTGAACGCTTTTTTTAGCCATCTACTTTCTTTGATGATGATGCCATCTTATCATTTTAAGAAAAAGTGAAATTTGGATATCAGAACTAGCTTAAATGTCTTATAGTCAAAGAGCTAGGCAGTGCACACGTGCCAGCTTGCTGTGTGGCTCAGAAACACACAAAATAAATTTTCAAAATGAAAAGATTGATAAAAGGCTTTCAAGATCTAGAAATTTTCTGAAATTATATGTTTTAACATTGTATGCAAAAAACAGTTATAGTATAATATGAAATTCAAGGTGGCTGTAATGTTAAGATTAACATCTTACACCATTACAAGATGTACGCTAATATTAGTAAAAATTGTGCACCTACTTGAGCACAAGATGGCACTGTGACATGCACCCAGGAAAGCAAACCGGCATATTTAACATAATATGAAAATCCATGACTCTGTAAATACATTTGTATGTGATGTTGATTGTTGAACAGAACCCAGGAATTCAAATAAAAAAAAGAAAGAAAAAGTTTCAATCACAAACATAACTTGCTATTCTCTGTCTTTATAGACTTTTTTTTATTAAGATCAAGCATACTTAGAAGCACCTAAGTGATGTTTACATGAGGTTTCCTGAGCATGACTTTTATCGCCTAGTACTAGCACGTAGGTAGCCTTCCCAGTCAGTAAGCTGGCCTCACAATATGGGTATAGGCAGGGACCCATGTGAAATATAGATATTGTATTGATCTCATTTCTAAATCTTTGTCATTTTATTTCAGCACCATGAAATGTTCATGATCCAAAGTTATATTTTTTTTACCAATTTGTCTCCTTTCACTTTATTCAACTAGAAACAGTTCTTTTACTTGTTTCCTGAAGTTACTCTGTGCGCTATTAGTTCAGAGCCCCGAGTGCAACAAAACTAAATCCCTTAGGTTCTTTCACTAAAAGGTAAAGGAAAAAGTCCCTTTAGATAGAGACTCTTCAGAAAAATGATCACCACCTCTTTGGGTGTGCAAAGGCTAGTTCCTTTGTTCTTGTGCTGTTGTGCATGGCCAATGGATAATGTTGCATAGATTGGACGATCAATTACTTTCTTGTGCCACTGAGAAGACATTGGTGTAGATTTGGAAATGGTGGGTAATGACTATTTGGAGGCTTCTCAGAAGTAAAAGAAATACATGTTACTGTATGGATGGATTTATCTCACATGCAAGTTTATCACCTCCAATCACAAGTCATAAGGTCTTGGACCTTCATGGCGTGGCCTCATTGCTCTTTCAGGTATTTTTTATGATGTTTTCCTTTAGCACAAACCCAAGTATTGTGTCATGAAGGTTATAGAGGGTGTGGTTCTGCTCATCATGACAGAAATTGCATATATAAAGGGTTTATTGTGGGCAAGCTGTGGATGACACCAAGCTTACAGAAATTAATTATTATTTCATGTATGTGAAAGTTGCAAGTGAGAAAGTTTACCACAGTGAAGATAATGATGCTACACTTGTTAATTTGCCACTAAAAGAAGTCTGAAGTTTTTATAGGATGAATTCCATGTGCGTGAGCATTATTTTGCATTCTCAAGTGTGTTTCACTATGTTTCAGACCACTATCTGATTTGATATAGATCAGCTATGGGCGATTTCACAATTTCATCGGCCAACACTGCTGGGATCTATATTATGTTAGTTATTGGAACTATTGCAGCATGGTTTGATGTTAATTGGAAAACCGACAACTTCTCTAGTTTCCTCTGCCCTGCTCTCATTCATGTTCTTATGGAATCAAGTCATTGAACCTAGAATGGTTCTTACCCTTCTTGAGAAATTCACTGTGATATTGTTGTTTCCCAAATATAGTGAGTGTTTTGCCTATTCCCCACAATTTTCTGCTTATCTGTTCATAATTGTGGTTGCAATTCTGTTTGTACACGAGATCCATATTTCTCTATCTTCTTTCTAATATTTTACATATTTTTCAGGATGGACTAAGGAAAATACAAGATTGGCAGTATGTAAACTGCCTTGAACTTTGGGTTAAGTTTGTATGTGCTAACATCAAGGAACATGATCTTCAGAGTTTGCTATACTTGGCAATTCAGATGATAAATGGACTTGCCCATATGTTGCCTGGACCTCGTTTCTTTCCTTTGAGGCTAAAATGCATCCATTTGTTGAATAAGCTTTCACATTCTAGTGGCATCTTCATTCCTGTGGCTTCTTTATCTCTAAGCTTTCTAGAATTTGGGGAAGGTGGCAAATCTGATAATAGTGCTCCAAAAGATTTTAATTTTTCAAGTATGTTGAAGGTTGGTTCAAGTGGAGAGACTACCTCATCAGTTTTCAGGATCTTCACTGTCTCGGCTCTCTGCTTTACTTATTAGTTGGTTACTTGTCTGACAGGTGCCAAAACAGCTACTGAAACTGAAAGCATACCATGAGCAATGTGTACGCTCTGCAGTTGAAACACTTTCAGAGCACTTTTTTCAATGGAGTTATCATGTATCTTTCCCTGAGTTGGCTTTTGTTCCACTCGTCAGCTTTAAAAAGTTTTGCAAAAAGACAACCAGTGAGAGCCTCAGACGTCTTGAAAAGCCATTCATGGATCAGGTAAATATTTTTTAATAAGCTTACATGTTTGACTTTGCGATAGCACGTGCTCAGAGTTGTGTTTTTTATCTGTAAATCAATTTTCTTTTGACCAACAATGTGAAACATTGCTCAGGGAATCCTTAGTACAACTAACTTGGGCTGACAGAATCTGTGTCACAAGGTTGCACCTACCCCTGACCACAATCCAAGTGCATAAGGTGAAGGGGCTCTGAACGTGGGGCAAGGGCACTTTGCTTCAATTCTACATCTACCCTTGCCACAATTCAAGATCATATGAGGATTTTGTACCTACATTTGATTATGTGGACCAGCCCTGTCCACTTCATGCCGCTGCCACCTGAACAGCCTTAAAATGAATGGTCTAAGCTTGGAAGCCTGTAGTTCTAATGAAAGATTTGTTGGTTCGAGACAAGAAAAAAAATTGATGACCAATGCCGGTGTTTCAAAACCTAGCAAGCTCAGAACCCATCTTAGGATGCAGAAAGTGTAGCCAAACTTCTCCAGGTTTGTGCCTAGAGTTAGATGGACTTGGAAAATCCAAGACCCACCAATTTGGATTAACAAAACAACCAGCCGGGACTAAGTTGTCCACTTGGCGCCAAGTGACACAATCTTGTTCAATGAATCAATATCATGGTGATAGGCTTAATCCTATCCATTTGGATTATGGTTATAAACATTATTTTATACTAATGAAGAAGTAGTTCCCAACATCTCTTTTTTATTAGATGGGGAAAACCTGGCCCAGTCTGGAGACTTGGCCCAGACCTGGTTGTCTATCCAGGAAAAAATCCTGTACAGCTACCCTGCCTCATGAACAGTATTGCTGTTATATATATATATATATATATATATATATATATATATATATATATATATATATATATATATATATATATATGTAATCATGTATATATATATACCCGATAAAGGGTATTTCTGTAATTCTGCCCATTAGGGGCATTTCAGTCTTTTTACTTTTCTTTTATTTTCTTTTTCTTTTCTCTTTTCTTATTTTTTATTTTTCTTTTTTTGATTGTAAAATGCATTAAATGCATTGCATTGGGGGTCTCTGTTAAATTATGTATATAAAAATATATATATATATATATATACATACGTATATATATACATATATGTATATATATATATACATATTTCTTTTTTTGTTTTCTTATTTCTCCAAATACCCAATAGGGGTATTTTGGTAAATCCCCATGTAAACTCTCCCCTTTTCCTTTTCTCTCCCTTTTTACTTTTTCTTTTTTTCTTTTGCTTTTTTAAGACCACAAGGGGCCCCACTCATCTTGTCGTTGGGGCCCCAACGGTCATATTTTTGAGATACTTTTTAGGAATTGAGGTTGCCTATTCTCTCAGAGGATATATTCTCTCTCAAATAAAATTAGCTGCTAACATATGTGCTAGGTCAAAAGTTTTCGATAAAAAGGTGGAAACCTCAAAAGTCATAAATACAAAATTAAGACTTGAAGATAGTGTATTGCTTGAAGATTCTATTTCATATTATCAATTGATTGGATCTCTCACTTATCTCTCTATCACCCAACCTAATATCACTCATGTGTTCATGCAGCAAGTCAGTTTTAACATGCCCCTACCACATTGCACATGGCAGCAATTATGAGGATTGTGTGATACATTAAAAACACCGTTTCAAAAGAGCTTTTTTTTTGTCCTCTTCATCATCTTTAGATCTAATTATTCGGGGTGGTAACCTAAATGATAGGTTTTTGTATTTTTTAAAGAGATTCGTTGATCTATTGGAGGTGTAAGAAACGACAAAAAATATCTTTATCTTCAGCTGAAGCCGAATATCAGGTAATGACTATGACAACAATGGAGCTTGTGTAGCTTAAAAATCTTCTCAGTGATATGGAAATCATCATCTCAACACCTTCGAAGAGTTATGACAATAAGAGTGTAATCTACATTGCGAGCTACCATACCTTCCATGAGCGAATCAAACATATTAAGATGGATTGTCACTATGTTTGTGATGAATATCTAAGAGGAACTATTACGTTGCCGTACCAGATGACAAATTTCTTCATCAAAGCTCTTTCCGCTCCTCGATTTCTCTTTCTCGGCAAACTTTCAATCATTTTCTCGTAAAGTTTGAAGGGGAGTGTATATATATATATAAACAGTTTGCCCAAATAAGGGCATTTTTGTCTTTTTGTATGTAATTATAGTTGTTTATTAGAAACAACTATTTTTTCATTTTCTTATTTTTGTCTTCATTTTCTTTTTTTATTTCTATTTTATCATGTCATTGGGCCCCGCTCTATAGAGTCGATAGGGGCCCCAACAGTAAAAAAATATGACCGAAGGAGCTCCCCAACGTCTCTATGAAAGAGAGCTCCCAATGGTCTCCCTCTTGTATTTGTATATAAATAGGGGAGTGTTCCCCCTATATTTTTTCATGGCTTCCCAAAGCACATTTTCAATAATATTTTATTTTTAATTGACACTTTGTATTGTCCTTTAGTGGACTTTTGTCTATGCACTTTTGTGCTTGTCTATCTTCTTTGTAATTGTCCACTTACGTGCTTTTGCACTTTGCTTTTGTAATTCCACATACTTCATTACAACCGCTTGCATCAGCTTGCACACAGGCACATGACTGGTTTTGATCTTGAGATGTGGGATTAGCATCACTCCTCAATCCCACTCTGCTGGCCAAATGCACACTCTGCTGCAGGGCCAGCTCCCAGCATCTTACCCAAAATCATTTTAAGTATTTGTTGCTGATAAAATTAAAACAAATCCCTTTTGGTGTTTGTGATATGCACTTACACTTCAGCTATCTGCGACATTTCCTAGACTGGACCAGATTCCATGCAACACCCAAAATAATGTCCAAATGAAAGTAGCAGGATGATTTTTGAAACATCCTCTGTTGTGCTCTTTGTGACCAATGTTAAACTAATTAATGAAATAAGGAAAAGAAAATTAAACTAAAACATAGTCTTGGTTTTTAGTTGACATCAGTGAATATTTTAGGACTGTTTCATATTGCACACAGGCACATGACTGGTTTTGATCTTCAGATGTGGGATTAGCATCACTCCTCAATCCCACTCCGCTGGCCAAATGTACACTCTGCTGCAGAGCCAGCTCCCAGCGTCTTACCCAAAATCATTTTAAGTATTTGTTGCTGATAAAATTAAAACAAATCCCTTTTGGTGTTTGTGATATGCACTTACACTTCAGCTATCTGTGACATTTCCTAGACTGGACCAGATTCCATGCAACACCCAAAATAATGTCCAAATGAAAGTAGCAGGATGATTTTTGAAACATCCTCTGTTGTGCTCTTTGTGACCAATGTTAAACTAATTAATGAAATAAGGAAAAGAAAATTAAACTAAAACATAGTCTTGGTTTTTAGTTGACATCAGTGAATATTTTAGGACTGTTTCATATTGTAGTATATAATGGTATTCTACAGATGCAAACTTTGTAAGCAGGATGCACTAGTAGTGGATTTCGTGATGGACATATCATCTTCACATATTTTTTTTTTTGTATTAATATCATGCTCTTGAAGTTTCTGGATATCATAATCTGACATCAAATATTCATGAAAAGAGATGATGTCTGCTTTTTTCTTTTTCATTCAAGCTTAAATTACGGGAGAGTATGAAAATGAGCTTTTCTTGTAATTAAAGACTTGCCATCTTCTGCGCTCTTCAGCATTCAAGTATCAAATTAATTTGGCAATTCTCTCACCTTTTTCTTTTTCCTATGATATAGGTTGAGCAGAACATAGAATTTGTACAGAAAAAAAGGGATGAGATTGCTTTTTCTCCAAATGACCAAGCATCACTTGAATCTTTTCTCCAGGTGTGCTAGTGTTTCTCTTTTTTTTTTGTGTTTACTAGCCATCTTCTCTCACCAACTGTTCTAATATCTCTAGGATGAAAAGAGAAAAGGGAGTGCTCCTTTCCATAAGTATCATGCAAGGATTGTTGAGGGATCTCTTTCTAAAAAAGCTGAGAAGAAATCAAGGTAATAGATGGATTTTTGTTAGAAATCTCCAATAATTAATTAATTCTCTGCTTGGCTCACAAAGGCTTCAATATAATCACAAAACGATATATACCCGAAAAAAATGCGATATTTTAAAAATACTGCTAAAACCCTCACGATTTTTTGTAAGATTTTGAAATATACAAAAAAATCATGCTGCTTCATTTGATGGTGTGAACTTTTTTTTTGTCAGCAATCATTCAATGCTGAGCTAAGCTGGCATTGAATGGCGCATGTCAGGCAGCATTGAATGCTGACTACCGATGGCAATGGCTTTTCACTAAATGAAGGGGAGGCACCCTCGTTTTATATAGCAGCTGAGAGGGCGGCCTTCCCTCCCCTACACATTTGGTATGGTACTATTCAAGTAGCCGATTAGACTCTAACCAACTTATGCATATTTTTTTAAAGGGAAATTGTGTTATATGTTGCGTATCATTTAAACTTCCTTCACCCCATTGCTGAAACTACCATATATTATATGGTATTTTGTAAATGCCTTTCACCCCATTGCTCAAAGTAACCTATGTTGTATAGTATTTTTGTAAACGCCCCTTACCTCATTTTCAAAATCTCTCTCTCTATTTATATATATATATTTATATATATATAAGGTGCTCCCAGAGCACCTACTCTCACCTAATAGAAGCTTCAAATTTTCAGAAACTGAGTGATTTTTTCGTTGATCAGACCCTATAGATATGATCTACAACTTTGCTTTCTAGTAGGAGGGAGTAGGTGTTCCCGGAGCATTACTCTATATTAATAATGATAGGGTGTTCCCCGATCACCTACTGCCACCTAGTAGAAGCTTCAAATTTTCAAAATCTGAGTGCTTTTTTCGTTGATCAGACACTATAGATATGATCTACAGTTTTTATTTAGTGGAAAAAAATGTTTGGATCATGTGATTATGTCATACATGTAGTTTTTTTTAAGATCTTCAAAAATCAATGGCTCATAAGGTACCAAAATTTTATGACTAAAAAAGCCTATTTTGAACATGATCCAAAACATGATTACTATCAAATACACTGTTTTAAGTACATCTATAAGATCTGATTGAGAAGATGCAACCTACAAATATGATTTCTAGTAGGTGCTCCGGGAGCACCCTAGGATTGCTCTATATTAGTAATGAATGTATACATTTTCAACTTACAGAGATTTTCCTGAGGAAAACTCACTTTTTTAACCTGAGAATGAGATTTGTAACTGTGATACCCAGGCTGTGCATCCCTTGCTTTAAGCCCAAGCATCAAGCTCCCTGGAGGGATTTTATGTGCTTGGGAGTGGGCCATACGGCAGAGCATCAATCTCTACCGGGCCCCACCACCTGAACTGGGGTTTCCTCTCAAAAAATATAAAAAAGGCAATTCTCTGCCTGCCAACTAGAATTTTTGCTAAATAAATTCATCTTACTCTGGTGGTTGTCAACTTGGTATTGCAGCATTTTGGAAGAGTCGGCTTCAAATTCTATTGAAGTTACAGAGCTTGTAAGTGGAATGAAAAGGTCAGGCAAAGGGAAAAGAAACTTGAATTTAAATTCTCCGAGTAAGAAGAAGAAACATAGAACATGAGTGTGCATTCCGTATACCTTTTTAACCATCGTGTTTTTCATTATTGTTTAATATTGAATGATAATAACTGGATTAGTTTTATTTAGTTTTAGTCATTTAAATTCTGTACATGCTGACGAAGTTTTTGAGGGCTTATATGATGAAATAATTCCACTGGAGATCCGGATAAACGGCAATTGATTGAAAGGTTTAGTGCATGCTTGATATTGACTGATCTAATTTATCAAGATATCTGTGCATGAGCAAGTGACTTTTTAAGTGTTGCTGTTTCCAATTAGGAGATTCAATTCATATCAGCAGATTCACATCGATTTTAACATAAGGATATGTACTTCATGCAAGATTGATTGGCCTAGTTGTTTCCTCTCATTTGATTGTTTGACTAGTCACCTCCTCTGTAGATGTTTTTAGGTTTTTTAGTATTGTTTAGACCATTTAATTTTCTTTTTAGGCCGTAGATGCCGTTTGACTCAATTATTGGCTGTTGGGATCGAGTCTATAATAACTGAAGCCTATCTTTTATTCCTGTTATCCATCTCTCTCTCTCTCTATCATTTTTTAACCTAGTGTGAGTCCCTTTCATTTTATTAAAGGTGCTATCTTAAGTGATTTGTGCCAGGCAGTTTAGTTGGACAACACGTTGTAGATTAGACTCCATGAGCAGGCCAAGCTCAGTTGTATCCTCAAAGCCAAATTGTGTAAAGTTCATTGCACCAAATAATTATCAGAAGTTGGGCAATTTTCACTTTATAATTCTGGTCAATGTGTTGTATAATTAACACAATTGCTTCCTTGTTTGGGGTTGGTGACGGGGTTTGAACTGCTTTCTACTACCATGTTTTTTTTTGGTTTATAATTATTCATTGTGAACTCCTTATATACATAAAAGATATAAGACATTGGAATAATTAATTAAAAAAGATTGTAAATACAAAGAAAGAATTCATAAAACAACTTCTAATAAATATAGATTTTGTAAACCATCTGTACTCTAATATAATGTTATTTGTGCTTTCGCCGGTTGTGGCCAATTTCATCAAAAATGATTGCACTTGTATTACCCAACATTTTTGTGTTCTGTTTTTTGTTTCTTCTTAAGGTATCTTGTTTTAGGATGCGCTTTAGGTGGTAAGACTGGAATAAGGTTTGGAGGAGTGATGTGAGATATTATCCGTCATTAGAAAAAATGAATAAGTATTATATGCAGCTTGATACAATTTAATAGTGTAGAACTTATCGTAGTAATCTTCTGATAACTTGTCTTCGTACAAAATGCACGTGATTATATGTTTGCACAAAATCTCGGTAACCTGTTACTCTCTACAAGAGCATGTTTGTTTTTTAAGATAAACATTGCAATTGTGAGAGTGATTGTAGGCTTTGTATCGACGATGAAGGCAATGCACTACTTGAACACATAGATTTTGTGCTTCTTTCTTACCATCGTCCAACTTTTTTTTACTTTAGGCACCACACATGTTATGGGTATTATTCTTTTGGTTTTCAAAAAGTTTCATCATCATGAGATAAAGTTTTTCAATAAGAGGATTTAGTGACTTGTCATGTATTGTGAGAATCCTCGCATTAAATCTCTTTACTATAGTAGAGGTTAAGCGCTTGTACATTCTAGTTGAAAAGTATATGTTAGCCTAATGTTTTTCTTTTATGACCTTAGTTGCATACTTATATGCATCTTCCCTTTGCTCCTGAATCTTTTTAAGAAAATAATTATACTTTTGTCTCGTGAGTGCTTTGGTTGTGCTTTACCAAAGTTGACCTAGTGATATTCCAAATTTATGTTAAAAGTTTTTCGTAGTGTTTTGTGTAAAATTCAAGCTGACAATTTAGCCATGTATTGTGAGAATCCTCACATTAAATCTCTTTACTATATTAGAGGTTAAACGCTTGTACATTCTAGTTGAAAAGTATATGTTAGCCTAATGTTTTTCTTTTATGACCTTAGTTGCATACTTGTATGCATCTTCCCTTTGCTCCTGAATCTTTTTAAGAAAATAATTATACTTTTGTCTCGTGAGTGCTTTGGTTGTGCTTTACCAAAGTTGACCTAGTGATATTCAAAATTTATGTTAAAAGTTTTTCGTAGTGTTTTGTGTAAAATTCAACCTGACAATTTAGCCATGTATGGGAGAACATATTGTGTAGCTTTGTGTGCTTATTTGAGATAGCTGTTAATTGTACTTTAACTTTGGGTATGTCATTGTATTAGTGTCTCAATTGTGCATTCACATGCATAAAAAAACTACACCCATGATTCATTCGACTCGTTATCTATAACAGTAAATGCAACCGAAAATATTTGATCACAAGGATCAATACCATGGGCTGACAACAATATTTATGTATTTTTCTTTTAGGAATGTGTCATCTACCATAAGACGTGGAGGGCTTTCTTTAAAAAATTGATCAATGCATGCACGAAAAGATACGAACATGTACATAAATCTATGTCGTCTATCAGTTTCAATGCACATTGTCGATCATCGGTTAGTCGTCATCAAATAATGACAATAGGCAAAAAGCATCTTGAAAAACTCTTCGAATAAACCATATAGGATCACCTTAGTCATTTCTCATTAATGTCATGCTTGTTTGTACGTAACCTTCGTACTTTCCTTGCGATTAATGTCATTTAAGATTTCTTTTAGAGTTAACTTTGGGTTATCGTGTAAGTGTTCAAGAATAACACTTGAAATCCACTTGAAAGATATTTTTTTCACTACTACGTTGTCCAATGATCCACCACATGTATGCTCACTTTGATACTTCTTTACTTGAAAGAATGATGTTTTCTGCACCTTTGTTCAATGGATCCTCCAAGTGGAATGAACCATAGTCCGCAAGTTATTTCTCATGCATACTACAGTTACTCTATTATTGCAGTTTTTCATAAATTTTATTTTATAGTTATTTCTTATCACATGATCTTTAAAAAATTATGATAGTGTTAAAGATTATTAAACCTTTTGTCGATAACAACTTCTCGATCTTTTGACTATATTGATAGCCATTGAAATCGTTCTATATCATTAAGTCTTTTGTTACACAGTTGCTCAAACAACTAAATTGACTTAACATCAATGATTGCCAATTGCTCTTTATTGAAATAATATTCATTGAGCAATAATGTAAAGTTTATAAATTTCTCAAAATTTTTAAATAAATAAAAGATTTTTTTTTGTGAATTATTTTGGTATTTAACTTTGATTAAATATCATTTTTTAGCAAATTACTTAGCTAATATTGATTGATTAATTAGCAGTTATTTATGGATAATATTTTGGCTTTTATTGAAGTTATTTGATATTTAATTGGGCAGTTATGAGGTTTTGTATGAAGTATTTGGATCTCGACCTCAATATAGATGTAAGAGGATCAACCAACTCAAACGCAAGTTTGAACTATTTGAATGAACATATAAGATCCACTCGATCTCAAGTTATTTAGGATTGGATCTCCAAATGATTTCAGTCAACCGAAATAGATTTGGGTAGGGTTTTGATTTATATCGGGGCCTAAATCAGGCATAGAAGAAATTTAGATCCATTTGAGACGCAATTGGATCTTTCTTTAAAGTAGAAACTGTCTTGGATTTATTTAGAGACCCAAATGAATTCTACTAAGTAAAATAAGATTTGGATATATTTAGATGACCCAAATGGATCTCACTAAGAAAAGGACTTTTGGATCCACTTGGAGACCCAATTCGATCTCATCAAGTAAATAAAATTTTAGATCCATTTGTGACTCAAATGGATCCTATTAAAGTATAATAAATTTGTTTGGATCCACCTAAGACCCAAATGAATCTCATTTAAATAAATAGGATTTAAGTCCACTTATGACCCAAATGAATTTAATTATATATATATATATATATATATATATATATATATATATATATATATTAGTAGGTTGGATTTGGATTTAATGAGATCCAAATAGGTCTCACCAAAATCCAAATCCAAGCCCACTTGTTTTCCTACTTAAAACTAAAAAGAAATTCAAAACCAAATTCTAATTTCAAGTTTTTCTTTCCACACTCGCCTTTGAAAATGTTTTTTCCCCCTACTTTTTTTCAAATCAAAAAGGTTTTCCCCCTTTCTAATTGGATTTTTTCCTTTTTTTCTTCCTATAAATACTCTACTCATGCCCCCTCTGCCCATTACATTCCCTCTCACCTGTATCATAAACTTCACTCATGCTCCCCTTCACCCTTCACTCTCCCCTCTCTCGTGTAAACCCAGCACCACTACCACCACCACCACCACTGCCCATCTCTCTCCTGATTTTCGTCTTGCACCATACCATTGCCACCTGATTCTCTCCTTCCCACCAACTGGGCAGCCACCGATGGCACCCACCAGTGCCACCTTCACTGACTCCTGGTGACTGCTCTCAGCCGCTCCTGCTGAACAACCTCCTCTCTTTGTTGAACTACCCTGTTTTGCCTCACATAAAATAACAATTGAATAACATGCTTTTCATCATAGATACTATGCAGCATCTTTGATATGCATTTTATCATTCATCATAAGCATTTACACAGGCTTAAAACTACGTAATAATTTCAGAAACATGCATATTAAAAAAACATGAGCCATATACATATATTTATTCATAAAATCTTGAAATACACTCGTATTTAACTATTCATAAAATCCAAAATACATATGTTAGAATATGTTTGTAAAACCTGAACATATACGTGTCTTTTATTGAAAACATGTTCAAAATACTCACATATGGAAAATTTTGATACTTTTTTAACATATGCACATTCTTGTTTATGAAAAACAAATATTACTTAAATATATATTTTATCAAAAGGCATGCAACACAAACAATTTTTGAATATATATATATATATATATATATATATATATATATATATAAATTATGTAATTATGAAAACCCCAAGCATTTCAAAAAACCTAAAACTACACATATATGTTAAAGTTATTATAAACCTACCTTGTAATGCATGTGGTCTCACGAGAAATAAAGAAATTTCAAAAAGGCCCTCGAGAATTCTCCTCGATTAGCATGACATTGATCGTATTTTATTGACGATCCAACTATGAGCGAGGACACGTATGCTAACCTCGGTTTCCAGTCCGATGATGGTAGTGAAGAACAAGGTTGTGGCGAAGGTGATGACCACAAGCGGTAGGATCAAGGTTGGCGAAATGACCTCGCTGAAGGAGGTGATGGCTTTTGGTGACATCGAGGTCAAACTCGTGCTCAACTCAGCTTGGCTAGGTTGAGTGCGGGTCAGCTGGACCGACCCAAGTTCAGTTCCCCAAACGTGAAAGTGGGCACCGACAAGCTCTGTTGAGCTCCGGTTGGTGAATTGAAGAAGAATGGAACTTGTGTTTGGAGATATGTGTTAGTTACAGTATATTGCTGCATTATGGTTGTTTTGTGAATTTCTCATCTGTTGGTGAATTCATATACGATAAGATGAAACACTTATTTCTTCGTTTGTGTTGTAATGGTGAATTCATATGTGATTCTATTTATATGCAAAATTATGTGTATGTGCATGCATTATGCATAAGAGCATGATGATGTCTTAATCTACCCCAACATTCTTGAGTGTGACTGATACTGTGTATTGTGTGTGCATGTGTGCACGTGCATGATTGGTTTGTAACATACTATTGGTGTGTCTGCTGTTGCTTTTCAGATATGGATTTTGATATGTTAAACAACTGAAGATATAACTGTTATGCTAATATAAGATCTGTCTCTCTTTCTCTCCTTTTTTCGCTTGACTTGAACGAAGAGATTAGTAATGTCCCTTACCAAGGGAGCAGGTTTTACAACTCCACCGAATGAAATTGTGCAAAAACATGAAATTAAGGCTGATGCATTTATGTGAACTGCTAAGAATCATGCCAGCCATTAATGTATTATGAAGCTGTAATATAGACTATGTTGGTCGCTTTCATTTGTGGTATTTTTCTGAATGTAGCCAGTTCATGAATGATTAAGCATATTTTCCCCTACTTCGTTGTGTTGAAGGTCATTTGTAAGGAGTGGAGTGGGAGAACAATGTCTACAGGAAGCACAAGGCTGGTGGTATGCTTATTTATGAAACCTACTCCTTATACATTTACTTATGGGAATATATTTATCCTGTTTTGTATAAAACTTCTCAGGTCTTGGGTGTTCCTTGGGAGGTAGATGATGAAGGTTTAAGGCAACACATGAGCCAATTTGGTGAATTGGTTGATGCAACAATTATTAAAGTAATTGTTCAGGCACTGTTACTGCTTTGTTTGTTTTGAAATAATTAACTTAACATTGTACTTGTTGTGCCTTATTTTAATTGATTTTCTGCTTCTATGGGTTGTGGAACAAAAAGGGCACCATTACCTTCAATTATTTGTCAATTGCTTTTCTGTGGATTCAAGCACATGCTATTGTTTACACCTTAGCTCATAACTTCAAAAAAAAAAATGATGACTGTGAGCTCCGAGTCGAGCCATGTTCCGAGAAATGCTATCTTGATGGTGCTCATGGCACCCTGACAAAAAAAAAAAATTAAGTCCATACAATGTGTGTGAACCCCAAGGCGGGTTCGGGATTTTGAGAATCATCTTTGGTGCGATGACTCGCACAGGAAAATAATTGAGAAATCAAATATGAGATTTCTGAGGCTCTGGGTATACTGGAAAGAAGGTATATGTTACCAGACCCCTCGTAGTGCGATAGCTCGCACTTGGTTATAAAGAAAATGTAAAATGAAATATAAAACCTTTGAGACTCTGGGTATACCTGAAAGACGGTATATGT
The DNA here is from genome assembly GCF_984573655.1 of Nuphar pumila. Classification (NCBI taxonomy): domain Eukaryota; kingdom Viridiplantae; phylum Streptophyta; class Magnoliopsida; order Nymphaeales; family Nymphaeaceae; genus Nuphar; species Nuphar pumila. Next base: position 60,236,526 of record NC_143261.1, on the reverse strand, counting down.
TACTGGATTCTCCAGGCTCTGGGTACACCTGAAAGATGGTGTATGTTACCGGATCCATGATCTACCTTGGAGAGGGTAGGTGGTATGAGCTTCATGGACGTTCGTGTTTTCGTGAGAGTTAGGCATCTCACCGTATGGTCTCAGTTCACTACAATGTCTATGCCTATGCTTACCCACAGGGTGAGAGTAAGATAAACATTAAATAATTTAAGTTGACTGAAAACTTATTCCTGAAGAATTATGTACTGTTGATATGACTTTCGTAAAACTTGTAGAATCTACAGCTTGTGCTAATGTGGATAAATGTATCTTTAGTTCAATCCTCTTTTGCACTGTATCATGAATTGAAAGCATAATCATTTTCTTAGAATGATATAAATTTCCATGCTAGTTATATTTGCAGTTGTTGCACATATTTGTACACAGGACACTGAGCACCACATATAGATATAATGCTTCTTACGCAGACAGGGGAGTCTGACCCTTCTGCATTAAAATTTTTCAGGTAATGCATAATTGGAGCATCGTGGAGTCGTATTTGGAAGTAGTCAAGAGATCTCAGTTTTTCAGTGTTTCCTATTTGAACTCTGATTAGTAGATTTACATTTCTGTTATCGGTAATGCATAGACTATTTTCTAGATCACGAATTTATAAATCATGATGTTGTTTCTAAACCTGCTTTGATATCAACTATGTAACGACCTCAAATTCACCTCCGAAAATATATGATTTTTTTTAAAGAAAGTGAATGATGCTATAACTGATCTATGGTCCTGCTTCAACCAAACTAAGCTCTAAGAGGTCAACTTCTACGCAAGCACTAGCATTTATAGTCCATTAGAACTAAGTTCGCAAAAGAGACACCAAAGACAAGATCCCTTTGTCAAGATGAAAACGAAATACAACTTTTTTTTTAATACTAAAAACATCCCACGAATCTAGGGTACATCACAGATTCACATCCCAACACACCAATCATCCATTTTAAACCATAATTTAAAATGAAATAGTTTAAACCAAAATTAAAAATTAATAAACTTTAACTTTAAGTTCATAAAGTTTAAATCAATCCCATAACATATAGAATCCAGCAACCATAATAAATTTTGCCATCTCTAGCAAAACTAGTCGCATCATCACCTACTCGATTAAGTTTGAGAACTCACAGTTCTCATACAAAATATTATATTATCCAATAGTAAAGAATAAAGTATAAATCCACTAAACATCAAGTTTAGAAAATATTTATGTGCACATAACGATTCAGATATGCTTGCAACATAAATAAATTCAAGCATACTTGCAATATCACATGATACAAAAATCGATGCATATATTATGCATATACAATACATGAACCAATGCAAATTGCATGAAAAGCTTTTATCTCCGTATAGAATGTTTCTTTTGAATGCATGTATATGTTTAATACAAACCAATTTAAGTTATTCTCCTAACCACTTCGCGGATACTAGCATGGGTAAAATTCTGAGGTCCAAGGTAGATCCCAACTATATCTTAATCATACACAATTATATTTTATTATGTACTAGGATCTCATATATGTTTCTCGATTGACTTCGAGCATCATCACCCAATGTCGTGACGGCAAGGCCTACACATCCTCCAACACCATTTTTCTTAATATACCAATATGCTACAGTTGAGCCAATCTCACGATCCTCGACAAAATGGTGCAAAATTTTCTACAATCATGGCTAGGAACATGAACCTCCATATCGGGTTCTTGGGACAAACAATGCAAATGTTGTTCAGTATCTTCATGGTCCCTCATGACCGTCATCCAAGGATCCCACCATCATCAGAGGACAATCAAAGAATCATATTATTGGTATATTGTTGAGGTCTCTTATACCTCTTTAAATTATCATACACTCTTTCCACAAAAACATAATGGATCTGTATATCCATAACATGCACCTCATCATGCATCATCTGATTGGGCTACCACCCTACTCAGTCATAACAGTGTATCATTATATGTCAATAAGTATAATTAATCATATGCATCATAAGACAATATAAATAATGCATTCACATGATTATTACAATAATATTTTACTCACACACAGCCTCAATAGGCCCATGTGTAGCTTAATCATAAGTCACAATACAATCTCATTCACCTTTCGAACCGTCTCATACATTCAAGTAAGCATTTTGCATTATGCGACATATCATGTTCACAAGTCACATACCATAATAACATATTATACATAATCATCATAAGCATATATAACATCACATTAGGCTATACATTATTATCATATTGCATATAATCAACCTGGTTCAAATCTGGAACCAATACATGCATGTAATTCAACACATCACATGCAAACTGGCAAAAACAATTTACATGCAAAACTGTAAAAACAGAATCTTACATGTTCTTAGAAGCTCAAACATAAATCATATAAAGTGATTCTGGATCTAAGATTTTAAATGTACATTCATATACACATTAGCTATCTACAAGAAGAAACCCTGACCTAAACCCATTCAGAGTCAAGAAATAAATTTTTTAGAAACATCGATTATTTTTTGTTCACTGAACAGTCTAGTCCGGTTTGATCTTTTCAAAGAAAAGTTAGTCATTCATCACACATAACGAAATAAATTCTAAATTTTTTACTATGGTTGGCTTGATATGTCTAACAGATGTCCCCAAAAACCCAGACTTAATTTTTTTTTTAAAATAATTAAAAATTTTGTAATACAGACTATTTATATTATTTAGCAAACTATTTTTTAGAAATTACAGATTCTGGACCAAAATTTCAAGATTTTTAATTCTTAAACTGTAAATAATCTGCCTACATGATTTTTATCGTGTGTTCTACCATATATAAGCTAACACATAAAAATATCAACCATAAATCTAGAATAATTTGGGAGGTATAATTTTTACAAAAATATGCAGCCTACAAAGATTTTCTATCGGGACATAAATTTTGTGTCGACTTGCGGAGGTCATATCTCTAAACCCGAAACTCATTGAGCTCAAATTTTTTTTGGATTGCTTCTGTATGTCAGAAACATTTCTAAATTCATAATTTATGGGTTCATCGACTTGAAAACTATATTTTTCTTTACAACAGATCGAAATAAAAATACATAACATGCAGTTTTTAAGAAACACATCAAGAACTTTATGTTTTCATCCAAAACACTAAGAATATGCAACCAATGATTTTGACTCATCAAAAATATATCATATTTATACATAAATATATGTAAGCATGTTACATATATGTAACACAGAAGTATCATGCATATCATGAATTAAACACAATAACCAACATTTTTACTTAAGATAATATATTTTTCTCAAAATTGATTTTTGAAAAAGGATTTTGAGTTTATAAAAACATCCAAACAACTTTATAATCCATCAAAATCATATTAACTCCAGGCATAAACATATCCAGCATGTTACAAATATCAAATCTAACTTATAACATGAATTTAAATACGAATCTACATCATTTTTCATTAGAAAATAGGTTAAATCGCTTCTGCGAATTAAAATGGATATTATGAAAGCAAAATAGGGTTTTAAATATGAATATAACATAAATCGAACCATAGAAACACGATTTCATGTTTGATCGACCTATCCTAAATTCTAAACATGTTGAATAATGTAAAATCTTGTACCCTAATGTGAATAAAAATAAATAAAATAATGCACACGTGAATGAAGATCAAAATGCAACAAAGCTCTCTCGAAAACACGAAAGAGATCAAAAATATCTTCCTTAACGCAAATGGTTGTTGTCTAAAGCCAAGGTACAAACCTTGTATCAGATCAAACACCTAAAAACAAAAGAAAAAATGAGTATGATGGGATATCAGATCAAACACCTAAAAAATGAATTAATCCGAATGACTTTTGTTATCAGGAAAGTCCTTATTTCTCTAACTTGTTTATTGAAATGTTTGAAAATAGTAACAGAGTTTATTGCTTTGCTAGTGCTGACGTTGGTTTTCAAAAATGTTGTTTAACATCTATAAGACTTTAACAACACTTCTCAATTATTAATTGTGATATTTTTAATGACATTTATCTCATACTTCAAATGAGGTTTGCATATAATGTATATTATATATAATATATATTATATATAAAATATACATTATATTCTATGTTGTATATATAGTATTCTATGTTATATAACTTATATTAGTATTATTATACACGGGCTGAGCCAGGCTGCAGGCAGGGCACGGGCTGCCCGGCCCGGCCCAATCTACTAGCATTTAGTCGGATTGCTTTTTAAAATCGGATCCAACTCTGAATCCGATTTCGTGAAGGCCTTTGTTTGGAAATTTACAAGAAAGCAGAGGCTATATGTGGAATGTCAGAAATGTGAGGCCCATGCCTGGAATAAGGGGTAAAATGTTGGCCTTAAATGGGATTTTCTCAAATAAATACGAAGGAGAGAGAGAGAGTACTCCAACATAAATACGACGACAAAATTGAAAAAAATGTCATTCCCTTGTTTCCTGAGAGAGAGAGAGAGAGATGCAGATCTTTGTGAAGACCCTGACGGGGAAGACGATCACTTTGGAGGTCGAGGGTAGCGATACCATCGAAAACGTCAAGGCCAAGATTCAGGTGCTTTGGAGGCACAGGAGATCACGCCTCCCTCTCTTTTTTTTCTCTCTCTTCGTGCCCTTTCTTCCTTTTTTTTTTTTCTTCTTTTCATTTTGTTGGGCGCTTTTGGTTTGTTGGTATTGCTTTTCCGAGGGATTTGTGTCAGGAGCAGGAGGAGAAACCGGTGCTCTGAGTATGAAATTTGGTTTTTCTTTTTCTTCTTTCTCATTTCGGACTACCGTTTTGCTGATTGGTAGTGACATACCCATCTATTGATTCTCTCTCTCTCTTGATGGAAGGGCTCATGTTTTTGGCTCTTAATTTTCGTTTTATTTTTTGTGGTCTTGCTTTTAGAACAGAAAAAGGGTTCACAAATCCATCTTTTAGCTCCCCTTTGAAGGAATGTGTTGGGTTTTTGGATTACAAACTTTGCATGGATTAAGAAGTTGAGGTTTGGGCCTTTGTGTGGTTCGGCTGGTTTTCTGAGTTTCATCTTTTCGGTCTGATTTCTGAGACGGAGATTTGGTTTATGACGAACTAATGAGTTCTTTTCTGTTGTTCTTTTTGTTTTTCAATGGATTCTTTTGGTCCTATTCCCTCTTTTCAATGTTCCTTCCATTGTTTTCTTCTATTGGTTTTGTGGGTGATAGTCTAAATAGAGAATATGGGTGTTATGTTTTCTTCTGGATAAAGGAGGCATTCCCCCTGATCAGCAGAGGCTAATATTTGCAGGGAAGCAGTTGGAAGATGGGAGGACTCTTTCAGATTACAACATCCAGAAGGAGTCCACCCTTCACTTGGTTTTGAGGCTTAGGGGTGGAACGATGATCAAGGTGAAGACACTTACCGGGAAAGAAATAGAGATCGATATCGAGCCAACCGATACCATCGACAGGATCAAGGAGCGTTGTTTAGCTGTTCTGGAATCTGAATTTCTCTTGTCAACCTTTAATTGGTTTGCTTGGTTATTTATATCTTAAATTTCTTCATTTGGTTTTCTATTCAGCTAATTTTCCTAACTGATGTTTCACTTTTTTTCTCCATCATCGGCATTACCGTTACTGTTATATGTTTCTTGCTTCTTCGATTGTCAAGCTGGGTAACTATCCCTAGTTGGGTTCAAACGTTGCACACCTTGGCTACTATAATGCAACTTTTAATAATCTAGCTATCAGAGTAATCAGTTGTTATCTGTGCATTTGATTGTCCCCTTGGATAGCTGTGCCCAGCTCCCCTCTTTTATAACTGGTTCATATGATCTGTTTCTCAGTTCTATCTATTTTTGTGTGCTGGTTGTAGTGATGGCATTTCATCTCATCCTCGTTGTAATATGTATGGTGTCTTTTGTAGGGGATACAATCGAGTTCTGTCCTGCTCGTACAAATACCTATCAGTGTACAGTGTACATGCTTTATTAAAGACGGATAATGTTAACTTTTCATCTAATTTTCTATTCATATTTTCTTTCTATAATTTGTCGTAGATGGCTTATTGGATTAGAAAGTTTTGGTGTTTGGGAAATTTTGACATTGACCTTCTTTCACTTTTATTTCTTGACATGTGCACATATTTTTGCAAAATAGGGTGAGATGTTGAGTTGCATGTTGTGTGTGTGTGTGTGTGTGTGCTCGCTTGTGCACATGTGTGTGGGTGTGTACATGTGTGTGTGTGTGTGTTGCGGGCATGTGTATGCATGGTTGACAAACCAAGAATCTCAGTCAAATCTCAGTTGACCTGCAACTCATGACTTGGCAAGTCAACTCAGCTGACTCGGGAGTTTTTTCTTAATATATTTGAAAGTACAATTTTTCATGAAATAAAACTATATATTTAAAATATTCAAAAAGTTATGAAAATGTAAAAAGAAGAAATATGATTAACATGAGAAATTAGAAGTCACATATCATGTCATTTTTAGTGGTTGTTTTGATAACCAAGTATATCTATGAGTACCAAATCAAGTACAAGTATGTCAATTAGATGCATGTGGAAAAAGTGTAGAATGCTGTAAAATAATAAGGTATTGGATTTACAAATTTAATCACATGGGACATGGAGATATTCAATTAATTGCATCTACTGTTAGATTGCAGCGCATAGGGAGAAATCTGCCCATGTCAAAAATCACAACTTTTCGGTTGTAAAAGGACTTTTTCACCCTTCACACGTGAATTTCCTTTGATATGTGAACTTCCCTCTCAAATATCCAAATATGTGAATTTTCTCTTACACATTTGCGAATGTCCTTATGCTTTCACATTTGTGAATGTTCTGACCATCACATGTGAATGTCCAAATGTCTTCCTGCTTGTGCTCTTATGTGATTTATAGTAAAAAGAGTTTGTTGAAAAAAACTGACACTCCAAAAGCACGATGGGCATTTGGCAACACTTCAAAAGTATCACTAAAGCCTTTAGCAAAGCTTTTGCCTTTAGTGCCGCTTCAAAAGTACATATTTGGGAGAAAATCGTAAAATAAAAGAACGCCGTTTGCATATTTTGGGATAAAATTTGCATATTTGGGAGGACATTTGCATAAAATTTGCTATCTCCCTGGTTATAATTTTGAATAGGGTGCCTAAAGAGTGAAATTGGTCTGAACTTTCTAATCTCAATCTCCTAGGTTATTTAGGAAAGAGGACTAAGAGGGATTCACCCCCATCTCCCTGGCAAACATGAGTTTCTATAAAGATCGTTAAACACTGCCATAAAGTCTCTCTGGCATGCTGGCCAAGCCACCTTAAAAAATTCAACAAGGAATCCGTCCACCTACGGGGCCTTGTTGTTGAGGAGTTTTCATTTTGTTTGCTTGACTTCATCTACCAATCAACCCCTGTTCACGAAGTCTTGCACCCTCGAATCAAAACAACCCATGGGGGTCTCACTTATGTCAAGAGAGTCCTCACCCATATTGGAGGTAAAAAAAAGTCACTAACGTATTTTGTTGCCTCCCTTTAGATTTCATCATTCTCATAAAGATGCCCTCCAATTGACAAGGCCAAGTGAAGTTATTTCTTCTAGAGGAAGCGAAAGAACTTAGTGTTTTTATCGCCACAACACATCTAATGTACTTTGGATCTTTGCTTCCATTTAATATCCTGCCTTGCTCTTCATTCTGATATATCATCGATCAATAGCTTTTTCCTGTCATTTAATCCCTCCACCTCATGTGCATCACCCCGCCATGCTGCCATCTCCCTCTGCATTAAACACAGTTCCTCTATCTGCTTGAATCTCACAACCCCTTCTCCTTTGGATCACTCAATTAATCGAGTTCTTATGTGGTTTATTTTTTTGTGAATATAAGAACAGCCTAAGCGGCTACCTGCGGGTGGGCTCACCATCCTTCTATGCTTTCAACCAGCTTTGGGTCCCTCAACTACCATAGTTCAAACTTGAACCTTCGATTGCTCATCCATCTTACCTCCCATTCGAGCATTATTGACGTGTGATCCGAAATGGATATAGGCGCCGCCCCATGGTGGCTCGTCCATCACGGAGTCGCTCCCACCACCCCTACTCACAATGAACCTTTCAAATTTCTGCATGCAAGGGTCTCTTCTCCTGACTGACTAGGTATAAATGTTACACCAACCTTGTGAAAATGGATTTCAGAAAAGAGATCTCAAGCCTAGAGGCACGTTCTTAAGATCGCTATCTTTAGAACTTCAATCGCCCCACTCCGGGAAGACCGAAGATGCGAAAAGGGGTTTGATGCGACTGGGTTCCCAGGATACAACTAGGCTTGAACCTCCAGAGAGTCACTGCTTCGCAAGGACAGATGATCTCTACCACACTTGTACTCTGCAAGCCAAATCGAGAAGAAGGAAGAATAAGTTTTTTTTTTTTGAGAGTCGTAAAATTCTTGTATATTCAAAAGACGAAATAGAAGATATTTATAGACTTTTAGAGAGGCCAAAACGTTTTGCAATAAATGAGATTAATGGCCATAAATCTGACGGTTTGAAAATAGGACAAAAAAGACCTGAACGGTCACCCACCTTTGACTGTCAATCAAAGGCCTCCAAAACCGCCCAACAGTCACAATGCAACATTAACTCGATATGCATGCAACTTAAAGCTTTTCAAACGGCCAGATAACTCAAACCAAAAAACAAAACGGATATTTTCACCTCATAAGCACCTCGCACCGCTGCGAGCGTGCAAAGTGCAAAGTGCCACATTGCGCCTCAAGCGCCCTTGTGCACGCGCGTGTGCACGAACGGTGCGTCCGTTGCTACACGATGCGCAGCAACGTCCGCAATCCACCTAAAGCATCAAGGCTTACCAAAGTAAAGAATAGATAACAAGCTCTCTATTTAAACCTCTTGAAAAACTTTTCTCTCTTAGATATGGGACTAAACTTTTTCAAAACTCTTTTGGTAGTAATTATTAATATTTTAAAACTTTCCTAATAATCCTCCACTAGTTTTAAAATATATTTGGCTTGCATAGAAACTTATGCATTAGTGAGAGTGTCTGCATGACTTGAACCCCCACTATTTGAAAGAAAACCTAAATTAACCAAGGTGCTAAGTGGACTTACCTTGAACTTAGCTCCTTATATTGTTAACGGAGTTTTCAATCATACATAGGTTTCCAAAACTACGATTGTGTGGATTTCATGTTGGCACATTTAGAGCCTTGTGCTTTCCTGGATTCATGAGTGCTCTAGAGAATTGTCAATTCTCATAAGAAACGGCTCACATTTCTACACTCATATAGGTGAGTTTGTCTAGGTGTACTATAACACACACCTTAGCCTTAAGGCCTACAAACTCATTAAGAGCTATTAGCTCAACCCTCATATTAGTTACATCTCATGAGCACACATCAATAATGGGCTTACATAAATATGCTCAATATCTGTCATTCACCAATTCGTTTCCCATTGAACCTATGCATGTGGGATCTCCAGCGCTCTAGGTTGGGTATCCTTAGGTGATGACTTAATTGGCTTAATTCTCATTCCCCTCGAAGTTTTATTGATGACATCTCTCGAAAGGCCTTTCGTAAATGGGTCTGCCAAGTTTTGACATGACTTCACATATTTCAATGAAATAATATTGTCATCAATCATTTGTTTTATAAAACTGTGTCTTAGACTAATATGTCTAGACTTCCCATTGTATTTCATATTACCTGCTTTACATATAGTTGATTGGCTATCACAGAACATTGAAATAGCAGGTATAGGCTTCTCACCTAGTGGAATATCCACTAGCATATTTTTAAGTCATTCAGCTTCTCTACAAGCAGATGCCAAAGCAATAAACTCATATTCCATTGTAGAATGAGTTATACAGGTCTGTTTCTTAGACCCCCATGCAACTGCTCCTCCTCCAAGGGTAAAAACCCAACCACTCGTAGACTTGGAATCTTCAAAGTCAGTATTCCAACTTGCATCACTATACCCTTCAATAACAGCAGGAAACTCGGTATAGTGAATTCCATAGTCTAAAGTATGCTTTAGATATCTAAGAATCCTGTTCACTGCATTCCAGTGTTGATGACCAGGATTATTAGTGTATCTACACACTTTACTCATTGCATAGGCAATGTCAGGCCTTGTGCAATTCATTGCATACATAAGGCTACCTACAACACTGGCATATTTTAATTGTTTAACACTAGCACCATCATTAGGAGTCAATTTCATATTTGGATCATATGGGGTGCATGCTGGTGAATTATTAAGATATCCATACTTTGTAAGAATTTTCTCAATATAATGTGATTGACATAATACAATGTCATTTTTATTTCTTATAATTTTGATTCCTAAAATAACATCTGCAACACCCAAGTCTTTCATACAAAACAAGGAAGATAAAAATCTTTTTGTTTGATTTATGCATTCACTATTGTTACCCAAAATAAGCATATCATCAACATATAAACAAATAATAATAATTGAGCTACTATCTACTTTACTGTAGACACATTTATCCACATCATGAATTTTAAAACCATTATGCACCAGAGAACTATCAAATTTTTTATGCCATTGCTTAGGGGCTTGCTTTAATCCATATAAGGATTTCTCAAGTTTGCAAACTTTGCGCTCTTGCCCTAGCACTACAAAACCTTCAGGTTGCTCCATATATATCTCTTCATCTAATTCTCCATTCAAAAAGGCCGTTTTCACATCCATTTGATGAATTTGAAGCTTATATATGGCAGCCATGGCAATCAGAATTCTAATAGTAGATATTCTGGTTACAGGAGCAAAAGTATCAAAATAATCAATACCTTCTTTTTGTTTAAAACCTTTTGCAACGAAACATGCTTTAAATTTATCGATTGTACCATCAACTTTTAATTTCTTTTTGAAAATCCATTTGCAGCCAATAGTTTTGCAACCAATAGGTAAATCCACTAATTTCCATACATTATTAGACATAATTGATTCTATTTCATCATTAATAGCTTATCTCCAAAAGGCAGCATCTTGAGAAGACATAGCCTCTTGAAAAGACACAGGATCATTCTCAATTAGAAATGTATAAAAGTCAGAACCAAAATTAGTTGGTTTTCTAATGTGTTTACTGAGTCTAACTTCAGTTTCTGGTTCATCAACACAATCATTAGAATATTCAATCATGTCATTTACAGGAAGTTCATCTACTATAATCCGGCTGCCATCAAGAAGAGAATCAAATGCATTTTTATGTTCTATGAAAGATGCATCGCTAGATTCTACAATAACATCATTAACAATGTCCAAAAATCTATATGCTTTACTATGTTTAGCATACCCAACAAATGCATATTTAAATGCTTTAGGTCCAACCTTCTTCCTTTTATTTTCTGGAATTTTAACATATGCTAAACAACCCCAAACACGAAAATAACTAAGATTAGGTTTCTTACCAAAACACAATTCATAAGGTGATTTATCAGATTTGGAATAAGGAACTCGATTAAGAATATAACAAGCAGAAAGTATAGCCTCTCCCCATAAGTTGGAATGCAAACCCGTATTAAGCAGCATAGCATTCATCATTTCTACAAGTGTTCTGTTTTTCCTTTCTGCTACTCCATTTTGTTCAAGAGTTCTAGGAGCTGACGTTTGATGGATAATACCATTATCTTCACATAATTTATCAAATTCTCCACCTAAGTATTCACCTCCTCTATCTGTTCTTAAATGTACAATATTTGTTTTAAACCTATTTTGTACTTCAGCTAGATAAAGAAGAAATTTGGAAAATGCTTCAGATTTATGTTTCAACAAATAAACATAACAAAATTTTGAGTAATCATCTATAAAGGTAATAAAGTACCTATTGCCACCACGACTGAAAACATTATCCATCGTACACACATCAGAATGCACTAATACAAGCAATTTATAATTCTTTTCTACACTAGGAAACAGGAGTCTAGTTAGCTTAGTTTGAATGCATGTCTCACACTTATGTTTATGTTCTATTCTCACATGACACGGAAGAAGACCAAAGTTATTCATATTATGAATGCAACGAGAATTTATATGTCCTAATCGTGAATGCCAAAGAAAATAGGAGTCAACCATATAAACAGAAGTAGTAGCTTCATTTATGCTCATCTTGAACATACTACCAGTGGCAAACCCTTTTCCTACAAAGATTTTTCCTTTGGTCACAGTGACAATCCCAGACTCAATAACAATCTTAAAACCATTTCGTGACAGGAGATCTGCAGAGATTAAATTTTTTCGAACTTCTGGAGCATAGTGGACATTCTCAAGTGTTAGGACTTTCCCGGAGGTGAACTTAATTTCCAACTCCCTTTTCCCAGCACTTTAGTTGAGGAAGAGTTTCCCATAAAGAGATTGCATCCTTCCCCCACTACTTCATACGACTTGAACAAGTTCCTGTCGTTTGCCACATGAACAGTGCTTCCAGTATCCAGGTACCAGTCTTTATTTGCAGCCACCATAAAGGTTTCAGAGATTACATCAACAAGCCTCTCCTCTGACTCATTTGGCTTAGGACCAGTCCTCTTCCATTCTCTGCATTCTCTAGCAAAATGGCCAAACTTGTCACAAACATAACAACTAATTTTCTTTTTATCAGTTGGCTTTTTCCCTTTCACAAAATTCTTTTTGATTTTCTGGGTTTTCATGATTTTGCCACCCTTGTTACTAACAAAATTCACTTTAGGATAACCTTCTTTAGGACTCGAATTCTTTTTGTCACGAAGACGAGTCTCTTCCTCAATTCGGATGTCCTTAAGAAGGCCATCAAAAGTAATTTTCTCATTTTTATGTTTTAGGTGATTCTTATATTCTTTCCAGGAATCCGGCAGCTTCCCAATGATGACAGCAACTTGGAAGTCATCATCAAGATACATACCTTCTCCTTTGATCTTATAGGCCAGTATTTGCATCTCATGAATTTGAGCAAGTATAGGCTTATCATCAACAATAGAAAAATTAACATACTGATCTACGATAAACCTTTTGTTACCAGCATCTTCTGCATTGTACTTGATCTCGGAGAGCATTCCACAACTCGCCAGCCGACTCCAATGGTGAATACAAGTCAAAGAGAGAATCGGCTAAAGTGTTCAGGATATGCCCTTTGCATCGGTAGTTGTCAGTAAACCACTTCTCTCGCTCTTTCTTCTGTTCTTCTGTCTCATCTGCTCCAGCAGCGACAGTGGGACAGGGCTTTTTGAGAACATAGTCAATATGCAGCTCGGATAGCAAGAAATAGACCTTTGATTGCCACCGCTTGAAGTTTGACCCATCAAATCGATCGAGTTTTTCGAGGTCACGACTAAGCAGATTGATGGAGTTGGATGTCGAACCAGAGGCCATAATGAAGTTCTAAAATTGTTACACCAACCTTGTAAAAATGGATTTCAGAAAAGAGAATTCAAGCCTAGAGGCACGTTCTTAAGATCGCTATCTTTAGAACTTCATACGCCCCACTCCGGGAAGACCGAAGATGCGAAAAGGGGTTTGATGCGACTGAGTTCCCAGGATACAACTAGGCTTGAACCTCCAGAGAGTCACTGCTTCGCAAGGACAGATGATCTCTACCACACTTGTACTCTGCAAGCCAAATCGAGAAGAAGGAAGAAGAAGATTTTTTTTTTTGAGAGTCGTAAAATTCTTGTATATTCAAAAGACGAAATAGAAGATATTATAGACTTTTAGAGAGGCCAAAACGTTTTGCGATAAATGAGATTAATGGCCATAAATCTGACGGTTTAAAAATAGGACGAAAAAGACCTGAACGGTCACCCACCTTTGACTGTCAATCAAAGGCCTCCAAAAACGCCCAACAGTCACAATGCAACATTAACTCGATATGCATGCAACTTAAAGCTTTTCAAACGGCCAGATAACTCAAACTGAAAAACAAAACGGATATTTTCACCTCATAAGCACCTCGCACCGCTGCGAGCGTGCAAAGTGCCACATTGCGCCTCAAGTGCCCTTGCGCACGCGCGTGTGCGCGAACGGCGCGTACATTGCTGCACGATGCGCAGCAACGTCTGCAATCCACCTAAAAAATCAAGGCTTACCAAAGTAAAGAATAGATAACAAGCTCTCTATTTAAACCTCTTGAAAAACTTTTCTCTCTTAGATATGGGACTAAACTTTATAAAAACTCTTTTGGTAGTAATCATTAATATTTTAAAACTTTCCTAACAATAAAGTCACCCGAGATCTGTAAATCCACCATATCCAACTCAACAAAATCAACAAACTGCCGCATACTGCTAGTATATCTTTGTTCTCGGTTGGATTCATAGGTACGTAGAAAATTAAATTTTTTAGTTATGCACCAATTTGCCAAAACTCTTTTACCCTAACAAGTTAAGCTCATCCTGAAAAGCTCTTTTTAAAGCAAATATAGTTGGAGCATATACTAATGTGAGCATTAAAAAAATGCTTGAATTTAGCTGTTCAAAATACACCATGATCGAAAATAGGCCTTTGTCCATAACCATACCACTAATACCTTCCCTTCAAACCACCAAAATATCCCCTGATATGCCAATCGAGGAAATAAAATCAAAAGAACAACCTCGCCAAATTTGTGCAAGGAAACTGACTTCAAACATTTCCATCTTTGTTTCCGAAATACAAACAATGTCCACCTACTACCATGAGTAATGCAATAACGGCCCCCAAACCATATCTACCTTCCATTTTAAAAAAGAATGCCTCTCGTTCCCACACCCTCATGATTTCCCCCCTTCCATTTTAAAAAAATACTTCTTCCATTCTCCAATTGTTTTGCACCTGGCCTTTAATGCATGAGCACAGCGAACGAGGAATCACCTCCCCCTGCCACTGCTGGAGGGGAACCAACTCGACGATCGGTGAGCTTTCTTGGCCAGACGAACTGGCACCAACAACGGCTTCCTTTCGATGCCAAACCAACCACTGATTCTTGAGGCGGGGCTGCCATTGTTCAGCGATGGCCTTGACAGCCTTGCAGACCCGCTGGTCCCTACTGCCCCCATGACAACAATCTTGCTGGGGGCTGATGAAGTTGTGGATCCAGAATCAGATCCAAGTCCAACAAAAAAGAAGAAAAAGTGATGAGATTGAGATCCAGGATTCAATTGGATCCGTAGTTAGTATTTAAGATTTGAATTTCTGTTTTGGGTTTGCTTTCAAATCTTATCCAAAATTCATGGTAGAGTTGGGGTTTTAGTTTTTTATAAATACTTGTTATGAGAGAGGGATTAAGGGGAGTTAGAATGATTAAAAATGGCTATTTTCTTGAGTTTTATGTAATTTTTAGTTTTCTTTGCTTTTTTCAATTTCAGTGCATATAAATAGTGTAACCTAGTTTTATGGTAAAATCAAGCACTCTTGATTTACATCAGTTGGTATCTTGTGACAATGTCATGAGGTGTTCAAGAAAAGAAAATGACAGAAATCATGGTTGAAGCAAAGGATAAAGTAACAGATTGGCCGACGAAACTAATATCCTTGAATGCGACTATGGTGGAGATCAGCAAAAGTCTTGCCATGCTGGGATGAACAATTCAATCAAATTAGGAGAAAAACACTATGTTTGAGGCGTTCATGCGATGATTATACGTGATTCGTGGGAAGACACCCATGAAACAAAGGTTTTGACCCTTGGTAACATCCCACTAATGAGCAGCGAAAACGCTCGAGAGACTGCCAAATCTTCCTCTTTGGTACAAAACGATGACAGAGGAGGGCCTCATCCCTCTCCTTCTTTTCTGGCTCCTCCCTTCACGGCCACTCCACACCCTCCCTTTTTGGCCACCTTTATCACCGCTTGGAGGACCAGCCCCGACACACTCAGCTCTTCCTTGTCGGTGGATGAGAACTGACAAGTACCCGTCGCCCTGGCTGATGGGCTCGACGGTGGGTTGCAACTCACCGTTCGACCCTCCATGGACTCAGCAGCCATCGTGCTGGGGCACCCCATTGTCAAATTGCCATTGTTCGGTGGGTTGCCGCCGGATAGGGTAGGCTGACAGGGGGCAACCACCGACAGACGGCCCTGGGCCACCGCCCCCCAAGCGGCGCCCGACTGCTCATAGGAACCCCTCACACGGGTTCCTGATGTGAATAGGGTTTCGTGGGAGGGTACCCAGTTCATCCTAGGAACCGGTTCTCATAACCGGGTCACGGCAATAACGGATTTCAACACCCAGGACTTGGTTTCGGGTATTTGGGCCTCAGATCATAGCCAGTTTTCATCGGGTTTGACCCCAGACGCCCTACTTTCGGGTAGTGTAAGTCCAGTCCAAGGTATTATACCTCCAGATTAGACCCAAAACTAGATAATTAGATGCAAGACAAAACTAGACCTAATTGATCTCGGATGGAGCTCTAGTTCCAATTCAGACCAGCAGACCCAATATAATTTTGGATATGGATCAGGTCTTAACTAGGCCTTTTACCCTCAAAGCTCAATCCAATATCTGACATATACCAATCCAATTCGACGATCCAATATCCTCTTTCGATTGTGATCCGGTTCCAAGCCCGATATCATTGCCACCCAAACTTAAATCCGACCCATGAACCGAACCTCACCCAAACCCAAAATCAACCTCTTGAACACCAAACCTACCCACAACCACACATGTATCCTAATTATCCCCCACCTAGGCCTACACAATTAGGGATGGCAGTGGAACAGGGAAAAATGGGATTCGACTGAACCTGCCCCATTTGGACTGGAGATGGACATAAAACGAGGAATGAACCGGGGATGAAGGTGAAAATCAAAACTTGTATAGAGATGAAGGCTGGATGGACTTACTCTTGCCCCCGCCCCATCACCGATCCTCATTAATGAAATTATTAATATATCTTTATATATTATAAAATCTTCATATATATACATATGTTCCTAATCTTAAACATTTCCTCTCCTTATTTTCTTCTTAATGCTCTTAAAATAGGAATAAAGTTATTTTGAGACGGGGATGGGGACAGCATCAGGAATGGGTCTAAACCAGTGTTGTGAGAGGCGTACACCTCAGTACCTGAAGCGTACGCCTCAGAGGCGAGGCGCACGCTTAAGGTACTGAGGCGTTGCTGTGATGCGCTTAAAGCTAATATAAAAAAAAAACTGACTGAGCATTAAACAAAGGTCGTTCTGATGCAGTCGAATACGCATTAAATTCAATCGGCATTATCATTTAACAATGTACGCTTGGAAATAAATTTGGGAGAAAAGTTATCACAAATTCAGTCATTCTTATGTTGTGAGAGGCGTACGCCTCAGAGGCGAAGCGCAGGCTCAACGCTCGCTTCGCCTCATCGCATTTAACAACCTTGGTCTAAACACTTCCACTCCTTATTTTCTTCTTAATCCTCTTAAAAGTATATGCGAAAGTCGTACTGGATTTGTAGATATACATAAGAAATATTTACTTAAAGAAAGTTTACATATTTTTTGTGACATTCTCGCACATGATTTGCAATGTACTATATTTACAAAAGGACAAAAATATTATTAAAAAAACTGGGAAAAAGATTTTGGATGTGAGGGGATTTAAGCAAATTAGGGGACATTTTGAAAAATGTGCCATTTTTACAAGGACAATACAATTATTTTACGAAAAATATGTATCCTTCTCTTTGTATATATATATATATATATATATATATATATATATATATATATATATATATATATATAGGTAGGTGCTTTTTTTTCCAGTTGATTTACAAGGAATCCCCCACCTAGATCATGGCTGCTTTTTCTGTTTGTTGTCAATAGCATCCAATTAGCCTCATTTTATATACATTTGAAAACTGTCTTAAGCTCCTCTTTGAAAGGAGACAAACTAAAACTTTTATAACATTTATTCTTTTGCTTCTGTTGTCTGTGGCTTCTTGTTCATTTTTGTCGTGTAGCGGTTGTATTCTTGTGTTTTCTCTGTGCTATTGTGTAACTTGGGTATATTAATTTATTACCTTCTGTTTATATTTTCAAAATAAAATCTGCCATTAAATGGTAAATGGCATATATTGATAATCTGTGTTCTCCCACACTTTTATTGAAAAAATCTTGGCAAAATGAATAATTTTTTAAAAATTTATAAACTGAAGTTAAAAATATGTAAAAAAATTACTCAAATGCCAAAAGCAATAAATATGTCTCATCCATTGTTTTAAAAATGAAAAAGAAATGAAAGATGGGAGAGTCCAGAGGCCGAAATAAATACTTTCTTGCTTAGGATTAAGTTACATTCAGTATTTATTGCCATTAATTAGTTAGGAGAAAAAGATTGAGAGAGATGTGAATGATAAATAGGATTATCAGCCAAAGTTTTTTAAAATCATTTATGAAACATAAATTATGATATTTTAATTTTAAATTATCACAACATTTTGAAAAATATCGTGATATTTTAAATGTTAGAACTGATGAAAAGATATCATAATATTTTTTTAAAATATCATGATATTTGTGACTGTGCTTATACCTTCTTCCATTGCCTTAGTTTTCTTTTACTGCAAAATTCAATTTTATGTTTTTATGAAAAACAGCTGCATTACTTGAGTTTTATCCTTACATACTTGTAATCACCATTGATAGCTGCTAACTTTTGTTTAGTTGCAAACTATGTTGTCAAAAGTGATACGTGGTTACCTAGTCAACTGGTACTGCCTACCCTACTTGTGTTCGCCTAATCCTCCCAGAGCCAATCCCTAGTTAGACAGCACAGAGTAGGATGACATTGTTTTTTATTTTTGAGGTCTTAAATTAATCCTATGCACTTAATTCCTATATGCTGTTTTTTGTGCTTATTTTCTTTATTACTTGAGAAAAATGATTGCTTGGGCCTTGTTAGGGACTGTTGCAATCGGATTGATGTCAACATATATTCTTGTTAAAACCCACACACATACATATGCACACATGCATACACAAAAATTTGCGAGTCTCTATTACAGCTCAATGTTTCCAGAAGAGATGTTCTTGTAAGAGTAAATATTTAGTGCTATGCTGCTATTATGCATTTTAGAGCATACTAGGATCAGCATAGAGAATCTAGTACAAGACTAATGTGTGTTGCCAATTTGCCCTTATCTTCCCTTTTTAAAATTTTTCACAAGGTCTATTATGTTCAATGATAAAATGATTCTGGGGGTGCGCTTCTTAGGAGCCTTAGGAGGTCATTGTTAACATAATTCCTGCTTGCATGAGTAATTCAAACCATTTTCTTCTTCCTAGGTGTTGATTAAATGACATAATCGATGCCGATATTCTTTTTAGAATAATTTCTAGTGTATCAATTGAAATTTTGTGTTGATTCTAGTGGAGTGGGTATTATTCTTGATCGTAAAGATACCGATGCTCGACTTTGGAGAGCATCACACAATTTCACTTTCGCCCACTGATTAATTGTCAAGCATTTCATAATTTACTAAGTTCTTTTGTAACGCCCCGGATTTCCAAAACAAAGCTAAGTTAAAATTTTCATGAATTTCTTTTTTTTTTTTTTTCTTTTGCAGCGGAACTTAGAAAAGCTTTTAGCAGCGGAATCAGACGATAATGAGTCGTCAGTTTTAGAAAACTCCAAGCACGTTGCAGGTATGTGGCCAAGCAACTCATTGACCACCAAAGTGTTCCATTTTATCGAAAACATATGTTTATTACAACACTACTGCTTAGAAAAGCAGTATAGGTTCAATAAAAGGAAGCAGTACAACTCTGTCTAGAGAAACCCTGGAACTTGATGCCGCCTTGCTCCGTATATCGCCACGCAGGTCCAACACCTGAAATCCCCATAAAACGGGGTCAGAACCACTGATGGTCTGGTAAGTATGCAGTCATACATCCATTCAACTCAAATACAATAATGACCACTCAGGGTCGCAATGCGCAATAACGACGCTCAAGCCTCCAAGACTTAGCGTATATCGCAAGAGCCTCCTCAGGGCTATGAGTTGAACATCCGCTCGAGTCTTCATGACTTAGAGCAAGCCTTTTCCGGGCTGTGATTTGAATAGTCGCATAAGTCTCCACGACTTAGCCATGACCTCTTTCGGGTCTCAAAGTGATGTCTAGCTCAAGTCTTCATACTTGGCACATCCGTATCCCACGCATCTAAGGACAACTCCTCGAGCTTCGCTTAGTCGTGCGGATACAACACGGGTCTTTGCCCAGTCGGTCCAGTAGTATACCGAACATGACACCTTCACAAAGGTTATGCAGGACTGACTCAACACGTCATCCACTCATACATTCAAAACATCGCTGTACCTAGAACTAATGCATTGTTTGATAATTAACCGCTCCCGCCTTTGGTACGCAGGTAGAGCTATTGTCCGGGCATCAACGCGACGTTCTGGGGGTTGATTATTCTATGTATTTTAGATACCCCAGAGGCCTGTTGACCCTATCCATAGTAGGGCAGTGTGTTTCAACTGGGAGAATCCTACTAGGCCCATATTCGGATGCATCCTCTACTTGCAGTAGTTGGGTTCAATCCTTAGATCTTAAGGATAACCACGACCCCAAAACCCATGAGTGACTGAGGCCATCGTGGACTCTATCAGGTCCAAAGTAAAATACATGTCACTCAAGGCTGTACCATCACTGTCATTCCACAGTGAGCATAATTCCTGAAGGGGTCTGCCAGTCTTACAATTACTTGGACAGAATCTGCATGCCATTTAGGCAGCCCGTGCTTTCAGCACTACGGGAGTATGTACCCGACCCCATTCAGTCTTCCCCAACACAGTCATTACTGAGGGGGTACCCCTAACACGATTTTCAACCGCGGGGTATGTGCGACCTTAAGTCTTATTCATATGCATGCAGAACACCGCTCTTTGGCACTTCGGCCACCACGAGCATCACACCTCTTTGGGTGGAAACAACACACTCTGGCTCTTCGGCCCTTACGAGTCTGGTTGTGTAACCGTTCTCAATGAGCATGCATATGACTCGATCTAAATAGATCGGCTACTCGGCGTATTTTTACGCAACGAGTCCAAACCTAGCCAAGGCGCAACCTCTACTCCGGCTCAGCGGCCCTTACGAGCAAGGTGCCCTTGCAGGCACAAGGATACGAGCCGATCTGGCATCGTTCCATCAACGGACATCATTATGCCGTTCCATTGGTTCCGGCAGCTCTTCTGCCAACCATTTCGTCAGCACCTCCCCTGCTCTACCGGCAGTGGTGCGACAAACCCTTCTACGTTGTAGAGGGCAAACCATGAACTGGGTAGCACTCTGCTATATGTCAGAGTATCCTGCTACGTTCTTTCTGAGCTATTCATAGCTTCTTCAGAAATTTCAGCAGCACTTCCTCTCTTTTACGGAGAAAGCGTGCGTTTCTTTTATCCATTTCAGCGGCATCTCCCCTCTTTGGTAGGAAATCGCCACGCTTAATTCGGGAAATGGATGCGCACCGTTGTGCGTACTTTGCATCCATCAAGGTTGCAGGAACCCTTGGCCATAGCCAGGCCATACGAAATTGGCTTAGTCATTACGTAAAGAGCATTTTGCCAAAAAACCAAAGCCTTTCCAATAGGGGCTTCATTCGTCAAGCAGAATCTTGAACGAGGAGCGGTCAAGGAATCGCATGGGCGATTTGGAGTTTGATCTCCATTTGAACGCTCATTTATGCGCTATATATGTAGTATAAGCAGAAGCCTGTGCTTTATACAGCGGCGGCGTAAAGAAATGCATATACTATTGTTCAGGGTGTGTAACTGAACGAAATATTCTACATATATAACAAAGCAGAAGCCTTGGCATCGTTCGACGCGACGGCGTAAGTAAAGACATTGCAGAAAACAGGAGCCTTGGCATCGTTCGACGCGACGGCGTAAGTAAATGCATAATCGGAAGTGCAGAAAACAGGGAGCCTTGGCATCATACGACGCGACGGCAAAGGTAAATTACATAGCCTGTGCGATATAAGACGCGTCGGCAGAATCAGCAGATATACACCTAGATCTGTATCCAACGATAGTTACGAGGCGAGCGAGTGAACACCGAAGTGTCCTAGAGGGCTCAACCAAGAACTAGGGTGAGATACTATTTTTGAAGAACGCATATACTGCGCATTCGAACATATATATCCGACGATAGTTACGAGGCGAGCGTGTGAACACCGAAGCGTCCTAGAGGGCTCAACCAAGAACTAAAGCAAGATACTACTTCAGAAAGTATATTCTATATACAAACAATCAAATACTTGAGAGAGATGGATCAACGAAGCGAACTTACTTCAAATCGTGGAAGAAACGGCTCCGGGTTGCTTCTTTGGCTTCGAGCCTTCCTTCGAGAGGTCAGACTAAGTCAGATGAAGCTGACTTAGTTGAGAAAGAGGTAGAGCAGGTCAAGCTACTCAACCTAAGTGGTTTGAACCTAACAGGGTTCAATCCAAGTCAACTGGGTTCAGCAGGTTCGAACTCAGCTCAAGTAGGCTAAGTCTGGGTTCAGAAACCCAAACCGGAATTAGGACTAAAAAGGACTTTGACTTTGACTTTAAACCTAACTAGGTTCAAGTCAAGTCAACTGGGTTTGGACCAGGTCAAGTGGGTTCAGACCCAGGTCAGGTGGGTTAGGACCAGGTCAGGCAGGCTCAGGCTAAGTCAGGCAGGCTCAGACCAGGTCAGGTGGGCTCAGGTGGGCTAGGCTAGGTAGGGGAGGTTTAGGAGAGAGAGAGAAGGCAAGAGAGAGAGGGGGGGTCGATTTTTTTATGAGAAGAGAGAGAGTGGGGAGGGCTATTTATAGCCCAAGCCCACCTCCTCTTGGGTTTTTCCATGCCCAAACTACCCCCTTGGCTTCTTTTTAATTCCAAGAGGTTCCTTGGTGTGGGGCCCACTTGGATATTCCATGGGATATTTTTGTGGGTCCCACCAGATATTTTCTGAGGAATATTTCTGTGGGTCCCACCAATATTTCCGTGGGTCCCGCAAGAATTTCGGGTTTCCGGCGATTTTTTTCGAAAAATTCTGAGTACGCCATTTTCTTCGTATTGACGTAACTAAGAAAGTTGGCTCGTACGAATCTATTGATTTCGTTTAGTTAGGAAGTTATGGCTTCCCGAGTGTTTGAGCATATATTCGCGATTCGACGAATATCCTAAGTATAGCTGGCTCGCAGGAATTGATTCGTTTTGCATTCTGAGAAGAAATGCTATTTTTACCGGTAAATGCCTCATGAATTTTATTCAGATATTTTCTGAAAAAATGTGGGTCTTACATCATTACCCCCTTAAAGGAATTTCGTCCGCGAAATTCAGCTAAGAGTACAAGGTGAAGAGTTCAGGATATTTATCCCGCATATCCGATTCGGGCTCCCAAGTGCAATCATCGATTCCATGATGCTGCCACCTCACTTTAACAAGTGGAATGACCTTCGTTCTTAGCACTTGCTCCCGTCGGTCCATGATCTCCACTGGCCTTTCTTCTACCGTCATATCTTCTCGGATGTCAATGTCTTCATGTTGAATAACGTGAGAAGGATCATGAACGTACTTTCTAAGCATTGATACGTGAAATACATCATGTATTTGCGCGTATTGGGGTGGCAATGCTACTCGGTAGGCAGTCTCTCCGATCCGGCTCAAAACTTCGAAGGGACCAACGAATCTAGGGCTGAGCTTCCCCTTCTTTCCAAAACGAAACACACTCTTGGTTGGAGAGACCTTGATAAAAACCTTATCTCCAACCGCAAAAGTGAGTTCCCTACGCCGCTGATCGGCGTAGCTCTTCTGTCGACTCTGAGCAGTCAGTAGCTTCTTTCTGATCATGTGGACTTGCTCAGTATAATGCTGCAACACAATGGGCGAGTCCAAGGTTCGCTCACCCACCTCACCCCAATGGATCGGTGATCTACAGGGTCGTCCATACAAGGCTTCATACGGCGCCATCCCAATGCTAGCGTGGTGGCTATTATTATAAGCAAATTCAGCCAACGCTAGGTGGGAATCCCAATCACCTTTCCATTCCAGCATACAGGCTCTGAGCATATCTTCAAGAGTCTGTATGGTTCGTTCTGATTGCCCATCTGTTTGGGGATGGAATGCTGTACTGAACTTGAGTTTCGTCCCCAGGGCTCTCTGAAGCTGCTCCCAAAAGTGAGAGGTGAACTTCGGGTCACGATCAGATATGATCGAAATCGGCACTCCATGGAGTCTAACGATTTCCCGAATGTAGATCTCCGCCAATCGTTCTGTTGAGTATCGAGTGTTGATTGGCAGAAAGTGAGCAGACTTGGTGAGTCTGTCCACAATCACCCAGATTGAGTCATGCTGTCTCTTGGATCGAGGCAATCCAACGATGAAATCCATCGTAATGCCTTCCCATTTCCATTCTGGAATCTCGATCCGTTGCATCTTTCCACCAGGGCGCTGATGTTCGATCTTAACTTGCTGGCAGATCAAACATTTCGAGACAAACGTAGCCACATCACGCTTCATACCCTTCCACCAGTACTTTCTCTGCAAATCTCGGAACATCTTCGTACCCCCAGGGTGGATAGTATATTTGCTACTATGGGCCTCCTGGAGTACTTCCTGTCTTAGCTCAGGGTTATTTGGAACCCAAATCCTTTCTTCCATCCATATTCCTCCATCTTCTTTCAAATGGAAGAAAGTGTCATCTTTTTCAGCACGAGCTTTTAATTCCAAGTACTGGGGATCCTTGAACTGTTTGGCTACGATGCGATCGAGGAACTCAATGTGGATCGTCAAACATGACATTTGGATTCTACCTGAATCAGCCAAAAATGGCTTCCACTTGACGAAATCCTCCATCAACTTCCATTGTCCGGTTAGGCTGGCCAGAGTGCCAACAGTCTTGCGACTAAGGGCATCTGCTACAACATTCGCCTTTCCAGGGTGATAGGAAAGCGTGAATTCATAGTCTTTGAGGAATTCCAGCCATCGCCGTTGCCGCATATTGAGTTCTTTTTGAGAAAAGAGGTATTTTAGGCTTTTATGGTCCGACATGACCTCAAATTTCTCTCCATACAGGTAGTGTCGCCAGATTTTAAGCGCGAACACTACCGCGGCAAGCTCCAAGTCGTGGGTTGGATAGTTTTTCTCATGGACCCTCAACTGTCGTGATGCATAGGCGATTACTTTGCCATGCTGCATCAACACACAACCCAGACCTGTTCCTGAGGCATCGGTATATGCCACGAAGCCTCCCTGACCAGAAGGTAAGGTAAGGACAGGGGCAGTGGTAAGCCTCTGTTTGAGAACCTCAAAGCACTCCTTACACTGGTCAGTCCATTCAAACTTGACTCCCTTTTTCAGCAATTTCGTCATCGGTACGGCGATTCGGGAGAAGTCTTGTATGAACTTCCGATAATATCCGGCAAGTCCAAGGAAGCTACGGACCTCAGTGATATTTTCTGGCTGCTTCCAGTCCATCACAGCTTCCACCTTCGCAGGATCTACTGCGATTCCATCTTTCGAGATCACATGACCAAGGAACATCACTTTATCTAGCCAGAATTCACATTTTGAAAACTTAGCATAGAGTTGGTTATCTTGAAGGGTTTTCAAGACGATTTTCAAGTGCTCCCCGTGTTGTTCCTTGTTCTCAGAATATACGAGAATGTCATCAATAAAGACGATGACAAAGCTATCCAAATATGGTCTGAATATCCGGTTCATTAGATCCATAAAGGCAGCAGGCGCATTAGTGAGTCCGAAGGGCATTACTACGAACTCATAATGGCCGTATCTCGTTCTGAAGGCAGTCTTGGGTATATCCTCTTCCTTTACTCTGAGCTGATGGTACCCAGACCTGAGGTCGATCTTGGAGAACACCCTCGCTGTTCTGAGTTGATCGAATAAGTCCTCAATCCGAGGCAACGGGTACTTATTTTTAACAGTTGCCTGGTTAAGCATCCGATAATCGATGCATAACCGAAGGGATCCATCCTTCTTCTTTACAAACAGTACCGGGGCTCCCCACGGTGACACACTAGGACGGATGAACCCTTGTTCCATCAGTTCTTCCAACTGACACTTCAACTCACTGAGTTCAGCTGGCGCCATTCGATACGGGGCTTTGGATATCGGCGCTGTTCCAGGTAAGGATTGAATTCCAAATTCAACCTCACGAAGTGGCGGAAGTCCTGGCAATTCCTCAGGAAACACATCGGGAAACTCCCGCACCACTTCCAAACTCTCAAGGGTTTGGTCATTGGATTTTTCCACCGAGAGACTCAACAGGAAGGCCACACAACCCTTCCTAAGGTATTTTTGTACCTTAAGTGCTGATATGAGCCTTTTCTGTGGAACTGGTTTGGATAATCGGTACTCCATCTTAGGGAATCCGGGTCGAGATAGAATCACTCTGCCCTCGCGGCACAGAATCTTGGCATTATTCTGAGCCAACCAATTCATTCCCAGAATGACATCGTACTGTATCATATCGATCAGGATGGCGTCAGTAGGCAAGTGTTGCCCTGCTATCTCAATATCCAAATTTTTCACACACCGGATACATTTGGTGCGTGAACCCAACGGGTTATATACTTCGATCATTTTATCAATCGGTTGCACCGAAGCGTGGAGTTGTTCGGTGAAATCGTCAGAGATAAACGTATGAGTAGCACCACAATCAAACAAGACGTAAGCTGCATGTCCATTAACAGGTACGGTGCCTTCAATCAGGTCACCATTTTCGACTTGTTCAGTCGTTACAGCATATACACGACCTGCAGCAGGCCTTTGTTCTACTCTAGGTGGAGGTCGTTGAAACTGAGAACGTTGTGGCGCTGGTAGAGAGGGTCCGGCAGATCCGGCATTACCCCTCTGTTCATCTGCAGCCTTCTTGGCGCAATCCTTTATAAAGTGGCCCATCTTGCCACAATATAAGCACCCACCAATGTCACGAGGACATGGCTTTCCAGGGTGGTTCATACGACACCTTGGGCAGCTGAAGTTGGACTGCTGACCATTCGGAGTTGGGTTCTGTCTTGGCCTCATGACTTGTTGAGTGTTGTTCCCTCCTTGAAACTTCTTCTTTTGAAAGGGTTGTCGTGAACCCTGGCCACTTGGGAATGTCCTTTTACGATTCCCACCATTCACTATGGGCTTCTTTGCTACGATCACTTTAGATCGTGCCCAGTCCTCTTGGATTTTTGAAGTTGCTGCTACCGCAGCCTGAAAGGTCGAAGGCATGCTTGTTATCACTCGAGATCGCAGCCCTTCGCGCAGACCATTCACATATTTGTCGGCCCTTTCTTGGTCTGTTTCGAACAATCGAGAGCAGTAGCGCTCTAGATTCTGAAATTTGGTGGTATAGTCCATTAGACTCATACCGCCTTGTTCCAACTCCAGAAACTCCATCTTTTTCTTGTTTCTGGAATGCAACGGGAAGTAGTTATCCATAAAAGTCCTCCGAAAGTCAGTCCAAGGAATGACTTCGACTTGTGAGAACTGGATAAGTTTAGTGGTATCCCACCACTTCCGTGCATTGTCTTTTAATCGATACGTGCCAAAGTTGGTCTTCTTTTCCTCTGGTACTCCCAGTACTAAGAAGGCACGTTCTGTCTCTTCGATCCAACTCTCCGCGAGCTCAGGATCGGCTCTGCCAATGAAAACTGGCGGGTCAAGCTTGAGGAACTTCTCATAAGTCACTCCTCCCAGGTGCTCGTTTCGTGGTGCGACTGGTTCTGGCCTTGTTTCACGGATAGCGGTAACCAGGTTGTTGAGTGTCTCCAACAGGAATCCTTGCGTATGAGACTCCTCGCTTGGTATGGTTCTCCTCGTCGTAGGAGCCATTTATCTATGCACACACAAGCACTTGTTTTTAGTTTCTCGATGTATATGAGGAAGTAAAAGCTTTATTTACTTAATATACATCACATTTACACAAGCATCGCCTTAAACAAAACGTCATGCCGCACTGGCAGACTTTAGGCGTTGAGAAACTATATACATGAGTCTATTGACTCCAAAACATCACCAGTCTCTTTAAGACTTGGATTTCTTTGATGAAGACGAACTCCAAAAGGTCCATCTATTGCCACATGGCCTTGGTGCAGGCACTACTAGCTTTGGCTTGGGCGGCACTTCCGCACTAGCAAGCGAATACTGGGGATATATGAGAGACTCCAGTCCACTTTCCCAGTCAGCAAGATCAAGACTCTGGGAGTCTGGAATAATGATTGGCGAACAGAAAGAATCCCCTCTTTTGTTCCTGCCATTTAAGCTCGGCATATGTGGTGCCGGATGGTAGCTTGGCGAGTGATAGACCTCCGCAGGGAAGTTCAAATCAAAATCCCTCAGCCTTGGTAATTCATCAAAAGATGTTGGGGTATGGTTGCTCCCAACACTAGAGTGATGCGGTCCACTGACACGCGAAGTCTCATCCCTGAGACCCTTTGAAGCCCGCCGACCCATATCGGCGGTATATTTCCTTTGGCATTCGTTGGCGGAATGCCCATCTTCGCCACAATATTGGCAGTCTTGGACTTCATACGGGCATATCCACTCATCGTGCATGACCTTGCAGCGATAGCAATATCCACGCGAGTCATGAGTTGCCATCTATACAAAGATGCACCCAGATCAGAACAAAAGAAAAAAAACATATACTTACAGTGCGATATCGGTACCATGACGGATCTTGAACCAGGTTTCTCAGACTCATGCTTTGATACCAATTCTGTAACGCCCCGGATTTCCAAAACAAAGCTAAGTTAAAATTTTCATGAATTTCTTTTTTTTTTTTTTCTTTTGCAGCGGAACTTAGAAAAGCTTTTAGCAGCGGAATCAGACGATAATGAGTCGTCAGTTTTAGAAAACTCCAAGCACGTTGCAGGTATGTGGCCAAGCAACTCATTGACCACCAAAGTGTTCCATTTTATCAAAAACATATGTTTATTACAACACTACTGCTTAGAAAAGCAGTATAGGTTCAATAAAAGGAAGCAGTACAACTCTGTCTAGAGAAACCCTGGAACTTGATGCCGCCTTGCTCCGTATATCGCCACGCAGGTCCAACACCTGAAATCCCCATAAAACGGGGTCAGAACCACTGATGGTCTGGTAAGTATGCAGTCATACATCCATTCAACTCAAATACAATAATGACCACTCAGGGTCGCAATGCGCAATAACGACGCTCAAGCCTCCAAGACTTAGCGTATATCGCAAGAGCCTCCTCAGGGCTATGAGTTGAACATCCGCTCGAGTCTTCATGACTTAGAGCAAGCCTTTTCCGGGCTGTGATTTGAATAGTCGCATAAGTCTCCACGACTTAGCCATGACCTCTTTCGGGTCTCAAAGTGATGTCTAGCTCAAGTCTTCATACTTGGCACATCCGTATCCCACGCATCTAAGGACAACTCCTCGAGCTTCGCTTAGTCGTGCGGATACAACACGGGTCTTTGCCCAGTCGGTCCAGTAGTATACCGAACATGACACCTTCACAAAGGTTATGCAGGACTGACTCAACACGTCATCCACTCATACATTCAAAACATCGCTGTACCTAGAACTAATGCATTGTTTGATAATTAACCGCTCCCGCCTTTGGTACGCAGGTAGAGCTATTGTCCGGGCATCAACGCGACGTTCTGGGGGTTGATTATTCTATGTATTTTAGATACCCCAGAGGCCTGTTGACCCTATCCATAGTAGGGCAGTGTGTTTCAACTGGGAGAATCCTACTAGGCCCATATTCGGATGCATCCTCTACTTGCAGTAGTTGGGTTCAATCCTTAGATCTTAAGGATAACCACGACCCCAAAACCCATGAGTGACTGAGGCCATCGTGGACTCTATCAGGTCCAAAGTAAAATACATGTCACTCAAGGCTGTACCATCACTGTCATTCCACAGTGAGCATAATTCCTGAAGGGGTCTGCCAGTCTTACAATTACTTGGACAGAATCTGCATGCCATTTAGGCAGCCCGTGCTTTCAGCACTACGGGAGTATGTACCCGACCCCATTCAGTCTTCCCCAACACAGTCATTACTGAGGGGGTACCCCTAACACGATTTTCAACCGCGGGGTATGTGCGACCTTAAGTCTTATTCATATGCATGCAGAACACCGCTCTTTGGCACTTCGGCCACCACGAGCATCACACCTCTTTGGGTGGAAACAACACACTCTGGCTCTTCGGCCCTTACGAGTCTGGTTGTGTAACCGTTCTCAATGAGCATGCATATGACTCGATCTAAATAGATCGGCTACTCGGCGTATTTTTACGCAACGAGTCCAAACCTAGCCAAGGCGCAACCTCTACTCCGGCTCAGCGGCCCTTACGAGCAAGGTGCCCTTGCAGGCACAAGGATACGAGCCGATCTGGCATCGTTCCATCAACGGACATCATTATGCCGTTCCATTGGTTCCGGCAGCTCTTCTGCCAACCATTTCGTCAGCACCTCCCCTGCTCTACCGGCAGTGGTGCGACAAACCCTTCTACGTTGTAGAGGGAAAACCATGAACTGGGTAGCACTCTGCTATATGTCAGAGTATCCTGCTACGTTCTTTCTGAGCTATTCATAGCTTCTTCAGAAATTTCAGCAGCACTTCCTCTCTTTTACGGAGAAAGCGTGCGTTTCTTTTATCCATTTCAGCGGCATCTCCCCTCTTTGGTAGGAAATCGCCACGCTTAATTCGGGAAATGGATGCGCACCGTTGTGCGTACTTTGCATCCATCAAGGTTGCAGGAACCCTTGGCCATAGCCAGGCCATACGAAATTGGCTTAGTCATTACGTAAAGAGCATTTTGCCAAAAAACCAAAGCCTTTCCAATAGGGGCTTCATTCGTCAAGCAGAATCTTGAACGAGGAGCGGTCAAGGAATCGCATGGGCGATTTGGAGTTTGATCTCCATTTGAACGCTCATTTATGCGCTATATATGTAGTATAAGCAGAAGCCTGTGCTTTATACAGCGGCGGCGTAAAGAAATGCATATACTATTGTTCAGGGTGTGTAACTGAACGAAATATTCTACATATATAACAAAGCAGAAGCCTTGGCATCGTTCGACGCGACGGCGTAAGTAAAGACATTGCAGAAAGCAGGAGCCTTGGCATCGTTCGACGCGACGGCGTAAGTAAATGCATAATCGGAAGTGCAGAAAACAGGGAGCCTTGGCATCATACGACGCGACGGCAAAGGTAAATTACATAGCCTGTGCGATATAAGACGCGTCGGCAGAATCAGCAGATATACACCTAGATCTGTATCCAACGATAGTTACGAGGCGAGCGAGTGAACACCGAAGTGTCCTAGAGGGCTCAACCAAGAACTAGGGTGAGATACTATTTTTGAAGAACGCATATACTGCGCATTCGAACATATATATCCGACGATAGTTACGAGGCGAGCGCGTGAACACCGAAGCGTCCTAGAGGGCTCAACCAAGAACTAAAGCAAGATACTACTTCAGAAAGTATATTCTATATACAAACAATCAAATACTTGAGAGAGATGGATCAACGAAGCGAACTTACTTCAAATCGTGGAAGAAACGGCTCCGGGTTGCTTCTTTGGCTTCGAGCCTTCCTTCGAGAGGTCAGACTAAGTCAGATGAAGCTGACTTAGTTGAGAAAGAGGTAGAGCAGGTCAAGCTACTCAACCTAAGTGGTTTGAACCTAACAGGGTTCAATCCAAGTCAACTGGGTTCAGCAGGTTCGAACTCAGCTCAAGTAGGCTAAGTCTGGGTTCAGAAACCCAAACCGGAATTAGGACTAAAAAGGACTTTGACTTTGACTTTAAACCTAACTAGGTTCAAGTCAAGTCAACTGGGTTTGGACCAGGTCAAGTGGGTTCAGACCCAGGTCAGGTGGGTTAGGACCAGGTCAGGCAGGCTCAGGCTAAGTCAGGCAGGCTCAGACCAGGTCAGGTGGGCTCAGGTGGGCTAGGCTAGGTAGGGGAGGTTTAGGAGAGAGAGAGAAGGCAAGAGAGAGAGGGGGGGTCGATTTTTTTATGAGAAGAGAGAGAGTGGGGAGGGCTATTTATAGCCCAAGCCCACCTCCTCTTGGGTTTTTCCATGCCCAAACTACCCCCTTGGCTTCTTTTTAATTCCAAGAGGTTCCTTGGTGTGGGGCCCACTTGGATATTCCATGGGATATTTTTGTGGGTCCCACCAGATATTTTCTGAGGAATATTTCTGTGGGTCCCACCAATATTTCCGTGGGTCCCGCAAGAATTTCGGGTTTTCGGCGATTTTTTTCGAAAAATTCTGAGTACGCCATTTTCTTCGTATTGACGTAACTAAGAAAGTTGGCTCGTACGAATCTATTGATTTCGTTTAGTTAGGAAGTTATGGCTTCCCGAGTGTTTGAGCATATATTCGCGATTCGACGAATATCCTAAGTATAGCTGGCTCGCAGGAATTGATTCGTTTTGCATTCTGAGAAGAAATGCTATTTTTACCGGTAAATGCCTCATGAATTTTATTCAGATATTTTCTGAAAAAATGTGGGTCTTACATCTTTCCTCATTCATGTATGTTATTCAAGAGCTTCATTGCTTCCATTGGTTAATTGTTAAATGCAATTGAGTTTTCCAAATGTTCTGAGTCATATATTACAAGTTTATATGACATGATTATTCAGGAGGTAGTGATGCTTTTTCAGTTTCCAGAAAGTAGCGAAATTTTTTTACTGAGATTCTAGCTAGATTATGGGCGTAATATCTTTCAATGTATTATGGAATTATCTGTGCGCATACATTTGTTCCATTTTGTATAGTTGTCTTAAGGTGAGGCAATTAATTAACGATTTAACTTGAAATGCAAGTGTTTATGTTCATATATAGTTATGCTCATCATTGTTGTCAGATATCCTGAAGGTATTGTAAATCAGGCGCTCGACGACATTTTTGCAGATACTTTTGGTAATGATGTTGACAATGATTCAGTTATAGATTCAAATTCGGAAAGTGATGGTCTTCTTTCTGAGGTAATGTCATGCTCTTCTAAAAATCCGGCCTCATCTTTTTCTAATTCCTTATTTATTTATGAAAGAGTTCTGAATTCTGATATTGGTTTTAGGATTTGAATGGTTCTTATCTTGTTAAAGATGGAAGTGATGATAATTCAGGTTGGAACATAATTACAACAGTGAAATTTGGTGTTTGAAATATCCTAAATTTTTGTTTTAGTAAAATCGCAAGAGGATATTTTTCAATATAATTGCTGTTGCTGTAGATGAAAGCTACCATACTGCTCTATCTGAGTAGAACAAGACAATTCAGGTGGAACTCGTGAAGCAGAAAAGTAAGTTAGATCGGCTGAAGAAAAAGGTAAGAACGACCTTGTACTTAATTAAGACCTTGAAATGACCATAGATATGAAGCTCAACATGATGGTATGTCTAACTAATATAAACATGTAGGGTTTGTTTTAAAAAATTTCTCTCCTATTTTGAAGACAAAAAAATTGATGGCTCACATTCATCATTGTAATGCACTTAGTTTTACCCAAAATGAACTAATGCTAGGGATGTCAATCGATCACGTTTGAGTCAGGTATCTGAAAAGTACAAATCTGATTAGTTGAATCGGTATAGCAAATGAATCTGATTAATAATCAGATTCGGATGCAGTTTTCAGATTTTCATTTGAATCTGGATCCAAGGGTAATCCAACCCAATTCCTTATAAAATATATCTGATTAGCTAACCGAGTACAGGTTCAATATTGCCTTTTCCATCCAACTCTAAATTTGATTAAGCTAGATCCGGATAGGTCAGATTCACTAAGACCTAGATCTCAACTGAATATTTCCAGTTTACTGCCCTGGCTAATGCTCAGAAAGATTTTCATGTTATGACCCTTGAAATGTTGTATTCTTAAGTATGAAGAGCATATTTAAAGCAATAGAAGTGCTTTTTGTTTTTTATTTTTGCTTTTGTGTTTGCTCATAAAAAGAAAACAAGTGCATCTTTTGTGATATAGACAACTCTTCATACTTCTTTCAGTACGACATTATTTCTGGATGCTTGAAATATTAATAAGGTTATGTTTGCTTCATTGTTTCACCAGGACCCAAATTTTGGTGAGTTTCTGGAAAAGCATAGTTTGGAGCTTCAAGCTGCAAGCAATGAAGAAAAAGTAAGACGTCCATCACTTTCCAGTTTCCACATGGCCATCATTGTACTGGCTTTCGACATTCTATTATCATTTTATCATTGGTAGGACTCCTATTGATATTAAAAAATTCTGATGCCATAAATGGTTGTCTTCTTAGGTTGTATGTCATGTCGGTAGTCATGTTATCAAGCCTACTCTTCTCTGTTCTTTTTTCCTTCACCCTTTTTCTTTTGTTTTTTTTTCTGGTGTGTGTCTATTCCAGATTGGTGTGCTCAAATCAGGCCAGATTGGGTCCAACTAACCAATCCTGATTGATTCCATAGATTATCCATACCAGTGGGAATCAATTTTAGAGTCAAGTTGAGCCAGATTAGTATAAAGTGGCAAGTGTCTGGTTGGACCAATCCATTGATTAGATCACCCAGTTTTAACGTTCTTCTCATCATTTTTTGATAACTTTGCAGTGAATTTAGGTGGTTTTGTTCTTAGTTGTCATAGGCGCTAGGCGGAGCCTAGGCGGTGAGCCCCTAAAAAGCCTAGGCAGTCTAGGCAGTACCCCAAATAAAAAAACAAAAAAAATATATACAAATATGTAAACAAACTATTAAAATTAATAACAAATATGTATACAACATAAAATCAATCAGCAATAAGCAATAGACAAAACAAAATATGTCGTCAAACACTATAAGATAATTATATTAAATAACCTGCTCAATACATTGTCCAACACAAAACATTTAATAACACAATACATTTAACTAAACATAGAATTCTGAAACATATGTCTATATATAAAAGTCATCTTCATTCTTCAGTATCAAACTTCATTTCAACGATTTCCTTCATTTATTGCATCTTTTAGTGGCTTGAGATGATGATGGCAGATCATCTTCATACAATTTCTGTCCCACAAATGTTGCATTGTGCCTTTCTCTCATCATCTTTTTTAAGACTAGTAAGAAGCTCAACACAAATATCAGAAGGAATGCTATGTTTACATAATTTCACAGTGGAGTTAATATGTCCCACAACATGATATTTAAATCTATACAATCCTTCATGCATTATAAAATCGCAAAAATTACACTTCACTATTTCTTTGGCATCTCTAAGTCAATAGTGTACAATATTTCAATGCAGGTTTCTTTGAGAGGCATCCTCCAAGACCTCTACCCTCCATCGACTTACTAGAACACGAATTAATAAATCTAATCACTACAAAGATGTAAAATAATGTAACTGATAACCATGTTAAAAAATGAAACAAAGAACAATGGAATAAATAAACCATGCAACTGATAAACAATGCAAAAAATTAAGACATAACCAATTAATCACCAAATAAAAATATAAGAATACAAACATTTAACAAATCTACACACACAACATAATTAACTTTAACTGTATTTAAGTATAAAATAGTAAAAAAAACCCAATAAGTTTATAATAACAACTTAAATTTAATCCTTAGATGAACTTGAAAGTCTATCATCATCTTCATTGATATATTGATCTTCTTCTTCAGTTTTATTTGCAGAGTTAGCTTATTCCTCTTCTTCTTCCACCCTCACCACCTTCTTTCCTTTGTCAAACATTTTCTTTCTTAGGACATTAGTTACACGTATTTTTACCCCCACCCTATGCCTTAACGCTCTGGATGCCTTATCAACAAGATCTCATGTAAGTGATGTGTCATTTTCAAAGATTATCATTGACTTCTCTTAAGACAATGGGGTCGAGATCTCCTTTTTTTCATTCTCTCCTCATACCTTCATTTCAATTTATGATTATATTGCACAAAAAACAAACCATTCAACTTTTTGTGCAAAAGTCAGTTTCTTTTCTTTGTATGAATCTATAAAAATATATATAAAGTTAAAATATATACAAACTGACAAATATTATTTAGTAATTAGTAGTAAATAATATTTTACTGCTTCAAAAGTACTTCAATCACGTTCACAACTGAATGTAATGCATGCGAGACCTAAGACTTGAACAACAAAGGTCTGGAGCTGGAGACAACCAATGGCAAAAGAAATCCACCAATCTACTATAAAAAAATCAAATTACATATAATTAAAGTATATGTTGAAACTTGGTTTGAGAAAAGATAGAAAAGTACCTTCACGATTAGCCCTAATCACCCTTAAGTAGTGATTAGGGTCAATAAAGAAAATTACACTAGAGACCATTGAAAGTTAAAATATAAACAAGACCACCCAATAAACCCCTCACGATAATAACTCTCAACACTCCCCCTCAAGCTGGAGCATAGATATCAATCATGCTCAGCTTGTTACAACACTTTGAGAATTCTGTGATAGGAAGGGGTTTGGTAAAAACATCTGCTACTTGATCTTCTGAAGAAACATGAAAAGTTGATATATTTCCCACTTGAACCATATCCCGAATATAATGACAATCTATCTCAATATGCTTAGTCCTCTCATGAAACACATCATCTTAATAGGCAGAAACCTTTATGCTCAATCCGGTAAGCATAGATTTTATCCAAATCATTTCAGCAGCAGTTTGTGCCATGACCCTATATTCTGACTCAACACTTGATCTTGCTACTACAGCTTGTTTCTTGCTTCTCCATGAAACTAAGTTGCCACCAACAAAAACACAGAACCCTGTAGTAGACTTCCTATCATCAACCGACCCTGCATAATCAGCATTAGTATACGCAACCACATCAAGATTTGCCTCTTTTGTAAACAATAGACCTTTTCCTGGAGATGTCTTCAGGTATTCAAGAACCATCATTGCTGCCTCCCAATGAACTTTTCTTGGTTTATCCATGAATTGACTCAATTTGCCAACAACAAATGATATGTCAGGCCTAGTTACAGAAACATAGAGAAGTTTACCAATGAGAGTCCTATAGGACTTACTATCAACTGCCTCAGATTGCTCGTCATACAAGAACAGTTTAGGATTCATGGGAATAGTGGTTGGTTTTGCACCAAGCATCCCTGTCTCCTGTAAAAGATCAAGCACATATTTACTCTAAGAAAGAACCATACCTTCTCTATTTCTTGCTACTTTGATTCCCAACAAGTACTTGAGAGGACCCAGATCCTTTGTAATAAAGTATTTCTGCAGATATGCCTTGGTGCTTGAAATCTCCTGCTCATTATCTCCAGTTAAAATTATATCAACATAAACAACCATAGTCACAAAACCCTTAGAGCTATTCTTTATGAACAAATAATGATTTGATGGTGACCTCTGGAAACCAAATTTAGACATCACCTCAAACAATTTGTGAAACCATGCACGCGGGCTTTGCTTTTGGCCATATATTGCCTTTTTTAGTTTGCACACTTTGCCACACTCTCCCTGTCGTTCGAAGCCAGGCGGTTGTTGCATCTAGACCGCCTCAGATAGATCCCCATACAGAAAAGCATTCTTCACATCAATCTAAGTCATACTCCACCCATGATGAACAACCACAGAAGTAACTAAGCGTATAGTGCCCATTCTGGCTACGGGAGAGAAAGTCTCAAAGAAGTCCACCCCATATGTTTGGGTGTAGCCTTTGGCGACTAGACGAGCTTTGTGTCTCTCCAGAGTGCCATCAAAATGATATTTAATAGTGTACACCCACTTACAACCAACAATGTCTGCATCAGAAGGAGGATCGACAAGCTCCCATGTCCCTTGAGAAATCAAGGCGTCCATTTTTTCTTGCATTGCTTGTTTCCATTGAGGATCTAATAAAGCCTGTTGATGATTGATAGGACTGGAGATGACAGATAAAGTAGATAGAAAGTTTTGCATGCTCTTTCCAATCTTGTCTGTGGACACAAACTTTGAAATTGGGTGCAGAGTACACTGACGCATGCCTTTCCTCAGGGCTATGGGCAAATCATTTTTAATCTCAGGATCTGCTCTACGATCATCAGGATAAGCAATAGAATCATCAACATAATCAGGATCACTGACTGAAGGAGAAGAAGACGATGAAGGGCAACAAGAGGAGGCTTGACGACGAGTATACACCAGTGGAGGATCATGAAACCGAGTTGAAGAGGGATCAGAACATAATGAAGGCAATAAAGGAACTGACTCCAAAAGAATGGGAGGAATGGGTAAGGGAAATGATGTGGACATATCAGGATTCACACGAGACGCGCACGGCGAGAAGTAAGGAATGGTCTCAAAGAATGTGACATCCGCACTGATATACTCTTTACGAGCAATGGGGTCAAGACATTTGTACCCTTTTTGGTTTTTTGGATACCCAAGGAAGACACACTTAGTTGCCTGTGCATCTAGTTTGTCCCTAGTAGGTCCAAGTTTTTGCACAAAACAAACACAACTAAATACCTTAGGAGAAACTTTGAACAAAGAACAATCAGGATAAAGTTGTCTGATAGGAATTTGGTCATTAAGAGCAGTAGAAGGCATTCTGTTAATAAGGTAACAAGAAGTAAGAAGGGCATCTCCCCAAAAAGAAGCTGGCATGTTTGTTTGAATCATAAGGGTTCGAGTTACTTTCAAAAGGTGTCAGTGTTTTCTTTCAGCTACCCCATTTTGCTGGGACGTATGGGCACATGAAAATTGAGGGCAAATCCCATTATCCCGATAAAATTGTAATAGTTTGCTAGATTTGAATTCAAGAGCATTATCAATGCGAACAATTTTAACAATGGAACCAAATTGAGTATTTATTTCAAGAATAAAAGATTGGAGAATACACAAGACTTCAGATCTCTCCTTTATTAAAAAGACCCAAGACACTCTAGAGTAGTCATCAACAATGACAAGGTAATACTTGGACTGAAACCTATTAGGAACCCGACTAGGCCCCCAAACATCAACATGAATTAGATCAAAAGGACTTTGACTAGTACAACTCTGACTTAAAGAAAAAGAACTACGATGATGCTTGCCCAACTGACATGCTTCACACTGAAAGGACGTTGTAGGAGAGACCTGTGGAATGACTCTTTGAAGCTTGGAAAGAGAAGGATGACCCAATCTGAGATGCCATTGGTAGGAATTAGAACTCGATTCCACACACGAAGTTGCTACTCCAACAGGTTGTGTAAGATATAAACACCTCCCTCCTCATGGCCTCCACCAATCTTCTTCCCAGACAGCAAATCCTGAAATACACAAGAACCCGGGTCAAATATAACTCGACAATTTAGTTCTTTTGTAAGCTGGCTTATGGATAATAAATTCTTAGGAAACTGTGGAGCATGGAGAACATATTGAATCCGTAATGTAGGGGTAAAATGCACATCTCCTTGCCCCACCATTGGGGATAATCTACCATCTTCCAATTTAACATGATGAGGGAAAGATGTATGAACCAGTGTAGAGAAACTATGTGAATCTCCACAAAAGTGTTGAGAGGTGCCAGAATCAATAATCCATATCTTACCTCCATCATCCAACTGAGTACCCGCAGAGCATGCCACATCAGTCACTACAATAGAGGCATACACAAATGCAGAACTGTGAGAAAGAAGTTGATCATATTCTGCACGACTGAGAGTAATCGTATTGGTTTAAGAAGTAGGCACAGGTTCAGTGATGGAAGAGACAACCGGAGTTGTTGCTTTGGGGAACGATAATGAGCTCTGAGGGCGACTTCTAGGGTTCTTATCCCAACAACGATCCTCAAGGTGCCCTTGCTTGCCACAATATGTACATTGAAGCCTGCTACGACCTCCACTGCCTCTTCCACGAACAGCAAGACGACTTAACCGGTTGTAGGCATCAACTAGAGTAGGGATCTCTGAGCTAGTAAGCATTTGCACCTTGGCTACTGAGTAATCTGGAGATAATCCTGATAGAAAACGAGCCACCATAGTCTACTCCTGATGGGTTTTATGATTAGTGCAGCAGGGAGGACGAACAGAGTTGAGCCTTTTATAGGCTGATTTAACTGATGCATAATATTGGGAAAGATTCTGATCACCCTGCCACTACAACAAAGCAGTAGATTAGCGACGACCACATTCCGTCGCTAATCCGTCGCTAATCCGTCGCTAACATGGTTAGCGACGGATTAGCGACAACGAGGCGACAGTATGCTTACGTCACGAATATTTTGACGCTAACTGGCGACAGAATTATTCCGTCGCCAGGTCCGTCGCTAATTGCGACGGAATAACGAGCGCTATATTCCGTCGCCAATCCGCCGGTACTAAACGGCGACCACGGCTTGGCGACGGATTTACTTCCGTCGCTATGCCGTCGCTAGATTAATATGAATAGCGACGGATGGTTCCGTCGCTAATCCGTCGCAAACACGAAAAAAAATTAAAAAAAAATTATTTGAAAATTAAATACCGAGAACTGTACAATTTATATTTCCTGTAAATAAAAAACAAACCACACAAAAAAATTCATATAACAAGAATCTACAACAATTAATCGTTCCACCTTAAAATTAAGAAGTTTAATTATTTACAATTCAACAATTACAATTAGGAAAAATAAAAAAAATAGAACTTCTTCAACACAGTCCTCTAATCATCGCCAAGATTTTGTGCGTCTTCTTGTTCATTGTCTTTATCTGTCCCTTCAGCTCCACTACGTTGATTATCGCTAGCAGCCTACACAAGAAAATAACAGTCAGTATTGATAAACAAAATATAATGAAATAAATTACACACTATATGTGATTCTATCATGTGCTCATGTGTGATCTAAGGCAATAAAAAAACTCTATATGTGATTCTATCATGCTCATATGTGCTCTAAGGCAGACAAAAAGTTATATATATATATATATATATATATATGATTCTATCATGCTCATATGTGTGCTAAGGCAGTCAAAAAATTGAATATGTGATTATAGCATGTTCATATGTGTTCTAAGGCATCTAGAAAAACTCTATATGTGATTCTACCATGCTCAGATGTGCTTTAAGGCAGGCAAAAAACTATATATGTGATTCGATCATGCTCGTATGTGTGCTAAGGCAGTAAAAAAATTGAATATGTGAATATAGCATGCTCATATGTGCTCTAAGGCAGGCAAAGCTAAAATTTTTCTATGTGATTCTATCATAAATGATATATAACATGTTCATATGTGTTCTAAGGAAGTAAAAAAACTCTATATGTAAGACCCGCAATTTTTCAGAAAATATTTGAATAAAATTCATGAGGCATTTACCGGTAAAAATAGCATTTTTCTCAGAATGCGAAACGAATCAATTCCTGCGAGCCAGTTATACTTGGGATATTCGTCGAATCGCGGATATATGCTCAAACACTCTGGAAGCCATAACTTCCTACCTGAATGAAATCAAAGGATTCCTGCGAGCCAACTTTCTTAGTTACGTCAATACGAAGGGAATGGCGTACTCAAAATTTTTCGGAAAAAAATCGCTGAAAACCCGAAATTCTTGCGGGACCCACGAAAATATTGGTGGGACCCACAGGAATATTCCTCAGAAAATATCTGGTGGGACCCACCAAAATATCCCATGGAATATCCAAGTGAGCCCCACACCAAGGAACCTCTTGGCATTAAAAAGAAGCCAAGGGCAAATGGGTAAAGGGGAAACTTGGGGCCCAAGTTTTATTTTCTATAAATAAAGGCCCTCCCCTTTAGAAAAAATCGTCCCCCCCCCTTTCTTGCCTCCTCTTTCTCTCTCCTACTTCCTAAAACCTCCCCTACCTAGCCCAGTAGGTCTGAGCCTACCTGACTTGGCCTGAGCCTGCCTGATCTGGTCTTAGCCTGCCTGACCTGGTCCTAACCCACCTGACCTAGGTCTGAACCCACTTGACCTAGTTCAAACCCAGTTGACTTGACTTAAACCTGGTTTGGTTTAAAGTCAAAGTCAAAGCCCTTTTTAGTCCAGATTCTGGTTTGAATTTCTGAACCCAGACCTAGCCTACTTGAGCTGAGTTCGAACCTGCTGAACCCAGTTGACTTGGACCGAACCCTGTTTGGTTCAAACCACTTAGGTTGAGTAGCTTGACCTACTCTACCTCTTTCTCAACTAAGTCAGCTTCATCTGACTTAGTCTGACCTCTCGAAGGAAGGCTCGAAGCTAAAGAAGCAACCCGGAGCCGTTTCTTCCACGATTTGAAGTAAGTTCGCTTCATTAAACCATCTCTTTCAAGTATTTGATTGTTTGTATATAGCATATACTTTCTGAAGTAGTATCTTGCTTTAGTTCTTGGTTGAGCCCTCTAGGACGCTTCGGTGTTCACGCGCTCGCCTCGTAACTATCGTCGGATATATATGTTCGAATGCGCAGTATATGCATTCTTCAAAAATAGTATCTCGCCCTAGTTCTTGGTTGAGCCCTCTAGGACACTTCGGTGTTCACTCGCTTGCCTCGTAACTATCGTTGGATACAGATCTAGGTGTATATCTGCTGATTCTGCCGACGCGTCTTATATCGCACAGGCTATGTAATTTACCTTTGCCGTCGCGTCGTATGATGCCAAGGCTCCCTGTTTTCTGCACTTCCGATTACTGTACTTCCGATTATGCATTTACTTACGCCGTCGCGTCGAACGATGCCAAGGCTCCTGCTTTCTGCAATGTATTTACTTACGCCGTCGCGTCGAACGATGCCAAGGCTTTTGCTTTGTTATATATGTAGAATATTTCGTTCAGTTACACACCCTGAATAATAGTATATGCATTTCTTTACGCCGCCGCTATATAAAGCACAGGCTTCTGCTTATACTACATATATAGCGTTCAAATGGAGACCAAACTCCAAATCGCCAATGCGATTCCCTGACCGCTCCTCGTTCAAGATTCTACTTGACGAATGAAGCCCCTATTGGAAAGGCTTCGCTTTTTGGCAAAATGCTCTTTACGTAAAAAAACTAAGTCATTTACGTATGGCCTGGCTATGGCCCAGGGTTCCTGCAACCTTGATGGATGCAAAGTACGCACAACGGTGCGCATCCATTTCTCGAATCAAGCGTAGCGATTTCCCGTCAAAAAGGGGAGATGCCGCTGAAATGGATAAAAAAGAAACGCACGCTTTCTCCGTAAAAGAGAGGAAGTGCTGCAGAAATTTCTAAAGAAGCTAAGAATAGCTCAGAAAGAACGTAGCAGGATACTCTGACATATAGCAGAGTGCTACCCAGTTCATGGAATGCCTTCTACAACGTAGAAGGGTTCGTCGCACCACTGCCGGTAGAGCAGGGGAGGTGCTGACGAAATGGTTGGCAGAAGAGCTGCCGGAACCAATGGAACGACATAATGATGTCCGTTGATGGAACGATGCCAGATCGGCTCGTATCCTTGTGCATGCAAGGGCACCTTGCTCGTAAGGGCCGCTGAGCCGGAGTAGAGGTTGCGCCTTGGCTAGGTTTGGACTCGTTGCGTAAAAATACGCCGAGTAGCCGATCTATTTAGATCGAGTCATATGCATGCTCATTGAGAACGGTTACGCAACCAGGCTCGTAAGGGCCGAAGAGCCAGAGTGTGTTGTTTCCACCCAAAGAGGTGTGATGCTCTGTGATCATCGCAAAATTTTTCCTCTCTTGTGAGTTTCTCTCTCTTCCTTCTCTTTCCCTTTTTTTCTAACCTCTATTTTCCTCCTTTTTGAAGGGAGAAAAATAAAAGAGAGAAAAGAAGAGAGAGAAGAGAAAAGAAAGAAAGAGAGAGAGAAGAGGAACTCTTTTGCGGGTTTTCACTTGACCTTTATTTGAAAATATTTAGGAAATTACTCGCCTCCGTTTTTGAAAATATTTGCGGGAAAAAGGGAGAGACGGGATTCGCTCGTCGGTACGAGGTTCGACCGTTCCTGGCGCCTTTACCAGGGGTAATCGAACAAAGGATCGAATCTATGCCTTTTGCTTTGCCTAAATATAACCTAAGAATTTATTCTAAAGATCTAAATGCACAAAGAATCATGCTTGTGCGATGCAAGAATGTATGCTCTTTTGAAAATTGATTTAGAAATTTCCAAGTATTCTGAGATGAACTTGGTAAAGGGATGAAGAAATGGTTTTAGAACTTGAGATAGATCAGAGGAGTTCTAAGTTTTTGAAGTAAATCAGGATCGGAAGAATAAATGAGAAAGA
This sequence comes from Nuphar pumila, assembly GCF_984573655.1. Classification (NCBI taxonomy): domain Eukaryota; kingdom Viridiplantae; phylum Streptophyta; class Magnoliopsida; order Nymphaeales; family Nymphaeaceae; genus Nuphar; species Nuphar pumila. The sequence goes on along the minus strand of NC_143261.1, from coordinate 60,192,378 downwards.
ATGACTTGAAGCTTTGAAATGAAATGAAATGAATTTTCAAAGTCAGAAATGGATTTTGAATTTGAACTTGAATTTAGGAAAGGAAATGAATACTTAAGATGGAATTGAATTTAGATTTTTAAGTTTGGAATGGATCCGAGATAATCAAATTGTATTTAAGGATAGAAATGGATTTAGGGAGTTTAGATAAGATCTGAAAATGGGATTGGATCTGAAATCTAGAATTGGGAATGGAATTGGATCTAAAGATGGATTTAAGATCTGAGATCTGATATAAATTTGGGTTCTAGATCCTAAGGTGGATTTGGATCTGAAGTGTGAGATCCAAAGTGGAATTGGATTCTGGATCCTAAAATGAAACTAGATCTTAAATCTGAGATCCAATGTAGAGTTGGACTCTGGACCCTAAGATGGATTTGGATCTGAAGTCTGAGATCCAAATGCGAAATTGTATTCTGGATCCTAAGGAGGAATTGGATCTGAAGTCTGAGATCCAATGTAGAGTGTTGAATACTGTGTTGAATATTGGATCCTAAAATGGATTTGGAGTTAAATTCAGAAGATGAATCGAGAACTTCCAAGTTTAAATTGAACTTGAAACATGAAATTTAATATTTGAATCTTGAATATACAAATGAATTTCAAAGTCAAATTAGACCTTGAATTTTTTTGAAGTTTGAATTTGAAATGTAGAAGATAAAGGGAATCTCAAAGTTAAATTGAACTTTGGATTGGATTTGGAGTATTTGAATATAAATGAATTTGGAATTTCAAAGTCAAATTGAACTTTGAAATCCGATTTGAATTTTGAATATAAAGTGAATTTGAAATCTCAAAGTTAAATTGGACTCTGAGATGGAAAATGAAATAGAATTTGAAAAAGATGAACAGGATTTGAAGATTTGATTGAAGAAGATATTTACATCACTTGGAGTTTTGAAAAGGTAATTTTGAAATATGATGCAGTTCTATCCTAAATTATGAATGATTCAAAAAGAATTTTGAAATTGGATTTTGAAAAGCTATTTTATTCTTTGGATGAATTAAAATAAGATTGAGGATATAATACATCCTTGACTATGGTCATTGAATGTATTATATAATAATCTATATTTAAATTCAGGTGAAGAATAAAATACATTTTGGTGCTTTTATAGAGTTTAAAATGAAATTAACTCTCAATATACCCTGACTATGGCCATTGGTATATATATTGAATTAATTCTAAGTTAAACTCTAATAAAAGAAGAAAATATTTGAGTAAATATGATGAATTTTGAAAATGGATCCAGTATGGGTCCAGTGTTATTCCATAAAAGATGAAAACCCTAAGTTTTGTTCACATCCTGACTATGGCCATTGATGCGAATCATCAACTTAAGATTAATCACCTCTTATTAGAATGGTGCACGTGCCATTCGTGTTGCCATCTGTGAGAATTTGAGAGATAAAGGAAAAAGGTATGAAGAATAAGTATTTTTATGATATTTGTAATGCTTATTTATTCTATCTAAAACAGGAAATGTAATTTCTCATTTATACCTAGCTATTACAATTTGAACTAAAATAATAAATTTCTAATCTAGGAAGGAAACCAATATTTCTTACACATTCCCTGCAGAAATATAGAATTAGCATAAGGCAAAGCATAAAAATGTAAAAAAGGAAAGCTAAGGGTTGGTCTTGGAATTAGGATGTGTGCTGAGTATGATGGTAATAAGTATGTAATATGCAAGGGATACAAATGACATAAAATGTTGATTGAGATGCTATGCACATGTGAAAATGATATACTTAGGCTTAAAAAAAAAATGTGCTTTTACATAGTCTAAGTGATATGCTTGGGTCGAAGAAAAAAAAAAAAAAAGTGTAAGATGATCATTGAAACCAACACATCAGAACAAAAGCAGCACCACTAATACAGCTGAAATTGAAGAAAGACAAACAGGTAATATAACCTAACAAGCAAATCCAGAAAACACAAAATGCAAAAAAAAAAAAAGTAAGACCACCAAGTCATCTGGAACTTCATCACAAGAGGACTTCAGCTCGTTGAAGTTCTACAAAAGAGTGGAACATAGTAAGAACTCCAAAGGTTGATGACAGAGGTGTCCATGGGACCGATGAAGATGCACTGAGCAGATCCAAACTTATGCCGGCTCTTCCATTCCAATCACCGTAGTGACGGCATGATGAATGTATAACATCGAATGAGAATGAGCAACACAGGTTGCAAGTCTTTCTTTTTTTTTCAGTAGATCACATGATCAACCAAGAAGGGCAGCATAATGATAATGTCACTATATGCTCCATACAAAAGAATCCCAACGAATTTCAGCACATTAAACTGCTGTAAGCAATCCTGGAAGACCAGAAGTGGATTACCACAGAACAGAAGCAACAGATCTCTCCCACAAAGAATCTTTCCCTTGTGGTATATCACAAAAAAAAAATGGACATAATCCCAATGAAAGAGACGACAGGAAAAAAAATTTGACGATCAACCATAAAGATGATTAATAATTGAAACTGCTTAGATAATGCAGACCAAATAAGATTATCACAAAAGACCAAATACAGAAAGGTCTGAAATGTTTAGTAAGAAAAGGTGCAACCTCCCTATGATCAATGTAATGAAAAAATTTTAACAAATCAAAAGACCAAAATCAGTAGCCTGCCAAACCCAGCAGCAACTCAACCCAAAGTGCCCCAAAATTGGCTCCTCAAAATTTCGGTCTACAGAAAAGACACAAAAGTGCCCCATCAAAAAAAAAAAAAACTTCCGCTCCCTTGAGTCCTACAACAGTCAGCACCCACATGAGGCAGGAATGGTAAATGAAGCAAACAAATGACAAGTGAAGCAATGGATGAGACGGGAGCCTAATAAGAAGATACAGTTATAATGATATTTTTGCTCTTCATGGAAGGTAACAGACACTACTTCGCATTCAAATGCTTTCGCTCCGACCATGGCAACAAGCTCTAGAAACAGCAGAACAAGAACCAACATGAGATGTATACTCATCCGACTAAAAGAAAGCAAGGCCAGTGAAACTCGTTTTTCCAACCCCTTGTAACACTGCACAGGCACAGCTAATCACGAAGCAACAGCCTGTGGTCATCATACACCTAGACCAAGACAATCAAAACTCAAAACAGCTCTACCTCGGGGTGAAGGGAAAAGGCAAGGTCAACAATCATACCAAAGAGATATACCAATTGCCCCCAAACCGACACTAAAATTTTACCTGTTTGCTTATACTATCATATTACCTAAACCAGAAATCTCAACTCAGCAATCATATGCAGAAGACCGATATGCCAGCAGGGGACTAACCAACAGAAGGCTGTCTTTCTACCAGCTGCCCTCTCTACCACGAATCCTTTAAAGCATGATCATAAATATAACACACAGGATTTTCAAATCAACCTCCTGTAACCTTGGAACCCTTGCTTCTATATTCCAGATAATCAACATCAAATTCCTTCCCTACGATTACACTGGCCATAAACCAACAACACCTCAAGATCACCTTATATCAAATAAGAATTGAAACCGGTACCACAATTTGCCACAAAAAAAAAAAAAATCGTGAACAGCAGAGAAGAGGCATCACAATAAAGAACTCAAATCAAACGACTGCGCACTTACTGATTGTTGTCCGACCTGGCCCTTTGCTTCGCCCTCCTCCTGAATCCGGAAAAGCCAAGGAGTGAAGACCGAACCCTAGATGATGGAAGAAAGAAGGAGAACCCTAAATCCAGAGCAAGAAGATTAGAAGACACCCAAACACGTAATGTAGAGGACCACACGGCCCCAAACACGCCTTATCCTCGTAGGGGAGGATGAAAATCTATGATGGAGTAACCCAATTTCAAGGTAAATCCAGTCTGCCTCCACAGCCATGATAACCCAGGTTTTCACAGTGACTTATAATGGGGAATAAAAAAAAATTTAACAGGAATCTCATGACAGAGATGAGCGACTTCCATAGACCCAATTTTCCTTCCACAGCAAATCAGAGGTCCGATTTCCATGGTTAATCAAAGCATCGTTTAACAACTCATATGCAAATACAGAGATATTGCTTCAAACAATGATTTACACGATAATTCCAGATCAGCCAAAGCCCATAGTGAATTTCTAGCGGACAACTAATAGCTGATGTAGAGTGAAATGTGATGCTCCAACTATGACTGGTATGCTACAAAGTGACAATATATTCATCCAGATTCAGCACAGAGAACACAAATTGAATCAAACTTCCTTAATCCATGAAACGGTAGGTTGGGATAAATGAGATCCATGACCAAATATAGGGAATTGCATTTTAACAAATGAATTTAGTCAACGAAAATGAAGAAAATATAACAAATGAAATGAACAAGAGAGATTAGCCGATGGATTTTTAACAAGATACATGATATGCAGTAAGCTATAATGAAAATGACCGAATAATGATGTAATGGCAAACAAGAATCATACATTCTGGAACATGAAATGAAATCTCTCGCACAGGTGGTAATGCCAATAATAAAATAAAAGATGTTGAGGACGTACTGAGTAGCAAGACCATAAAGGATATATGAGAGGCCCAAGGTTATCAACAATAGTTCATCAAAGGAAGGAAAACGAGAAAGAAGAAAGAAATGAAAAGAAAAAAAAAAAAAAACAAATGATGTAGGAATTTCACATTCCGTTTGCTATAGCACAGAGGTGGGTTGACGTTGCACATGCAACTCAACACCCCCAATGGTGCTTTAATAGGACAGATCAGAAACTAAGCAAAAGGATTAAAGGGAAGAGGTTCTTATCGGATGGCTTTATCTTAATCGAAGCAGGGGGAGGAGACGCTGATGAAAATTTGAGGATGCTGTTTTATCTGATCGAATATTGATGCCTCTTCTCTGATTGCTGGGACGATCCACCGATTTTCTTCAATTGATGCAGATGAGAACTGTAATTCCCACACTTATACTCATGTTCGATCAGATGGATTGCTTGAAAACCCTGGGACTGGTGCGACTTCCTTCAGTTGATGGGAAAGAAGACAGAGGAAAGAAAGAAATGGGGAAGAAGAAGAGCCGAAGTGTGGAAGGATAGAAGCTGGATTCTCGATCCCCTTTTCCTTTTGCCTATCCTCTTTATAGAGGAAGAGAGGCTTCTAGAATGTGCGATGCAGTTGGGGATTGATGGCTGAGGGCTGAAGACATCGATCGGAGGGTCATGAAGAGGCTGATGGGGTGGATGGTTGCGTGATCGTGGAGCTTGGGCGAGAGGGGGTGGAAGGAGGAAGGTGAGTTAGGGTTTTCAAAAACCCTGACTCGACCTTTAAACCTTAAAAATTAGTTTTTCCAAAAAGGGGCCTCCTTTTCAGGTTTTTCTAAAAAGGTGGTTAAGGGTGAGTTTTTCGGCAAAATCTAAAAAAACACGTAGTTTTTCCTAATTTCTTTGGTTTTTTTTGCATGATTTTTTCCATTTTTTTGTATTTTTGGAACAGAATCTAAGTTTTTTACACGAAAACAAAGATTAAACACTAATTTTTTTGTATTTTTCTGAGAAATATTTACAAGAGTATTTTTCTGAGAATTTCAGAGCATTTTGGGGAAATTTCTTCAGAAGAATGGGTTTGGATCCAAGTTTTGAGAAAACATTCGAGTTTTAAACCTCGATTTGAGGACTATAATACGATGGATCCAAACGGATACCGGACGAAGTGTCTGAGCTTTTCAAAAAGTTATTTTTGATAATTTTGAGAATTTGATTTAAAATTGGATAATGAAGCTCAGATTCGGATTTTGATGTAGATCCGGATCCGAAATTGAGCCAGATATGTAAAATGAATTTAATTTCAACAAAATTTGAGAAACAGAATGGAATTTAGATTTAAAACTGACTCAATTACCCAGAAAATGGGGGCAAAGGGCAAAACGGGGATATTTACAACATTTTGAAAAATTTGGGGTGTTCACAGATGCCCCTCTTTGCTACTAAGCCGGTTGAAAGCCGAGCTTAGTGGCAAAGAAACACTCCAAATTTTGAAAAATGTCTCAGTTAGCCAACCTGAACTGGGTGTGGAAGAATTTATTTTTTTTAAAACATGACTTTTCAGGTTTAAGACCTTATCCCGAATGGTCCTGGGGGGATGAAATCCTCGACAATGATACGACTGAATGATAGAAATGAGGAAATCGTGATGGGACTTTGGGTGAAAATCCCAGGGATGGTGAAAGATAAGAATTTTGATCAAGTTTCATGGGTGAGATAAGATCAGCCCTTTGGAATGACTCAGGTTTAGCCCTTAACCTGGATGGGACGAAGATAGATCAGGATAATTTGGATGGGAAAAGGAAACATAAACGGACCTTGATGGGACATTTTTTAGGGAAATGCCTCATGAGATGAAACTCAAGGAAAATCCTTTCCTGGATGGATGCATAAAGAGCACGGATTCCTTTGTGGGGAAATCAATGATGGGACGGGAAGGATTACTTTGCCTAAACGAAGCTCAGGTTTAACCCAAACCTGAAAGGAAGGTATCTCGTGGAGCGAGGTTCAGGCTTCACCCTTATCCTGAGAGGGACGACCATACAGAATCTTTGAGTGAAGAAACCGTGATGGGACAACAAATGCATCGCCGAAGCGAGATTCAGGTTTTAACCCTTGACCTGAGTGGGGGATGATGCAGAATCTTCGAATGGAGAAACCGTGATGGAACTAGAAAGGACATCTAGTCGGAAATGGGACTCAGGTTTAACCCTAACCTGAACGGAAGGTATCTCGCGAAGTGAGGTTCAGGCTTAACCCTTAACCTGAAAGGGACGATGATACGGAATCCTCGGATGAAGAAACCATGATGGGGCCTTCGGAATTTGGACGAACAAATCCAGAAGGGGTTTGCGAGAAGAGAAAATCAAGGGATTCCCTAAAGCTTGAAAAGGAGATGATCTGGGGCATCTCATTGCTGAGGCTAAAATCAGCTTTCTAAAAACAGATGACCTCTCGCAGAAGTTTTGGGTGGTACCTCAAGGAGCGAGGTAACAGGTTTAATCCTTAGCCTGAATGGATACAGAATCCTCGAGGAGCGAGGAAAACTGCGATGGGTCTCTAGACTTTGCACAACAAGTCCACGAGGGGTTTTTGCAAAAGAATGAAAATGGGGGTCCCTAAAGCTTGGAAAAGGGGTTGTTCTTGGGTGCCTCATTGCTGAGACTGAAAATAGCTTTTGACAATAACAGATCTTTTGCAAAAAGTTCAGGTTTAACCCTTATCCTGAGCGGGAACTGTCTATGGTGGGACAGTGGGGAGCACAGGGAAGTGTGCGGATCCGGGAGCACTCAGATCAGACGGAAGGAAAAGACTTTTCAGTCCTAAGGAGGGATGACGTCAGGATATGTCAAAACGATCATCAAGTTCACACTTCATGTTGGGATAATTAGAAAATATTGCCAATAAAATGCCAAAAATTGTAGTTGATTCAGAATGATTGAATTGTGCTCATGTGTGAAGATATCACCTCTTTCTACCTAGAGTATTAGCTTCAATTGGGCTAACTCTGTAGATTTTGAGATCTAAAATTCAAATTTGTTGCTGTTGAGTTTCCTCAAGGAAGATATCAATTTCCCTAATATGAAAAGAAGAGGAAACATTCTTAGCTTCATAAAAGCAATTAAGTGAAAAGACATTGATAAAGAATTTTACATAGATAAAGATGATTCTTGACAGTTTCGGGCAGTTTGATATCCTGGGCATTTCCCATGATGATCTGTTTGCACTCTTTTTGAACCATGGATCTTTTCTGGGTTCTTTTACATCCTCCTTCATTTTGGAGATGTCCTGACTTTTCTCTCTTTTTCGAGGAAGGGTACGTCACAAACTCCTTCATCTTGGAGATGCTCCGATCCTTCTTTTTCTTTCTCAGGGATTATGACATTGGTTCTTGGGTTGAAATCTCTAAATGATAGCAGAAATCAAATATCTTTTAGGGTTTGTCGGTAGGCTCATCGCATACGCCTTTATCTCGACGGTGATCCGAACTTTCCCTGGAAGGATCCGTCACAAACTCCGTCATCTTGGAGATGTTTCAAATCTTCTTTGGCCCCGGGGGTCCACTCGCTTAATTCGCCTTCATCTTGACGACAATTGAGAGATCCCTTTTGCGGATATTTGATTGCAGCTTAGCCTGGATGACTGAGGATATATGGATTGGGTAGGTTCTTTTTACTGCCCAGGATATTTCCACTGTCTTACCGCCAAAAGAATAATCTTTAAGAATGCGCCACTGCTATGATTAATATCAGTTCACTTATGGCTTTTCAACACCATTGAATTTTCCTTTGCCGGTCATATCGAAGATTTTTCTTCATCCCCTTGGCCGATCAACAGAACAGCTCGAATTTAGTTCTTATTTCACAAAAGTCTTGCTCTTTTGGAAATAATACTAAAGGTAGTTTGAGGTAATTCTTTTGTGCGATGAAAATTTTGAGATCAACAATGACTTTTGATAGCAAATTGGCAACGTATTCTAAAAAAATCCTTGACGAAGGTTGCTTGACATCGAGCCGACACATCCATGACAAAATTCTCCTCTCTTTTTCCCCAAAAAGAGAGACTCAGGCTTAAGCCCTTACCTGAATGGGAAGTTGGGAATACTCCTCTCTTCCCTGAAAGAGGAGGTGTTTGCAAAATGGAACTTTCGAAGAGAAATTAAGTTTTCATCAAAACTCCCTATCTCTAGGCTTCTCTTATGGAAAGGTGGCCGAAAAACAAAATTGAGAAAGTATCACAGAGGAACGAGTCCATCACACTCTCCCTAGAAGAGGGTCCTCTGTGAAGGGGTTGGCCAAGGATGGTAAAAACAGGGGCCACAAAAGAAACGAGCTTTCGTCGAAGCTCTCCCTGGAAAAAGGGTTCTCTCGTGTAAAGTTGGTTGTTGTTTTGCAAACTATTCGCGAAGAAAACGAGTCCCTTCAAACTCTCCCTGAAAGAGGGTTCTTGCGAACGAAAGATGGTTGCGTGCGAAAGGAACGAGCTCCCTCGAACTCTCCCTGAAGAGGGTCCTTCGCAAGAAAAGATTGATTTTTGATGAAATGATAACCCGAAGGTCGAAATTGAGAATTTATAGCTTGAAATGATGATGCTTGGTTAGCACAAAGACTGAACCTGGAGGGCCAATTGATTAGTCAGCCAAATACTAGCACGAGCACTAGATGTGCCAGCACGAGCACTGGATTTCAAAAAGAAAGCCCCAGTACGAGCGCTGGGTTTTTGAAAAATGCGCACCAGTACGAGCACTGGATTTTCGAAATGCACACCAGCATGAGCACCGGGTTTTCGAAATGCCCATCAGCACGAGCACTGGATGGTTCAATAGGAGAATTTGAAAAATGAGACCGACATTCAAAGATACTTGAGAATTAAGCGAGAATAATTGCCGGTGTTTCAGGATTATCCCTTATCCTGAAGGGGAAATGATGAGTGATGAGTAAAAACTCAAATTCACAATAACTTGTCCAATACGAGCATTGGATTCAAAGGAAGTTCAAGTCGGAACTTGAAACTTCAAAAAGATGAGAATATACAAAAAAAAAAAAAAAAAAGGAAAATCTGAGTCGGAACCCGGTTTTTAAATATGAGAAAATGAATGAGAATTGAGTTTGAAAACTCGCATTCCCAAAGCCGTGAATTGTCCAACACGAGCATTGGATTCAAAAGGAAGTTCAAGTCGGAACTTGAGACTTCAAAAATAAGAATATATAAAAAGAACAATCTGAGTCGGAACCCGGTTTTTAAATATAAGAGAATGAATGAGAATTGAATTTGGAAACTCGCATTCTCAACACAACAATTTGTCCAACACGAGCATTGGATTCAAAAGAAAGTTCAAGTCGGAACTTGAGACTTCAGAAATGAGAATATATATAAAAGAAGGAAAATCCGAGTCGGAACCCGGTTTTTAATACAAGAAAGAAAGTGAGAATCGAGTTCGAAAACTCGATTTTTCAAAACAAAGAATTATCCAACACGAGCGTTGGATTTAAAAGGAAGTTCAAGTCGGAACTTGAGACTTCAAGAATGAGAATATATATATAAAAGAAAGAAAATCCGAGTCGAAACCCAGTTTTTAATACAAGAAAGAAAGCGAGAATCGGGTTCGAAAACTCGAATCCTCAAAACAAAGAATTGTCCAACACGAGCGTTGGATTCAAAAGGAAGTTCAAGTCGGAACTTGAGACTTTAAAAATGAGAATATATATATAAAAGAAAGAAAATCCGAGTCGGAACCCAGTTTTTAATACAAGAAAGAAAGCGATCGGGTTCGAAAACTCGAATCCTCAAAACAAAGAATTGTCCAACACGAGCGTTGGATTCAAAAGGAAGTTCAAGTCGGAACTTGAAACTTTAAAAATGAGAATATATATATAAAAGAAAGAAAATCCGAGTCGGAACTCAGTTTTTAATACAAGAAAGAAAGCGAGAATCGGGTTCGAAAACTCGAATCCTCAAAACAAAGAATTGTCCAACACGAGCGTTGGATTCAAAAGGAAGTTCAACTCGGAACTTGAAACTTTAAAAATGAAAATATGCAAGAAGGAAAATCCGAGTCGGAACCCGGTTTTTTTTAAATATAAGAAAGAAAGTGAGAATCGGGTTCGAAAGCTCGAATTCTCAAAACAAATGAATTGTCCAACACGAGCGTTGGATTTAAAAGGAAGTTCAAGTCGGAACTTGAAACTTCAAAAAAAAAATGAGAATATACAAAAGGAAAATCTGAGTCGGAACCCAGATGAGAAGGAGATAATTCTTATCCAAGAGTCGGATTTTAGAAGAATTGACAAAATGCATGAATAGGTTCCGACGATTACAAAGATTTATTCAAGATTCTTGACCCAAGATGGTCTGAATTTTGATGACTTCAGGATTTTCCCTTATCCTGAAGAGGAGAATGAATAAAAGATTATTATGAATTGAAGAGTTTATGGGAAGTAACTCAGGTTTTAACCCTTAACCTGAAAGGGATGCAAAATAAAAGATCGATAAAATTTAAAAGTTTGATAAAAACTTGATAAAAACTTGACAAAATGATAAAACAAATCGATGAAGATTCAATTAAATCAGAAAATGAAGTAGATGTAATTTAAAAATAGATCAACTGAAAGATTGACAAGTTTTTCAGAGAGAGAGTTCGTCTAATCCTGCCTGCATATGACGGAGGAAGACATATATAGATCAAAAATAAAAATGCCCCAGTATCAGGGAGAAGATATGATAATTTAATAGAAAAATCGTCGCTTTATTGAGAGAGATTCTTTTGAAGAGTACAAAAGGCTAGGAATTTAAGTGTAAAATCTCTTCAAATGTAAAGCATTAATAGGATCTGGCAATTCCGCTCCATCTGCATTGATCAGACGATAGGAATTACGGGGCAATGCTTCCTTAACCACATAAGGGCCTTCCCAATTGGGTGACCACTTGCCTTTCGGCCGGTGCTTGAGATGAGCCGTCGATCTGAGCACAAGATCATTAACTCGAAACCTTCTCTCAATGACTGACTTGGCGTAGTGTCTAGCTATCCTCCGACGATAGGCTTGAGCGTGCTCTGCTGCCTTGAGTCTTTTCTCGTCTAGTAGATCAAGCTGTATCAATCTCTGTTGCTGATACTGATCAAGCGGAAGTTCAATGAGTGACGCAAACCTAAGTGTGGGCTTCTGAACATGTAGAGGTAACACCACCTCCGTCCCATAGACGAGCTCTGAAGGAGTGGCATTTGTTGGGGTCCAAATAGTGGTTCGATATGCCCAAAGTGCATCGTGCATCTTCTCGTGCCAATCGCGGCCTGTTTCCACAGTTCTTTCGAGAATGCGGATCAAAATCTTGTTGGTGGCCTCTGCCTGGCCGTTTCCTTGAGGGTAATAAGGAGCTGAAAAGTGGTGATGAATCCTGAACTTCGAGCAGAAGGTCTTCATCCTCTCATTCTTAAAGTGACTGCCATTATCAGACACAATGTCACGTGGGACGCCGAATCGGCAAAGAAGATTTTTATGAATAAATGAAACCACATGTCGGCCTTCTACTGTTCGCAGAGTTACAACCTCGACCCATTTGGTGAAGTATTCTGTAGCTGCGAGGAAGTATCTGTGACCATTAGATGCTGAAGGAGTGATGGGACCCACCACGTCGAAGGCCCACATCGAAAAGGGCCAAGGAGAAACCACAGACTGCAAGTAAGCGGCAGGCGCATGAATGGAAGGTGCGTGCATCTGACATTTGACGCACTTCCTCACAAATCGATGGCAATCTTGCTGCATGGTTTTCCAGTAATATCCTGCCCGGATAATCTGCTTGACGAGCGTTTGATAGCCTACGTGGCCACCACAAATTCCCTCGTGTGCCTCTTGGACAACTTCCATGGCTTCGCCCTCATCTAAGCATCTGGCATACTCGGAACTGAACCCACGACGGTAGAGGGTATTGGCAAGGATGAAATAACGGGCTGACATGCGTTGGATTGCACGTTGCTCCCTTCTTGGCATGTCTAGTGGAAATTCACCAGTTTCGATAAAGCTTTTGATGTCTTGGTACCAAGGCTTCTCCTTTTGAGCGGCTTGGTTTACTTGCTCAACTGGAATGTAGGCAGGTTGATCAAGTCTGCCGATCTCGAAGGAACGACAGGACTCACTATCTTTAAATGACAAAATAGAGCCCAAACAGGCCAGGCCATCAGCTATATGATTATATTCCCTCTTGACATGATTGAGCTGAAATCCTTCAAAATCGCATATGAGAGCTAAAGCGATCTTTTGATAGGGAATTAACTTTGAGTCCTTTACTTGCCATTCTGCATTAACTTGGCTAACAACAAGCAATGAATCGCCAAAGGCATGTACTCTCTTGACATCAAAGTCTTGCAAAATCTTGAGGCCTTGTATTAGAGCTTCATACTCGGCCATGTTGTGAGTACAATGAAAATTGAGCTTGAGGGAATAAGGGAGCATCTCCTTTTCAGGAGTGATCAACAAGATCCCAATCCCTATACCAGACATATTCCTAGCTCCATCAAAGAATAGAGTCCAGACCGGAGATTCTCGGATGTTACAGATGCGATCGTCGGGAAAATCATCTTCTGCCTTGATCTCTTCTGCCAACGGGAAATCTGCCAACTGATCTGCGATGGACTGACCCTTGACTGATTTCTGAGAAACGTACTCCAAATCATACTGCATCAAGAGGACTTGCCATTTCGCAATCCGTCCAGTAAGGAAAGGCTGCTCAAGGATGTACTTGAGGGGGTTGAGTCTTGACAGGATCTTGATTTCTGATGCCATTAGATAATGCCTTAGCTTCTGACACATCCACACTAAGGCTAGACATGTCTTCTCCATCTGAGAATATCTCTTCTCGTAATCGATGAAGGTCTTGCTGATGTAGTAGATGCATGCTCTATCCGGCTGCCTTCCTCGTACTGTGCAAGAAATCCGCCACAAGCATTGTGGTTGACAGAAATATATAAGAGCAGCGGCTTTCCGAGTTCTGGTGGCTTCAGAACAGGTGGATTGAGGAGATATTTTTTGATGCGCTCAAATGAGAGTTGACATTCTGATCCCCATTCAAATTTCACTTCTTTTCTTAGCAAGTGATTGAAGGGCTCGCATCTCATGGCCAAATTTGAGATGAAACGTCGAATAGACTGAATGCGCCCCTGAAGGCTCCTTAATTCTTTGAGGTTGGTGGGAGGCGGCATGTCGATGATTGCCTTAGCTTTGGCCGGATCCACCTCTATGCCTTTCTTGCTGATCATGTAGCCAAGCAGCTTGCCTGACTCTACCCCGAAGACACATTTCTGCGGATTGAGTCGCAATTTGTAGAGGATAAGTCTTTCAAAGACTTGGCCGAGAGCATCGAGATGATCCTCTCCTTCTTTAGATTTGACGAGGATGTCATCCACGTAGGCATCCATGTTCTTGTGCATCTGATCATGAAAGATTACTGCCATAGCGCTCTGATAGGTTGCCCCTGCGTTCTTGAGTCCAAACGGCATGACTGTATAGCAAAAGGTGCCCCAAGGCGTGGTAAAAGAAGTTTTGGATTGGTCACGAGCGGCCAATTTGATTTGATTGTAGCCCGAGTATCCATCCATGAAGGAGAACATGGCATGGCCTGCCGTGCTATCGATCAGAAGATCGATGTTGGGGAGTGGATAATCATCTTTTGGGGTGGCTTTGTTCAGATCTCTGAAGTCAATACAAATCCGAACTTTGCCATTCTTTTTGGGGACTGCCACAATGTTTGCCAACCAGTCTGGATACTCAATGGTCCGAATGAATCCTGCCTTTAACAACTCCTCAAGTCCTTCTTTAACTTGTGGTGCTACTCGAGGATCCATTTTTCTGAGTTTCTGCTTGATTGGTTTGCAATCTGGCTTCAACACAAGGCGATGCTCGACTAACTTGGAGTCTAAACCTGGCATATCCTCATAAGTCCAAGCGAAGACTTCCTGATGCTGTTTGAGGAAGTAGATGAGCCTTTCCTTCTCATCTGAACTTAAACTGGAACCAATTTTGAGGATTTTTGGATCATCTTCTGAACCAATATTGACATCCTCCGTTGGATCTTGAACCAATGGCAATGGTTCATCCTGCTTCGGAATGCTGGCAAATTCTGGCAAATCTTGAATTGCTGGATCGAACTCTGCTATTTCTCTGATTTGCCCTGTCACTTTGCTGACTTCTGCCCCTGCCTTTGTCTTGCATGTTCTGGCCGGTTTATTTTGAAAAAGGTTGGTATTGATAACGAGCTTTTTGAACGATTTAGGAGCCATGATTCTGGCAAAACCTGACAGTAAAAAGAAAGCCTTTGAGAAGAAGAGGTAAGATATTTTAAAAATAGCCTTTTGCACAGAAACAGAGAGCGACAGAATAGACGAGGATATAAGGAAAGAATTTGTGTATGCCAAGATGAACAGAGAAAACAAACTTTTCATTGATTAAGTAAACTTTGATATTTACAAGTGATTGTTTGAAGGAAAGAAAGAAACTGGGGCGGATCTTGCCCTTACAAGATAACATAGCGAAAGAAAATAGAAAAACACTGGCATTGTCCTTATCACTGGGCTCCCTTGACGAAGATAATGCGCTTGCCGGATGACTGACCCGTAAAACCCAAGCCGGTACCGGTGACATGCTGATCGGGGACAATTGGCTCCAGGATGCCGTCTTCATTTCTACCCAAACCCCTGAAGGGCTGATAACCGTGCTTTATTAGAAGATCAAATCCTTTCCTTGTTTTTGAGAACTGAGGAAAAAGCGGATGATCCTGAAAGGAGGTGCAGTCGAGGCGTCCTCCTAGCTTGAAGAAGCGAGGTCCCTGCCACTGAACAACTGCGGTGACATTTTCTGTTGGCTGGATTTCTTTTAAATTTAGCATATCCAGACTTTCACTCAGATCAATCTCTTCGGCTTCCCGGATGCTCGGGATGTCGGCAGTGAAAGTGGGACGGGGAATCATCGGCTGCGGGAGTCGTTCTTCCGGATCCTCTCCTAGGACCGTAGTGATCATGCCCCCCTTTGACCATTTGATACACTGGTGCAGGGTTGATGGGACCGCATTAGCATTGTGGATCCAGGTGCGCCCCAGCAACAGATTGTATGTTGGCGGTACATTGACCACATGGAAGAGTACAGTATGCACCGAATAGTTGATAAAAATTTTGAGAAATATCTTCCCCTTGGCTGTCTGCCCATGGTTATCAAAACCGTAGATCGTGATCGGATCCGGGGTGTATTCCTCTTCTTTTAGGCCCAATGCCTTGGCTGTCATCTCTGGACAGATATTGAGGCTGCTACCTCCATCAACGAGTACATGAGGGACTGTCATGCCCCTGGTCCGCACTACTATGTATAGGGCATTGTTGTGAAACGAATGAGGCTTTGGCAAATCCTCATCAGAAAAAGTGATTGGTGCATTTGTCATGGCCTGATTGACGATCTGAGCCATATCTTGCGGAGTCGTGCTAGGCTTAACTTTGATCTTTCTGAGCAGATCTTCTAGCACTTGCTGGTGCTCAGATGAAGCGTGAGTCAGATCCAAGATAGAGATGTTGGATAATGCAGTAATCGACTTCTGAACTGACCCTGAAGCCACTTCTTTCTTCGAAGCTGCCTTGATAAAGCGCTTCGGGATCCTGGGGACCACTTTGGTAATTTCTGTTGCTGCCTTTGTTGATTTATTGGAAGGTGGGATGACATCCGCCCTCTTGACGGATGACTGTGCCTGGCGAAGGACTAGGACCTGATGTTGATCCTGAATGTCCTGTCTAGAACATGGTTGGATACTGTCTTGCAAAGAGAATGCTTGCTCTGAGATGACCGAAGCTGAGTGCTTAGGGAATGGTTTGGACAAGACTTCTGGCTGCTGCTCATCCTCGTCCTCAATTAACATGTTCTTGTCAATACAATCTTGAATGATGTTTTTGAGGACAAAACAGTGCTCGGTGTCGTGTCCGACAGTCCGATGAAACTTGCAAAATTTATCAGTCCATTTACCCATAGCGACGGGAGGATCGGCCACCTTGGGAAGTTTGATCATTCTTTTCGACATCATATATTCTAAGATGTCTTCGCGGGACTGCTCTAAGGCTGAAAATTCCCGATCATAACTCCAACCTTCGTGCTTCGGCTTTTCTGGCTTCCTCGTTTCTGGCTGGGGTGCTGACTGAACAGGCTGCGGCTTAATAAATTTTCCCTTCTGGGCTGCTGAGTTTGCTCTTTCGGCCCTAGGATGCCCTGAGTTCTTGTTGCGACCCTTCTTGCTTTTCTTTTTGCCGGAACCATTGCTGCCCTGATCTGTCAATCCTGAGGCATAGGCGACGTGCGCCTTTTTCTTTTGATCAGGATTTCCTCTGACAAAAGGATATCCTTCGTATAGACCATTGTCCAGGCCGGTCTCGAGCCACTCGGCTCTCTCAATCAATTTGATGAATGACTTGGCAGGCGAAGTGGAAATGAGGTTCCTCAAAGGCTGAGCGAAATTATTCAGAATAATCTGCAAGGCATGCTCCTCCGGGATGGGGACCTTCATTCTGTTACAATTGCTCCTCCACCTGTGGATGAACTCACTGGCTTTCTCATTCTCCATCTGTTTTAAATTGTACAGATGATTGAGGGTTGGTGAGGCTTCAATATTGAACATGAAGCGTTCTATGAACAAATTCACAACTTTATCGAACTCTCTTAGTTCGATAGGGTTAATGTGGTCTGCATACCACCTGGCCGCTACCCCTTCTAAGCTGCGAGGAAAGCAGATGAATAACGCCCGATTATTTTTTCTGAAACGGCCGCATTCGGCATAAAAGGTGGCCAAATGAGCCTTGGGGTTGCTGGTTCCATCGAATTTAAGGAATTTTCGAGGGAGATTCTCCAGATTGTCATCCCCGTCCAGGCCATGGTAAAAATCTTCACCGGAGTAGGTCTGCTTGCCCTTGCTTTTAGCTTGAATATCCTTGATGGCCCGATTCATTTCTTTCATTTGCTCCTGCATCGGGTCATTAGTTGGAACGGGCTTGTTGATTGATTCGGGCTCTGCAGTGGTCTTTGCAAACTGCGGTGGAGGATTCTGATAGACAAGCTGCTCTTCCTCTTCCGATTCCTCAACTGATTCTGTTTCCTCGGAAGTGGTGTCGGGCTGTACTTGCTTTCTAACAATCCTAACTGGTTTCTTTACAACCTTCTTCTTTGGCTTGCTTTTTTGAACAACTTCTTTCTGACTGGCCTCGGCCTGCTCCGCCATCATTTTGGTCATCATTCTTTTAAACAGATTATACATGGCTGGATCGATATCATCTGTTTGATTCTGATTTTGTCCTCTGACTGATTTGGGAGAATCTATCCCTGCAGCCTCGCTGTCGCTGTGTTGAGGAACTGTTTCTTTTCCTGCCCTTGTTACGACCATTTTGACAATGCCAATGATTTCTGCAGAATAAGGGAATGGTTAGAGCACGAAAGATCTTTTTGAAAACACGATCTTTGAGAAAAAGATGAGAATGAAGGTATTTGATAGACAATTAGACAGATTATCCCATCACCAGGGATCAGGTCATCACAAAGCTTGCGATAATTGCATTACCATTCTGTGATAACGAGGAAAAATGCACCTTATTACCTAGGCGAGGTCGTCTATCATGATAAGAGATATTTACAGAAGAAACGGAAGGAAACGTCTCATTTATTAGGGATGAGATATAAAAGAATCATTTGGCAAAAAGAGTTTTTTAACAGAACAAAAAGTTGTATTTTATTGATGACAAATTCAAATACAAAGAGAAGGTGGGCACACAATTCGCCACCATTCCCGATATTCAGAAGATACATTGGGCCCAGGAAATATTGACAAAGGAATGAAGGAGTCCCAAGTGTATTTGGCTACATGGTATGCCCCAGACCACTGATCCGACTGTAGACCGAATTCTGGCATGCTGCCGGTTGGGAAGCGAATGTTGGCTCGAACCTGCCGCTGCGAGAACTGTCTGAGACATCTCTCTGGCTGATAGTCGACACAGAAGAAAGGACCAAGCAATCTGTAGCGTCTGTTACGAGCATAAGTGTATCGAGGAACGGTCTCTTTTCTGTCGAAGAAGTCCCAAATGATCTCCTCCTGATGCAGTTTCTCGATCAAAGCTCGGTACTGAATGGCTGACTTTGGCTGCTTACTGCTGAATCTGAAAGAGCTGGCTTTTGATGGTACATGTCGCAGAAACCATGACTGCAAGGCATACGTGCATCCTTCCACCAGAATGGTCTCTCCGAGGGCAAAACGTGCTAAACCTCTGTAGAGAAAGGCTAGAGCTGCCATGGATACTGAAAGCTGACGGGTCTGCTTGCTCCCCCATCTTCGGAAGAGTTGGGCGACTCTGACATCGATAAAATTCTGACCATCCTGAAAGAACGCTAGTCCCACTGTGCATAGGACCATGGCGTGCTGAATCCTTTCTTTCGCTGCTCGAGACAGAGTGTCAATTTCCTCGTAGGCTCCATACTTGCGATAGAGTCCAAACAGGTCGATGAACTGACTTCCGTTGATCTCAGTGAGAGGCCAAGATCTGCTCCCTGTAGCTCTGGCTAATGCTTCTCGAACATCTATCCCCTTGACGTTGATTAGGAACTGCTGTTCGACCGGATCATCTGGCTGACCAGCTGGCTCTGGCAATCCCATAATATCACTGAATTCGTCCATTAGTAGAGTCATCTCTCCCCAAGGAAACCAGAATGTGCAGGTACGCGGATTCCATCTCTCTGCCATAGCCTGAATTAGACTGCCGTTGATGGTTCGCTTGCCAACTGCCGATGCCATCTCCAATCCACAGTCATCCAAATGGTCTGGGAACATACGCGAGAAGGTGGCGAACTAGGAATAGTACCACCGAGGGAAGAAGGTACGAGACTGGATAACCCGATGATCTGGGGTTCCATCCCTTACTTGATAGAAGATATGATCCCTGGGAAAGATAGCATCGGGAGATTCTGATGCCATCGGAGTGATACTGGAGCAAAAGGGAGGAAAAGAGTCAGATAGAATGCAGGACTTACGGATAGACTTTTGATGATGGAAAAAAAGGATAGACACAAATCCTGGAAATTTTTGATGGATCAAGGGGCTCAGAAAAAAAAAAAAAAAGACTTTCCAGGGTTTTTTAAGGAAAATTCTGACACAAAAGAAAAAAGAATGTAGGTAAAAGGAAAAGTATACACCTGGTGTTTTTGGAAAATAGAGGAAAAGTTTTGAATAGTACTTCCAGGGTTTGAAAGAGGTTGATATACATAGGGGAACACAAGGAAAACATCGCATAATCATATCTGCACAAACAAGGATGCGTACACAACATTCCCTAAAGGCTGACTCTATATGCAATATTTGAAATAGCTTGCAGGACCTTAATCCTAACTCTATGGTTCAGATCATCTGATTCCAATCAAGGTATGCCGATATACTCAAGCCGAAGCACGAAGTACGTGGCATATAAGATATTTCTCCGGTTCTAAGGTAAGGCTTCCCAACATCCTTGAGCACCTACCGATATACCTCGGACTATGGCCCTTAGGTACGTGGTAGGGGGGCGCGAACCCAAATAAGTGGTCCAGTTGTGAGGCTCTCTCCCAAACTATGGTTCAGTGAGACAGCCCAGCAACGTGAAGACCAGGACAATATAGGTAAGGTTGTTTTTTCAAAAATATGATCAACATGCAATAAAATCAGAAGGCTCTAATGCAAGTCCTAAAGAGATAGATTTTAAATGAAAAGAAGCATACACTTGCATACATTGTTTGCATTCAATCCCTAGAATTGAGGAGAGTTGTATTTAAGACCTAAGTCTAATGTGAGCATGGAATAATCTCCTCAATATAGTCCTACCAAACCATACTTAGATCCTATATGCAATGATGTCAGCTTAGGACAGAGTCTAGGCTCCTAAGGTTTGCATGGAAAATGTAGCTGACATATGTTAGAATAAAGACTTAGATTATATAAAAGCAAAGCAAAGGCATCAAATTCGACCAGATGGAGACGAGTCCCATCACGGTCGCCAAAACTGTGATCATCGCAAAATTTTTCCTCTCTTGTGAGTTTCTCTCTCTTCCTTCTCTTTCCCTTTTTTTCTAACCTCTATTTTCCTCCTTTTTGAAGGGAGAAAAATAAAAGAGAGAAAAGAAGAGAGAGAAGAGAAAAGAAAGAAAGAGAGAGAGAAGAGGAACTCTTTTGCGGGTTTTCACTTGACCTTTATTTGAAAATATTTAGGAAATTACTCGCCTCCGTTTTTTAAAATATTTGCGGGAAAAAGGGAGAGACGGGATTCGCTCGTCGGTACGAGGTTCGACCGTTCCTGGCGCCTTTACCAGGGGTAATCGAACCAAGGATCGAATCTATGCCTTTTGCTTTGCCTAAATATAACCTAAGAATTTATTCTAAAGATCTAAATGCACAAAGAAGCATGCTTGTGCGATGCAAGAATGTATGCTCTTTTGAAAATTGATTTAGAAATTTCCAAGTATTCTGAGATGAACTTGGTAAAGGGATGAAGAAATGGTTTTAGAACTTGAGATAGATCAGAGGAGTTCTAAGTTTTTGAAGTAAATCAGGATCGGAAGAATAAATGAGAAAGAATGACTTGAAGCTTTGAAATGAAATGAAATGAATTTTCAAAGTCAGAAATGGATTTTGAATTTGAACTTGAATTTAGGAAAGGAAATGAATACTTAAGATGGAATTGAATTTAGATTTTTAAGTTTGGAATGGATCCGAGATAATCAAATTGTATTTAAGGATAGAAATGGATTTAGGGAGTTTAGATAAGATCTGAAAATGGGATTGGATCTGAAATCTAGAATTGGGAATGGAATTGGATCTAAAGATGGATTTAAGATCTGAGATCTGATATAAAATTGGGTTCTGGATCCTAAGGTGGATTTGGATCTGAAGTGTGAGATCCAAAGTGGAATTGGATTCTGGATCCTAAAATGAAACTAGATCTTAAATCTGAGATCCAATGTAGAGTTGGACTCTGGACCCTAAGATGGATTTGGATCTGAAGTCTGAGATCCAAATGCGAAATTGTATTCTGGATCCTAAGGAGGAATTGGATCTGAAGTCTGAGATCCAATGTAGAGTGTTGAATACTATGTTGAATATTGGATCCTAAAATGGATTTGGAGTTAAATTCAGAAGATGAATCGAGAACTTCCAAGTTTAAATTGAACTTGAAACATGAAATTTAATATTTGAATCTTGAATATACAAATGAATTTCAAAGTCAAATTAGACCTTGAATTTTTTTGAAGTTTGAATTTGAAATATAGAAGATAAAGGGAATCTCAAAGTTAAATTGAACTTTGGATTGGATTTGGAGTATTTGAATATAAATGAATTTGGAATTTCAAAGTCAAATTGAACTTTGAAATCCGATTTGAATTTTGAATATAAAGTGAATTTGAAATCTCAAAGTTAAATTGGACTCTGAGATGGAAAATGAAATAGAATTTGAAAAAGATGAACAGGATTTGAAGATTTGATTGAAGAAGATATTTACATCACTTGGAGTTTTGAAAAGGTAATTTTGAAATATGATGCAGTTCTATCCTAAATTATGAATGATTCAAAAAGAATTTTGAAATTGGATTTTGAAAAGCTATTTTATTCTTTGGATGAATTAAAATAAGATTGAGGATATAATACATCCTTGACTATGGTCATTGAATGTATTATATAATAATCTATATTTAAATTCAGGTGAAGAATAAAATACATTTTGGTGCTTTTATAGAGTTTAAAATGAAATTAACTCTCAATATACCCTGACTATGGCCATTGGTATATATATTGAATTAATTATAAGTTAAACTCTAATAAAAGAAGAAAATATTTGAGTAAATATGATGAATTTTGAAAATGGATCCAGTATGGGTCCAGTGTTATTCCATAAAAGATGAAAACCCTAAGTTTTGTTCACATCCTGACTATGGCCATTGATGCGAATCATCAACTTAAGATTAATCACCTCTTATTAGAATGGTGCACGTGCCATTCGTGTTGCCATCTGTGAGAATTTGAGAGATAAAGGAAAAAGGTATGAAGAATAAGTATTTTTATGATATTTGTAATGCTTATTTATTCTATCTAAAACAGGAAATGTAATTTCTCATTTATACCTAGCTATTACAATTTGAACTAAAATAATAAATTTCTAATCTAGGAAGGAAACCAATATTTCTTACACATTCCCTGCAGAAATATAGAATTAGCATAAGGCAAAGCATAAAAATGTAAAAAAGGAAAGCTAAGGGTTGGTCTTGGAATTAGGATGTGTGCTGAGTATGATGGTAATAAGTATGTAATATGCAAGGGATACAAATGACATAAAATGTTGATTGAGATGCTATGCACATGTGAAAATGATATACTTAGGCTTAAAAAAAAAAATGTGCTTTTACATAGTCTAAGTGATATGCTTGGGTCGAAGAAAAAAAAAAAAAAAAGTGTAAGATGATCATTGAAACCAACACATCAGAACAAAAGCAGCACCACTAATACAGCTGAAATTGAAGAAAGACAAACAGGTAATATAACCTAACAAGCAAATCCAGAAAACACAAAATGCAAAAAAAAAAAAGTAAGACCACCAAGTCATCTGGAACTTCATCACAAGAGGACTTCAGCTCGTTGAAGTTCTACAAAAGAGTGGAACATAGTAAGAAGTCCAAAGGTTGATGACAGAGGTGTCCATGGGACCGATGAAGATGCACTGAGCAGATCCAAACTTATGCCGGCTCTTCCATTCCAATCACCTTAGTGACGGCATGATGAATGTATAACATCGAATGAGAATGAGCAACACAGGTTGCAAGTCTTTCTTTTTTTTTCAGTAGATCACATGATCAACCAAGAAGGGCAGCATAATGATAATGTCACTATATGCTCCATACAAAAGAATCCCAACGAATTTCAGCACATTAAACTACTGTAAGCAATCCTGGAAGACCAGAAGTGGATTACCACAGAACAGAAGCAACAGATCTCTCCCACAAAGAATCTTTCCCTTGTGGTATATCACAAAAAAAAAATGGACATAATCCCAATGAAAGAGACGACAGGAAAAAAAATTTGACGATCAACCATAAAGATGATTAATAATTGAAACTGCTTAGATAATGCAGACCAAATAAGATTATCACAAAAGACCAAATACAGAAAGGTCTGAAATGTTTAGTAAGAAAAGGTGCAACCTCCCTATGATCAATGTAATGAAAAAATTTTAACAAATCAAAAGACCAAAATCAGTAGCCTGCCAAACCCAGCAGCAACTCAACCCAAAGTGCCCCAAAATTGGCTCCTCAAAATTTCGGTCTACAGAAAAGACACAAAAGTGCCCCATCAAAAAAAAAAAAAACTTCCGCTCCCTTGAGTCCTATAACAGTCAGCACCCACATGAGGCAGGAATGGTAAATGAAGCAAACAAATGACAAGTGAAGCAATGGATGAGACGGGAGCCTAACAAGAAGATACAGTTATAATGATATTTTTGCTCTTCATGGAAGGTAACAAACACTACTTCGCATTCAAATGCTTTCGCTCCGACCATGGCAACAAGCTCTAGAAACAGCAGAACAAGAACCAACATGAGATGTATACTCATCCGACTAAAAGAAAGCAAGGCCAGTGAAACTCATTTTTCCAACCCCTAGTAACACTGCACAGGCACAGCTAATCACGAAGCAACAGCCTGTGGTCATCATACACCTAGACCAAGACAATCAAAACTCAAAACAGCTCTACCTCAAGGTGAAGGGAAAAGGCAAGGTCAACAATCATACCAAAGAGATATACCAATTGCCCCCAAACCGACACTAAAATTTTACCTGTTTGCTTATACTATCATATTACCTAAACCAGAAATCTCAACTCAGCAATCATATGCAGAAGACCGATATGCCAGCAGGGGACTAACCAACAGAAGGCTGTCTTTCTACCAGCTGCCCTCTCTACCACGAATCCTTTAAAGCATGATCATAAATATAACACAGGATTTTCAAATCAACCTCCTGTAACCTTGGAACCCTTGCTTCTATATTCCAGATAATCAACATCAAATTCCTTCCCTACGATTACACTGGCCATAAACCAACAACACCTCAAGATCACCTTATATCAAATAAGAATTGAAACCGGTACCACAATTTGCCACAAAAAAAAAAAAAATCGTGAACAGCAGAGAAGAGGCATCACAATAAAGAACTCAAATCAAACGACTGCGCACTTACTGATTGTTGTCCGACCTGGCCCTTTGCTTCGCCCTCCTCCTGAATCCGGAAAAGCCAAGGAGTGAAGACCGAACCCTAGATGATGGAAGAAAGAAGGAGAACCCTAAATCCAGAGCAAGAAGATCAGAAGACACCCAAACACGTAATGTAGAGGACCACACGGCCCCAAACACGCCTTATCCTCGTAGGGGAGGATGAAAATCTATGATGGAGTAACCCAATTTCAAGGTAAATCCAGTCTGCCTCCACAGCCATGATAACCCAGGTTTTCACAGTGACTTATAATGGGGAATAAAAAAAAAAATTAACAGGAATCTCATGACAGAGATGAGCGACTTCCATAGACCCAATTTTCCTTCCACAGCAAATCAGAGGTCCGATTTCCATGGTTAATCAAAGCATCGTTTAACAACTCATATGCGAATACAGAGATATTGCTTCAAACAATGATTTACACGATAATTCCAGATCAGCCAAATCCCATAGTGAATTTCTAGCGGACAACTAATAGCTGATGTAGAGTGAAATGTGATGCTCCAACTATGACTGGTATGCTACAAAGTGACAATATATTCATCCAGATTCTGCACAGAGAACACAAATTGAATCAAACTTCCTTAATCCATGAAACGGTAGGTTGGGATAAATGAGATCCATGACCAAATATAGGGAATTGCATTTTAACAAATGAATTTAGTGAACGAAAATGAAGAAAATATAACAAATGAAATGAACAAGAGAGATTAGCCGATAGATTTTTAACAAGATACATGATATGCAGTAAGCTATAATGAAAATGACCGAATAATGATGTAATGGCAAACAAGAATCATACATTCTGGAACATGAAATGAAATCTCTCGCACAGGTGGTAATGCCAATAATAAAATAAAAGATGTTGAGGACGTACTGAGTAGCAAGACCATAAAGGATATATGAGAGGCCCAAGGTTATCAACAATAGTTCATCGAAGGAAGGAAAACGAGAAAGAAGAAAGAAATGAAAAAAAAAAAAAAAAAACAAATGATGTAGGAATTTCACATTCCGTTTGCTATAGCACAGAGGTGGGTTGACGTTGCACATGCAACTCAACACCCCCAATGGTGCTTTAATAGGACAGATCAGAAACTAAGCAAAGGGATTAAAGGGAAGAGGTTCTTACCGGATGGCTTTATCTTAATCGAAGCAGGGGGAGGAGACGCTGATGAAAATTTGAGGATGCTGTTTTATCTGATCGAATATTGATGCCTCTTCTCTGATTGCTGGGACGATCCACCGATTTTCTTCAATTGATGCAGATGAGAACTGTAATTCCCACACTTATACTCATGTTCGATCAGATGGATTGCTTGAAAACCCTGGGACTGGTGCGACTTCCTTCAGTTGATGGGAAAGAAGACAGAGGAAAGAAAGAAATGGGGAAGAAGAAGAGCCGAAGTGTGGAAGGATAGAAGCTGGATTCTCGATCCCCTTTTCCTTTTGCCTATCCTCTTTATAGAGGAAGAGAGGCTTCTAGAATGTGCGATGCAGTTGGGGATTGATGGCTGAGGGGCTGAAGACATCGATCGGAGGGTCATGAAGAGGCTGATGGGGTGGATGGTTGCGCGATCGTGGAGCTTGGGCGAGAGGGGGTGGAAGGAGGAAGGTGAGTTAGGGTTTTCAAAAACCCTGACTCGACCTTTAAACCTTAAAAATTAGTTTTTCCAAAAAGAGGCCTCCTTTTCAGGTTTTTCTAAAAAGGTGGTTAAGGGTGAGTTTTTCGGCAAAATCTAAAAAAACACGTAGTTTTTCCTAATTTCTTTGGTTTTTTTTGCATGATTTTTTCCATTTTTTTGTATTTTTGGAACAGAATCTAAGTTTTTTACACGAAAACAAAGATTAAACACTATTTTTTTTGTATTTTTCTGAGAAATATTTACAAGAGTATTTTTCTGAGAATTTCAGAGCATTTTGGGGAAATTTCTTCAGAAGAATGGGTTTGGACCCAAGTTTTGAGAAAACATTCGAGTTTTAAACCTCGATTTGAGGACTATAATACGATGGATCCAAACGAATACCGGACGAAGTGTCTGAGCTTTTCAAAAAGTTATTTTTGATAATTTTGAGAATTTGATTTAAAATTGGATAATGAAGCTCAGATTCGGATTTTGATGTAGATCCGGATCCAAAATTGAGCCAGATATGTAAAATGAATTTAATTTCAACAAAATTTGAGAAACAGAATGGAATTTAGATTTAAAACTGACTCAATTACCCAGAAAATGGGGGCAAAGGGCAAAACGGGGATATTTACAACATTTTGAAAAATTTGGGGTGTTTACATGCTCGTGGTGGCCGAAGTGCCAAAGAGCGGTGTTCTGCATGCATATGAATAAGACTTAAGGTCGCACATACCCCGCGGTTGAAAATCGTGTTAGGGGTACCCCCTCAGTAATAACTGTGTTGGGGCAAATTGAATGGGGTCGGGTACATACTCCCGTAGTGCTAAAAGCACGGGCTGCCTAAATGGCATGCAGATTCTGTCCAAGTAATTGTAAGACTGGCAGACCCCTTCAAGAATTATGCTCACTGTGGAATGACAGTGATGGTACAGCCTTGAGTGACATGTATTTACTTTGGACCTGATAGAGTCCACGATGGCCTCAGTCACTCATGGGTTTTGGGGTCGTGGTTATCCTTAAGATCTAAGGATTGAACCCAACTACTGCAAGTAGAGGATGCATCCGAATATGGGCCTAGTAGGATTCTCCCAGTTGAAACACACTGCCCTACTATGGATAGGGTCAACAGGCCTCTGGGGTATCTAAAATACATAGAATAATCAACCCTCAGAACGTCGCGTTGATGCCCGGACAATAGCTCTACCTGCGTACCAAAGGCGGGAGCGGTTAATTATCAAACAATGCATTAGTTCTAGGTACAGCGATGCTTTGAATGTATGAGTGGATGACGTGTTGAGTCAGTCCTGCATAACCTTTGTGAAGGTGTCATGTTCGGTATACTACTGGACCGACTGGGCAAAGACCCGTGTTGTATCCGCACGACTAAGCGAAGCTCGAGGAGTTGTCCTTAGATGCGTGGGATACGGATGTGCCAAGTATGAAGACTTGAGCTAGACATCACTTTGAGACCCGGAAGAGGTCATGGCTAAGTCATGGAGACTTAAGCGGCTATTCAAATCACAGCCCTGAAAAGGCTTGCTCTAAGTCATGAGGACTCGAGCGGATGTTCAACTCATAGCCCTACGGAGGCTCTTGCGATATACGCTAAGTCTTGGAGGCTTGAGCGTCGTTATTGCGCATTGCGACCCTGAGTGGTCATTATCGTACTTGAGTTGAATGGTTACATGATTGCATGCTTACCAGACCATCAGTGGTTCTGACCCCGTTTAATGGGGATTTCAGGTGTTGGACCTGCGTGGCGATATGCGGAGCAAGGCGGCATCGAGTTCCAGGGTTTCTCTAGACAGATTTTGTACTGCTTCCTTTTATTGAACCTATACTGCTTTTCTAAGCAGTAGTGTTGTAATAAACATGTGGTTTTCGATAAAATGGAACACTTTGGTGGTCAATGAGTTGCTTGGCCACATACCTGCAACGTACTCGGAGTTTTCTAAAACTGACGACTCATTATCGTCTTATTCCGCTGCTAAAAGCTTTTCTAAGTTCCGCTGCAAAGAAAAAAAAAAAGAAATTCATGAAAATTTTAACTTAGCTTTGTTTTGGAAATCTGGGGCGTTACAGAATTGGTATCAGAGCATGTGTCTGAGAAACCTGGTTCAAGATCCGTCATGGTCCCGATATCGCACTGTAAGTATATGTTTTTAAACTTTTGTTCTGATCTGGGTGCATCTTTGTATAGATGGCAACTCATGACTCCCGAGGATATTGCTATCGTTGCAAGGTCATGCACGATGAGTGGATATGCCCGTATGAAGTCCAAGACTGCCAATATTGTGGCGAGGATGGGCATTCCGCCAACGAATGTCAAAGGAAATATACCGCCGATATGGGTCGGCGGGCTTCAAAGGGTCTCAGGGATGAGACTTCGCGTGTCAGTGGACCGCATCACTCTAGTGTTGGGAGCAACCATACCCCAACATCTTCTGGTGAATTACCAAGGCTAAGGGATTTTGATTTGAACTTCCCTGCGCAGGTCTATCATTCGCCAAGCTACCATCCGGCATCACATACGCCGAGCTTAAATGGCAGGAACAAAAGAGGGGATTCCTTTTGTTCGCCGATCATTATTTCAGAGTCCCCGAGTCTTGATCTTGCTGACTGGGAAAGTGGACTGGAGTCCCTCATGTATCCCCAATATTCGCTTGAGAGTGCGGAAGTGCCGCCCAAGCCAAAGCTAGTAGTGCCTGCACCAAGGCCATGTGGCAATAGATGGATCTTTTTGAGTTCGTCTTCATCAAAGAAATCCAGGTCTTAAAGAGACTGGTGATGTTTTGGAGTCAGTAGACTCATGTATATAGTTTCTCAACGCCTAAAGTCTGCCAGTGCGGCATGACGTTTTGTTTAAGGCGATGCTTGTGTAAATGTGATGTATATTAAGTAAATAAAGCTTTTACTTCCTCATATACATCGAGAAACTAAAAACAAGTGCTTGTGTGTGCATAGATAAATGACTCCTACGACGAGGAGAACCATACCAAGCGAGGAGTCCCATACGCAAGGATTCCTGTTGGAGACACTCAACAACCTGGTTACAGCCATCCGTGAAACGAGGCCGGAACCAGTCACACCACGAAACGAGCACCTGGGAGGAGTGACTTATGAGAAGTTCCTCAAGCTTGACCCGCCAGTTTTCATTGGCAGAGCCGATCCTGAGCTCGCGGAGAGTTGGATCGAAGAGACAGAACGTGCCTTCTCAGTACTGGGAGTACCAGAGGAAAAGAAGACCAACTTTGGCATGTATCGGTTGAAAGACAATGCACGGAAGTGGTGGGATACCACTAAACTTATCTAGTTCTCACAAGTCGAAGTCATTCCTTGGACTGACTTTCGGAGGACTTTTATGGATAACTACTTCCCGTTGCATTCCAGAAACAAGAAAAAGATGGAGTTTCTGGAGTTGGAACAAGGCGGTATGAGTCTAATGGACTATACCACCAAATTTCAGAATCTAAAGCGCTACTGCTCTCGATTGTTCGAAACAGACCAAGAAAGGGCTGACAAATATGTGAATGGTCTGCGCGAAGGGCTGCGATCTCGAGTGATAACAAGCATGCTTTCAACTTTTCAGGCTGCAGTAGCAGCAGCTTCAAAAATCCAAGAGGATTGGGCACGATCTAAAGTGATCATAGCAAAGAAGCCCATAGTGAATGGTGGGAATCGTAAGAGGACGTTTCCAAGTGGCCAGGGTTCACGACAACCCTTTCAAAAGAAGAAGTTCCAAGGAGGGAACAACACTCAACAAGTCTTGAGGCCAAGACAGAACACAACTCCGAATGGTCAGCAGTCCAACTTCAGCTGCCCAAGGTGTCGTATGAACCACCCCGGAAAGCCATGTCCTCGTGACATTGGTGGGTGCTTGTATTGTGGCAAGATGGGCCACTTTATAAGGGATTGTGCCAAGAAGGCTGCAGATGAACAGAGGAGTAATGCCGGATCTGCCGGACCCTCTCGACCAGCACCACAACGTTCTCAGTTTCAACGACCTCCACCTAGAGTAGAAGAAAGGCCTGCTGCAGGTCGTGTATATGCTATAATGACTGAACAAGTCGAAAATGGTGACCTGATTGAAGGCACCGTACCTGTTAATGGACATGCAGCTTACGTCTTGTTTGATTGTGGTGCTACTCATACATTTATCTCTGACGATTTCACCGAACAACTCCACGCTTCGGTGCAAGCGATTGATAAAATGATCGAAGTGTATAACCCATTGGGTTCACGCACCAAATGTATCCGGTGTGTGAAAAATTTGGATATTGAGATAGCAGGGCAACACTTGCCTACTGACGCCATCCTGATCGATATGATACAGTACGATGTCATTCTGGGAATGAATTGGTTGGCTCAGAATAATGCCAAGATTCTGTGCCGCGAGGGCAGAGTAATTCTATCTCGACCCGGATTGCCTAAGATGGAATACCGGTTATCCAAACCAGTTCCACAGAAAAAGCTCATATCAGCACTTAAGGTACAAAAATACCTTAGGAAGGGTTGTGTGGCCTTCCTGTTGAGTCTCTCGGTGGAAAAATCCAATGACCAACCCCTTGAGAGTTTGGAAGTGGTGCGGGAGTTTCCCGATGTGTTTCCTAAGGAATTGCCAGGACTTCCGCCACTTCGTGAGGTTGAATTTGGAATTCAATCCTTACCTGGAACAGCGCCGATATCCAAAGCCCCGTATCGTATGGCGCCAGCTGAACTCAGTGAGTTGAAGTGTCAGTTGGAAGAACTGATGGAACAAGGGTTCATCCGTCCGAGTGTATCACCGTGGGGAGCCCCGGTGCTGTTTGTAAAGAAGAAGGATGGATCCCTTCGGTTATGCATCGATTATCGGATGCTTAACCAGGCAACTGTTAAGAATAAGTACCCGTTGCCTCGGATTGAGGACTTATTCGATCAACTCAGAACAGCGAGGGTGTTCTCCAAGATCGACCTCAGGTCTGGGTACCATCAGCTCAGAGTAAAGGAGGAGGATATACCCAAGACGGCCTTCAGAACGAGATACGACCATTATGAGTTCGTAGTAATGCCCTTCGGACTCACTAATGCGCCTGCTGCCTTTATGGATCTAATGAACCGGATATTCAGACCATATTTGGATAGCTTTGTCATTGTCTTTATCGATGACATTCTCGTATATTCTGAGAACATGGAGCACTTGAGAATCGTCTTGAAAACCCTTCAAGATAACCAACTCTATGCTAAGTTTTCAAAATGTGAATTCTGGCTAGATAAAGTGATGTTCCTTGGTCATGTGATCTCGAAAGATGGAATCGCAGTAGATCCTGCGAAGGTGGAAGCTGTGATGGACTGAAAGCAGCCAGAAAATATTACTGAGGTCCGTAGCTTCCTTGGACTTGCCGGATATTATCGGAAGTTCATACAAGACTTCTCCCGAATCGCCGTACCCATGACGAAATTACTAAAAAAGGGAGTCAAGTTTGAATGGACTGACCATTGTAAGGAGTGCTTTGAGGTTCTCAAACAGAGGCTTACCACTGCCCCTGTCCTTACCTTACCTTCTGGTCAGGGAGGCTTCGTGGCTTATACCGATGCCTCGGGAACAGGTCTGGGTTGTGTGTTGATGCAGCATGGCAAAGTAATCGCCTATGCGTCACGACAGTTGAGAGTCCATGAGAAAAACTATCCAACCCATGACTTGGAGCTTGCCGCGGTAGTGTTCGCGCTTAAAATCTGGCGACACTACCTGTATGGAGAGAAATTTGAGGTCATGTCGGACCATAAAAGCCTAAAATACCTCTTTTCTCAAAAAGAACTCAATATGCGGCAACGGCGATGGATGGAATTCCTTAAAGACTATGAATTCACGCTTTCCTACCACCCTGGAAAGGCGAATGTCGTAGCAGATGCCCTTAGTCGCAAGACTGTTGGCACTCTGGCCAGCCTAACCGGACAATGGAAGTTGATGGAGGATTTCGTCAACTGGAAGCCATTTTTGGCTGAGTCTGGCCGAATCCAAATGTCATGTTTGACGATCCACATTGAGTTCCTCGATCGCATCGTAGCCGAACAGTTCAAGAATCCCCAGTACTTGGAATTGAAAGCTCGTGCTGAAAAAGATGACACTTTCTTCCATTTGAAAGAAGATGGAGGAATATGGATGGAAGAAAGGATTTGGGTTCCAAATAACCCTGAGCTAAGACAGGAAGTACTCCAGGAGGCTCATAATAGCAAGTACACCATTCACCCTGGAGGTACAAAGATGTTCCGAGACTTGCAGAGAAAGTACTGGTGGAGGGGTATAAAGCGTGACGTGGCTACGTTTGTCTCAAAATGTTTGATCTGCCAGCAAGTTAAGATCGAGCATCAGCGCCCTGGTGGAAAGATGCAACGGATCGAGATTCCAGAATGGAAATGGGAAGGCATTACGATGGATTTCATCGTTGGATTGCCTCGATCCAAGAGACAACATGACTCAATATGGGTGATCGTGGACAGACTCACCAAGTCTGCTCATTTTCTGCCAATCAACACTCGATACTCAACTGAACGATTGGCAGAGATCTACATTCGGGAAATCGTTAGACTCCATGGAGTGCCGATTTCGATCATATCTGATCGTGACCCGAAGTTCACCTCTCACTTTTGGGAGCAGCTTCAGAAAGCCCTGGGGACGAAACTCAAGTTCAGTACAGCATTCCATCCCCAAACAGATGGGCAATCAGAACGAACCATACAGACTCTTGAAGATATGCTAAGAGCCTGTATGCTGGAATGGAAAGGTGATTGGGATTCCCACCTAGCGTTGGCTGAATTTGCTTATAATAATAGCCACCACGCTAGCATTGGGATGGCACCGTATGAAGCGTTGTACGGGCGACCCTGTAGATCACCAATCCATTGGGGTGATGTGGGTGAGCGAACCTTGGACTCGCCCATTGTGTTGCAGCATTATACTGAGCAAGTCCACATGATCAGAAAGAAGCTACTGACTGCTCAGAGTCGACAAAAGAGCTACGCCGATCAGCGGCGTAGGGAACTCACTTTTGCTGTTGGAGATAAGGTTTTTATCAAGGTCTCTCCAACCAAGAGTGTGTTTCAATTTGGAAAGAAGGGGAAGCTCAGCCCCAGATTCGTTGGTCCCTTCGAAGTTTTGAGCCGAATCGGAGAGACTGCCTACCGAGTAGCATTGCCACCACAATACGCGCAAATACATTATGTATTTCACGTATCAATGCTTAGAAAGTACGTTCATGATCCTTCTCACGTCATTCAACATGAAGACATTGACATCCGAGAAGATATGACGGTAGAAGAAAGGCCAGTAGAGATCATGGACCGACGGGAGCAAGTGCTAAGAACGAAGGTCATTCCACTTGTTAAAGTGAGGTGACAGCATCATGGAATCGATGATTGCACTTGGGAGCCCGAATCGGATATGCGGGATAAATATCCTGAACTCTTCACCTTGTACTCTTAGCTGAATTTCGCGGACGAAATTCCTTTAAGGGGGTAATGATGTAAGCCCGCAATTTTTCATAAAATATCTGAATAAAATTCATGAGGCATTTACCGGTAAAAATAGCATTTTTCTCAGAATGCGAAACGAATCAATTCCTGTGAGCCAGTTATACTTAGGATATTCGTCGAATCGCGGATATATGCTCAAACACTCTGGAAGCCATAACTTCCTACCTGAATGAAATCAAAGGATTCCTGCGAGCCAACTTTCTTAGTTACGTCAATACGAAGGGAATGGCGTACTCAGAATTTTTTGGAAAAAAAATCGCCGAAAACCCGATATTCTTGCGGGACCCACGAAAATATTGGTGGGACCCACAGGAATATTCCTCAGAAAATATCTGGTGGGACCCACCAAAATATCCCATGGAATATCCAAGTGGGCCCCACACCAAGGAACCTCTTGGCATTAAAAAGAAGCCAAGGGCAAATGGGTAAAGGGGAAACTTGGGGCCCAAGTTTTATTTTCTATAAATAAAGGCCCTCCCCTTTAGAAAAAATCGTCCCCCCCCCCCCCTTTCTTGCCTCCTCTTTCTCTCTCCTACTTCCTAAAACCTCCCCTACCTAGCCCAGTAGGTCTGAGCCTACCTGACTTGGCCAGAGCCTGCCTGATCTGGTCTTAGCCTGCCCGACCTGGTCCTAACCCACCTGACCTAGGTCTGAACCCACTTGACCTAGTTCAAACCCAGTTGACTTGACTTAAACCTGGTTTGGTTTAAAGTCAAAGTCAAAGCCCTTTTTGGTCCAGATTCTGGTTTGGATTTCTGAACCCAGACCTAGCCTACTTGAGCTGAGTTCGAACCTGCTGAACCCAGTTGACTTGGATCGAACCCTGTTTGGTTCAAACCACTTAGGTTGAGTAGCTTGACCTACTCTACCTCTTTCTCAACTAAGTCAGCTTCATCTGACTTAGTCTGACCTCTCGAAGGAAGGCTCGAAGCAAAAGAAGCAACCCGGAGCCGTTTCTTCCACGATTTGAAGTAAGTTCGCTTCATTAAACCATCTCTTTCAAGTATTTGATTGTTTGTATATAGCATATACTTTCTGAAGTAGTATCTTGCTTTAGTTCTTGGTTGAGCCCTCTAGGACGCTTCGGTGTTCACGCGCTCGCCTCGTAACTATCGTCGGATATATATGTTCGAATGCGCAGTATATGCGTTCTTCAAAAATAGTATCTCGCCCTAGTTCTTGGTTGAGCCCTCTAGGACACTTCGGTGTTCACTCGCTCGCCTCGTAACTATGGTTGGATACAGATCTAGGTGTATATCTGCTGATTCTGCCGACGCGTCTTATATCGCACAGGCTATGTAATTTACCTTTGCCGTCGCGTCGTATGATGCCAAGGCTTCCTGTTTTCTGCACTTCCGATTACTGTACTTCCGATTATGCATTTACTTACGCCGTCGCGTCGAACGATGCCAAGGCCCCTGCTTTCTGCAATGTATTTACTTACGCCATCGCGTCGAACGATGCCAAGGCTTCTGCTTTGTTATATATGTAGAATATTTCGTTCAGTTACACACCCTGACCAATAGTATATGCATTTCTTTACGCCGCCGCTATATAAAGCACAGGCTTCTGCTTATACTACATATATAGCGCATAAATGAGCGTTCAAATGGAGACCAAACTCCAAATCGCCAATGCGATTCCCTGACCGCTCCTCGTTCAAGATTCTGCTTGACGAATGAAGCCCCTATTGGAAAGGCTTCGCTTTTTGGCAAAATGCTCTTTACGTAAAAAAACTAAGTCATTTACGTATGACCTGGCTGTGGCCCAGGGTTCCTGCAATCTTGATGGATGCAAAGTACGCACAACGGTGAGCATCCATTTCCCGAATCAAGCGTAGCGATTTCCCGTCAAAAAGGGGAGATGTCGCTGAAATGGATAAAAAAGAAACGCACGCTTTCTCCGTAAAAGAGAGAAAGTGCTGCAGAAATTTTTAAAGAAGCTAAGAATAGCTCAGAAAGAACGTAGCAGGATACTCTGACATATAGCAGAGTGCTACCCAGTTCATGGAATGCCTTCTACAACGTAGAAGGGTTCGTCGCACCACTGCCGGTAGAGCAGGGGAGGTGCTGACGAAATGGTTGGCAGAAGAGCTGCCGGAACCAATGGAACGGCATAATGATGTCCGTTGATGGAACGATGCCAGATCGGCTCGTATCCTTGTGCCTGCAAGGGCACCTTGCTCGTAAGGGCCGCTGAGCCGGAGTAGAGGTTGCGCCTTGGCTAGGTTTGGACTCGTTGCGTAAAAATACGCCGAGTAGCCGATCTATTTAGATCGAGTCATATGCATGCTTATTGAGAACGGTTACGCAACCAGGCTCGTAAGGGCCGAAGAGCCAGAGTGTGTTGTTTCCACCCAAAGAGGTGTGATGCTCGTGGTGGCCGAAGTGCCAAAGAGCAGTGTTCTGTATGCATATGAATAAGACTTAAGGTCGCACATACCCCGCGGTTGAAAATCGTGTTAGGGGTACCCCCTCAGTAATAACTGTGTTGGGGCAAACTAAATGGGGTCGGGTACATACTCCCGTAGTGCTAAAAGCACGGGCTGCCTAAATGGCATGCAGATTCTGTCCAAGTAATTGTAAGACTAGCAGACCCCTTCAGGAATTATGCTCACTGTGGAATGACAGTGATGGTATAGCCTTGAGTGACATGTATTTACTTTGGACCTGATAGAGTCCACGATGGCCTCAGTCACTCATGGGTTTTGGGGTCGTGGTTATCCTTAAGATCTAAGGATTGAACCCAACTACTGCAAGTAGAGGATGCATCCGAATATGGGCCTAGTAGGATTCTCCCAGTTGAAACACACTGCCCTACTATGGATAGGGTCAACAGGCCTCTGGGGTATCTAAAATACATAGAATAATCAACCCCCAGAACATCGCGTTGATGCCCGGACAATAGCTCTACCTGCGTACCAAAGGCAGGAGCGGTTAATTATCAAACAATGCATTAGTTCTAGCTACAACGATGCTTTGAATGTATGAGTGGATGACGTGTTGAGTCAGTCCTGCATAACCTTTGTGAAGGTGTCATGTTCGGTATACTACTGGACCGACTGGGCAAAGACCCATGTTGTATCCGCACGACTAAGCGAAGCTCGAGGAGTTGTCCTTAGATGCGTGGGATACGGATGTGCCAAGTATAAAGACTTGAGCTAGACATCACTTTGAGACCCGGAAGAGGTCATGGCTAAGTCATGGAGACTTAAGCGGCTATTCAAATCACAGCCCTGAAAAGGCTTGCTCTAAGTCATGAGGACTCGAGCGGATGTTCAACTCATAGCCCTACGGAGGCTCTTGCGATATACGCTAAGTCTTGGAGGCTTGAGCGTCGTTATTGCGCATTGCGACCCTGAGTGGTCATTATCGTACTTGAGTTGAATGGTTACATGATTGCATGCTTACCAGACCATCAGTGGTTCTGATCCCGTTTAATGGGGATTTCAGGTGTTGGACCTGTGTGGCGATATGCGGAGCAAGGCGGCATCGAGTTCCAGGGTTTCTCTAGACAGATTTTGTACTGCTTCCTTTTATTGAACCTATACTGCTTTTCTAAGCAGTAGTGTTGTAATAAACATGTGGTTTTCGATAAAATGGAACACTTTGGTGGTCAATGAGTTGCTTGGCCACATACCTGCAACGTACTCGGAGTTTTCTAAAACTGACGACTCATTATCGTCTTATTCCGCTGCTAAAAGCTTTTCTAAGTTCCGCTGCAAAGAAAAAAAAAAGAAATTCATGAAAATTTTAACTTAGCTTTGTTTTGGAAATCTGGGGCGTTACACTATATGTTATTATAGCATGCTCATATGTGTGCTAAGGCAGTAAAAAAACTGAATATGTGATTATAATATGCTCATATGTGTTCTTAGGCAGTCAAAAAACTGAATATGTGATTATAGCATGCTCATATGTATTCTAATGCAGTCAAAAAAACTTTATATGTGATTCTATCATGCTCATATGTATACTTAGGCAGGCAAAAAAACTTTATATGTGATTATAGCATGCTCATATGTGCTCTAATGCAATAAAAAAACTCTATATGTTATTATAGCATGCTCATATGTGCTCTAAGGCAGTCAAAAAACTGAATATGTGATTATAACATGCTCATATGTGTTCTTAGGCAGGCAAAAAACTGAATATGTGATTCGAGCATGCTCATATGTGTTCTAATGCAGTCAAAAAAACTTTATATGTGATTCTATCATGCTCATATGTGCTCTAAGGCAGACAAAAAGTTATATATATATATATATATATATATATATATATATATATGATTCTATCATGCTCATATGTGTACTAAGGCAGTCAAAAAATTGAATATGTGATTATAGCATGTTCATATGTGTTCTAAGGCATCTAGAAAAACTCTATATGTGATTCTACCATGCTCAGATGTGCTTTAAGGCTGGCAAAAAACTATATATGTGATTCGATCATGCTTGTATGTGTGCTAAGGCAGTCAAAAAATTAAATATGTGAATATAGCATGCTCATATGTGCTCTAAGGCAGGCAAAGCAAAAAAATTTATATGTGATTCTATCATAAATGATATATAGCATGTTCATATGTGTTCTAAGGCAGTAAAAAAACTCTATATGTTATTATAGCATGCTCATATGTATGCTAAGGCAGGCAAAAAACTGAATATGTGATTATAATATGCTCATATGTGTTCTTAGGCAGTCAAAAAACTGAATATGTGATTATAGCATGCTCATTTGTGTTCTAATGCAGTCAAAAAAACTTTATATGTGATTCTATCATGCTCATATGTGTTCTTAGGCAGGCAAAAAAACTTTATATGTGATTATAGCATGCTCATATGTGCTCTAATGCAATAAAAAAACTCTATATGTTATTATAGCATGCTCATATGTGCTCTAAGGCAGTCAAAAAACTGAATATGTGATTATAACATGCTCATATGTGTTCTTAGGCAGGCAAAAAACTGAATATGTGATTCGAGCATGCTCATATGTGTTCTAATGTAGTCAAAAAAACTTTATATGTGATTCTATCATGCTCATATGTGCTCTAAGGCAGACAAAAAGTTATATATATATATATATATATATATATATATATATATATATATATATATATATATATATATATATATGTGATTCTATCATGCTCATATGTGTGCTAAGGCTGTCAAAAAATTGAATATGTGATTATAGCATGTTCATATGTGTTCTAAGGCATCTAGAAAAACTCTATATGTGATTCTACCATGCTCAGATGTGCTTTAAGGCAAGCAAAAAACTATATATGTGATTCGATCATGCTCGTATGTGTGCTAAGGCAGTCAAAAAATTGAATATGTGAATATAGCATGCTCATATGTACTCTAAGGCAGGCAAAGCAAAAAATTTTATATGTGATTCTATCATAAATGATATATAGCATGTTCATATGTGTTCTAAGGCAGTAAAAAAACTCTATATGTTATTATAGCATGCTCATATGTGTGCTAAGGCAGTCAAAAAACTGAATATGTGATTATAATATGCTCATATGTGTTCTTAGGCAGTTAAAAAACTGAATATGTGATTATAGCATGCTCATATGTGTTCTAATGCAGTCAAAAAAACTTTATATGTGATTCTATCATGCTCATATGTGTTCTTAGGCAGGCAAAAAAACTTTATATGTGATTATAGCATGCTCATATGTGCTCTAATGCAATAAAAAAACTCTATATGTTATTATAGCATGCTCATATGTGCTCTAAGGCAGTCAAAAAACTGAATATGTGATTATAATATGCTCATATGTGTTCTTAGGCAGTCAAAAAACTGAATATGTGATTCGATTATGCTCATATGTATTCTAAGGCAGACAAAAAACTGAATATGTGATTATACCTGAGAGGGACCAGGAATCGAAGATCCCCTATCCTGAACAGTGGCCTTGATCTCATTTCGGAGAAAGGGGGCGACGGTGTATTGGAAGTAGTTATTCAGTGATTCATTAATGATCTCGTGTACATCATCACCGGAAAGAATAGTCGGCTGCTTGTAGCTTATGTCGGCGCAAGAAGTCGGTGAGCCGTAACTGGAAGAACCAATAACTGGTGAAGTGTTCATATTACTCCCGAACCCGAACACGCGACCTTTTTTGGGTTCACCTGCTGCAGTCACCCAAGCTGTAGGATCAAATGATGGATGCTGAGTAGCATCATCGCCATATCGCTCTACCATCTGTTGCTCATATGCCTCCTACAAAATAATGTTTAAAGTATTCATTAATAATTAATGATAACATTATGATAACTTGCATATATATTGCAATGATTATTAATAGAATTAATACATACCGTTGTCGTTCTCGCCTTCTCTGATACGAAGACTCCCGTGGTCTTCTGTTTATGTGTTTCTACAAACACATCCTTATATGGTACACTGCCTCCTTTTTCTGCTTCCTGCGAAGTTAAATGACAAAAGATTTAGTACACAAGTTTGCAACAATACTTATAAAATTAATATTATATATTGATGAGTTACCATTTTCTTTAGGTGGCTCCCAAATGTCTTAGATCCACCTGTGTGTAGATGGGCTTCGGGCATCTTCGATCGATTTTGTGCAGCCTTCGCAGAGCGATTTCTAAATGCATCTCCCGCCCACTTATCGCACATTTCATCCCAGTAATCTCTCCTGATAGTAATAGGACCATGGCCCTTCCACAGTAATGGATCATCTACTACGCCAGATGCTTTTTTTGCTGCAGTCTTCATAGTGTGCAGCATGTCTGCAAATCGATTGGCAGCCACCTTCTGCCACACCTTCCTTGCATCATTTTCTTCTACCGTAGTTGCGAAGCGATTCGAAGCCTACAAATATTTTTAGAAAGTTAGTAGACATTGCTTAAATAAATTAAATATGAAACACATTAACTATGAGGAACAACTGTATACCATGAATGAAGACCACAATCTGTCTAACACCTCCTTTGGGTATTCTTTCCATTGAGCAACTGGTCCTGGTAGATGTTGAAGAAGTGAATTCCTAATCTCCCGTACTACTTCTTGTGGCTCAAACCTCGTGCTGCACATGAATTGTTACACAGTAAATATCAATATAAAATATTTAAAAGATATGCAATAATTGAAAACAAAATACTTACGGTCGATTATTGATATACACTATTCGAATGAGTCTTCTTGTGCCAGCCTGAGAAGACCCTATTTCCTGTGTTGGCTGTTGACTTGTGCGATCAACTGGTGTAGGTGGGTCGTGTACAGGCTCAACATCATCTGTAAAAAAATACATTAGAAATTCTCAGAATGCGCATTTGAACTAATCAAGCATCCAATTAGTTATATGATATACCTATCACAGGAGCTCATGAAGATGAAGGCTGAGCCTGGCTACTACTGGATGAGCGACCACTATAACCTCCACGAACCATATTCTAACAAATAACATATGTCATACAATACATTCAAATAATTCACATCAAGTATTACAATGCATTCAAGTCATTCACATCAAGCATTGCAATGCATTCAAATAATTCAAATCATTCACATCAAGTATTGCACTAATTCAAATCATTCGTTAATTGCATAAATTATAATACATTCAGATAATTGAAATCATTCACATCAAGTATTACAATGCATTCGAATAATTCGTATCAAGTATTAATATACATTCAAATAAAATTTTTAATCATTCACACCAAGTATTGCAATACAACTCACACCAAGTATTACAATGCATTTAAATAGAGGTTTGTAGTATAAGATTTTGCTCACTAACTTGAGAATTCTTCCTCGTCACTAGTTTGACTTTCTTCTTCTTCTTCTTCTTTATTGTTTGCCCATCCACTTGGTACATCATTTGGATCACATTCCTCTATGAATGTTTCATCGGCCAATGGAGATATGACATGCATATCATGCGCAACATCGTGACCATAAGCGAAGTCATAGACATCATATGATTGATAGTAATCACTGTCTTCAGCTAACTCATCTTCCTGTAACTGATCATACTCGGGGTATAGTTTGGATTTCACCTTGCAAACTGCCCACCATTCATTTCTATCTGACTTTTTTATACTCGGATATGAAGTATAATAAACTTGTTGAGCTTGCGAGGCTAATATGAATGGTTCATATCTTCCAAACCTGGATTTATGATTCACCTCCACAATGCCTGAAGCTTTGTCGAGTCTTGTTGCAGTTGGATCAAACCAATGACACTTGAATATCGTAACCCTGTTATTCATGCCTAAGTAAGTCAACTCTATTATTTCCTCTATAACACCGTAGTAATCATGTTCATTTTCACCGTAGCTGCTACCCTTGACACACACGCCACTATTTATCGTTGATTTGTTTATACCGTAGTCTTTTGTATGGAATCGATAACCATTTACGATATACCCGTTGTAGCATTGCACAACTTTGGTCGGACCATTTTCTAAATCACATATTCCTTGATCTTTAACATCACCATGGCGAACCTACGCACAGACATAAACAATTATTGTGAAAACGATCAATTAAGTAACTTAGTGTTGTTTATAAGTACAAAATTTATGTTAGCT
Source organism: Nuphar pumila (assembly GCF_984573655.1). Lineage (NCBI taxonomy): Eukaryota > Viridiplantae > Streptophyta > Magnoliopsida > Nymphaeales > Nymphaeaceae > Nuphar > Nuphar pumila. The sequence goes on along the minus strand of NC_143261.1, from coordinate 60,149,829 downwards.
TCTTTACTAACTGTTTCAACCACTCCACAAACTTAGTTTCACGTTCTTTTTGTACTTCTGCATCAGTGAGATGTGAAACATCGCTTTGCAACTCCAGATCAAATCGTCTGCAAACCACAAATACTTATATTACCGAGCCATGTATCCACATATAGAACATAAAAGGATTTATAATTGAGTTGCATATACATATACTTACTCGATGTATGGGTCGATCACTGAGCAATTAAAAAGAATATAGATGTGTGCTGCATCTTGCTCTCGATCTGTCAATAGCCTTGATCGGCAACTACCAAATGCATGCCCAAGTGGTTGAAATATCGACAGTTTGTCAGCTACAGTTACTTGTTCTCCATCATCGTTACGGGGCAGACATGTGTAACGTGTTGGAATATGAGGTTCGAAGTACATAGATGAGAAATTTGAAATCTCTTCTAAAGTGTACGCCTCACAAATAGAGTCTTCTACTCTTGCTTTATTACGAACCTTTTTTTTTAGGTCGAACATGCATCTGACAAGAATATACATTTCAAATTTTAAATATCTGTCATTAAAGAGACAAATATAAAAAAACATATACCTTTCAAATGGGTACATCCATCGATATTGCACAGGGCCACCAACCCTTAGTTCATATGGCAAATGTATGATCAAATGTTCCATAACATCGAAAAATGCTGGCAGAAATATCTTTTCTAACAGACAAACAGTGGTGATGACAGAGTCCTCGAGATTCTTTACATCTGATACAACGACCTCTGATGCGCACAATGTTCTGAAAAATCCGCTCAACTCAGACAATACCCCCCATATAGGTTTGTCTAACATATCATGGAATGCTAGGGGTATCAATCATTGCATAAATATATGACAATCATGGCTCTTCAACCCATATAATTGTCCATCGTCAATCTTCACAGCCCGAGCAATGTTAGAGACATATCCATCTGGAAATCTCAGTTGTCTCAACCATTGACATACATGTTTTATTTGATCAGGTCCGAGCACGTACTGCGCCTTTGGTTTCAGTACTTTGCCATTATACTCTTTGAGTTCCAATTCTGGTCTTTTACATATTAATTTTAAATCCATACGGGCCTTCGGATTATCCTTCGTTTTTCCTTTAATATTCATTACTGTATTGAATACATTATCAAACACATTTTTCTCTACATGCATCACATCCAAATTATGTCGTATCAATAGGGTCGGCCAATACGGTAGTTCCCAAAAAATAGATTTTTTCGTCCAATTGTGATCCTTCCCAAATCCACGGAAGGGTGTAGGACTGCGGGCATCTGTTAATACATCTGGAAAGTATCGCAATCTTCTTAGAATCTCTATGCCGGACAATCTTGAGGATGAACCTTCCGTTTCAGTTGTGCCTGCTTTAAATGCATTCTTTTGACATCGGAACAGATGATCGCTGGGTAGGAATCGACGATGGCACTCAAACCAGAAAGGCTTCCTTCCATGCCTCAATCTAAAAGCTTTGGAATCCTCCATGCAGTACGGACAAGCCAACCTCCCATGTGTGCTCCAACCAGATAACATACCATATGCAGGGAAGTCACTGATTGTCCATAGAACAACGGCCTTCATGTTGAAATTTTGTTTTTTGTGGGCATCATACGTGGTAACACCGTCATCCCACAGTACTTTTAATTCATCAATCAATGGCCTTAGATATACATCAAGATTTTGGCCAGGTGAGGTCGGACCAGGGATCAACAGAGACAAGAAAAGATTTGGACGTTTCATACACAAGCTTGGTGGAAGGTTGTATGGAGTAACAAATACTGGCCAGCATGAGTATGGAGTTGATCTACCACCAAATGGATTAAATCCATCTGTACATAGACCAAGTCTAACATTTCGCACTTCCATTGCGAAGTTCTGATGAGTACGATCAAAGTGCTTCCAAGCTTCAGCGTCAACAGGATGCGTGATCTTGTTTTCATCGTGTCGAACTTTATTTGCATGTCATCTCATGTGTTTAGCTATCCTTGAAGACATATACAATTGCTGCAATCCAGGAGTGATAGGAAAGTAGCGGAGCGACTTGTATGAAACTTCCTTTGATCTCGTGCTACCATTGCCTCTTGTCTTTGGCTTGAACCGAGGATGCCCACATGATGGGCATGATATGTCGTTTTCCTGTTCCTTGAAATACAACATGCAGTGATTTGGACAAACATCAATATTTTTGTAACCCATACCTAGAGCGTTGACCATAACTTTCGCACGATAGAAATTTTATGGCAATTTCTCATATTTAGGCAACATACTCTTCACAATCATGCACAAACGGTCAAAACATGATTGACTCAAATTATACTCGGACTTCAAATTCATTAGTTGAAGAACTGCAGACAAGATAGTGTGACTCTCACAACCGTTCCAAAGTGGCTCATCAGCATCTCTAAGTAAATCATAAAATCTACTAGCTGCATCGTTTGGTGATTCTTCATCTATGGCAGTTCTTACATCACTAGAACTCATAGCAGAACCCAGTTCTGTTCCTGCGGCATCAAATATCAAATTCGTATATGGATTATCGTGCACCACATTCACCCGTGCATCAAAATCGTTTCTAAATTCTTCTCCATGAAACGTCCAGTTCTGATAATCACTCACAAAACCCTTCCTGTATAGGTGATGTCTAACGCCATGAGGTTCTACAAATCGATTATTCTTACAAATCTTGCAGGGACACCTAATCCGACCTGTGGGATCTACTGTACTGACACTTGCCGTTGCAAATTCAATAAAACTGTCAACACCATCCATATATTCATGCGATAACTCATTGTCTACTATCCTACGTTACATCCATTCACGGTTTGCAGTCATTTTGTCGTATGATGTTGCGAATAGTATCCTAACCAGTTAAAAGAGAACCATCAGAATGCTATGATGAAGAAAATATCAAATTTATCATGCAATATATGATATCATACAATCACAAGAATTATGATACATGCATTGATAACTTAATATTTTCATGTGCAAACTATTCATGACACGATACATTCATTTGAAGCATGCTTTCAGTATACAATTTCACATGGTAGACATAATCAAATTGAAAGTAACTACATGTAAGCATGGATACAATCACATCAAACATTGCAATACATTGAAATAATTCATATCAAACAAATCTCAAACATATACCTGCAGCAAACACACTTCAATATCCCACTAACTACTACCATGCCTAGCATGGACTCCGTACTCCAAAAATAAGAATACTTCCATATTCATACATTAAAATCATGCTCAGCATGATCTCCGAACTCCAACAAAGCAGTCCTAGATATCAACAACTAAGTGAGTGTGTGAACAATAAAGTGTTACATTCAATAAATTAAATAACATGTGATGCGCTTACATCACTTACTAACCACGGGTATTTACCCGATTTGCATTGTTTTTGTCACTTACTTACCACGGGTGGCGGGGCACAAGCGAGTTCCGTTGAAAAATCTGCACAAAAAACACTGTTTTAAAATGAAGTCACCACGGAAAAAAAAACTGTTCTGGCAAGGGGTCGACTCCCCTGCTGTTCCGGCAGGGGGTCGACCCCCTTACGGAACATAGGGGGTTAACCCCCTTACGGAACGTAGGGAGTTAACTGACCCCCTGTTCGGGCAGCGGGTCGACCCCCAGCCTGTTATGGCAGGTGGTTAACCCCCTGCCGGGGTCGACCCCCTGCCGGGGTCGACCCCTTGCCCGGGGTCGACCCCCTGCCCGGGGTCGACCCCCTACCGGAAAGGCAGGGGGCAAGGGTCCCCTGCCGAAAAACGCAGGGGGTTAGCCCTCTGCAAGAAATGCGGGGAGTTAACCCCCTTCCGGAAAACGCAGAGGTTAACCCTTTGCCGGAAAACGCGGGGGTTAACCCCCTCCGTTTTCCGGAAGGGGGTTAACCCCCTGCCGGAAACGGGAGGGGGTTAACCCCCTGCCGGAAACGGCAGGGGACGCAAGGGGTTAATCCCTTGTGTTTTCCGGCAGGGGGTTAACCCCCTGCGTGAACCGGGAGGGGGTTGACCCCCTGTCGGAAACGATAGGGGGTTAACCCCCTGTGTGAACCGGGAGGGGGTTAACCCCCTACGTGAAAACGAGGGTTAACCCCCTGCCGGAAATGGCAGGGGGTTAACCCCCTGTGTGAACCGGGAGGGGGTTAACCCCCTGCCGGAAATGGCAGGGGGTTAACCCCCTACGTGAAAACGGGGGTTAACCCCCTGTTAACCCCCTGCCGAAAACGGCAGGGCGTTACCTTTCTCCGGGCGACGAACGGTGGGACCGGCGAACGACGGGAGCGGGACCGGATAACGGCGAACGGCGGGAGCGGCGAACGGCAAGAGCAGTGAAAGAAGAAAAGGAAAAGCTGCCTGGGATTAGGGTTATTCGAAAGTTAACGACGGCTTAGCGACGGATTAATTCCGTCGCTAAGCCAACGTAAAATCAAATTCGCGAAAATAGCGACGGATTATATTCTGTCGCCACATCCGTCGCTATTTAGCGACGGACTAGGTTCCGTCGCTAACGTCGTCGGTAAATGGTGCGATCGTACCGACAAAATAGTCCGTCGCAACATCCGTCGCTAATTAGCAACGGACAAGGCGACGGACTATCTTCCGTCGCTATTTTCATAAGATTCAGTAATTATAGCGACGAATATTTGTCGCTCGCCAATCCGTTGCTAACTAGCGATGGAATCTTTCCGTCGCTAACGTCCGTCGCTAACAACGTATTTTCTTGTAGTGTGCTGCAACTGAAATATCTCTTGCTCAACTTACAAAATTCTACTGACATTTTTGTCTTGAGAGTACGTGTCACGTAATGAATCCCACATCTCCTTTGCAGTAGAATAGTAAATTAAGCCGTCTGCAATATGTGGCTGAACACTGTTCATAATCCAAGACATAACAATGTCATTATCTTCCTGCCATGTGGCATATTTCCCAGTTTTCTCTGTTGGTTCCTTTTTTAACAAAATATGTTTTCGACGATGTCGTGACACAGACATCATAAAAGTCCTCGACCACCTTTTATAATTATTGTCGTCCAGCTTTACGGACGACCCATAAGAGAAGGGATTAGCAAAAGCTTTGTACTCTGCAGACACTTCAAACCTTTGTTCACCATCACTGGACTTTATTTCAGCCATGGTATTTCACTGCTGACAGTAGCTAGCTAATGAGCCGGATAATAATAATAACCAGAAAGTAATCACGAGCAAACTGATAGTAAAGAAATAGATTCCAGCTGAAATAAAATCCTTGTCTTGCAATATATATATATATATATATATCACAGACGCCACCAGCAAGATAATAAATCTGATCACCACTATAAAAATTAATTTTAGATGACAAAAATTGATTTCACATCTGAACTTCAACAAAAATTAATCAGATCTGATTAAATCTGATTCCAACAACAGCAAACACTACAGATTTAACGCCTACCACATCAACACGACTCTGATACGAGCAAATCTGATTCCAACGACAGCAAGCACTACAGATTTAACACCTACCACATCAACACGACTCTGATACGAGCAACAGTCAGTCAGCCACACCATTCAGATCTGATCCAACATCAACGCTCCACGCTACACGACATCCAATTACTGCACGATCTCAGATCTGCTCCACCCAATCACAAAATGATTGCTGATCTGATGCAACACGATCATGATGTCAGATCTGCTCCACGCAATCTCCACATGATGGTAGATCTGATGCACCACGATCCATCAATATTACTGAGGCGTCATCAACAAGGAGCAAAAGTGGAGCACACGATCTAGGGTGTCTGATCAGATCTGCATATTGTGTAGAACTAGTCAGATCCCAGGTCGTGAGACTGAGGAAAGAACCTAGGGTTCGATCAGAAGGAAGATCAAACAAACTAGATATAGGCTAGGAGGAGAGAAGAAGAAAGAAAAAAACTATGATAAAGAGGGAAGAAAGAAATTCAGCCTAGGCGTTAGATTCTCCCAAGAACGAGAGGCTTTGATACCATGTTGAAACTTGGTTTGAGAAAAGATAGAAAAGTACCTTCACGATTAGCCCTAATCACCCTTAAGTAGTGATTAGGGTCAATAAAGAAAATTACAAAAGAGACCATTAAAAGTTAAAATATAAACAAGACCAACTGATAACTTTTCTGATTTCCAATAAACCCCTCACGATAATAACTCTCAACTATATATAAGTTATAAAAATAATGCAAAAGGGGTTATATGAAATTTAATCATCTTACCTAGGGTTTACACCAGAGTTACCAGTCAAGGAAGCGGGAGCGGGAAACGATACGAGAAGCGAGAGCGGGAAGCGAGACACTTTCAAAAATTTAGGAAGCGGGGAAACGTGGGACCACTAAGAAGAAAATTACGAACCGTCTCGGAAGCGAACCGGAAGCGACCTAGGAAGTGAACCGAAAGCGAGGGGGAAGCAAAAAAAATGAAAAAATGGGGAAGCGTGGGGGAAGCGAGGGGGAAGCGTGCTTCCCAAAAAAGGGGGATGCTTCCCCACACATTTCGGAAGTGCGACGTTTCGTGCTTCCGAAGTGCGCTTCCCCTTTTACCTAGGCACTTCCGGTAACTCTGGTTTACACTTTCTTCTTCCTGTTTTCTAACTCCATTCCAAAAGGCCTAATAGCAGTTCTATATCTTATGAGTTGGTCTAGTAGTGTGTCTCGATCCTCTTCGCTTTGAACAAGACGTTTGACACAATCATATAAGTCATTCTTTATCTCCTCATTGGACTCGATATTTTTATACTTATAATATATGGCTGGATTCAAATATAGGTTTGTTGCATGCAAAGGTTTGTGCAATTGATTGCTCCACCTTTTATTGATTATCTCCCAAACCCAGCCGTATATTTGTTTATCATCACACACATTTACCTACTAAGTAAAAGAATTGAAAGTAACCATTATAGAAGCTAAGATAAAATGTAATTTACAATTAGTAGAATACAAAAAAATTAATTTATAATTATACTTTTATTTGTTCCTTTCCACGATCCATTTTCTTGTAGATGTAACCCATAGCAGGCTTTTCATCGCTATCAACCAATCGAAGCATGTCAAACAAGGGGGCCATTGTTTTCAGAGCACAACTCACTCTCTTCTAAAATTTTGAACTCAAAATCATGCTTCCACATCTTTTACCAACTCACGTTTTTGAAAAACTATTTTTTTCCTAATCATCTCTAAGAAATATGAACTTTAGGCATTTTTTCCAATTATATATGCTTTCTAGAGTAAAAAAATGGCAAATTTTGTCACTGCAGGCCTATGTAAGTCTTTTTGTGTGTGTGCTCTCATCATACTCAACACTTGAGAATGTTTGTAATGAATACCACCAATTGCCTTGCTTTTCCAGAAATGTTCTTCAACTCTTTCAATTATCCTATATATTCCAACATCATATCTACACAATGTGCAGCACAAAGAGTCCAAACTAAATGCTTTCTCTTATCCATAAATAATTTACCTGCTTTCACATAGTTTTAGGTATTATCAATAACAACTTGAACCATATTTTCCTCCCAAACTTCAACAATATCATTCAACAATGCAAAAAGCAAATTTGCATCTTTTACTTCATTTGATGCATCAACTGATTTCAAAAACATTGTTCCCAAAAGGCAATTAACAAAAAAATTAATGAGTGTACACCCTTTTGTATCCATGTTTGGACCAATGCACTTTGTATTGGTCCAAGAACTCCTTCATTTTCTTCATTTCTTTATTCAAAAGTAGTTCTCGCAACTCATGATATGATGGAGGCTTCATCCCTGGTTCAAATTGGCCTATAGCTTCAATCATACTGTAAAATGAAGGCAACTTCGCTGTATTAAAAGGTATTCCACCGTCATAAAATCACCTATTAATGTACTCGTACACTGTTTCTCTTTTTTCCTTTTTGAAGCAATTTTCAAACATAGTTTGTTTGTTTGCTTGCCTTCCTTTCTCTGTTGAATCACTTTGAAAGTATAGATCCATAGCCCTTTTGGTCTAAAGCCGAATGTACTACTCCCCTCCATCTATGAAACTGCATTCACGTCCTTTGCCATAATCGGAAGCTGAGAATAAACTTTCATTTCTTTCGTATATATTAACTGTCTCTCTCTTATTTTTTTCATCTCTATTCTTCTTTGATCCCTCCATGTACTTAGAAAGTACTTGCTTGATTTCTGCAATTGTTTTATCATAAGCCTTCACTTTTCTTCCAATCCCAAGTAGATGTTGTTTTATTTTATATAAATCCTTTATAAGTTCAACATTTAAGGTATGTCACAAAATTCAGATCTTGTTTATCCTTAATATAGGCCCACTCCCATGCTGGATCACCTGATTTTCTCTTAAAGTTCTGAATATGTTCCAAATTTGAAAATGTGGACCCACTAGCACTTGCAGATGAAGCCCCCTTCCATTGTTCTAAAAAATGATAAGAATCTAAAAAAAGGCAACATCTAAATTTGCTAAATAAAAAGGAGTAAGCAACAAATAACATATCAGCAAAATATGAATTCATAATAAAAAAACCCTTAAGTTTTTTTTTGTAATTGCAACACACATTTAATGACAACTTTAACAGGAGCAAACCCTAGGTTTTTTATTAACTATAAAAAAGTTTAGGTGTGTTTTTAACAATATTGAAAACTTAGATGTGTTTTTTATAATCAACCAAAATTTAGGTGTTTTTTTTAAAATGTCCCCCAAAAAACATAGTTAAACCTAATTTGAGTTGGGTTCTGGTCATTATTTTATGCCTATCCTGATGTTTGGGTTTGGGCTCAGTCAGATACTAGACATGGATCCGGCCCATTGACTGCCCAAGATGAGATCTGTGAACTTATACCCAAACAAATGTTTATCTGTGCACTTATACCCTAAAAAAGGTATATCTGTGCCCACACATGCAACATTGGAAATAGCCAGTAACAAAAATTGGAGTGTGGCTGAGATTTGTTCGAATCACAGTAAATCTTTTTAGAAGAATTTCTAACTTGTCCGCACGGGAATTTGTAGGGGATTTTCAAAAAATGATTGGTTTTCTTTCATAGAATCAGTAATTTAGAGAAAAAGTCAAAAGGAAATTTACAAAAGCCAACAAGAAAAAATGTTTGGTTTATAAGAGGAAAAAAAAGAGAAAAACATAACTGCCACAACATAGATGAAAATATTATTCATGGCAACATTGATCCCAATTTCATGGAGATACTCTTTACACTGGTGTATAAAGCAGAGCTACCGGAAGCTTCTTAGATAGGTGGGAAGCTCGCTTCCTGGAAACTCGCTTCAGAAGCGTGATACTCCTCGCTTGCGAAACTTGATGAGAACCTCGATTCCCCCATGCTTCTCCTATGCTTTCCACACGCCTCATCTATTCTTCTTATATGTTCTCTTACTCAACTTTTCTTGTGTTTTATGTGTTTTCTCTCACTTTTCTCACTCATTTCCATCTGCTTTCTCTAAATTGGTAGTCATCATTTTTAGATTTTGTTATACATTTAATTCTTACACTAAAAAAACATGAAATTTAATATTCGTCACTTTTATTTTAATTTTTATTTCTGTTTCATTTTGCTTTTCATTCAATTCATATATTTCTTTTATTTATTCTTCGCTTCCCGCTTCCTATATATTTTTAAATGCATTGCTTCTCGCTTCCGCTTTATGTATCGTTTCCCGCTTCCGTTTCCTAGTCTGGCAACCTTGGTATAAAGTGATCCTAATAAACCGATAATGTCTATTTAGTACAAATATGACACCCAACAGTTTGCTTCATCACTCTTTTTTTTTATAGGCAAGCCATCACTGAGCATTTGATCTTTCTAGATTTATATTCTGATCAAATATATCACACTCACATCATTGGAATCACACCACGGAGCCAGCCTAAACTGTGAAGTGTGAACTCAAAAGGACAGTTTAAAAATGTTAAACAAAATGTGAAATGTTAAACAAAATGCTACCAAATAATGTCCCAAAATATGATGAAGAAAACTGTGGCACCAACAGCTTGAAACACTGAACACATTATTCGAATACTTTAATTCTTTTTCTTCACTTACCTTTGTTTATAAGGTTCATATGGAGAGTACAACTTTTAAGAGAGAGAGAGAGAGAGAGGTAGCGGTACCTGTAGAGGGAGGAGAAGGTTGACCTTCTTCGGCTCTGCCCTAGCGAGAGAAAGGAGAGAGAACGGAGCGAGAGAGAGTGGAGCGAAAAAGGGGAAAAATGACCCTTTTCCCCCTTTTATACATGTTGATAACAGTCAACGGAAAAAAAAATACCGACCTAGGCTTTTGCCTATGCACCACCTTTGACAACTAAGCTTACCACTAACTAATGCTAAAATCCAAAAGTACCCCTGAAAAAATGAAATGTACACATAAATACAAAGAGGGGTTACCACACTAAATGTAATACACATATGATACATAAGTCTCATATGTGATTTAACATAAGAAGGGAGAATATAGCTGTAAATTCATAAAACGATATTAAAGGCAAAATATCACAATATTTTAAAAATATCATAAATTTATATATGTCATGATATTATCGTGATAATATCATGATATTATAAGTTGCCTTTTACTTTTTATTATATCTTAACTATGTTTTTCTTCTTTCTTTTGTTTTTTTACTTATTTTTTGTATTATGTGTTGCTTTTCTCACTTATTGCTACTGTTTTTAAAAAATTTTTAAGCACCAAGTTTATATTTATCAACCAAACCTAGAGAAATTGCCTAGCTAAGATATGTCCGAGACCGATATTTGTGACTATGATAATATATATTTTTTATATTTATATAATGCATGTCTACCTATTTTATTGCTTGTTGATCATTGATTTATATTTTATACTACTGTGATATAAAATTTTCTAAAATATTGTTTATTCTGTTTGATGCCATTATTTGGGCTATTTCTTGATTCTTTCTTTCCTATGTTCACTTATTCTCAACTTTTATGTGTTGCTTACTTTGTTAGCCTTCACATGACAGCTTTCAGATGATGAAGGTGAACCAAATGAGAGCAGCAGCAACAAAACCGGGGAAAATTCAAGTTTATGTGAACATAAAATCCTCACAAGTTTCTCCATTGATTCATGGTGCCAACAGATCATGAATAAACAAAACATTTCTGTGCTTCCTAATCTGTTAAATGGATTCTGGGTTGCATGCCATTATGGAAGTGATAACTCTGATGCTCTATTATACAAGATTCAGAAAAGAGCAGCTTTCTGCAAGGTTTTGTTAATTGTGCTTCATGAAGCAGACAATATATTCTGAAGATTATTGGGAATGTCAAGCTCTGGTTGCAAGGACACTGTACTGAGCTTGCAAAATACTTCAAAATGGGCCTCAGTGAAACCACTGGTTATGTAACGCCCCAAAATCGTGGACTTGAAACCTTTTATGAAAAAGGTTGAAAGCTTTGAAATCAATCATTTATCAGAGTTTAAAACAGAAGTTCAGCGGAAGATCAGGTTCAAAACAACAAGTCCCTAGACCTTGGGCACATTACAACCAAAAAGCAGTTTCCCCCTTACAAACCGATTTGCAGTTCAAATAGATATTTTATTGAAATTAAAGAAGAACCACATTTTTGTAATACAGTTTTAGAAATGCAGAGTTATAATCGAAAGAGATACTTCCAAAGAAACCTTGTACCATCTATCAAAAGAGTCCCCAGGAGCGCAACGTCAGGAAAAGGCATTGCCTTGAATTCATCGCATCATCATGCCATCGCAAGCTGTCTCAACCTGTTCACCACCTGCCCATGAAAATGGGTCAGTCACACAACAGACTAGTAGGGGTGCAAAGGACAAGAAAGAACAGAAGCTGCAATAAGTAAGATAAATGCTAGCTCAAGCAGAAACAAGCAAGACTAGGCAGATTTAACCAAATGTGTTGTGGAGTAAGCAAAGCTCTAGTAAAACAGACAGCTACGTAAAAAAAGCAGGAAGGATCAGAGGGCTGAACAGACAACTATAGCAATCTCATAAATATAATGGATGAAGAGTAACTAACTCTATCCACCAGCCAAGCAAAACAATTTCATAGGACAGGTATTCATAACAACACTCGTAATACAGTCAAGTATCATAGGATGGCTCAGTCCATCGACAAGTGATTACATTAATTGTGAGGCACATACTATTACATCACAAGCAATTCCTAAGCAATGCCAGATAAGCAATCAACTAGTATGAGAAGCTAGTCATTACCAAGCAAGGAACTGCGTAAGCAGTTTAACCAACAAGGGTAACGCCTCGACGGGCGTACCTAGCTCAACGAATAGCATACTGAACTACCGAGCTAACAAGCAAGCAAGCAAAGCATGTCACAACATGTGTATCTCACGATCATGTCTATAAGTTATATCTTGTCTCATTACTGAGCAGGCCGTTGTGGGTACGCACAAGGCAAAACGTAGAAACAGCCGAGATCGATTCGGGGGTCCATTATGCTATGTATTTTATTATACCCCGAATGACTGACTGAGTCCGCTTCCTAAGAGGACGGTCTGTGACCAAGAGAGTAAATCCCCAAAGGCAAACAAAGGGCCAATGGATGCGCATCCGTACTTCTGCAGAAGTGGCCCAAAGGATTTTCCCTAACCTCCGATGACTGAGGAAGGTCGGATCTTTACCCGAGATTACCATATATGACTGTCCATCGGAGTTTTGTACCATCCATCCTCTCTCTTGATGAACCGTTCCGAATGAGCACGACGGAGGGTTTCTTAACCGCCATCCCATTCTCATGCTCTGGTCTTTCAACCCAATCGAGCATCTTGCCTGTGAAGGCGCATGATTATTATTTAAGTGAGTTATACGCGCCATTGCGCGTTCGAGGCAAGCACACAATTCACATCCTACTCACCACAGTATGCATCGTACCTATTCAACGTATAATCACGTTGAAAGAGGTCAATCCCTAGTGAGGGTAGAAACATCACTCTTGTGATCTCAAACACATGCCATTGCATGTTCGAGGCAGACATAAACCTCTCATCCTACTCATCGTAGTACGCAACGTACCTGTTTAAAAGTACAACCACGATAAGAGGGGTATGGATCTCTCGCAGGAAATCCCCAATGCTTCTACTTTATAGAAGCCCACAGTGAACTCATTCCAGTTCCAACTGATCGTGCTCGGGTCCTTTAGACAATCGTGAGCAATCTGTCTATTAGGCGAAAGCAACATAACAGGATTAGCTTAATGTGTCAATACACGCTTAGAGGTTACTATAGACCTCTCAATCTGCTCTCGTAGTCCAAACATATCGTACGTGACTAAGGGTACAACTGCTAGAGGAGGAACATGGATCCCTCGTAAGAGATCCAACAATACCTTCACGAATGAAGGCGCCACAATCATGGTTGAACCAGAAAGCCTAGAAACTAGGTCTTGCATCAGAGGTGAGGTAACGCATGGCGCAAGTACATCGCTAGGATCCCTGCTCTACTCATGCACAGGATCCCAAACAAGGTTATCTGAGTCATATCGAATAGGCAAACTAAGGTTGTAACACATCTATCCCAAATACGTCACTTTGGGAGGTCCGACCGCTACCTCTGTTTTACCAGCTATACATCTTGAAAATAGGTTTGCACCTAAGACGATGTCTTTTGAGAACTGAAGTGCATAAGTGTGTGTCGTAGCTTGTAAGCCAAGTGAAACGATATACACTATACATTCGAAGCTGCACTCAGTGAGTGCAAGCTGACAAGAGGCAAACTCATGCACATACTAATACAAAGGCAAAACGAGGGACAAGACTCGGTGGGCGAAGCCGCACCGCGAAGGTAGAACGCTAAAGCTCCACACGAGGTATGAGATCATACCTCGATCATCGTAACACACAAGCAGGCAACTACGCAAGCGACTCGTGAGGTAGGAGATCCTATACTGACCACGCGAGTGTAAAGGACGACTCGTGAGGCATGGGGTTGCACCTCGATAGATCAATAAGCGCAAGCAGAGAAAAGGAGCATGCGACAGAGATAGGATACATGCACGAACAAGGCATATGCACGAAACGCAGCAACAAGGTAAAGACGAATACATATAAAAGGTAAGTGCAAGAGCAAGCACGTCAGCACAAGAAAGTAAAATACGAAGAGTAAAGCAGAAGCAAAGCCATGGCGCATAAAGCGCGGGGCAACAAGTAAATACAGGAAGTAAGGTGCAAGAACGTAAAGTAGGACCAGGCATCCTGGAGAACAAGGCAAACATAAGCAAGTAAATGCCAAGGCGCAAAGCGCGGGGCAGCAGAAAAGTAAAGTGCAAGAAAGTAGGAAGGACAAGGATCGCGAAACCGCGTCCTTGAGTTAAAAGACATGGAATGTAAAGACAGGAATGAAAAGCCTAGGCACATATAGCGCGGCGGCGACAGAAAGGAAAGTGCAGGAAAGTAAAAAGGACAAGGATCGCGAAACCGCGTCCTTGAAGGTAAAGACATACGTATATATATTATACGTATACATATATCGTCCTCTTTTAGTTATCTTTCTTATTTTAGCATTTATCAGTTTATTGTCCTTTCACGCAAGAATCCTCTACCTTAAGGGGTTGCGGGTCCTCGTACGCATGCAGCGTAGGCAAGCAAGAGCTCGAGCCACAGAGGGCGAGCTAGATCCACCGTTCAACCTGGAGAGCTTAGATCATTAGTATATGCCATATAAGAAAAGAGAAGTAAACACAACAAGGTCTCCTGCCTGCAGAAGGCAGAGGCAGGAGCTCTGCATCCTGCAGACAAGGGTGCCAGAGGCAGGGTCCTCAGCCCTGCTTGGCAACAATAGCAGAAGCAGGAGCTCCCTGTCTGCTAGCACAAGGAACGGCAGGGGAGGGAGCAGGGGCTCCCTACCACACCTGCTACAACAAGGCAGGGGGAAAACACCCCCTGTCAGAACACGAGACAGGGGCGCAGCCCCCTGTCGGCCGCAAGAACAAGGCAAGGGGGCAAAGCCCCTTCCCAGAAAACACAGAGATGCAGAGGGCAAGCCCCTGCTCGAAAACAAAAAAGCAGGGGGGCTTCGCCCCCTGCTGGCACAACGCAGGAGACAGGGGGGCCTCGCCCCCTGCCGGCACAAAGCAAGAGGCAGGGGGATAGAACCCTCTACCAAGGAACAACAAAGAGTGCAGGGGGGCTCCGCCCCCTGCAGAGGAAAATTACTGAAGGCAGGGGGGCTAACCCCCTGCCGGCAAGCAACACAAAGGCAGGTGGGGCCCTCCCCCTACCGAGACCCAACAAGGGAGCAGGGGGGCTCGCCCCCTGCCCGAAAACAAATGCAGGGGGGAAGCCTTGCTCTCTGCGGGTAAACACCAAAAAGGGACAGGGGGAGAGGAACCCCCTGTCAACAAAACAAATGGCAGGGGGAAGCGGAGCCCCCTGCCAACCCAAACAAGCGAGAAGAGACGGGGGGTGACAGGGCTCGATCGGTCCTTGCCGACACACCCCGAATGCCCAAGGTGGTGGCAGGGACTCGGTCCCTGCCGACCCACCAGCAAAGAGGCAGGGGGGGGGGGGTAACCGCCTGCCAAGACAAGCGATAGGGGGCTCAGCCCCCCTGTCGACCCATAACAAACAGGCAGGAGTCACAGGGGGCGAAGCCCCCTGCCAAGAAGGGCCAACGACAGGGGGCTGAGCTCAGCCCCCTGTCGACCAAAAACAAAGGGAGGCAGGGGGGTTTAGCCCCCTGCCAACAAGAGGTGACGACAGGGGGCTCAGCCCCCTGTCGATCCACCCAAAACAAAAGAAGAAGGGAGAGGGGTTATACCTCGAACGACCACGGCAACAGGAGAAGTTGCTAGTCGCCGGGAGCGCTGGCTGCGAGTCGCCGGCGACAGAAAGGGGAGACAACGAAGGGGCGGCCGGCGCTGCCAGCTGCCGAAACGTTGGCGACTGAAGGGGGAAAGGGGCCTCACAGGAGCAGAACAAGGGGGAGGCGACGATCGCCGGTGGCTGCAGCACCAAGGACAGCGGCCGTGGCTGACGGCGAGTCGTCGGTGCTCGGAGGCCACTGGGTCGCCCGAAACTCCGAGGGGAGGCGAAGAGGTGGCCGCAGGGAGGTTCGCTGTTCGTCGGCGGCGAGGATGCCGGCTATCGAAGGTCGGCGGCTGAAGGGGAGACGTCAAGGGGAAGAGGGGTGGTCGGCAAGGCTCGAAGGTCGCCGGCGATTCGTCGGTGCTCGAGGTCGCTGAGGACGCAAGCGACGAAAAGCTCCAACGGTGGGGGCTCTCGCACAGTCGACTGGGTCACGGGTGGCCACCGAGGAAACCAAGGTCGCAGGCGGCGGCGTCGAGGACCGGGAGTCGTCGACGCCCAGAGATCGTCGATCGTCAGGGAGGCGGCCTGACGGGAACGCTCGCCGGCGTCTCTGATCGCCGGCTGCAGCGTGAGGGGCGGGAGATAGGAGCAGAGGAGAGAGAGAAGGGGCGAGGGTTTTACCCCTCGCCCGAGACGCCTGCGTCTTTTAAAAAGACGCAGGTTCTCGAGAGTTCAAGAACCCGGGTCCGGGTTGATCTCGGGTCCGGCCCGGATCCGGCCCCGACACAGGGGTCAGACCCTGACTCGTGTCCGACACATGTCGGGCACGTGTCTGACACGAGTCGGACGTGATTTTTTTTTTTTTTTCACGGGCTTTACATCCTACCTCCCTTAAAAGAATTTCGCCCTCGAAATTTCATAGGAAGGTGATCTGCCTAGACCGCAGCCTAAGGAAACTAGGTAGATTAGGATGCACGAGCGCACACGAACCCCCAAACACATAAGCTTTTGAAGGGATCAGGACAACACATAATGAGTCCCAAAGAGAGGTTCGAAGTCAACCATCTTTGTTGGATCAAACGTATGTGTGAAATCATTATAAACTTGTCTTCGCAAGAGTTCACAAGAGAGCGACAAATAGAAAGGGAGTTTGGGAGTTTAGCAGAAGGCTTATAAGAATGCTTATTCGCTATCTTCAAGGATGAAGAGACACAACGAGTCATCAAAGAAAAGGAGTCTAGTAGAAGACCAATAGGAAAGGTTAAACATTAACTTCTACTAGACGCGATAAGGGATGAAGAGACAAAACGAGACATTGCTCTAGCTTACGTTCCTTGAACGGGGTCTCTAAATCATCATCAAGACGTCGTGTGTCACACTTGCAAACTCTAACAAACTCTGTATCATGAATAAACACAATCTATACTCTCTTGAGGCCTAATGCAGCCCACTGCCACCTATCAAGACTCACCTAGGGTGACATACTTTCTCATAAAAGCTCACCCTTCCAATAGAAGGTCGAAAACAAGATCTAGACCTAAAAATCAATACAAATCTAATTCTCACATCTGAGTTGGGCATATAATCATACTAAAACAGAAAGCCAAATCTATAGATTCACAATGGCTATACTAATCAATATCAGAAGATCAACAGAGCTCACCATAGCCTTTCATGAAAATCAAAGTCACACAAGTTCTCTGCCTGGGAAACGTACGACCTCGCAAGGGATTACCGCTCTAGATGGTATACCTGGTCTTGGACAGTACACTTCCTCACAGTTCACCGTCTCCGCGGCTACCCGCTCCTGGACAGTGTGTATCCTCACATAGATTCTACCACTGTAGCCGGGTTACCAGATCTTGGTCATACGAACCCTCACAGAAAACCCTAGGGAACCCAATCCTCAACAAATGCCATAAACAAAGAAAATCATTGCGATACATGGATCAGCACAAATGACCGCTCACTGGGTCGATAGCCACTAATAATCAACAAGATCCACGCCGAATCACCTGGTCTGGGAAGATGTTCGACCTCACAAGGAATTACCGCCCTAGATGGTATACTTGGTCTTGGACCATACACTTCCTCACAGTTCACCGTCTTTGCGGCTACCCGGTCTTGGACAGTGCACGTCCTCACAGAATTCTACCACTCTAGTGGGTCACCTGATCTTGGTCATACACCCCCTCGCAGATAATCCATTGGAGATCAAATCCTCAACAGGTGCCATACACAATGATACATGTATCAAAACAATCGACCGATCAAAATAATTGACCGCACACAGGGTCAGAAGCCACTAAGATGGGCATAAGCATAAATACCAGCAATATGCATCGTATCACTTCTCATGGCAGAACAAATCACAAAATCACATATTCTTCCAACAATTCTTATCACGTGGCATATCGATCATATCACATAGAAGATTTAAACTACGCAATTCATCAATGCCACAAGAAACATTATATCCTCAAATAGGACCTCAAAGCGTGCGCAATCAAAGTACAAATTCTATACACAGAGATACGCAAATAACGTATTATGAATCAACTAAACTTTAACTTACGTAGCTCCTACGTAATCCAATAAATTCTTAGGATTCAAGTTGTATGTGCAAATAAGACAATTCAAATCTTTGCACCATCATATGCATTCACAATTCTTACCCCGAAGCACATCGCATTCGACCACTGTAACGTGAAACACACGCACATATCTGCAAGGCATCTCTAGTCCAATACTCATGATATTCGCCAATCATGCTATACAAGGATGATAAAAAAAAAAAAAAAATCACACAACCCATCATAAATGGGAAACCCCTGCAACACAGTTATGTAGGCGTGATGTATCATCAAAAACTAAATGTTTGTAGTCATGAGGTGTCATACACCTAAATGATCTAAACTAATGATTTTGTAGGCATATAAGTCAACCACCTAAAAACTAATCAGTTGTAGGCGTGACACGTCATTCACCTACTAAGCATCACAATCATTAAGATCACAAGGACACCAAAGTCACACGAAAATCCATTGATAAGCCTTGACTTGACGAAAATGCGTAACAAAACACACAAAAAAGCCTTAAACTAAGACTATCAAAGGTGTCTATTTGATGTTTTCTATGTGTTCTGTTGCTACTACTGAGAAGGTTGGGGCGTACTGCCCACTCGCCGAAGGTCATCGACCTTCTTTATGCGACAATCACGGATAAAGTGGCCATCCTGCCACAATAAAAGCAACCACTAGAGGCTCGGGGACATGCCTGTCCACGTTTAACACGATCGCATCTCAAACACTTTGGGTGTAACGGTCGGTGAGGCTCATTTCCTTCGCTTAGTTTCGGTCTTTTAGCAAGTCGACACTTGTCGTCAGCACTATCTTCGGCAGACTTTCTATCACGACGTTGCTTAAAGTGGCATTCTTCAGCAGAATGACCCACCTTTCCGCAAAAATAACATCTATCCAGGTCCAAAAGCACCTAGGACCGGACAAAACATGAGGGCTGACACCTCGCTCTAGATTGGTGCTCGTGCAAACCAACCTATCAACCATATGATCCAGGTTCTGGACCATCGCTTGGAGCTGCTCAACTGCTCCGGTTAATGCATTTATAGATTTGATCAGTTTATTGAACGACATCTAAGCAAAAACACATTCTTAAAATAACTACAAAACAATCTAAGAGAAGTAGATACTCACAGTGCGATGCAGATGGCGGATAATCAAGGATTACCACTTTCCCAGTTGCTCTGATACCAAAAGTTGTAACGCCCCAAAATCGTGGACTTGAAACCTTTTATGAAAAAGGTTGAAAGCTTTGAAATCAATCATTTATCAGAGTTTAAAACATAAGTTCAGCGGAAGATCAGGTTCAAAACAACAAGTCCCTAGACCTTGGGCACATTACAACCAAAAAGCAGTTTCCCCCTTACAAACCGATTTGCAGTTCAAATAGATATTTTATTGAAATTAAAGAAGAACCACATTTTGGTAATACAGTTTTAGAAATGCACAGTTATAATCGAAAGAGATACTTCCAAAGAAACCTTGTACCATCTATCAAAAGAGTCCCCAGGAGCGCAACGTCAGGAAAGGGCATTGCCTTGAATTCATCTCATCATCATGCCATCGCAAGCTGTCTCAACTTGTTCATCACCTGCCCATGAAAATGGGTCAGTCACACAACAGACTAGTAGAGGTGCAAAGGACAAGAAAGAGCAGAAGCTGCAATAAGATAAACGCTAGCTCAAGCAGAAACAAGCAAGACTAGCAGATCTAACCAAATGTGCTGTGGAGTAAGCAAAGCTCTAGTAAAGCAGATAGCTACGTAAAAAAAGCAGGAAGGATCAGAGTGCTGAACAGACAACTATAGCAATCTCACAAATATAATGGATGAAGAGTAACTAACTCTATCCACCAGCCAAGCAAAGCAATTTCATAAGACAGTTATTCATAACAACACTCGTAATACATTCAATTATCATAGGATGGCTCAGTCCGTCGACAAGTGATTACATTAATTGTGAGGCACACGCTATTACATCACAAGCAATTCCTAAGCAATACCAGATAAGCAATCAACTAGTATGAGAAGCTAGTCATTACCAAGCAAGGAACTGCGTAAGCAGTTTAACCAACAAGGGTAACGCCTCGACGGGCATACCTAGCTCAACGAATAGCATATTGAACTACCGAGCTAACAAGCAAGCAAGCAAAGCACGTCACAACATGTGTATCTCACGATCATGTGTATAAGTAATATCTTGTCTCATTACTGAGCAGGCCGTTGTGGGTACGCACAAGGCAAAATGTAGAAACAGCCGAGATCGATTCGGGGGTCCATTATGCTATGTATTTTATTATACCCCGAATGACTGACTGAGTCCGCTTC
This sequence comes from Nuphar pumila, assembly GCF_984573655.1. Lineage (NCBI taxonomy): Eukaryota > Viridiplantae > Streptophyta > Magnoliopsida > Nymphaeales > Nymphaeaceae > Nuphar > Nuphar pumila. Next base: position 60,129,107 of record NC_143261.1, on the reverse strand, counting down.
CTAAGAGGATGGTCTGTGACCAAGAGAGTAAATCCCCAAAGGCAAACAAAGGCCCAAAGGATGCGCATTCGTACTTCTGCAGAAGTGGCCCAAAGGATTTCCCCTAACCTCCGATGACTGGGGAAGGTCGGATCTTTGCCCGAGATTACCATATATGACTGTCCATCGGAGTTTTGTACCATCCATCCTCTCTCTTGATGAACCGTTCCGAATAAGCACGACGGAGGGTTTCTTAACTGCCGTCCCATTCTCATGCTCTGCTCTTTTAACCCAATCGAGCATCTTGCCTGTGAAGGCGCATGATTATTATTTAAGTGAGTTATACGCACCATTGCGTGTTTGAGGCAAGCACACAATTCACATCCTACTCACCACAGTATGCATCGTACCTATTCAACGTATAATCACGTTGAAAAAGGTCAATCCCTAGTGAGGGTAGAAACATCACTCTTGTGATCTCAAACACATGCCATTGCATATTCGAGGCAGACATAAACCTCTCATCCTACTCATCGTAGTACGCAACGTACCTGTTTAAAAGTACAACCACGATAAGAGGGGTATGGATCTCTCGCAGGAAATCCCCAATGCTTCTACTTTATAGAAGCCCGCAGTGAACTCATTCCAGTTCCAACTGATCGTGCTCGGGTCCTTTAGACAATCGCGAGCAATCTGTCTATTAGGCGAAAGCAACATAACAGAATTAGCTTAATGTGTCAATACACGCTTAGAGGTTACTATAGACCTCTCGATCTGCTCTCGTAGTCCAAACATATCGTACGTGACTAAGGGTACAACTACTAGAGGAGGAACATGGATCCCTCGTAAGAGATCCAACAATACCTTCATGAATGAAGGCGCCACAATCATGGTTGAACCAGAAAGCCTAGAAACTAGGTCTCGCATCAGAAGTGAGGTAACGCATGGCGCAAGTACATCGCTAGGATCCCTGCTCTACTCGTGCACAGGATCCCAAACAAGGTTATCTGAGTCATATCGAATAGGCAAACTAAGGTTGTAACACATCTATCCCAAATACGTCAATTTGGGAGGTCCGACCGCTACCTCTGTTTTACCAGCTATATATCTTGAAAATAGGTTTGCACCTAAGACGATGTCTTTTGAGAACTGAAGTGCATAAGTGTGTGTCGTAGCTTGTAAGCCAAGTGAAACGATATACACTATACATTCGAAGCTGCACTCAGAGAGTGCAAGCTGACAAGAGGCAAACTCATGCACACACTAATACAAAGGCAAAACGAGGGACAAGACTCAGTGGGCGAAGCTGCACCGTGAGGGTAGAACGCTAAAGCTCCACACGAGGTATGAGATCATACCTCGATCATCGTAACGCACAAGCAGACAACTACGCAAGCGACTCGTGAGGTAGGAGATCCTATACTGACCACGTGAGTGTAAAGGATGACTCATGAGGCATGGGGTTGCACCTCGATAGATCAATAAGCGCAAGCAGAGAAAAGGAGCATGCGACAGAGATAGGATACATGCACGAACAAGGCATATGCACGAAACGCAGCAACAAGGTAAAGACGAATACATACAAAAGGTAAGTGCAAGAGCAAGCACGTCAGCACAAGAAAGTAAAATACGAAGAGTATAGCAGAAGCAAAGCCATGGCGCATAAAGCGCGGGGCAACAAGTAAATACAGGAAGTAAGGTGCAAGAACGTAAAGGAGGACCAGGCATCCTGGAGAACAAGGCAAACGTAAGCAAGTAAATGCCAAGGCGCAAAGCGCGAGGCAGCAGGAAAGTAAAGTGCAAGAAAGTAGGGAGGACAAGGATCGCGAAACCGCGTCCTTGAGTTAAAAGACATGGAATGTAAAGACAGGAATGAAAAGCCTAGGCACATATAGCGCGGCGGCGACAGAAAGGAAAGTGCAGGAAAGTAAAAAGGACAAGGATCGCAAAACCGCGTCCTTGAAGGTAAAGACATACGTATATATATTATACGTATACATATATCGTCCTCTTTTAGTTATCTTTCTTATTTTAGCATTTATCAGTTCATTGTCCTTTCACGCAAGAATCCCCTACCTTAAGGGGTTGTGGGTCCTCGTACGCATGCAGCGTAGGCAAGCAAGAGCTCGAGCCACAGAGGGCGAGCTGGATCCACCGTTCAACCTGGAGAGCTTAGATCATTAGTATATGCCATATAAGAAAAGAGAAGTAAACACAACAAGGTCTCCTCCTGCAGAAGGCAGAGGCAGGAGCTCTGCATCCTGCAGACAAGGGTGCCAGAGACAGGGGCCTCAGCCCTGCTTGGCAACAATAGCAGAAGCAGGGAGCAGGAGCTCCCTGTCTGCTAGCACAAGGAAAGGCAAGGGAGGGAGCAGGGGCTCCCTGCCGCACCTTCTACAACAAGGCAGGGGGAAAACACCCCCTGTCAGAACACGAGACAAGGGCGCAACCCCCTGCCAGCCGCAAGAACAAGGCAAGGGGGCAAAGCCCCTTGCTAGAAAACACAGAGATGCAGGGAGCAAGCCCCTGCTCGAAAACAGGAAAGCAGGGGGGCTTCGCCCATTGCTGGCACAACGCAGGAGACAGGGGGCCCTCGCCCTCTGCCGGCACAAAGCAAGAGGCAGGGGGATAGAACCCGTTGCCAAGTAACAACAAAGAGTGCAGGGGGGCTCCGCCCCCTGCAGAGGAAAATAACTGAAGGCAGGGGGGCTAACCCCCTACCGGCAAGCAACACAAAGGCAGGGGGGCCCCTCCCCCTACCGAGACCCAACAATGGAGCAGAGGGGCTCGCCCCCTGCCCGAAAACAAATGTAGGGGGGGGGGAGCCTTGCCCCTTCCAGGTAAACACCAAAAAGGGATAGGGGGAGAGGAACCCCCTGTCAACAAAACAAATGGCAGGGGGAAGCGGAGCCCCCTGCCAACCCAAACAAGCGAGAAGAGACGGGGGGTGACAGGGCTCGATCGGTCCCTGCCGACACACCCCGAAAGCCCAAGGTGGTGGCAGGGACTCGGTCCCTGCCGACCCACCAGCAAAGAGGCAGGGGGGGGGGGGGGGTAACCCCCTACCAAGACAAGCGACAGGGGGCTCAGCCCCCCTGTCGACCCACAACAAACAGGAAGGAGTCACAGGGGGCAGAGCCCCCTGCCAAGAAGGGCCAACGACAGGGGGCTCAGCCCCCTGTCGACCAAAAACAAAGGGAGGCAGGGGGGTTTAGCCCCCTGCCAACAAGAGGTGACGACAGGGGGCTCAGCCCCCCCTCGTCGATCCACCCAAAACAAAAGAAGAAGGGAGAGGGGTTATACCTCGAACGACCACGGCAACAAGAGAAGTTGCTGGTCGCCGAGAGCGCTGGCTGCGAGTCGCCGGCGACAGAAAAGGGAGACAGCGAAGGGGCGGCCGGCGCTGCCAGCTGCCGAAATGTTGGCGACTGAAGGGGGAAAGGGGCCTCACGGGAGCAGAACAAGGGGGAGGCGACGATCGCAGGCGGCTGCAGCACCAAGGACAGTGGCCGTGGCTGACAGCGAGTCGTCGGTGCTCGGAGGCCACTGGGTCGCCCGAAACTCCGAGGGGAGGCGAAGAGGTGGCCGCAGGGAGGATCGCCGGTCGTCGGCGGCGAGGATGCCGGCTATCGAAGGTCGGCGGCTGAAGGGGAGACAGCAAGGGGAAGAGGGGTGGTTGGCAAGGCTCGAAGGTCGCCGGCGATTCGTCGGTGCTCGAGGTCGCTGGGGACGCAAGCGGCGAAAAGCTCCGACGGCGGGGGCTCTCGCGCAGTCGACTGGGTCACGGGTGGCCACCGAGGAAACCAAGGTCGCAGGCGGCGGCCTCGAGGACCGGGAGTCGACGACGCCCAGGGATCATCGATCGTCGGGGAGGCGACCTCACGGGAACGCTCGCCGGCGTCTCTGATCGCCGGCGGTAGCGTGAGGGGCGGGAGATCGGAGCAGAGGAGAGAGAGAAGGGGTGAGGGTTTTACCCCTCACCCGAGACATCTGCGTCTTTTAAAAAGACGCAGGTTCTCGTGAGTTCGAGAACCCGGGTCCGGGTTGATCTCGGGTCCGGCTCGGATCCGACCCCGACACAGGGGTCAGACCCTGATTCATGTCCGACACGTGTTGGGCACGTGTCTGACACGAGTCAGACGTGGTTTTTTTTTTTCACGGGCTTTACAGGTTAAGTCTTACATCAAAAGTACATTGTATCTTCTGACTCAGGCTACAGATACACAGATAATTGTCTTCGTCCTTTCTTGGCTCAGTGATTCAATTATATTTTTAGTTGCATTTCTGGTTTTGCTACAAAGGCTTAGCAAGGTAACTGTTGTTGAACAAGCTAGAATCTATTGAGAAGCAAAAGATATGCATATGTATGCGTAAACATGCACGGATGTGCCCCATGCTATCCATGTGCATGCTTGTATTTGTGTGCTAACGTGGTCATGTCTGTGTTTTTCCAAAAAACATATTTGTTTTTTAGTTTTATGCTTTGTTCATTACATTAGGCCATTTCTACGGCAAAATCGTGAGACTTCTTTTAAATGCAATGAAGTTTCCAGGATCTATATTGCATGATCCTGCTGGTACAGCAGAAAGGATATATTTGGTATTTCTTTGGAAGAAAAGTTTTCTTTATGAGGAAAGACGTAGGGAACAAGGGGTTTCAGTGCTAAATTTTTTAATGAGCAAATGTGGTTATTTCACAAAATTCATTTATTGCAGATGGAAAACCCTTTTTAGGTGTTTGCATCTATTATTTCATAATAATTCATATTTTGAGAAAGGTTTTTTCCTTGTTTGTGTCAAAGTGCTTGTCCATCACATGGGAAGAGGTGTACTTAATCTGCCCGGAGGTCACATAGATTGTAACTCCTACAGTTAACTTATTATCATTATACATGAGATTGATTTGAACCGTTGCTGTTACACTCGGCTATTGCAAGGGCATTCTTGTGATGAATGTCTAATAACTTATCACTTAATGGATTTTTATTATCTCATATGTGAGGTGATTGCAGATTGCCATCCACCTATGGGCAACTGGAGGAGGGAGAGTCTCTTTGGCAGCATTCTTACTCATCCGAAGCATGGTTCTGCAGTTAAATTCAGATTGCTATGATTCCTTCCTAACGAACATGTACAGAACATTTTTGGCACACTCCAAATTTGTTGAACCGGAAAACATAAAACATATCCAGTTTCTTGCTGATTCTGTTATGGAGTTGTACTCACTAGATATTGCTAAGTCTTACCAGAAGGCATCCATCCTTATACAGCACCTTTCCAAGGTTTTGCAGCATGCCCTCAAAACCAAGACGGAGGTCAGTTTTTCAGCTCATGCATATCACAATTTTAAAAGCCAAATTAGTTTGCTAGTTATCGTGTCTAATTGTTCCTGCTTGTCCATCTATGCATAATGTAGAATATTGCAGTTATTGAATATATTAAAAAGTCTAAGATTTTAGGTTATTAAATATTGTAATATTATGCATTATTGGATGTTTTGGTACCCTTTTTGGTTATAGTATATCGAAAAGCTTAGCCTTTCAAGAGGAAATATTTATGTAGAACCTATATATATGAAATATGATGTTACAATATATAGAAAATTCCTCAGATCTAGTAAACCATCTCCCCCCACTCCTTCACTTTCTCTCTCTGTGAAACTTGCTAGGCCCTTGTTTGGTGCCTTCTTTGATAATGGGAAACTCCTAATAATACTTAATATCCAAAAAAAGAAGAAAAAATTCTGAAAGAACAAAAGCACAATTTATAATACTTATACAGTGTAGTCGATTGAACCTCAACCTTGCGAAATTATGAACATTATGTATGTAACAAACAAACCTTCTCATTTCCTTAAGAGTCATTGACACTTCCAATTCTGTAGATTGGACTGCAGAATTTGCAATTTGATCAAGCCACATGATCAAGATATAGACACATCTAGGGATGTAACTGGGTTGGATGTGGTTTCAATGTAGGCATAATTGGGTATAACCGATGTCACATGGACTCGGTTAGGAGGTCAATGCACCCGTGTTGACACGCCCCGACACGAGTGCGGCTTCAGACACGAGGCAGACTCGGTCAACAAGTGTTGGACTCGGTCAATGCATCGGGGCCGAGTCCGTCCACTTTATAGACTCGGTCAACTTTGATCGAGCCTATTGTTGTCCATATTTAAAATTTATTTTGGACTCAGGTTCGGTCCGATCCGGACCCGATCCGGATCCAAAATGTTTATCGGGGTCGGGGCCGAACCGTAAAGAGGCTACGCAAGGAGAGGGGCTTACGACAGACCCCTCCCCGCTGATCTTTCCCTCTCCCCCAGCCGTCCCTCGCTCTTCGTCCCCTTCAGTCTCGCCAGCGACCTAGACTCCGACGATCGTAGCTGCAGCCAGCCATCGGCGACCCCAGCCACCGGTTCTCTCAGGTATGCACTCCTCCCTCTTCCGTTCTTCTTCCCCTTCATCCGGTAGGGGGCAGATCCTCCTGCCTCGTTCGTGTTTTCCGGCAAGGGATGGAGGCCCCTGCTTGAGTTTATTTTTTCAGTAGGGGGCTCCTGTGCCTCAGATTTGTTTTTCGACAGGGGGCTGCCCCCTGCGTCAGATCTGTTTTCCGGTAGGGGGCTCCGCCCCCTGCCTCAGATCTATTTTCCGACAGGGGGCTGCCCCCTGCGTCGGATCTGTTTTCCGTTAGGGGACTTCGCCCTCTGCCTCAGTTTATTTTTTGGCAGGGCCCCCTACCTCATTCGTGTTTTCCAACAGGGGGTGGAGGCCCCTGTCTCAGTTTATTTTCCGGCAAGGGGCTCCCCTGCCTCAAATCTGTTTTTCGGCAAAGGGCTGCCCCCTGCCTCAGATCTGTTTTTCGGCAGGGGGCTCCACCCCCTACCTCAGTCGCAGGTTTTCGGCAGGGGGCGGAGCCCGCCTCAAATCTATTTTCTGATAGGGGGCTCTCCCCACTGCCTCAACCCCTGCCTTTGTTATTTTCTATCCGGCACACAGTTAGAGGGGTGGAGCTCTTGTTACTATTTTTTTGAAGTGTTTATTAACTTTATTTACATATTTTCTATTCACTTTTCACTTTTCAGATATAATGGCGAGTTCTAGTGGTGTCAATAGAGTTGGTTCAAGTTTAACTCTGAATTAGAAGTTTCTCAACCACTTTGGAGGCTTGTGACAAAAGGGATAAAAAGCTAGTGGTGTAAGATTCACAAAAAATATAAAAAATTTGACCAAATAAAAAAACAAAATAAAGCATCATTTATGTACTATTAATATATAATTAGATATTAAGTGGACAATCTAAACTAAATTATAAAACTAATTCAAAGAAATGACTACAATGCAATAATTTAACTGATCCAACAAAGAAGATGTGATTATTTAACCAAGGAACAAGACCAAAAATCACAATAACTAGCAAGAACCACTCTACATATTTGTATAAAGGACAACATAATGCTATACACCACACATAGTTATACTTAGCAAACACAATTATATAATACAAATAGCATGCAGCTAATAAATAAGCAACAAATCAATGAATTACTAAATCAATATATAATTAATTAATTAATTAACAAGAACAAAGTAATTTTCTGATTAACAGGCCCGATTGTTCAAGAAGAACAGAGGAAGGGAAGAAGAAAAACGAGAAGGAAAGAAGGGGGAGAAGAAGAAAAGGAAGTAGGAGTGAAGAAGAAAAAGAATATCAGAAGAACAATAAGAAGGGGAAGAAGAAGTTGGGCAGAGGAAGAAGGAGAAGAACGGAAGAAGAAAACAGAGAGACCTAAACAATCGAGCCTCCCTTGTTTTTTTAACCTGAGGAGAAGAAGATCTGCAGAAGGAAGGAGAAGAAGATCAGCATAGGAAGAATAAGAAGGAGGAGGAGAAGAAAAGAAGAAGAAGAAGAAGAGACGAAGGAGAGAGAGGGGTACGTACCGAATGGACCCTCCTTCTTCTTCTTCCTTTCGATAGAGGCGAGAGAGAGACCTCCGGCTTCCTCCTCCTTCCTTTCGGCAGAGAGAGAGAGAGAGGGCCTTCTTCCTCTTCTTCTTGAAAGAACACGAGAGGGTTCTTCTTCTTCCTTTCGGCAGAGGCGAGAGAGCCCTAAACAATCGGGCCTCTCTCTTCTTTCAAAAATCGAGAGCCTATTGCCTCACAGGCACTTGCGCTTCATTAACGCGCCTCAAGGCAAAAGCGCACCTTTTACGCTATCCATCAAAAACTTCAAATTAGTCTACCTGAAAGCTGAACACGTTCCATTCGACTAGTGATCCTAAAACAATGACTAAGAGAATAAGCACTCTCCCAAATAACCATACCAACAATGATTCAGACATAGAACACTATATAAGATGATCACAACAAAATTACTTTTCCCACAGAATAACCATATAAACATCGATCAATTGACACCATCTTCATCGAAACAATGATGTAAACCATGTTGTGAAAAGCGATGGGGCATAGAGAAGGGTTCCACTAAAATATGAAGAGAGGAGTAAAGCACAAGCCTTAAAAACACATTTTTAAAAACTTAAAAAAAAAATATATCTAAAAACACAAATAAATAAAAGAAATAACAATGAGAAATAAAAAAACTCAAATAAATACAGAAAGATATGAGAATAATATGTAAAAACAACATTAATGCAGCACCTTGATCTTTGTAAGTATCTAACAAATAAACTATCTATTTAAGGTTATGTCCACGAACGTGGATACAATATGGGCATGAGGCATGCATACATGGTTTTTATGAAAATTAGGACAGGACGTCTTCTCTTGAAAGCTTAATTTATAAAAACACAATACGCAACAAATTTTTATACATAAACATAATTACTACGAGATTCGATTAATCAAGGAATATACAACTAAAGTTTAAAACCAAATAATTAAGTAAAACTCAAAGAAGAAGAGGAAGGAGAAGAAGAAGAACGAAGAGAAGAAGAAGATGGAGAACGGAAGAAGAAGAAGAGACAAAGAAGAGAGAGAGTACCTGGGTGGGGGGACAGCCTCCTCTTCCTTCTTCTTTCGGCAGAAAGACAGAGAGAGAGAAAGAGATTTTGGCGGGGATTCATAGGGAAACGCGATGCTGGGGTTTAGGGTTCTTTTTATCACAGTTCACAGATCGTTGTTCATAGGGTGCGAACCAATGTTGTTAAAATCGGTTGCTCAAGAAAAAAACTCTTAATGAAATCAAATCGGATTGAATCCGTACTTTTCACCACTGGATGACACGTGTTATTAAAATATTTAAAATGTTAAAAATCAATTAAGAATACTAAAACAGAGTTTGAAATGATAGGTAAATCGGCCTCTTTGAATTGAATTGACTGAGAACGGATTCCATATGAATCAGGCCGAATCTGACATTGGTGCAAACGGGTAGAACTGGGCTTAGATCTTTTAGGATCCGAATCTGAATCCAAATTTAAACAGTAGATTCAAATTCAAATTCAAATTCAGATACGATGAGGTAAAGTTGAATCCAAATCCAAAATACATGTGGTGATACTAGATCCCGAAACATAGAACAAAAAGAAGTTATTTATATGCAAGACATAATCTGGTCAGATTTTGCATTGGATCAATTTGAGATCCGAATGCAAAAGTAAACTGATTGAAAATATCAGAATCCCATTATGAATGTACATTTGAATCTTACTTAAAGGATCCATATATGGAGAAAACATGTCTGACTCATATCGTATATTTAACCCTATCCGATCTTCAACCCTAAATTATTCTGATCTTTATTCAAACATACACCACTAAGATATGATGTTATGGTGGAGATCTGATTCATGTCTATACTTAGGTAAGAACTACAACTGGTTTGCATCCATAGACATGGCCAAACCCATCATGTTGGATCCTGGTTTTGGATCAAGTGTTGCTATAGGGTCTTATTATAAAACATGATTATATAGCTTTATGAGTTTCATGTAACCAAAAATTGGTTATGTAGGGGGGATTACTGGAATTTATGGGGGCACTATCTCTAATTAGTGGTGAATTAAATTTAATCTTATGGAACACCTATAAATGAAGACCATGGTTATGGCAGCTCATATGATAGAGCATTTTGTGCTCAGTAAGAGGATTGTGGAGAGCCCCACGGTTAGAGATTGACTTAAATAGCTCAATTGAGAGAACATGTGTCACTACAAGAAAATAGGTTATTAGCGATGGAAATTAGCGACATAATTATTTCGTCGCTAGTTAGCGACGGTTTACCGAGCGAAACACATTCGTCTCTATAATCGCTTAAATTTACGAAAATAGTGATGAACTATATCCTGTCGCAAAATTTGTTGCTAATTAGCGGTGGATTTTGCGACGGAATATTTGGTCGTAACGGACGCAGCATTTGGCAACGGTGTTTGCGACAGACAATTTACCGTAGCGACGGAATATATTCCGTCACCATTTACTTGTTTTTGATTTACGGCGGCTTAGCGACGGAATTACTTCGTCGCTAATCCGTCACTAAGTGTCTCATAACCCTATCCGAGCCCTCTTTTCTTTTTCTTCTTTTGTTGTTGTCGCTCCCGCCAACCGTTCATCGTTCCTGGTTCACCGTCCCCCGCCAGACGTCGTTTGCCGATCGTCGTTTGTCGATCGCCGCCGCCCGAAGACAGGTTCGCCAGCCGTCCCCGCCGTTCATCATTTCCGGCAGGGGGTTTAACCCCTGCGTTTCCAGTAGGGGTTAAACCCCCTGCCTTTCCGGCATGGGGGGTCGACCCCTTGCCGGAAAGGCAAAGGGTTTAACCCCCTGCCGTGTCGGAAACGCGGGGGTTTAACCCCTGCGTTTCCGGCATGGGGGGTCGACCCCCTGCCGGAAAGGCAGTGGATTGCAAAGCTCTGAGCTTGTTGGGATATGGTGGGTCAAGCTGCTTACAAGTAGCTCAGGTCTGGCAGTTAAAAGCTTTATTAAATTTTGGACGGCATACTGAAAGTAACAAATGTTACCAGTTTGAATATTTGCCAACAATTTCAGATAAAATAGTGAAACATTTCCCTCTTCCATCTTGAAGCAAAGAAACTTCAGATCCTTGAGCTTTGCTGGGAGCGTGTAAAAACATAGGTGTTTATCCTTGGACCAATAGGATAAAGCCTATGTCACAGGGATTCGGCTAGCAGGGTGCCGCACTCGCGTCGACGCGACTCGACGCGGGTGCGGCACCGGGTGCGGTCAACCCGACCCTCGGTGTGTTGACCGCACCCAGGGTCATTTGTGTCTAATTTTTTTATTAAATAAAAAAATGTGTCCAATTTTTTTATTAAAAAAAAATTGGCCGGGGGGAGCCCCCGCCCCCCTCCCTTTCTGCATGGGCAAAAACTCTGAATCAAGCTCCAAAACTCATCCGCTCGACCCCTCCCCTGCACAAAGAGGGCGCAGGGAGGGGGCTCGACCCCTTCCCTGCACAAATTATATATATATATATATTTTTTGCCGCACCCCCGCACCCAAGTTTTTTAAAAGTGCCGCACCCGCACCCGCACCCGCACCCATGTGACATAGGATAAAGCCAACATAAAAAAACTTGGTACCAGGAAACTCTTGGTGAGGAAAAATGTCATGATAAATTAAATTTTTTATTTTTTGGAAAAACTCTAGGAAATATTAGCATGTGTAAAAAGTTAGAAATATGGGCAATATATATATAAAATTTAAAAATGATTTTTTATGTTGATGTCATGATAAGACCATTATTGGAAATATTGCGACTTTTTATAGTATAGCAGATTTTGTAAACGCTGCCATGTTTACAAAATATTGCCAATATTTGTAACTATGATAAAAGTTAAAACCAATTAAGACTATAAAAATATATAAAAACATAAAGAAAGACATAAATTTTTTTAAAAATGCCTTTATTGGATTAATTGATTTTTTTGTGGACCAAGCCCTATGGATATGATCCATATGGTTTGTTCAGTCAAAAGCAAGTTTTAGATCGTCCGATCAATTATATAGGTAGATCCTTTAAGGGTTTCAAATTTTATGGTTCACAATGTATTGAAATTTCAAAATTCAAAAATTCATGCTTGTATGTCCAAACCAGAGTTATCAGAAGTGCCATAGGGCATGGGGAAGCGTGTTTTGTAAGCGTGAAACATGGCGCTTCTGAAACGTGCTGGGAAGTTCCAAAAAAATTTAGGGAGTGGGAAGCGCGCTTCCCAATTTAGGGGAAGCTCGTTTTCCCTTATTTTTTCATTTTTTTGTGTTTTTATTTTTCTTTTTTTTTGCTTCCCCCTCACTTCCTAGGTTGCTTTCGGTTTGCTTCCTAGTTTTCTTCCAAGACGATTCCTTATTCGCTTCTAAGTCGTCCTGCTTTTCCCGCTTCCTAAAATTTTGAAAATGCCTCGCTTCTCGCTTTTGCTTCTCGAATCGCTTCCTCGACTAGCAACTCTGGTCCAAACCACTCATGATCTTTTCAAAATATTGCTGATATTTGTTACTATGCATAAAACCAGTGTTTAATTTTGCATTGTAAATTTGAATGCTTTGAAGTTTGCGATTTTCAAGTGGGAGCAATCTAAAGGCCGTTTGGATATTAAACCATCTAAAGAATGGTTAAGTTTTTTGGCCAATTGATCAATGTGGGCAATGATAACAGTGTATGACATAAACAAGTATAGTCTGCCTCAAAGTGACTCCATTGTCTCTGCTCTTTAGGTATTCTGGACAAAATCCGTTTCTGGATGATATCACACCTCATTGATATCCTTTTAGCCCACGGGTTATGGTTGCTTGAAGTTGAAGATTAGCAGCAACTTGATTAAGGTTTATGTGTCTTTTTCATGCCCCCCCTGATGTAATCTTTCTACCTCCTTTTCAGTCTTCATGATTGGCTCAGGCCCTCAATGAGAAGCCAAGCAGAGAGTGCCTTGAGGATTGATACCATACATTGAATGAGCTTACATATAACGTCTTTAGTAGTTCATTAGATGTTTAAACATTGATAATTCCGCAAGTGTCATGTTGCATGAGGCCAACAATATTTTTGCTAATCTAACTGCCTGCGCTATTGCCTTCTTTTTGTAGTGTTCATAGGCAGTTGCTTCATAAGACATCGTTTATTAGGAACTTATCTCTACATCTAAGTTGCCCTGCTTGGTTTGTGTTTGCGCTTTTGTTCACTGAGTGGATTGTGTAACAAAATGTTTCCAAGTTTGTATAGTTTTTAACTAGACTTTTTGTTTATTTGCAAGCATTGATTAGGCCACTGTAAGACCCGCAATTTTTCAGAAAATATCTGAATAAAATTCATGAGGCATTTACCGGTAAAAATAGCATTTCTTCTCAGAATGCGAAACGAATCAATTCCTGCGAGCCAGTTATACTTAGGGTATTCGTCGAATTGCGAATATATGCTCAAACACTCGGGAAGCCATAACTTCCTAACTAAACGAAATCAATAGATTCGTACGAGCCAACTTTCTTAGTTACGTCAATACGAAGAAAATGGCGTACTCAGAATTTTTCGGAAAAAATCGCCGGAAACCCGAAATTCTTGCGGGACCCACGGAAATATTGGTGGGACCCACAAAAATATTCCTCAGAAAATATCTGGTGGGACCCACAAAAATATCCCATGGAATATCCAAGTGGGCCCCACACCAAGGAACCTCTTGGAATTAAAAAGAAGCCAAGGGGGTAGTTTGGGCATGAGAAAACCCAAGAGGAGGTGGGCTTGGGCTATAAATAGCCCTCCCCACTCTCTCTCTTCTCATAAAAATCGACCCCCCCTCTCTCTCTTGCCTTCTCTCTCTCTCCTAAACCTCCCCTACCTAGCCTAGCCCACCTGAGCCCACCTGACCTGGTCTGAGCCTGCCTGACTTAGCCTGAGCCTGCCTGACCTGGTCCTAACCCACCTGACCTGGGTCTGAACCCACTTGACCTGGTCCAAACCCAGTTGACTTGACTTAAACCTAGTTGGGTTTAAAGTCAAAGTCAAAGTCCTTTTTGGTCCAGATTCCAGTTTGGATTTCTGAACCCAGACTTAGCCTACTTGAGCTGAGTTCGAACCTGCTGAACCCAGTTGACTTGGATCGAACCCTGTTTGGTTCAAACCACTTAGGTTGAGTAGCTTGACCTACTCTACCTCTTTCTCAACTAAGTCAGCTTCATCTGACTTAGTCTGACCTCTCGAAGGAAGGCTCAAAGCCAAAGAAGCAACCCGGAGCCGTTTCTTCCACGATTTGAAGTAAGTTCGCTTCGTTGATCCATCTTTCTCAAGTATTTGACTGTTTGTATATAGAATATACTTTCTGAAGTAGTATCTTGCTTTAGTTCTTGGTTGAGCCCTCTAGGACACTTCGGTGTTCACGCGCTCGCCTCGTAACTATCGTCGGATATATATGTTCGAATACGCAGTATATGCGTTCTTCAAAATAGTATCTCACCCTAGTTCTTGGTTGAGCCCTCTAGGACACTTCGGTGTTCACTCGCTCGCCTCGTAACTATCGTTGGATACAGATCTAGGTGTATATCTGCTGATACTGCCGACGCGTCTTATATCGCACAGGCCATGTAATTTACCTTTGCCGTCGCGTCGTATGATGCCAAGGCTCCCTGCTTTCTGTACTTCCGATTACTGCACTTCCGATTATGCATTTACTTACGCCGTCGCGTCGAACGATGCCAAGGCTCCTGCTTTCTGCAATGTATTTACTTACGCCGTCGCGTCGAACGATGCCAAGGCTTCTGCTTTGTTATATATGTAGAATATTTCGTTCAGTTACACACCCTGAACAATAGTATATGCATTTCCTTTACGCCGCCGCTGTATAAAGCACAGGCTTCTGCTTATATTACATATATGGCGCGTAAGTGAGCGTTCAAACGGAGATCAACTCCAAAATCGCCCATGCGATTCCCTTACCGCTCCTCGTACAAGATTCTGCTTGACGAATGAAGCCCCTATTGGAAAGGCTTCGCCTTTTGGCAAAATGCTCTTTACGTAAAGACTAAATCAATTATGTATGGCCTAGCTATGGCCCAAGGTTCCTGCAACCTTGATGGATGCAAAGTACGCACAACGGTGCGCATCCATTTCCCGAGTTAAGCGTAGCGATTTCCCACCAAAGAGGGGAGATGCCGCTGAAACGGATAAAAGAAACGCACGCTTTCTCCGTAAAAGAGAGGAAGTGCTGCTGAAATTCCTGAAGGAGCTAAGAATGGCTCAGAAAGAACGTAGCAGAAGTGCTACCCAGTTATAGAATGCCTTCTACGATGTAGAAAGGTTTGTCGCACCACTGCCGGTAGAGCAGAGAAGGTGTTGACAGAATGGTTGGCAGAAGAGCTGCCGAAACCAGTTAAGTGGCACAATGATGCCCTTTGTTGGAACGATGTCAGAATGACTCGTCTCCCTGACACCTGCAAGGGCATCATACTTGTAAGAGCCGTTGCGCCAAAGTAGTGGTAGCGCCTTGACGAGGTCCTGAGCTCGTTGCGTAAAAATACGCCGAGTAGCCGATCCGTAGAGATCGAGTCATGTGCATGCTCATTGAGAATTATCAGACAACCAGACTCGTAAGGGCCGCTGAGCCGGAGTGTGTTGTTTCCACCGAAAGAGGTGAAGTGCTCGTCAAAGCCGAAGTGCCGAGAGCAGAGTTAAGCATGCATATGAATAAAACTTTTGTTCCACGGTGAAAACCGTGTGGTTGATTGGGGTCGGGTACATACTTCTCAAAGGCTGCCCTATAGGCATGCAATGTTCGTCAAGTAATTGTAAGACCGGCAGGCCCCTTTCAGAATTTCTCACCGAGGAAGACGGTGATGGCGCAGCCTTGAGTGACATATATTTCACCCGAACCTGATAGAGTTCATTGATGGCCTTCGTCACTCAGAGGTATGGAGGTCGTGGTTATCCTTAAATATCTAAGGATTGAACCCAACTACTGCAGTAGCAGAATGCATTCGGATACCTAGTAAGGATCTCTTCCGGTATGCTGTACCGTCCTACTAGGGGGATGGGGTCAACAGGCCTCTGGGGTATCTAAAATACATAGAATAATCAACCCCCAGATCGTCGCGTTGTCGCCCAGATATGAGTCCCCTAAGCCCAGGGGGAGGTGCAATTATCGAAACAAAGCATTAGCTTAGGTACAGCGCTACTTTGAATGTATGAGTGGATGACGTTGTTGAGTCAGTCCTGCATAACCTTTGTGAAGGTGTCATGGTCGGTATACTACTGGACCGATTGGGAAAGAACCCCATTGATATCCGTACGACTAAGTGAAGCTCGGAGAGCTGTCCTTAGATTCGTAGGATACGGATGTGCCAAGCATAAAGGCTTGAGCTAGACATCCGCTCGTGACTCTGAGGAAGTCAAGGCTAAGTCGTAGAGACTTGAGAGGTTATTCTAACTCACAGCCCTGAAGAGGCTCATGCGAAGTCATGACGACTTGCGTGGATGTTCAACTCATAGCCCTGATGAGGCTTGTGCGATATACGCTAAGTCATGGAGGCTTGAGCGTCGTATTACGAACTGCGACCCAGAGTGGTCTATGCATTTACTTGAGTTGAACAGATAGGTGTTTGCCTACTTACCAGACCATCGGTGGTTCTGACCCCGTTTAATGGGGATTTCAGGTGTTGAACCTGCGTGGCGATATGCGGAGCAAGGCGGCATCAAGTTCCAGGGTTTCTCTAGACAGAGTTGTACTGCTTCCTTTTTATTGAACCTACACTGCTTTCCTAAGCAGTAGTGTTGTAATAAACATATGTTTTCGATAAAATGGAACACTTTGGTGGTCAATGAGTTGCTTGGCCACATACCTGCAACGTGCTCGGAGTTTTCTAAAACTGACGACTCATTATCGTCTTATTCCGCTGCTAAAAGCTTTTCTAAGTTCCGCTGCAATGAAAAAAAAAAAAAAAAAAAAAGAAATTCATGAAAATTTTAACTTAGCTTTGTTTTGGAAATCTGGGGCGTTACAGAATTGGTATCAGAGCATGAGTCTGAGAAACCTGGTTCAAGATCCGTCATGGTACCGATATCGCACTGTAAGTATATGTTTTTATACTTTTGTTCTGATCTGGGTGCATCTTTGTATAGATGGCAACTCATGACTCGCGTGGATATTGCTATCGCTGCAAGGTCATGCACGATGAGTGGATATGCCCGTATGAAGTCCAAGACTGCCAATACTGTGGCGAAGATGGGCATTCCGCCAACGAATGCCAAAGGAAATATACCGCCGATATGGGTCGGCGGGCTTCAAAGGGTCTCAGGGATGAGACTTCGCGTGTCAGTGGACCGCATCACTCTAGTGTTGGGAGCAACCATACCCCAACATCTTTTGATGAATTACCAAGGCTGAGGGATTTTGATTTGAACTTCCCTGCAGAAGTCTATCACTCGCCAAGCTACCATCCGGCATCACATATGCCGAGCTTAAATGGCAGGAACAAAAGAGGAGATTCTTTCTGTTCGCCAATCCTTATTCCAGACTCCCAGAGTCTTGATCTTGCTAACTGGGAAAGTGGACTGGAGTCTCTCATATATCCCCAGTATTCGCTTGCTAGTGCGGAAGTGCCGCCCAAGCCAAAGCTAGTAGTGCCTGCACCAAGGCCATGTGGCAATAGATGGACCTTTTGGAGTTCGTCTTCATCAAAGAAATCCAAGTCTTAAAGAGACTGGTGATGTTTTGGAGTCAGTAGACTCATGTATATAGTTTCTCATTGCCTAAAGTCTGCCAGTGCGGCATGACGTTTTGTTTAAGGCAATGCTTGTGTAAATGTGATGTATATTAAGTAAATAAAGCTTTTACTTCCTCATATACATCGAGAAACTAAAAACAAGTGCTTGTGTGTTTATAGATAAATGGCTCCTACGACGAGGAGAACCATACCAAGCGAGGAGTCTCATACGCAAGGATTCCTGTTAGAGACACTCAACAACCTGGTTACCGCCATCCGTGAAACGAGGCCAGAACCAGTCGCACCACGAAACGAGCACCTGGGAGGAGTAACTTATGAGAAGTTCCTCAAGCTTGACCCGCCAGTTTTCATTGGCAGAGCCGATCCTGAGCTCGCGGAGAGTTGGATCGAAGAGACGGAACGTGCCTTCTTAGTTCTGGGAGTACCAGAGGAAAAGAAAACCAATTTTGGCACGTATCGGCTGAAAGACAACGCACGGAAGTGGTGGGATACCACTAAGATTATCCAGTTCTCGGAAGTTGAAGTCATTCCTTGGACTGACTTCCGGAGAGCTTTCATGGATAATTACTTTCCATTACACTCCAGGAACAAGAAGAAGATGGAGTTTCTGGAATTGGAGCAGGGTGGCATGAATCTGATTGACTATACCACCAAATTTCAAAATCTTGAACGGTACTGCTCCCGGTTATTTGAGACCGACCAAGAAAGGGCCGACAAGTACATCAATGGACTGCGAGAAGGGCTAAGGTCACGGGTTATCACCAGCATGCCCCAAACGTTTCAAACGGCTGTGGCAGCAGCTTCAAAAATACAAGTGGATTGGGAGCGATCAAAAGTGATCATAGCAAAAAGGCCCATAGTTGATGGTGGGAACAAGAAGAGAATGTTTCCAAGTGGCCAGGGTTCACGACAACCCTTTCAGAAGAAAAGGTTCCAAGGTGGGAACAACACTCAACAAGTTGTAAGGCCAAGGCAGAACATGGCTCCAAACAACCTGCAGTTCAACCCAAACTGCCCAAAATGCCATGTTAATCACGCAAGAGGACCATGTCCACGTGACACAGGTGGATGCTTCTACTGTGGCAAAGTGGGCCACATTGCAAGACAATGCAGGAAGAAGCTTATTGATGAGCAGAGGAGGAATGCCGGATCTGCCGGACCCTCTCAACAAGTACCACAACGAACACAAGTCCAACGACCCCCACCTAGAGTAGAACAAAGGCTTGCTGCAGGTCGTGTATATGCTGTAACGACTGAACAAGTCGAAAATGGTGACCTGATTGAAGGCACCGTACCTGTTAATGGACATGCAGCTTACGTCTTGTTTGATTGTGGTGCTACTCATACGTTTATCTCTGACGATTTCACCGAACAACTCCACGCTTCGGTGCAACCGATTGATAAAATGATCGAAGTATATAACCCGTTGGGTTCACGCACCAAATGTATTCGGTGTGTGAAAAATTTGGATATTGAGATAGCAGGGCAACACTTGCCTACTGATGCCATCCTGATCGATATGATACAGTACGATGTCATTCTGGGAATGAATTGGTTGGCTCAGAATAATGCCAAGATTCTGTGCCGCGAGGGCAGAGTGATTCTATCTCGACCCGGATTACCTAAGATGGAATACCGGTTATCCAAACCAGTTCCACAAAAAAGGCTCATATCAGCACTTAAGGTACAAAAATACCTTAGGAAGGGTGGTGTGGCCTTCCTGTTGAGTCTCTCGGTGGAAAAATCCAACGACCAACCCCTTGAGAGTTTGGAAGTAGTGCGGGAGTTTCCCGATGTGTTTCCTGAGGAATTGCCAGGACTTCCGCCACTTCGTGAGGTTGAATTTGGAATTCAATCCTTACCTGGAACAGCGCCGATATCCAAAGCCCCGTATCGAATGGCGCCAGCTGAACTCAGTGAGTTGAAGTGTCAGTTGGAAGAACTGATGGAACAAGGGTTCATCCGACCAAGTATGTCACCATGGGGAGCCCCGGTACTATTTGTAAAGAAGAAGGATGGATCCCTTCGGTTATGCATCGATTATCGGATGCTTAACCAGGCAACCATTAAAAATAAGTACCCGTTGCCTCGGATTGAGGACTTATTCGATCAGCTCAGAACAGCGAGAGTGTTCTCCAAGATCGACCTCAGGTCTGGATACCATCAGCTTAGAGTAAAGGAAGAGGATATACCCAAGACAGCCTTCAGAACGAGATACGGCCATTATGAGTTCGTAGTAATGCCCTTCGGACTCACTAATGCGCCTGCTGCCTTTATGGATCTAATGAACCGGATATTCAGACCATATTTGGATAGCTTTGTCATCGTCTTTATTGATGACATTCTCGTATATTCTGAGAACAAGGAACAACACGTGGAGCACTTGAAAATCGTCTTGAAAACCCTTCAAGATAACCAACTCTATGCTAAGTTTTCAAAATGTGAATTCTGGCTAGATAAAGTGATGTTCCTTGGTCATGTGATCTCAAAAGATGGAATCGCAGTGGATCCTGCGAAGGTGGAAGCTGTGATGGACTGGAAGCAGCCAGAAAATATCACTGAGGTTCGTAGCTTCCTTGGACTTGCCGGATATTATCGGAAGTTCATACAAGACTTCTCCCGAATCGCCGTACCGATGACGAAATTACTTAAAAAGGGAGCCAAGTTTGAATGGACTGACCAGTGTAAGGAGTGCTTTGAGGTTCTCAAACAGAGGCTTACCACTGCCCCTGTCCTTACCTTACCTTCTGGTCAGGGAGGCTTCGTGGCATATACCGATGCCTCAGGAACAGGTCTGGGTTGTGTGTTGATGCAGCATGGCAAAGTAATCGCCTATGCATCACGACAGTTGAGGGTCCATGAGAAAAACTATCCAACCCACGACTTGGAGCTTGCCGCGGTAGTGTTCGCGCTTAAAATCTGGCGACACTACCTGTATGGAGAGAAATTTGAGGTCATGTCGGACCATAAAAGCCTAAAATACCTCTTTTCTCAAAAAGAACTCAATATGCGGCAACGGCGATGGCTGGAATTCCTCAAAGATTATGAATTCACGCTTTCCTATCACCCTGGAAAGGCGAATGTTGTAGCAGATGCCCTTAGTCGCAAGACTGTTGGCACTCTGGCCAGCCTAACCGGACAATGGAAGTTGATGGAGGATTTCGTCAAGTGGAAGCCATTTTTGGCTGATTCAGGTAGAATCAAAATGTCATGTTTGACGATCCACATTGAGTTCCTCGATCGCATCGTAGCCGAACAGTTCAAGGATCCCCAGTACTTGGAATTGAAAGCTCGTGCTGAAAAAGATAACACTTTCTTCCATTTGAAAGAAGATGGAGGAATATGGATGGAAGAAAGAATTTGGGTTCCAAATAACCCTGAGCTAAGACTGGAAGTACTCCAGGAGGCCCATAGTAGCAAATATACTATCCACCCTGGGGGTACAAAGATGTTCCGAGATTTGCAGAGAAAGTACTGGTGGAAGGGTATGAAGCGTGATGTGGCTACGTTTGTCTCGAAGTGTTTGATCTGCCAGCAAGTTAAGATCGAACATCAGCGACCTGGTGGAAAGATGCAACGGATCGAGATTCCAGAATGGAAATGGGAAGGCATTACGATGGATTTCATCGTTGGATTGCCTCGGTCCAAGAGACAACATGACTCAATATGGGTGATCATAGACAGACTCACCAAGTCTGCTCACTTCCTGCCAATCAACACTCGATACTCAACTGAACGATTGGCAGAGATCTACATTCGGGAAATCGTTAGACTCCATGGAGTGCCGATTTCGATCATATCCGATCGTGACCCGAAGTTCACCTCTCACTTTTGGGAGCAGCTTCAGAGAGCCCTAGGGACGAAACTCAAGTTCAGTACAACATTCCATCCCCAAACAGATGGGCAATCAGAACGAACCATACAGACTCTTGAAGATATGCTAAGAGCCTGTATGCTGGAATGGAAAGGTGATTGGGATTCCCACCTAGCGTTGGCTGAATTTGCTTATAATAATAGCCACCACGCTAGCATTGGGATGGCGCCGTATGAAGCCTTGTATGGACGACCCTGTAGATCACCGATCCATTGGGGTGAAGTGGGTGAGCGAACCTTGGACTCGCCCATTGTGTTACAGCATTACACTGAGCAGGTCCACATGATCAGAAAGAAGCTACTGGCTGCTCAGAGTCGACAGAAGAGCTACGCCGATCAGCGGCGTAGGGAACTCGCTTTTGCGGTTGGAGATAAGGTTTTTATCAAGGTCTCCCCAACCAAGAGTGTGTTTCGTTTCGGAAAGAAGGGGAAGCTCAGCCCCAGATTCGTTGGTCCCTTCGAGGTTTTGAGCCGGATAGGAGAGACCGCCTACAGAGTAGCATTGCCACCGCAGTATACACAGATACACAATGTATTTCATGTGTCAATGCTTAGAAAATACGTTCACGACCCTTCCCACGTCATCCAACATGAAGATATTGACATCCAGGAGGATATGACGGTGGAAGAAAGGCCAATAGAGATCATGGACCGACGGGAGCAAGTGCTAAGGACAAAGGTCATTCCACTTGTCAAAGTAAGATGGCAACATCACGGAGTCGATGATTGCACTTGGGAGCCCGAATCGGATATGCGGGATAAATATCCTGAACTCTTCACCTTGTACTCTTAGCTGAATTTCGCGGACGAAATTCCTTTAAGGGGGTAATGATGTAAGACCCGCAATTTTTCAGAAAATATCTGAATAAAATTCATGAGGCATTTACCGGTAAAAATAGCATTTCTTCTCAGAATGCGAAACGAATCAATTCCTGCGAGCCAGTTATACTTAGGGTATTCGTCGAATTGCGAATATATGCTCAAACACTCGGGAAGCCATAACTTCCTAACTAAACGAAATCAATAGATTCGTACGAGCCAACTTTCTTAGTTACGTCAATACGAAGAAAATGGCGTACTCAGAATTTTTCGGAAAAAATCGCCGGAAACCCGAAATTCTTGCGGGACCCACGGAAATATTGGTGGGACCCACAAAAATATTCCTCAGAAAATATCTGGTGGGACCCACAAAAATATCCCATGAAATATCCAAGTGGGCCCCACACCAAGGAACCTCTTGGAATTAAAAAGAAGCCAAGGGGGTAGTTTGGGCATGAGAAAACCCAAGAGGAGGTGGGCTTGGGCTATAAATAGCCCTCCCCACTCTCTCTCTTCTCATAAAAATCGACCCCCCCTCTCTCTCTTGCCTTCTCTCTCTCTCCTAAACCTCCCCTACCTAGCCTAGCCCACCTGAGCCCACCTGACCTGGTCTGAGCCTGCCTGACTTAGCCTGAGCCTGCCTGACCTGGTCCTAACCCACCTGACCTGGGTCTGAACCCACTTGACCTGGTCCAAACCCAGTTGACTTGACTTAAACCTAGTTGGGTTTAAAGTCAAAGTCAAAGTCCTTTTTGGTCCAGATTCCGGTTTGGATTTCTGAACCCAGACTTAGCCTACTTGAGCTGAGTTCGAACCTGCTGAACCCAGTTGACTTGGATCGAACCCTGTTTGGTTCAAACCACTTAGGTTGAGTAGCTTGACCTACTCTACCTCTTTCTCAACTAAGTCAGCTTCATCTGACTTAGTCTGACCTCTCGAAGGAAGGCTCAAAGCCAAAGAAGCAACCCGGAGCCGTTTCTTCCACGATTTGAAGTAAGTTCGCTTCGTTGATCCATCTTTCTCAAGTATTTGACTGTTTGTATATAGAATATACTTTCTGAAGTAGTATCTTGCTTTAGTTCTTGGTTGAGCCCTCTAGGACACTTCGGTGTTCACGCGCTCGCCTCGTAACTATCGTCGGATATATATGTTCGAATACGCAGTATATGCGTTCTTCAAAATAGTATCTCACCCTAGTTCTTGGTTGAGCCCTCTAGGACACTTCGGTGTTCACTCGCTCGCCTCGTAACTATCGTTGGATACAGATCTAGGTGTATATCTGCTGATACTGCCGACGCGTCTTATATCGCACAGGCCATGTAATTTACCTTTGCCGTCGCGTCGTATGATGCCAAGGCTCCCTGCTTTCTGTACTTCCGATTACTGCACTTCCGATTATGCATTTACTTACGCCGTCGCGTCGAACGATGCCAAGGCTCCTGCTTTCTGCAATGTATTTACTTACGCCGTCGCGTCGAACGATGCCAAGGCTTCTGCTTTGTTATATATGTAGAATATTTCGTTCAGTTACACACCCTGAACAATAGTATATGCATTTCCTTTACGCCGCCGCTGTATAAAGCACAGGCTTCTGCTTATATTACATATATGGCGCGTAAGTGAGCGTTCAAACGGAGATCAACTCCAAAATCGCCCATGCGATTCCCTTACCGCTCCTCGTACAAGATTCTGCTTGACGAATGAAGCCCCTATTGGAAAGGCTTCGCCTTTTGGCAAAATGCTCTTTACGTAAAGACTAAATCAATTATGTATGGCCTAGCTATGGCCCAAGGTTCCTGCAACCTTGATGGATGCAAAGTACGCACAACGGTGCGCATCCATTTCCCGAGTTAAGCGTAGCGATTTCCCACCAAAGAGGGGAGATGCCGCTGAAACGGATAAAAGAAATGCACGCTTTCTCCGTAAAAGAGAGGAAGTGCTGCTGAAATTCCTGAAGGAGCTAAGAATGGCTCAGAAAGAACGTAGCAGAAGTGCTACCCAGTTATAGAATGCCTTCTACGATGTAGAAAGGTTCGTCGCACCACTGCCGGTAGAGTAGAGAAGGTGTTGACAGAATGGTTGGCAGAAGAGCTGCCGAAACCAGTTAAGTGGCACAATGATGCCCTTTGTTGGAACGATGTCAGAATGACTCGTCTCCCTGACACCTGCAAGGGCATCATACTTGTAAGAGCCGTTGCGCCAAAGTAGTGGTAGCGCCTTGACGAGGTCCTGAGCTCGTTGCGTAAAAATACGCCGAGTAGCCGATCCGTAGAGATCGAGTCATGTGCATGCTCATTGAGAATTATCAGACAACCAGACTCGTAAGGGCCGCTGAGCCGGAGTGTGTTGTTTCCACCGAAAGAGGTGAAGTGCTCGTCAAAGCCGAAGTGCCGAGAGCAGAGTTAAGCATGCATATGAATAAAACTTTTGTTCCACGGTGAAAACCGTGTGGTTGATTGGGGTCGGGTACATACTTCTCAAAGGCTGCCCTATAGGCATGCAATGTTCGTCAAGTAATTGTAAGACCGGCAGGCCCCTTTCAGAATTTCTCACCGAGGAAGACGGTGATGGCGCAGCCTTGAGTGACATATATTTCACCCGAACCTGATAGAGTTCATTGATGGCCTTCGTCACTCAGAGGTATGGAGGTCGTGGTTATCCTTAAATATCTAAGGATTGAACCCAACTACTGCAGTAGCAGAATGCATTCGGATACCTAGTAAGGATCTCTTCCGGTATGCTGTACCGTCCTACTAGGGGGATGGGGTCAACAGGCCTCTGGGGTATCTAAAATACATAGAATAATCAACCCCCAGATCGTCGCGTTGTCGCCCAGATATGAGTCCCCTAAGCCCAGGGGGAGGTGCAATTATCGAAACAAAGCATTAGCTTAGGTACAGCGCTACTTTGAATGTATGAGTGGATGACGTTGTTGAGTCAGTCCTGCATAACCTTTGTGAAGGTGTCATGGTCGGTATACTACTGGACCGATTGGGAAAGAACCCCATTGATATCCGTACGACTAAGTGAAGCTCGGAGAGCTGTCCTTAGATTCGTAGGATACGGATGTGCCAAGCATAAAGGCTTGAGCTAGACATCCATTCGTGACTCTGAGGAAGTCAAGGCTAAGTCGTAGAGACTTGAGAGGTTATTCTAACTCACAGCCCTGAAGAGGCTCATGCGAAGTCATGACGACTTGCGTGGATGTTCAACTCATAGCCCTGATGAGGCTTGTGCGATATACGCTAAGTCATGGAGGCTTGAGCGTCGTATTACGAACTGCGACCCAGAGTGGTCTATGCATTTACTTGAGTTGAACAGATAGGTGTTTGCCTACTTACCAGACCATCGGTGGTTCTGACCCCGTTTAATGGGGATTTCAGGTGTTGAACCTGCGTGGCGATATGCGGAGCAAGGCGGCATCAAGTTCCAGGGTTTCTCTAGACAGAGTTGTACTGCTTCCTTTTTATTGAACCTACACTGCTTTCCTAAGCAGTAGTGTTGTAATAAACATATGTTTTCGATAAAATGGAACACTTTGGTGGTCAATGAGTTGCTTGGCCACATACCTGCAACGTGCTCGGAGTTTTCTAAAACTGACGACTCATTATCGTCTTATTCCGCTGCTAAAAGCTTTTCTAAGTTCCGCTGCAATGAAAAAAAAAAAAAAAAGAAATTCATGAAAATTTTAACTTAGCTTTGTTTTGGAAATCCGGGGCGTTACAGCCACCACATTTAAGCTCTATGGTTGGTTCTGTTATTGCAGGAGATAAAGGTGTTGTATATGTGAACCATCCAATCTCCTCAGATGCACAACCTGTAGAAGAGTAAGAAAATGCCACTATTTATTTTCTTTGCTATCACTTGCTTTAGATTATTTTTCTGACATCAACTTGCTTTAAATTGTTAGACATGCCAATATTGAATGTTAATTCCCATCAAAATTTACATCCCTTGTAAGATTGTTTTTCTGTGTTTTTCTTGTTTGGTTCTGCCTTTGCAGTTACTTTTCTTTATATTAGGATAAAACTGTACACTTCTACTGCTTAATACATGATGTAAGATTGAAGTTTGCCAAGAATCAAAGTGGCACCTGTGCAATTTGCCTTTTCTTGTGCAGCCGATAGTTGACAAACTCGTGACTTGGATCCGGATTGCCTGACCCATGACTTGTGAGTCAGCAGGTTGACTCGGTAATTTGGACGAGTTAGGACATGATTTTTTTAGTGTTAAGATATGGAAAAAATCAAACTCCAAACTGTATAATCACTAATTTTAGTACATGACATCAATGACTAAACTATATAAGTATTCAACTATACATAATTGTTGATATTATGATTTAAAAATAGATGATTCTTTGTAAAAATTATCCTTTTATAAGCATTATGCACTAAAACCATGAAATGCATGACAAAAGACACATAAGTGGCATGCAGATAGGTGGTCCTGAATCGGTGACCCAGTTGGGATCCGATTAGGGTTGACTCGGGCGATTCTCGAGTCAGCTCTCTGGGTTTGCCAACTATGGTGCAGCCATTGCATTTTATATGTAATATATCTGTCTATTTATGATGGATTCTAGTTGGCTGCTTTTTCTGTTTGTTGTCAATAGCATCCAATTAGCCTCATTTTATATACATTTGAAAACTGTCTTAAGCTCCTCTTTGAAAGGAGACAAACTAAAACTTTTATAACATTTATTCTTTTGCTTCTGTTGTCTGTGGCTTCTTGTTCATTTTTGTCGTGTAGCGGTTGTATTCTTGTGTTTTCTCTGTGCTATTGTGTAACTTGGGTATATTAATTTATTACCTTCTGTTTATATTTTCAAAATAAAATCTGCCATTAAATGGTAAATGGCATATATTGATAATTTGTGTTCTCCCACACTTTTATTGAAAAAATCTTGGCAAAATGAATAATTTTTTAAAAATTTATAAACTGAAGTTAAAAATATGTAAAAAAATTACTCAAATGCCAAAAGCAATAAATATGTCTCATCCATTGTTTTAAAAATGAAAAAGAAATGAAAGATGGGAGAGTCCAGAGGCCGAAATAAATACTTTCTTGCTTAGGATTAAGTTACATTCAGTATTTATTGCCATTAATTAGTTAGGAGAAAAAGATTGAGAGAGATGTGAATGATAAAATAGGATTATCAGCCAAAGTTTTTTAAAATCATTTATGAAACATAAATTATGATATTTTAATTTTAAATTATCACAACATTTTGAAAAATATCGTGATATTTTAAATGTTAGAACTGATGAAAAGATATCATAATATTTTTTTAAAATATCATGATATTTGTGACTGTGCTTATACCTTCTTCCATTGCCTTAGTTTTCTTTTACTGCAAAATTCAATTTTATGTTTTTATGAAAAACAGCTGCATTACTTGAGTTTTATCCTTACATACTTGTAATCACCATTGATAGCTGCTAACTTTTGTTTAGTTGCAAACTATGTTGTCAAAAGTGATACGTGGTTACCTAGTCAACTGGTACTGCCTACCGTACTTGTGTTCGCCTAATCCTCCCAGAGCCAATCCCTAGTTAGACAGCACAGAGTAGGATGATATTGTTTTTTATTTTTGAGGTCTTAAATTAATCCTATGCACTTAATTCCTATATGCTGTTTTTTGTGCTTATTTTCTTTATTACTTGAGAAAAATGATTGCTTGGGCCTTGTTAGGGACTGTTGCAATCGGATTGATGTCAACATATATTCTTGTTAAAACCCACACACATACATGTGCACACATGCATACACAAAAATTTGCGAGTCTCTATTACAGCTCAATGTTTCCAGAAGAGATGTTCTTGTAAGAGTAAATATTTAGTGCTATGCTGCTATTATGCATTTTAGAGCATACTAGGATCAGCATAGAGAATCTAGTACAAGACTAATGTGTGTTGCCAATTTGCCCTTATCTTCCCTTTTTAAAATTTTTCACAAGGTCTATTATGTTCAATGATAAAATGATTCTGGGGGTGCACTTCTTAGGAGCCTTAGGAGGTCATTGTTAACATAATTCCTGCTTGCATGAGTAATTCAAACCATTTTCTTCTTCCTAGGTGTTGATTAAATGACATAATCGATGCCGATATTCTTTTTAGAATAATTTCTAGTGTATCAGTTGAAATTTTGTGTTGATTCTAGTGGAGTGGGTATTATTCTTGATCGTAAAGATACCGATGCTCGACTTTGGAGAGCATCACACAATTTCACTTTCGCCCACTGATTAATTGTCAAGCATTTCACAATTTACTAAGTTCTTTCCTCATTCATGTATGTTATTCAAGAGCTTCATTGTTTCCATTGGTTAATTGTTAAATGCAATTGAATTTTCCAAATAGTCTGAGTCATATATTGCAAGTTTATATGACATGATTATTCAGGAGGTAGTGATGCTTTTTCAGTTTCCAGAAAGTAGCGAAATTTTTTTACTGAGATTCTAGCTAGATTATGGGCGTAATATCTTTCAATGTATTATGGAATTATCTGTGCGCATACATTTGTTCCATTTTGTATAGTTGTCTTAAGGTGAGGCAATTAATTAACGATTTAACTTGAAATGCAAGTGTTTATGTTCATATATAGTTATGCTCATCATTGTTGTCAGATATCCTGAAGGTATTGTAAATCAGGCGCTCAACGACATTTTTGCAGATACTTTTGGTAATGATGTTGACAATGATTCAGTTATAGATTCAGATTCGGAAAGTGATGGTCTTCTTTCTGAGGTAATGTCACGCTCTTCTAAAAATCCGGCCTCATCTTTTTCTAATTCCTTATTTATTTATGAAAGAGTTCTTAATTCTGATATTGGTTTCAGGATTTGAATGGTTCTTATCTTGTTAAAGATGGAAGTGATGATAATTCAGGTTGGAACATAATTACAACAGTGAAATTTGGTGTTTGAAATATCCTAAATTTTGTTTTAGTAAAATCGCAAGAGGATATTTTTCAATATAATTGCTGTTGCTGTAGATGAAAGCTACCATACTGCTCTATCTGAGCAGAACAAGACAATTCAGGTGGAACTCGTGAAGCAGAAAAGTAAGTTAGATCGGCTGAAGAAAAAGGTAAGAACGACCTTGTACTTAATTAAGACCTTGAAATGACCATAGATATGAAGCTCAACATGATGGTATGTCTAACTAATATAAACATGTAGGGTTTGTTTTAAAAAAATTCTCTCCTATTTTGAAGACAAAAAAATTGATGCCTCACATTCATCATTGTAATGCACTTAGTTTTACCCAAAATGAACTAATGCTAGGGATGTCAATCGATCACGTTTGAGTCAGGTATCTGAAAAGTACAAATCTGATTAGTTGAATCGGTATAGCAAATGAATCTGATTAATAATCCGATTCGGATGCAGTTTTCAGATTTTCATTTGAATCTGGATCCAAGGGTAATCCAACCCAATTCCTTATAAAATATATCTGATTAGCTAACCGAGTACAAGTTCAATATTGCCTTTTCCATCCAACTCTAAATTTGATTAAGCTAGATCCAGATAGGTCAGATTCACTAAGACCTAGATCTCAACTGAATATTTTCAGTTTACTGCCTTGGCTAATGCTCAGAAAGATTTTCATGTTATGACCCTTGAAATGTTGTATTCTTAAGTATGAAGAGCATATTTAAAGCAATAGAAGTGCTTTTTGTTTTTTATTTTTGCTTTTGTGTTTGCTCATAAAAAGAAAACAAGTGCATCTTTTGTGATATAGACAACTCTTCATACTTCTTTCAGTACGACATTATTTCTGGATGCTTGAAATATTAATAAGGTTATGTTTGCTTCATTGTTTCACCAGGACCCAAATTTTGGTGAGTTTCTGGAAAAGCATAGTTTGGAGCTTCAAGCTGCAAGCAATGAAGAAAAAGTAAGACGTCCATCACTTTCCAGTTTCCACATGGCCATCATTGTACTGGCTTTCGACATTCTATTATCATTTTATCATTGGTAGGACTCCTATTGATATTAAAAAATTCTGATGCCATAAATGGTTGTCTTCTTAGGTTGTATGTCATGTCGATAGTCATGTTATCAAGCCTACTCTTCTCTGTTCTTTTTTCCTTCACCCTTTTTCTTTTGTTTTTTTTTCTAGTGTGTGTCTATTCTAGATTGGTGTGCTCAAATCAGGCCAGATTGGGTCCAACTAACCAATCCTGATTGATTCCATAGATTATCCATACCAGTGGGAATCAATTTTAGAGTCAAGTTGAGTCAGATTAGTATAAAGTGGAAAGTGTCTGGTTGGACCAATCCATTGATTAGATCACCCAATTTTAACGTTCTTCTCATCATTTTTTGATAACTTTGCAGTGAATTTAGGTGGTTTTGTTCTTAGTTGTCATAGGCGCTAGGCGAAGCCTAGGCGGTGAGCCCCTAAAAAGCCTAGGCAGTCTAGGCAATGCCCCAAATAAAAAAACAAAAAAAATATATACAAATATGTAAACAAACTACTAAAATTAATAACAAATATGTATACAACATAAAATCAATCAACAATAAGCAATAGACAAAACAAAATATGTCATCAAACACTATAAGATAATTATATTAAATAACCTGCTCAATACATTGTCCAACACAAAACATTTAACAACACAATACATTTAACTAAACATAGAATTCTGAAACATATGTCTATATATAAAAGTCATCTTCATTCTTCAGTATCAAACTTCATTTCAACGATTTCCTTCATTTATTGCATCTTTTAGTGGCTTGAGATGATGATGTCAGATCATCTTCATACAATTTCTGTCCCACAAATGTTGCAGGTACTTGTGCCTTTCTCTCATCATCTTTTTTAAGACTAGTAAGAAGCTCAACACAAATATCAGAAGGAATGCTATGTTTACATAATTTCACAGTGGAGTTAATATGTCCCACAACATGATATTTAAATCTATACAATCCTTCATGCATTATAAAATCACAAAAATTACACTTCACTATTTCTTTGGCATCTCTAAGTCAATAGTGTACAATATTTCAATGCAGGTTTCTTTGAGAGGCATCCTCCAAGACCTCTACCCTCCATCGACTTACTAGAATACGAATTAATAAATCTAATCACTACAAAGATGTAAAATAATGTAACTGATAACCATGTTAAAAAATGAAACAAAGAATAATGGAATAAATAAACCATGCAACTGATAACCAATGCAAAAAATTAAAACATAACCAATTAATCACCAAATAAAAATATAAGCATACAGACATTTAACAAATCTACACACATAACATAATTAACTTTAACTGTATTTAAGTATAAAATAGTAAAAAAAAACCAATAAGTTTATAATAACAACTTAAATTTAATCCTTAGATGAACTTGAAAGTCTATCATCATCTTCATTGATATATTGCTCTTCTTCTTCAGTTTTATTTGCAGAGTTAGCTTATTCCTCTTCTTCTTCCACCCTCACCACCTTCTTTCCTTTGTCAAACATTTTCTTTCTTAGGACATTAGTTACACGTATTTTTACCCCCACCCTATGCCTTAACGCTCTGGATGCATTATCAACAAGATCTCATGTAAGTGATGTGTCATTTTCAAAGATTATCATTGACTTCTCTTAAGACAATGGGGTCGAGATCTCCTTTTTTTCATTCTCTCCTCATACCTTCGTTTCAATTTATGATTATATTGCACAAAAAACAAACCTGGTTGATATTTTGAAATGATATTTTTAAAAACAAGTATTCGACTTTCCACAAAGTGGTAAGTACGGGTCGAATCCTCAGGGAACAGAAATTAATCAAGATATTTCTAGGAAATTTAATTTATTAATTACAAATGTCAATCTACAATTATAAAGTTAATACAACTACAATTAATCACTAAATTGAAAATGAAACAACACTAAGTCCTCTGCTCCACACCAAGGGTATTTTTGTCTTTTCGCCAATTATTCACTCTTCGAACTTGGACAATAACCTTGGAAACTAAATATGCTTTTCAACCTAAAAATGCAGAGAAATACAAAGTTAGTATTCTAATCCAACAATGCAAACAATAACTAAAACTAATTCTAATTTTACGAAAATAATAAAACAAATGCTACTTATCAGACAATAATTAAATAAAATACTAAACTAATTCTTAAAATTAACTAAATTAATTCTACTAATGCTGTATGATGATTATGCAGCTCCTAAAATGCAGAAATTACTGAAAACAGGTCTAAAGTGCCGAAACTAAAGAAATTATGAAACTGCCCCTAACTAGTGCAAAATAGCTTTCTGATAAGTTATCGGAAAACCACTGTTTGACAGGGCAAATGAGGTCCGATTTTTCCGAAATTTATTCTGTTTTGCAACTGACAGATTAAACAATCTGACAGTTTTTAAAGAATGAAAAAAAGATATCTGGAACTCCAGATATAAGCGTTTCAAATCTGAGAAAAATCAGGATATCGAAAGTCCTGTAATTTAAAATCCAGAAAAAGCGGTTTTTGCAAAACGCTTAAAAATCAGACCAAATCAACTCCGAAAGAGCTAAAATTTGGTCTGCAGTCAGATAACACGCCACTAAAGTGAACAGAAAAATAATTTTTGGAAAACACGAAATTTTTACACAGAAAATAACGCTTGTGCGACAGGGAAAAAATCGGTTTTTCTTTGAGTGCACTATTCACTTTATGAATTTATTTAAACACTATAAAATGCAAATTAAACCTAATGTAATCTAAATGACACTGAATAACAGTGTATATGCAGATGAATATTACAATTACGCTAAATGCATGATGAACAAAATACGATAAGCAAATTATGACTAAAAATACGTTAACTAACGATGCAAATGCAACTAAGCTACTCAATGAAATGCAATTCTAATTGAATATGTTAAATACTAAATAACTACGAGTCAACTAAGCACAAATTCACAAATCACCCACACAAACCAAACACAATTTACGCACACACTTCTACACTATACTAAATCAAATAACTTAAACTAATCAACCTAAAATCAAAATAAATAACATCTAAATGACATCAAACCCACTAAAGAACAAGGGCTAGGGTTAGGGTTCACTTGGTTGACTCAATTAGGCTCGGTTTTGACTTGACTAAGTTCGGGTTGGCTTGGGTGGAATCGGTTTTGACTTAGCTAAGGTTGACTCAAACTAGGTTCGGTCTTGACTCACCATGGGTTGGACTAGGACTCGACTAGGGTTAGGTTTTGACTTGGTTAGGTTACTAAGACTAGGTTGGACTCGGTTGAGGGTTGACTTAGTCAACTAAGGTTGGTTTGGTTTAGATGGGTTCGGTTTGGGTTAGGTTAGGTGAGATAGGCTCGGGATAAGGTTGACTCGACTAGGCTTGACTTGGATTAGGTTAGGTAGACTCGGTTAACCTAAACTTAGGTTAGGTTTGACTAAGTCTTGACTAGGGTTAGGTCTTGGTTGACCTAAGCTTGGGTTTGATTTGGGTTTGACTAGGGCTAGGGTTGACTCGACCTAGGTTTGGTCTAGGCTTTGACTAGGTTAGGTAGGCTCGGTTTTGACTAGACTCAAAGGGGTTTAGACTAGGGTTTGACTCACTTAATTGGGTCGACTAAAGTAGTAACCCTTTAATTATCCTACAATTAATTCAAAGTTACCGATTTTAATGAAGGAGGTTAGGAAAATAAAGTAATAATTATCAATGCTCAACTTGGAAATGATTTGGATTCTCCAAAAATCGCCCCACTGAATGAGGGAGTTACACTCCTTAATTATATTTTAAGACTCTCTTTGGAAAACGAAAAGTCCAATCTAGAAGGCCACGATTTTTGCTTTTCAAGATGGAATTAAATTGCTTTTAATTCTTTATGGAAATCGTGGAGCCTAGATTGGAGGTTGAATTAAATTTCAAAAACACTTTCCAAAGCCAATGAGTAACTCATTTCTTTAATGCACATTCCAAATTTAATGCTCTTTTGAATGCTCCACACGATTTTTGGAGAAACTACTCTTTCCAAAAACTTTTTTTAAATGCAATTACTTTAATTACCCTCCTCAAAAATCGCCAACTTCTAATGGTGCTACTTCCTAAACTAATGCAATTAAAGCTACCTAGGGAATAAAATGACTTAAATAGAAAATCGACTTCCTAGGAGTAAATGCTAACCTAATTCCAAAACTTACCTAAATGCAATCCTAAAAACGGCTAAAGCAATAAACCCTAATACATTGAACCTAGACAACCTAATTAAACCTACCTAATTGCAATTAAGAATTACCAAAAACAGCCTAGAGCTCGAATTGAGCTCTAATGGTTGCCGCCCCTCCTTGGGGAAGAAGAAGACTAAAAAAATACAAACTAAAAGAAAACGATTAAGCTAAACACCAAACAATTTTGATAAAACTAAATTAAAATCTAATAAAAAGAACTCCTAATTACACAAATGCAAACATGAACAACACTATGCTGGAATTCATAAAAAAAAAAAAAACATCAAGAACTAAAACTCGATTTTTGGAATTTTCTCAATAGACCTAAAACACAAAAACACAAAATGATAAAAACGATTATCTAGAACAGTCCTAAAATGCTAACTCTACCACAACACACTTTGCAACACTGTAAAATCAATAAAATATGCAGACATGCAGTATGAAGTAGAAGATTACACGCACACCACGAGCAAACAAAATAAAAGAAATCGGCTAGATGAGATTCTAGCCGATTTTCACAATTTGAATAAAAAAATCTTTAAAAATCAAAGACACCCAAATCAAGCAATGACTCAACCCTCAATAGATCTGCAAGAACTCACTGGAATCGGATCTATAAAGGGTCTATTAGCGTGGCTGCTAAAATCCAAACTAAGGCAAAAATTGAAAATAAATCAAAATCGGCTAGAATGGATCTAGCTGATTTATGGATTTTTAATGAAAAACGCCATTGTTCAAGCCCCCAACACCCAAAATAACTCAAACTAATCTTTTTAAAGGCTTTTTCTGTAGAAATAACACAAACACACACATTGGATAAGACAACCCAAATCGGCTAGAAGAACCTCTAGCCGATTTACACATTTTTCTTGAAAAATGATGGAAATCGATACTCGAACATGCAAACAATGAAACAAACCTAGATCTAACGTGCTGGTCTATGCACGGATACTATTCTAAGGTTGAAACAAAAAAAAAATAAAAGAAACACACAGAAATAATAAAAGAAAACCAACACACAATTCGGTTTTAGCTAGAAGAGAAGGAAGAAGAAGACCTACCTCTTGGAAGATCCGACGACCGGGAGGATGAAGAAGAGCGGACCGTGGCTGGAGTTGGACGTCCCAAACAGTTCGAGAATGCTGGACTTCACCAAAAAATAGCACCTTTGCAGCTGCTACATGTTGGAGATCCACCGAAGATGGATTATGCGCCGATTCTCGATCGGAGGGTGTAGAAAGCCGAATGGAGGTAGGGCCGGCTCACCTTGTTGGTGTGTTTCGCACTCCCACACAAGGTTAATGGTCTCCACCTCTGCTACACCTGCAAAAGTACAGAAAAATGGTGAAAATACAGCAATGAGAAAGAAAGAAATTGAGAGAAAACACAAGGGGGATCGAAATATGCTTGGAACCCAAGTATAGACCGGTCTTTAATGGCCAAAACGTGGGAGGATGGAGAGGAAGGAGCTGCTGGAGTAGAATCACTGTAGGGGGCGTCCAAACAAAGCCAAAGACGCCTAGGGTTTGCTGGAAAAAACTATTTATACTTTTGATAATTTTCAGAAACACTGTTATAAAAAAAATATTTTCTATGCGCATCTTTCTGGGGGGTTTTCTGCAAAACTTTTTGTAATGGATCTGGATAGGCATGTGGATTGGGTTTTGGGCTTTATAAGGGTTGATCCAAAGTCCAAATAACCTAATTGGGTTGGATATGGATCTGATCCACCTCGAAATCCGTGCCCAAACAATGAAATAGCCATAACTCTCTCATTTTAACTTTGATTTTTCTGAAATTCGAACCATAACCCCTTACTATCAAAATACATCTAAACATGGGTTTAAAACCTTAAACTTGATACAAAATGCATGAAAAACTTATTAACATGATGCGCATTTCATGCATCATCAAATACCCCCATGCTTGAATGTTTGTTAGTCCCTTAACAAACCCTAATTGTGCTATGCAACAAAGACAAGAAATGCTAAGCATGAATGCATAATACTAACTCACTTTCGTAGGAATCATGGTTGCATTTAGCATATGCAACAAGCCCTTTTAACCCCTAGCTTACACTAGTGGACGAGTAAGGTCTCGTGAGGGTTTGCAGAGATGCTACCCACAAACATCAATGAAATGCGAGGATGATTTTTCAAAAATATTAGGCTCTTAAGAATGCAGTTGGAACAAATATTTCATGTAATTGACATTCTCAAAACAAGTTTAAAAATCTCATGCCACCACAGTAAAAATTCTTTTCCTTCACTTTTCTAATATTGTAGCCAGTTTATGATTTTTCTCAGAAAATCAAGTATTCTCATGTTTTACTCATTTATTCTCACTTGTATATTTTCTGCACAGTAATACACATATATGCCTAAGCAATGAAAATTTTATCATTCAGCACATTCTTTTTCTTTTATTTTCACTCTTTTTTCAACTTTTGTTCTCTTGAGCATTCTTCTCATATGAGCAGTATTTCGAATAGTCAGTTTTCTTGACCCGTGTAGCGAGCTTTGGGTTAGTGACTCCCAAGTCGGCCGACCTTAGGGCACTAGATACAAAGTATCCCTCAGACTTAATTGCTCGAGTCACTAGACCTTCTATTCTAATAATTTACGTATAGTTTTCCTCTCGTCCTGTGCAATGTCCCTATCTCTTAGGCTTTCTATGCAGTCCATGTAACAAGCTTTCGAACCGGTGGCTCCCAAACTAGCTGGCTTTGGGGCACCAGGTGTAAAACACCCTTCAGATTCTACTTACTCGAACTACAAAGGCCACAGATATCAACTAGACAAGGGGATGATCTCCTTCGTTATCCTTTTTGTTAAGAGACTCAAACACTTCATCTCGTGTCTGAGTTCCACTACTAGGATTCACGAAGAAATCAACAACTAAACGTAGCTCTATTCTTTTAAACTCATTTTTCAAAAAAAAAAAAAACCATCTTTCCATTGCTTATTTCTTTCACAAAACATACTATGCATACTTATACTAAAGTGATTTAAAATTTTCTAACAATCAAATACTATCTTTTTTTTGAATTTTCTCATAAATAACTACTCTATTTGACTCAGTTTAGAAAAAAAAAAATTTATGGGGCTTAAAAATTTATAAACTGTTAGATTATGCCAAAAACAATCATATATGCTACAACTTGTTCTCAACTGCCTACTTTAATTACCAGTCATAAAAAAAAAATTGAAATTTTTGTGTGCATGCATCTAAACCACCCCCCCATGCTTGAATGACACTGTCCCTAGTGGCATACAAAATATAACAATACAATACCCATGCATCCTAAAAGACAATAAGAATATGGGAGAAAGGATAGATACAACCTGATCTGCTCTGAGCTTCTGAATTTGAATTTCATCTGATCTTTGAATTCTTTGAAAGCTCTGCTCTGTACC
This sequence comes from Nuphar pumila, assembly GCF_984573655.1. Lineage (NCBI taxonomy): Eukaryota > Viridiplantae > Streptophyta > Magnoliopsida > Nymphaeales > Nymphaeaceae > Nuphar > Nuphar pumila. The sequence continues at coordinate 60,091,140 of NC_143261.1, read as the reverse complement.
TGGCAACTGATACACTAAATGTTAGATTCGTCCTGCATAGATCAAAAACAAATGTCAACATAATTGAGATAAAATACTGAATAAAGAAAGTACTGAAATGAAAAACAAACTAATGTACATATGATACATCCCTCTGGTCGAATCCTCATGCCTTCGTGAGATGCACTATCTCACACTCACCATCCTGCAAGGAATCTGAAATAAAGGGCTTCAATCTTTGCCCATTCACCTTGAATGTACCTTGGGTCATAGGATCGAATAATGTCACTGCTCCATGGGGAAATACTTCTTTCACAATGTAAGGACCTGTCCATCTCGATCTTAACTTTCCTGGGAATAAATGCAAACGAGAATTGTATAACCACACTTTCTGATCTGGCTCAAACACTTTCCTGACAATATGCTTATCATGAAATGCTTTCGTGCGAGCTTTCTATAATTTGGCATTCTCATACGCATCATTCCTGAGTTCCTCTAATTTAGAGAGCTGCAGTGCTCTCTCTTTGCCAGCCAGGGTGAGGTCAAAATTCAATTGCTTGATAGCCCAATACGCTCTATACTCTAGCTCGACAGGAAGATGGCATGCTTTCCCGAATACAAGGCGATACGGGGACATGCCAATGGGAGTCTTGAATGCAGTTCTATATGCCCAGAGTGCATCATCTAAGCGCTGGGACCAATCCTTACAGTCCGGGCGAACTGTCTTTTCTAAAATTCGCTTAATCTCCTGTGAACACCCCAAATTTTTCAAAATCTTTTAAATATTCCCTTCTTGCCCCTAAATTCATTTTCTGAGCAAACGGGTCATTTCAAATCTAAATTCCAGTTCATTTCTCTAGTTTTACTAAAATTAAACTCATTTCATATGTTTAAATTGATTTCGGATCTGGATCCATTGTCCAGATCCGAATCTGAATCTCATTGTCCAAATTCTAAATTAAAATTACAGAAAATACCAAAAAATAATTTTTAAATAACTCGGACAGTCCATCCGACATCCGTTTGAATCCATCATGTGTATTTCTCAATTCGAGCTTCAAAAACTCGAACATTTTCTCAAAACTCGGGTCCAAACCCAGTCTTCTAAAGAAATTTCCCGAAATGGTCTGAAATTCTCAGAAAGATACTTTTGTAAATATTTCTCAGAAAAATACAAAAAAAATTAGTGTTTAATCCTTGTTTTCGTGTAAAAATTTAGATTTTTGTTCCAAAAATACAAAAAAATGGAAAAATCATGCAAAAAACCAAAAAATTAGGAAAAAACTATAAGGAAAGTAAGTGGTTTTTGAAGATTTTGCCGAAAAACTCACCTTGAACCATTTTACAAAAACCTTTAGAAAAAGAGCCCCCTCTTTGTAAATTTTCGAAATAACAAGGGGGCCCCTTTTGCATATAGTTTTTTTTTTAGGGTTTTCTTTTTACCTTTCGTAAGGAAGGAGATGGCGAGGACAGCGTCGCCTCACCCTCAACCTCCTCTCTTCATCCCCATCTTCGGCTCTCATCCAAAACCTCTCTGAAAACCCTCCATCGCACAACCCCCCTTTCTTCCCTCCATCGATGTCTAACCAACCCTTTTTCCCGAATCTTCTTTTCCTCATTAAAAGGGGACGCAGAAAACCCCATGGGGGCATCCGTTATCACCTCCCCATTTCCCTTCTTCAGCAAGACCGCTTCTTCACCTCCCCATTTCCTCCTTCACCACCCGTTATCACCCTCTCACCTTCTCCGATTACGATCCATCTTCACTTCCTCTGGCCTTCCTCCTTCTGCCCCTTTACATTTTCCTGGTTTCTCCCCCCTTTTGAGTGGCGCAAGGTTGATCGGGATTCACAAGGCTCCAGGTAAGCCACCACCCTCATTTTTTCCTGATCCTTTGTAAATTTTTCCCTTTTTGTTCCTCTCTGCATCTCTTTATCTTCTTTTCTTACTTTTTCGTATTTTCTTTCACAAAGCAAATGATGAGACTGATCTGCGTATAGCAGGATCAGCTCACCCGATGCAACAGTAAATAGAACTCCATGTTCCAACATATCCTCTTCAAAAATTTTTTTCTTCTTTCCCTTCTTGTAAATCGCAATTAGCTGCGTGCGTTTGATGCTGTTTTTGTCGCACTTTCTTTATAATCTCATTTTGCGTATACTCTCTCTCGTGGTTGAGGTTTTCTCATGAATTTCCCTAAGTGATATTCGGCTATTTGCATTTCGGATGAGGTATATCCAGGTATTGAGTGCCTGGCTACCAATGAACCATAGGATGCAGAGCAATATCTCAGAGAAAAATTATTTTCCCTTTTATCTTCTCCATAATTTCTATATTTGGTTTAACTTCATGATTTAACCTCTTGTTCATCTAGCTTATCTTTCATTAATCTCTCTGATTCATCGATAAACGTTGGACATCGTGTCAAGATTTCATGTATCCCCAAGGTTTCTATGGGTCTTGTCATATTTGTCCCTCCCCACTTTGCCTGATCCCATCTTCCCTCTCTGATTGAGTGAAGGAGACCCAAGTCTCTAGGGTGGAGTTTGAGGATGGGGATGAATGACTGATCCGATCAGGATGAACTAGCGTTAATTTGGGCCATAAGAGATGTGCTATGTGAGCTCCCTTGCTTCTGCTAAATATCCGACATGGAAATCGATTCCCACAATTGATCGATTAAATAAAGTGCGTGATTATCATTGATCTCCACCTGCAAAGCCAACTGGTGAGATCCTCTCTATGGAATCAATGAAGGCCAGTGGCTTCTTAGTGATTAAGGTGTCTGCCAATAAATGAGAAGCAACTTGTGCTCCCGTGGATATCAAACCTGAGGCATGTTCAGGGAGGTCGTTACCTTGAATACGATCATACTGTTTCTTGTATTCTGAAATTTGATATGTTGCCTGCATAGTTAATCAGAAACAGTTGCCGTGATGGCTGGAGAAACCCTGATAAATTGACTGAAGTTATATTGAGGCGTATCCACTCGAGGTATGTTGATATAAAATTGCTGTAGATCATATTCAGTCTTTGTTTGTACATTATACTTCTCATTCCCACATTCTGTTGGTGCTTTTTAGTCTTTTTCTTAGCATGTTTGAATTCTGGTAGTTGCCTCATTTTCTTTTCTTTATCTCTTTCTCATTTTTGCTCATAGCAAGCATCATGTAATATGTCAGTGTCATCTGGACCCAACATCAATCAATTCCCAAAAATAATTATCTTGTTAACATTAGTTTTATTGTGTACAGTTATTCTGCAGAATCACTCCTCAATGAGGACTTTTGTGTATCTTGTTAGGATGACATTTTTGATGAGGGCCCTATGTTCAGATGGGCCAAAACATGTGTAGCTGTGTAAACAACCAGATGTCGGGTGCTACCACATGATTAAAATAGAGAAATATTACGGGTAGCTGTCTGGAGAAAAAAGAATTCCAGCCCTCCTGACTGTGAGAGTGGCAGTCATGTGATATCTTATTATTTGAAGTCGGATTCCCCTGGTTTAATGAAAGGTTGTGAATATCCTATGTACATGCGTATGGTTGTGTAGTAAAGGTTCCCCCTATTAGTCAATCTTGGAGCCTGATGCTTTCATCAAGGTGCTATTAATTAGCTGATTCATTTAGGAAGACCTGATCTGCTGAAGTTATTTAAGGATACATGTCTGCATCTGAATCACCGGAAATACCTCTTTCATTGGTTACCAATTCCTATTCTCAATTATTGTGAAAATTTTATGTGAAAGCACGTTCCAATTATCACTAAGGGAAGGCATTTATTTCCCAATAAGACTCAAGCATGTCATCAAAGAGAATGTAATCTATTCTGATAACTTACCAGTTTTTGTTTTGGAACCCAATGTGGATAGTGAAATCAACCTGAACCTACAACAGAATGAATTTGCCCTGAGAATGATCTACATGCCTGTATTAGGTTCACGGTGAAACAGCCTTGTCAAATTATCCAGTCTTACAAATGACCTTTTTTTTTTTTTTGTGAAGAGCCGGACCATACTTTGCTAATGTAGCTGAGCTATTAGGTGTTTGCAGTACAATTGCTCCACTTAAAGAATATTGTAGACAGGTGTATCAACTTGTTATTCCTGATGCTGTAGCTCCTCTAGCTTTGAGTGGCTCAGTCTTGCTTATGAACATCAACATACTTGAAGGAAATTCGGAATTGGTCAACAAAGTTTGTTCTTTGAAATCCAAAGAATCTGTTCCAATTGTTGAGACATGTAGTAATAGAGTTTTCTGCAAATTCTTCTTGTTATAATTTTTCAAACCGCCATGTTGCATCCTCACAGAAGCAAATGCTGGCCACCAACAGGTAAGTATCAAGCTATGTTGTATATATATATATATATATATATATATATATATATATATATATATATATATATATATATATATATATATATTTTGGTTGCACCTATGACTTGAGTAATAACATTGCCGCGTCATCATCACCACTCAGTTACCTGTCATCTTCATCCTGTAGATAAGCTTGATTCCATCCATTTACAGGAAAGGCTATTGAAAATCCAATTGTTGCTAGGAGTAGATGAAGGTGTCGAGCCCAATAAATATTGCTGGAGGATTTCCTACACGATCACCTCAGAATGCTGCATAGAATTAGCTGGGTTGAAATCACCATCACGCACTCGTATTTTCACAAATGATGACCCCTGCTCGGCATATCACTTACACTTTGTTGCACAGCCCATTCATTCACCTCTTTAACACTCACCACAATATGTGTTGGTCTCATTTTCCTGCGACAATGTCATTACATACCCTGTGCACCTACTTGCATGCTGGCATTGTTTTTATGTTGTAAATTACACTGTTCACTGCATCTTTGCACGCCATTACAGCCGGTATCTACCTTTGTATACTGCTTCCATCTTCTGCTTGCATTCCCAATGTTTATGCCCACCTTGCCATCTTCCAGCAACTCGCCTTCTGCACAGCATATTCACTCCTTATAGCACAACGGCTATATCCACTTTGCGAACAGCATCTGTATATCCATAAAATGCATATGCCATATCATCCCCAATAACACCACTCATTGAAATCTCCTCCTTGTTGTCACCTGTGATCATCGCAAAATTTTTCCTCTCGTAATATTCTCTCTCTTCCTTCTCTTTTCCTTTCTAACCTCTATTTTCCTCCTTTTTGAAGAGAGAAAAATAAAAGAGAAAAAAGAAGAGAGAAGAGAAAAGAAAGAAGAGAAGAGAAGAATTCTTTTGCGGGTTTCACTTGACCTTAATTTTGAAAATATTTGAAATAACTCGCCTCCATTTTTTAAAATATTTGCGAGAAAAACTGAAAGACGGGATCCGCTCGTCGGTACGAGGTTCGACCGTTCCTGGCGCCTTTACCAGGGGTAATCGAACCAAGGGTCGAATTTTATGCCTTTTGTTTTGCTAAGATTTTGTCTAAGAAATTATTCTAAGTCTAAATGCACAAAGAATCATGCTTGTGCAAAATGCAATGATGCATGCTCCTTTTGAAAATGTTTTTGAAGAATTTCCAAGTGAATCTGATAAAGTGAAGAAATGATTTCTAACTTAGAACTTAAGATTAAAGTTCTAAGTCTTTAGAATAATCATGAGCTTGGGGAAAAAAATCTGGATTTTGGAAAATGATTTTGAAGTTTTGAGATAAAAGGAATTTTCAAAGTCATAAATGGACTTTGAATCAGAATAGAAATAAAAATGGAATTGAATCAGAAGGAAAGGTAGAATTGGGAAATGGAATTGATTTAAAAGTTGGAATTTCAAGATGGAATTTGAATCTGAAATTCTGAATGGAATTGGATTTAAGAATTGGAGATCTGAGATGAAATTGGATCTGAAATTTTGAATGGAATTGGATTCAAGATTTGAAATCCAAGATAAGATTGGGGTCTGAAGTTTTGAGTGGAATTGGATTCAGGATTTGGAATCCAAGATGAAATTTGGACCTGAAGTCAGAGATCCAAAGTAAAGTTGAATTCTGGGTCCTAAATGGATTTCGGATCTTTAATTTGAGATCCAAGATGAAGTTGGATTTTTTGGATCCTATAATGGAATTGGATCTGAAGTCTGAGATCCAAAGTAGAATGGGAATCTAGATCCTAAGTGGATTTGGATCTGAAGTCTGAGATCCAAAGTAGAGTTGGTTCTGGATCCTAGAATGAATTTGGATCTGAAGTCTGGAATCCAAGTTGAAATGTGGATCTGAAGTCTAAGATCCGAAGTGGAATTGATTTCATACTTGGAAATCTGGATCCAAGTTGAGATTAGGATTTAACTTTGGATTCGGATTATGAAGAGTCCAAATAGGACCTTTAAATATAGATCTGGGTTTTAGAATCCCAAATTTAAAGTTGGAATTCAAATCCAAACCTTGATTGAAGATAAGGGGATGAACTTGATTTTGAAATCAGAAGATAACTTCAAAGTTAAATTGAACTTTGAATTTGAATTTTGATTTGAGTTGGAAATTTGAAGTTTGAATATAAAATGATTTTGGAATTTCAAAGTCAAATTGGACTTTGAAATTGAATTTTTGAATATTGAAATGAAATAGAATTGGATTTGAATAAGATTTGATCTGAGAAATGAAGAAGGAGAATCACATGGAATTTTGAAAATATGATGCAATTCTATCCTATATGATGAATGAATTTGAATAAGTTTGAAATTAGATTTGAAAATCATATTTTATTCTTTAAATGAATTTAAGCAAGACTAATGATATAATACATTCCTGACTATGGTCATTGAATGTATTATATAATAGTCATATATAAATTCAAATGAAGGATAAAATATCTTTTCGGTGCTTTTATAGAATTTAAAATGAAATTAACCCTCAATATACCCTGACTATGGCCATTGGTATATATTTTGAGTTAATTTTAAGTTAAATTCTGATAAACGAAGAAAATATTTAAGAAAAATATGATGAATTTTGAAAATGGATCCAGTGTGGATCCAGTGTTATTTTGTAAAAGATAAAAATGTTAAGTTTTGTCCATACCCTGACTATGGCCATTGATATGGATCATCAACTTAGGACTAATTTACCTCTAACGAAATGGTGCACGTGCCATTCGTGTTTCACCATGGTGAGAGTTTGAGAAATAAAGGCAAAATGCATGAGAATAAACAATTTATAATATTTTATAATGTTCATTCATTCTACCCAAAGCAGGAAATGTAAATTCTCATTCCAATAGATAAAATCAGATGTACAACCCTAAGTAATGATTTCTTTTCCATATTTCCTGCAAAATGGACTTAGTGAAATGTACTGTATGAGAGAATGCTATCTTAGAAGTGAGATAGGTAAGTTCATGCTTATATACGTATGGTGGAAGAAATACATGTATATACATATATATATATACATGTATATATATATATATATATACATGTATATATGTATATCTAGTCTTATCTAGACATGAATGCTTATACCAGGAGATACATCAATGCTTAAAAAGGCTAAGGCTGCGATAAAATGGAATGCCCACACAGGACTGGACTAAAAATATACATGTTGAAATACCCATGTCGATGAATGATCCTAGAACCCAAATATATCATAAGACAGGATATATGACAGGGTGGACTGGGCAACTATGATGGTGACAGCATAGGTACATGTGCATTGTGAAGGGAAGATATGGGAAAATGCAGGTGGTTTATAACAGGGTATGCTCAGTATTGCTGCAGACAGTAGCAGCATGATGGTGCATGGTAGGGGAAGAGTGTATGGTAGTGCTGTGGTGACAGCATGCCGAATATGGTGGAATTTGGCGGATGAACTGGGGAAGTGCAGGGGGAGTAACACTATGTATACCACAATTTTGCAGCAAGTGGCAGCAGTAGGTAGATGAAGTGCTGATTGTATGGGGGAAGCAATGTTGCACAGGTAAAATGAAGGTGAAAGTGAGTGGTGAGGCAGCTGATTACAAACGAAGATGCATGAACCTTGGCAAGTGTGGATCAATGAACCAATACTGAAATATTCAGTAAAACCAAACCCATTACAGAATATGAACTAAAAACCTTCAACATATTTACTATCACGAAGCCAGTATGCTCATACGATCTTAAGTGATAGGAGCCACCAAGCTACAACAAACCCAATCAGCTACAAAAAAAATGCATGATGAACAAAAGAAAGCCCTGAACTAAAATGAGTCTATGAAAGTTACTGCAGATGACCCACCATACGTGGAAGTAAATGATCCATTTACCCTTTCTGGTACATTTCCATGGAGAGTAGGTAAGAATAAAAAAAAAATGGAATCATGCCCATAATTGACCCAGCAATACAACTACAAATGTTGTCTTTTGAAATCTAGCATGCCATGTATCTGCTCTCAAACCCCTGGAAGATTCTGCAGGTAAACCATAAAACAAAGAGACTTCAATTCGCTTATCACTGTTGAACATCTGCATGGGTAAAAATGCTGAAGGTGGTATTTTTTTTTTTATATAAAAATTATCCTTAATTCCATTATATATTTGGGTAAATAAATGTAACAAGGGGAAACACTGGGACAGAGAAATGAGAAACATCTATTTATGCTATAACAGAACATAGGCCTGTGTTACCATGAAACCCAGAAGATTTGCACACACGCAGCGAAACTTAAATAGCAGAAGTATGTGTTTACACTGTAGCATGGTATGAACATCTATCGTAAACGAAAGCAAGGGCCTGCAAAAGAGATAAGGATGATAACCCAAAGAGAAACGATGCTGAATTTCTCCTAATGGCAGAAAGGAATGAAGATTTTTAGGATGTATTTGTTGACAGAAATTCCAAATCCCCTATCCTTTATTAAACCTCAACACTAGATTCCTGGAACATAACCGATTGTCAAGATGTCCAGCACCATGTTCAGAGCTTAAGCAAGTAGGTTTTAACTTCCTAGCAGATGGTGATGCAGGTGTAATTTCAAGACGTACACAAGGAAGACATGCTAATGGTGTTATGAATGAAACGTTAGTTGGTGCCATAGTGACATCAGATTATAGCTCAACAGGATGTAAATACAAACGGTCGTTGAAATTTACACAGATATGTTTACAAAAAAAAAAAAAAGCATTAACCACAAATGATTAACTTAAGAGAAGAGGATATACAGGAGTATGATATACATGACTGTATTGCCTATTTTACTGAATGAGTAAAACTTACCTTTTGTCCAACGATCAAATAACTGATGAAGTACATTAATTCTCCATAATCATTGTTGGCATGTCTTAGTGGGTTGAGCACTTCAAGTACCTGGAGCCTCTTTGCTAGACGAGATTTCTGTGCAGGGCATAGCAGCAGCTAGGTCATGGAATGAATTCCACCATCTTGTATATACAGGTACCCCAAGCAAATATCATCAATTTAAGATATAACTTGTTTAACTGTACAGGGGATACGTTAGTGGTTGAATATTCAAATAAAATGAGACATATATATATAACTGCTATGAAATGGTTCAACAAGAAGTGTTAAATGAAATCTACTATGCACGGTAGGAACTGGGAGAGAAGTATAAGAGCTTTGTCATATGATGTCAGAACTTTACCTAGAATCGTTATAGAGCTTCACCTTCTCTTGCTGCAGCAATGTATCTTTCAAAAGATATAACAGAGGTAACATACACAAACTTACAGTATCTTGCACATCTAATTAAGGTGATTGTGGAAGCTTGGAATCATCATCTTGACGTGAGGCCACTGATAGTTCAAATGTACAAGCTGGGTGATGCTTACGGCAAATGTGCAGGGTAGATACGATTAGACCAAATTTTAAAACAGAGGGTCCTACTAAAATGAAAGAAGTGATGCTGGGTTATAGAGATATAGGTGGCATAACATTAGCCAGAATTTCATTGAATGAAAGACGTAACATGAGTACAGATAAAAAAAAAAGTCGGAAGAGAAGCAATTCGCAAAAAGAGAACGAAGCAGGGATATATGTCCTGATGAGCTATTCAACGCAGATGCAAAATCAAATGAGTTATGCTGTTGCGAAGGAATGGATGATATTCCTATGATCAGCACTGTCAACATAATGCAAATGAACAAATAAAGGGACCAATAAATCCCGATCCAACGAAAATGAATAAAAAAAAATAAGATGAACAAACTATGACAAAATTTCACAGAATCGCGAAGGGAGAAGCGGGAGTAAATGAAACAAAACAGAAGAAACACCAAAGTAAATTTCTAAAAGGTACAACGATTATCGGAATCGGGCATTCCTGTTGATATAGCATTAGATGGGTCGGTTCTGCTATGAGCAGACCGACCTCACCCTTTTGCCCCAAAAAAAAAAATAGAGAAGAAACAAAATTATACAACAAAGGGATGCTACGAGAAAAAGGGAAAACTTCTCATCAAGAATCATAAAGGAAAATGGGTGGTCGCTTACCTGTAATAGCAGAAGTTCTAAAGGAGGAAGCTGCGATTGATCAGATGGCGTTGCCTCCTCTGGAAATTTGAAGATAGATCAAGTTTCCTGACTCGGCTTTGATCGAGAGGGAAGGTATAATGCTTCTGTCTACTGTTGCGGGAAGGGCCGATGTCCTTCAAGATGGTGGGGTGAAGACGGGTAAAAACAAGAGGAAGGAGAAGGAACAAAGGGGTGCGGGGGTGAAGGCGATAATGGATGGAAAATAAGGAGGAAGGAGGGAGAAGAGATGTCGAGATGAAGTGGTGAGAAACGGATCGTCGAAGGAGAAGAAGATGGTGGGGTAGAAGACGGTCTAGAGAGGAAGAAGGTGCCGGGGAAGGGTGATCACGGATGGCCTTTGGGTTCTTCTGAGTGCCCTTTTAAGGAGGATGAAGAAGATTCGTGAAGAGGAGGTTAGAGATGAACGAAGGAAAAGGAAAGGAGGGCGATGGAGGATGAGTATGAAGAGAAGGTTTTTGGTGGGTAATGGAGGAGAGGTGCGAGAGTGAAGAAAGAGATGGAGGGGGCGGCTCCTTTTCCTTTTTTTCCTTTACGAAGGAAAACCCTAAAAGAGTTCTTTGCAAAAGACCCCCTTCGGTTTTCAATTTTTTACAAAAAGGGGCTTCCGAGGTCTTTAGCAAAAATTGATTTAAAAGTTTAAACTTATTTGCTCCTTCTCAAAAAAATTCCAATTTGCTTTGATTTTTGTCGTTATCTTTCCATTTTTTGCATTTTCAGAATAAAATCCTAAAGTTTTACGAGAAACTAAAGGTTAAAACTAATTTTTTTGAGTTTTTGCAAAAATATTTACAAAAGGAGATTTTTCTGAGAATTTAAAAGCTATTTTGAGAAAATTTCTTCAGAAAATACATTTGGATCCGGATTTTGAAGAAATATGGACTTAAAGCACTGGATTCGGATCTGGAATTGATTTTGAATATATCAATATGAATTTTAATTCAGAGAATCTGAAGAAATGACTTGATTTTCTCAGAAAACGAGGTTAGGGGCAAAAGGGTCATTTTTACAAAACTTTGAAAATTTTGGGGTGTTCACAGATGCCCCTCTTTTTTACTAAGCCGGTTGGGAGCCGAGCTTAGTGGCAAAGACAACACTCCAAATTTTAAAAATGCCCCAGTCAGTAGGTATGAACTGGGTGTGGAAGAATTATTTTGAAAATATGGTTTTTCAGGCTTTGAAACCTTATCCTGAATGGTTTTGGGGAGACGAAATCCTCGAAGATGATATGATTGAGTAGAAAATGAGGAAATCGTGATGGGACTTTAGATGGAAATTCTGAAATGGTGGGAAATGAAAATTTTGATCAGGTCTCATGGGTGCGACAAGATACTCTTTTTGGAATGATTCAGGTTTAGCCCTTAACCTGGATGGGACGAAGATATATCAAAAAAATGAATTTGGAAATGAGGAAAGGAATACATGAGGACCTTGATGGGACATTTTGGAAAAGGCCTTGTGAAATGAAGCTCGAGTATGATCCTTTCTTGGAGGAATATATGAAGCATGGGTTCCTTGATGGGAAGGACCATGATGGGACTGGAAGAAATCATCTCGCCCAAACGAGGAATCTCGTTGGAACGAGACTTAGGTTTAACCCAAACCTGCAAGGAAGATACCTCGCGAAGCGAGGTTCCGAGTTAACTCTTAATCTGGATAGGAAATCTACCATATGGGTTTCTCAAAAATGGAGAAAGCACGATGGGACCTTCAAAATTTGGACGAACAAATCCGAGAGGGGTTTTTGCGAAAGGAGAAAATATAGGGTCCCTAAAGCTTTGAAAAGGGGAAGAAATTGGGTGTCTCATTGCTGAGACTGAAATAGCTTTTGAAATTAATGATCTTTCGCAAATGGTTCAGGTTTGACCCTTATCCTGAGTGGGGGAAATCTACCATACAGGTTTCTCAAAAGGGGAGAAAGCACGATGGGACCTTCGGAATTTGGACGAACAAATCCGAGAGGGGTTTTTGCGAAAGGAGGAAATATAGAGTTCCCTAAAGCTTTTGAAAAGGGGGAAGAAATTGGGCGTCTCATTGCTGAGACTGAAATAACTTTTGAAATTAAATAATCTTTCGCAAATGGTTCAGGTTTGACCCTTATCCTGAGTGGGGAGAATCTACCATACAGGCTTCTCAAAAATGGAGAAACCATAATGGGACCTTCGGAATTTGGACGAACAAATCCGAGATGGGTTTTTGCGAAAGGAGGAAATATAGAGTCCCTAAAGCTTTGAAAAGGGGGAAGAAATTGGGCGTCTCATTGCTGAGACTGAAATAGCTTTTGAAATCAAAGAATCTTTCGCAAATGGTTCAGGTTTAGCCCTTATCCTGAGTGGGGGAAATCTACCATACAGGCTTCTCAAAAATGGAGAAACCATAATGGGACCTTCGGAATTTGGACGAACAAATCCGAGAGGGGTTTTTACGAAAGGAGGAAATATAGAGTCCTTAAAGCTTTGAAAAGGGGGAAGAAATTGGGCGTCTCATTGCTGAGACTGAAATAGCTTTTGAAATCAAAGAATTTTTCGCAAATGGTTCAGGTTTAGCCCTTATCCTGAGTGGGGGAAATCTACCATACAGGTTTCTCAAAAGGGGAGAAAGCACGATGGGACCTTCGGAATTTAGACGAACAAATCCGAGAGGAGTTTTTGCGAAAGGAGGAAATATAGAGTTCCCTAAAGCTTTTGAAAAGGGGGAAGAAATTGGGCGTCTCATTGCTGAGACTGAAATAACTTTTGAAATTAAATGATCTTTCGCAAATGGTTCAGGTTTGACCCTTATCCTGAGTGGGGAAAATCTACCATACAGGTTTCTCAGAAATGGAGAAAGCATGATGGGACCTTCGGAATTTGGACGAACAAATCCGAGAGGGGATTTTTGCGAAAGGAAGAAATATAGAGTCCCTAAAGCTTTGAAAAGGGAAGAAATTGAGCGTCTCATTGCTGAGACTGAAATAGCTTTTGAAATTAAATGATCTTTCGCAAATGGTTCAGGTTTAACCCTTATCCTGAGTGGGTCGTCCATACGGAATTCTTTAATGAGAAAACCGTGATGGGACAGGAAGAGATACTTCCTTCAGAGGTAACTCTTTTGAGAAATGTAAACAACGCTAGGTTGCATCAAAATGGATATTGAATATTTATTTCATTCTTGGAATAACTAGAAAATTTTGCCAATAAGATAAAATCGTAGTAGATTCAAACGCTTCTAAATGTGCATGTATGTGCGAAGATATTTCCTCTTTTACCTAGAGTATTTCCTCCAATGAGGTTAACTCCTCAGTTCTAAGAGTCAAATTCAAAATTTTAGCACTGATGATTTTCTTCAAGGAAGCTATCCATTTCCCTGATATGAGAAGTAGAAGAAATATCCTTATATTCATAAAAGCAAAAAATGACGAGATATTGATAAAAGAATTTTGCATGAGAAAAGATGACTTTTGGCAACTTTGGCAATTTAATATCTGGGTGTTTTCCCACGATGATCTTTTGTACTCTTTTTGAGTCATTGGGCTTTCTTAGTATTTTTCCACATCATCCTTCATTTGAAGATGTCCTGACTTTTCTCTCTTTTTCAGAGAAGGGGACGTCACAAACTCCTTCATCTTGGAGATGCTCCGATCCTTCTTTTATCTCAGGGATTCTATATGATATTGGCTCAAAAGGTCTTTAGATGATAGCAGAAATCAAATATCTTTTAGGGTTTGTCGGTAGGCCCATCGCATCCACCTTCATCTCGACGGTGATCCGAACTTTCCCTGGAAGGATCCGTCACAAACTCCGTCACAAACTCCGTCATCTTGGAGATGTTTCAAATCTTCTTTGGCCCCGAAGGTCTGCCCGCATATTCGTCTTCATCTTGATGACAATTGAGAGATCCCTTTTGCGGATATTTGATTGCAACTTTTTAAATGAAATGAGAAGATATGGATCAAGTGGATTCTTTTTATGGCTCAAGATATTTCCACTGCCTGATTGTCAGAAAGTCATTTTAAAACACGCGGCATAGGCAAGATCAATATCAATTAGCTTTTGGCTTTTCAACATCATTGAAGATTTCTTTTATTGATCATATCGAGGACATTTCTTACATCCTTTTGGTTGATCAACAGGAAAAGATTTGAATTTTACCTCTTTTCGCAAAAAGTTTCACCTTTTTGGAAGGAAATACTTGAGGTAATCGGAGAAAATTCTTTTTGTGCAGCCAAAATATTTAGAATCAACAAATGCTTTTAGCAAATTGGCAAAGTTTTCATGAGTTCTTTATGAAATAATCACTCAATATAGATTTTGATGAGACCTTGAGTTGCCATCTTTTGATTTTGGAAATACATGACCGGCAAAAGCTGGAACCTTTGAAATACATGACCAGCAGAAGCTGGAACGTTTGAAATACATGACCAGCAAAAGCTGGAACGTTTGAAATACCTGACCAGCGAAGGCTAAAACCTTTGAAATACATTACCAGCAAAAACTGGAACATTTGAAATACATGACCAGAAAAAGTTGGATCTTTTGGAAATACATGACCAACGAAAGTTGGATCTTTTGGAAACACATGACCAGCGAGATGCTGGATCTTTTGGAAATACATCAGATTTAAATCAGATCTTGAAATTTGTAAAAAGGAAAGAATTTGATCAAAACACTGAATTTTAGAAGGTTTACCGATGCGAGGACCGGATTTTCTAAATGAGCTCAACATATGATTGAAAATTTTGAGAAATAAACAGTACAAGGACTGGGTTGTGAAGATGAGCTAAGAAAGGTGAAATTTGATGAGAGATTCTGAATTCAATGGACCATCACATCCTAACTGCGTGGTGGTCTATTTTCAGGATTTATCTCTTTATCCTGAACTGGGAAGGAAGGAAAGAAATACCTCGTTAGAAGGAGGCATCAGGTTTATCCCTTAACCTGAAGGGGAAGGAGAAAATGATGGATTTCCAATGCGAGGATTGGATTCAAAAGGAAGTCCTGGTCGGAACTCAGAACTTCGATTGAAAATAATAGAAGAAAAACCTGAGCTGGAACTCGGATTTCCAAAATGAAGGATTTCCAATGCGAGGATTGGATTCAAAAGGAAGTCCTGGTCGGAACTCAGAACTTCGACTGAAAATAATAGAAGAAAAACCCGAGCTGGAACTCGGATTTCCAAAGAAATGAAGGATTTCCAATGCGAGGATTGGATTCAAAAGGAAGTCCTGGTCGGAACTCAGAACTTCAAACGAAAATAGACGAAAAACCCGAGCTGGAACTCGGATTTCTAAAGAAATGATTGATTTCCAATGCGAGGATTGGATTCAGAAGGAAGTCCTGGTCGGAGCTCAGAACTTCGAACGAAAGATAATAGAGGAAAAACCCGAGCTGGAACTCGGATTTCCAAAGAGATGGAGGATTTCCAATGCGAGGATTGGATTCAAAAGGAAGTCCTGGTCGGAACTCAGAACTTCGAACGAAAGATAATTGAGGAAAAACCCGAGCTGGAACTCGGATTTCCAAAGAGATGAAGGATTTCCAATGCGAGGATTGGATTCAAAAGGAAGTCCTGGTCGGAACTCAGAACTTCGAACGAAAGATAAAAGAAGAAAAACCCGAGCTGGAACTCGGATTTCCAAAGAAATGAAGGATTTCCAATGCGAGGATTGGATTCAAAAGGAAGTCCTGGTCGAAACTCAGAACTTCGACTGAAAAAAAATAGAAGAAAAACCCGAGCTGGAACTCGGATTTCCAAAGAAATGAAGGATTTCCAATGCGAGGATTGGATTCAAAAGGAAGTCCTGGTCGGAACTCAGAACTTCGACTGAAAATAATAGAAGAAAAACCCGAGCTGGAACTCGGATTTCCAAAGAAATGGAGGATTTCCAATGCGAGGATTGGATTAAAAAGGAAGTCCTGGTCGGAACTCAGAACTTCGACTGAAAATAATAGAAGAAAAACCCGAGCTGGAACTCGGATTTCCAAAGAAATGAAGGATTTCCAATGCGAGGATTGGATTCAAAAGGAAGTCCTGGTCGGAACTCAGAACTTCGAATGAAAGAATAGAAGAAGAAGCCCAAGTGGAGACTCAGGTCTTCGACAGAAAGTTTTTAATCAAAAGATTGAGTTTTGAAAATTTGCCAGTGCGAGGACCGGACCTGGGATTGAGAATGACCATTTAGAGGACTGAATTTATTTGCATGTGATATGATTGCCCCCTTATCTTGACTGGGGAGAAAATAAAATCTGAAAAGAACAAATGAGAAGAGATAGAAATTGATGGGAAATTTGACGAAAGAGAAGAATCAAGGAAAATTTTATGAAAATTATCTTTGTAGAAGAATTCTCACAGGTAGGGTTGTTGCTCCTATGAGGGGTTTCAGGATTGTCCCTTATCCTGAATGAGAAGGAATAAAATTTAGACAAAAGTTAATGAAAAAACTTTGATAAAGAATTGGGAGAATTAAAACTTAATTTAAGAAATAAAACTGATAAAATTGAATGAAGAAAAAGATTTAGCAGAGATTAATGAAGCTTTTAAAAGAGAAAGGCATTCAGGACTATCCCTTAGAAAGAAGGACTTCGTAGGATGAGGTTTCAGGTTTATCCCTTAACCTGAAGGGGAGGAAAGAAAGAAAAGAAGGAAAAAGAAATACCTCATGGAAAAGAGGCATCAGGTTTATCCCTTAACCTGAAAGGGGAATTTTTGAAATAAGAATTAAGAAGATTTAATAAAATGGATGACTAATTAATAAAAATGAATAAAATTGATAAAACTGATAAAGATGAATAAACAAAAGGTTGATAAAAGTTGAGAAAAAGAGTTTGATCCTGCCTGCATGTGGGATCTTTAAAATGAGAGATGAGAAAAATCATTTTTGGAAAGAAGGATTAACTACGAGAGCTAATCTTTAAAAGGGGATCATTCATGAGAGATCATCATGAGGTTTAATTTTTTTGAAGCAATGATTTGAAAAACCAATTTGTAGAAAATATGATCAACACAAGGGTTGACTTTTGAATGTAATGATTTGAAAATCAATTTTTAGAAAATGTGATCAACACGAGGGTTGATGTTTGAATGCAATGAAATCAATTTTTTGGAAAATGACATCAACACAAGGGTTGATGTTTGAATGTAATGAAATCAAATTTTGGAAAATGAGATCAATACAAGGGTTGATCTTTGAATGAAATGAAATCAATTTTTTGGAAAATGATATCAACACAAGGGTTGATGTTTGAATGTAATGAAATCAAATTTTGGAAAATGAGATCAATACAAGGGTTGATCTTTGAATGAAATGAAATCAATTTTTTGGAAAATGATATCAACACAAGGGTTGATGTTTGAATGTAATGAAATCAAATTTTGGAAATTGAGATCAACACAAGGGTTGATCTTTGAATGAAATGAAATCAATTTTTTGGAAAATGACATCAACACAAGGGTTGATGTTTGAATGTAATGAAATCAAATTTTGGAAAATGAGATCAATACAAGGGTTGATCTTTGAATGAAATGAAATCAATTTTTTGGAAAATGATATCAACACAAGGGTTGATGTTTGAATGTAATGAAATCAAATTTTGGAAAATGAGATCAACACAAGGGTTGATCTTTGAATGAAATGAAATCAATTTTTTGAAAAATAACATCAACACAAGGGTTGATGTTTGAATGTAATGAAATCAAATTTTGGAAAATGAGATCAACACAAGGGTTGATCTTTGAAATACAATAATTCGAAATCAATTTGTAGAAAAATATGATCAACACAAGGGTTGATCTTTGAAAAAGGTTGTAATAAAATATTTGAACTGAAATTTTTATGGTTTTTGAAAGACCCTCATAGGTAATATCATTTCTCTCATGAATGATGTCAGGATTGTCCCGAATTTTGAAAAAGAAATTTAATGCCCCAATATAGTAAAAAGAAGAAGGTATTGAATATCAAAGATATAAAGGAAATCGACACTTCATTGATAAGCAAAAGTTTGTGAACAGAACTGAATATTTACAAGTATTTTAACTAAAAGAAGTCACAAAGACTGGGCTGACTTGTCCCTACAAAGCGACTGACAGAAAGGGATGAAAGCGAAAACTGTTGACATTCTTAATTCTCTGATTGGTCTGAAAAAGGTCCGGCTAAAACTGTAGGCTGCTCTTCTCACGCTCTTTATTTTTTTCCTATGAAATCCATCTAAATTATGGATGAATTGAATTATATTTATTTATTATAGTATTGATGCCTTGTCACATTGCCCTTTCTGAGATGATTCATAGACCATACATATTGGAATAATATATCATTGCTCTTCCCCTTCTCCCTTTCTCTCATCCTTCCATTCATCCGCATCCCTCTATTTTGGCTTCACAACTTACATTAAAGGTATATGCCTGAGACATAATCTACTAATTGATCCATTTCAAAGACCCTACCATACCATTGTCTCATCTACTAGCATTCATTATTTATAATACTTCGGGAGCTAATGAGACTATTTTAGTGAAATTTAACTGTCTCAATTCACGAGCAATCGAACCAAAAACTCGAGTGCCTTTGGGATTTCCTTCTTGATCAATGACAACTGCTGCATTGTCATCATACCGTATTATCATACCGTTGTCGCGTTTGAGTTCTTTACATGTACGTACAATTACAGCTCTGATTACTTCTGATCTTTCCAGGGGCATATTTGGCACTGCTTCTTTGATTACAGCAACAATAACGTCACCGATATGAGCATATCGGTAATTACTAGCTCCTATGATTCGAATACACATCAGTTTTCGAGCTCCGCTGTTGTCCGCTACATTCAAATGGGTCTGAGGTTGAATCATCTTTTTTTATTTGAGTTCTTTCAATGCAAGAGGCGAAGGAGAAAAAAATAAAATTTTCTGTCCAGAAATAAGTAAACCATCGATTATAGATTATATTTTTCATCATTCATATCATAAATATCCCTTTGGTCCGATATCCCTATTCCTCAATAACGAATTTAGTTCGTATAGGCATTTTGCGCGCAGCTAGTTCCATAGCGGCTCTGGCTACGGTTTCTGATACTCCGCCCATTTCATAAAGTATTTGATCCGGTTTAACGACGGATACCCAATATTCAGGAGATCCCTTCCCCGAACCCATACGTGTTTCCGCGGGTCTTAGTGTAACGGGTTTGTCGGGGAATATACGTACCCATATTTTTCCGCCACGACGGGCATATCGTGCCATTGCGCGTCGCCCTGCTTCTATTTGTCTAGATGTGATCCAAGCGGGTTCAAGTGCCTGAAGCGCATATCTACCGAAACAAATATGATTGCCACGATAAGATACTCCTTTCATTCTTCCTCTATGTTGTTTACGAAACCTGTCTGGTACCAGAAGCTCTTTATCAATGTAGTCCTGCACAATGTTTTTGAGGACGAAGCAGCGCTCCGTGTCATGTCCTCTTGCTCGGTGAAACTTGCAAAAGCGATTCTTCCATTTCCCTTTGGTGACAGAGGGATCATCCTGCTTTGGGAGCTTGATCATTTCTTTCTCGAGTAGGTATTGGAGAACTTCTTCGATTGGCTGTCCTAGGGGGGTAAGCTGACGATCATAACCCCAGCCTTCATGCTTTGCTTTCTTCGGCTTGTTTGGCTTCTGCTGAGCACTGACCCTTGCCTGGTAGCTGGACTGAGCTTGCATGGTTGGGAGGTCTGGATGTTTTTCTTCTTCATTTTTAACAAAGAGATTCTTATCAAGGCAATCCTGAACGATATTCTTGAAGACGAAGCAATGCTCAGTGTCATGCCCTGTCACTCGATGATACCCGCAAAACTGGTCTATATATTTTCCCATGATTGTGGAAGGGTTGGCAGCTTTTGGGAGCCTGAGTAATCCGCTAGACAACATGTATTCGAGGACTTTGTCGAGCGGTTCATCCAAAGGAGTGAAATCTCGACCCTTGCTCCAATCCTTGCGCCCTGGTTCTTCTTGCTTCTTGCCTTTCTGTTGAGGACTGTATTGATGAGGTCTATCATGGTTTTCACAATATTTCCCAATCTGGCCTTTATGCTCTCCCAAGTTGCTGCCCTGGTTGCCCTGGTCGCTGCCCCTGTTGGCTTTAGAGTTTTCTGCACTGATATGGCTGCGTTCACTTATGGGAAAGGTGACAAGTGCCTTTCCTTTTGTAGGAGCTTTTCCGCAGCTAGCTTCAGCTTGTTCAGACAGTATCTCTATCATCATCCTTTTGAATAATTGATATATTGCGGGATCAATCTCACTTTTGCTGTCCTGAACTCCCTCTTTGGCAGTCTTTTGAGAACCCATTCCTTACTTTCTCTGCTTGTAACTGGGATGTTAGAGCAGTGCAATCTTTGATCTTTGCCCTAAATCAATTGATAATGCCAATTCTCTCTCTGTAGGGCAAAATTGGGGTTTTTAGAGGAGATCTAGGAAGAAATTTTAATAAAGGAGGAAATCATAAAAAATGAAAATATCCCATTATGAGGGATCGGGTTGTCACCAAAATTTGCGACAACCGCATTGTTTTTCTGAAAAAGGATAAACAAGTAAAAATATGAACAAAGATTAATTTTGAAAAAGGACATCTCCTGACAAAAGATGTTTTATTTGTAAATAATGGTAAGGAATAGAAATATAGAAAAGAATTCCAAAAGATTTAAAATTTTGAAGAATTGCAGGCAGGATCAAAAGGATTTAGAAGAATTTAAGAGAAGAAAAGGAAAAATACACCTGGGTTTTAAAAAGAAGAAATTTTGAATAATATATACCCAGGGTTGTTAGGAAAATATATAAGGGAAATATAAAATATTTACACAATTACAAATAGAAAAACAAGGATGCACAAATAGCACTCCCTAGAGGTTGACTCTAAATGCAATATTTTGAAATGGCTTGTAGGACCTTAATCCTAACTCTAGGGTTCAAATCATCTCATTCTAATCAAGATATGCCGATATACCCAGGCCGAAGCTCGAAGTACGTGGCATAGAAATATTCCTCTGGTTCTAAGGTAATGGCTTCCAAACATCCTTGAGCACCTACCGATATACCTCGGACTATGGCCCTTAGGTACGTGGTAGGGGGGCGCGAACCCAAATAAGTGGTCCAGTTGTGAGGCTCTCTCCCAAACTATGGTTCAGTGAGACAGCCCAGCAACGTGAAGACCGGGACAAAATTAGGTAGGGAGGTTTTCAAAAAATATGCTCAGCATGCAAGAAATCAGATGACTCTAATGCAAGTCCTAAAGAGATAGATTAAAACGAAGAGAAGAATACACTTGCATACATTGTTTGCATTCAATCCCTAGAATTGAGGAGAGTTGTATTTAAGACCTAAGTCTAATGTGAGCATGGAATAATCTCCTCAATATGGTCCTACCAAACCATACTTAAATCCTATATGCAATGCTGTCAGCTTAGGACAAAATCTAGGCTCCTAAGGTTTGCATGGAAATGAAGCTGACATTTGAAGAATAAAGACTTAGATAATATCAAAGCAAAGCAAAAGGCAAAAATTCAACCGGACGAAGACGAGTCCCATCTCGGTCGCCAAACCTGTGATCATCGCAAAATTTTTCCTCTCGTAATATTCTCTCTCTTCCTTCTCTTTTCCTTTCTAACCTCTATTTTCCTCCTTTTTGAAGAGAGAAAAATAAAAGAGAAAAAAGAAGAGAGAAGAGAAAAGAAAGAAGAGAAGAGAAGAGGAATTCTTTTGCGGGTTTCACTTGACCTTAATTTTGAAAATATTTGAAATAACTCGCCTCTGTTTTTTAAAATATTTGCGGGAAAAACTGGAAGACGGGATCCGCTCGTCGGTACGAGGTTCGACCGTTCCTGGCGCCTTTACCAGGGGTAATCGAACCAAGGGTCAAATTTTATGCCATTTGTTTTGCTAAGATTTTGTCTAAGAAATTATTCTAAGTCTAAATGCACAAAGAATCATGCTTGTGCAAAATGCAAAGATGCATTCTCCTTTTGAAAATGTTTTTGAAGAATTTCCAAGTGAATCTGATAAAGTGAAGAAATGATTTCTAACTTAGCACTTAAGATTAAAGTTCTAAGTCTTTAGAATAATCATGAGCTTGGGAAAATAAATCTGGATTTTGGAAAATGATTTTGAAGTTTTGAGATAAAAGGAATTTTCAAAGTCATAAATGGACTTTGAATCAGAATAGAAATAAAAATGGAATTGAATCAGAAGGAAAGGTAGAATTGGGAAATTTGAACAAAAATTGAGAAATGGAATTGATTTAAAAGTTGGAATTTCAAGATGAAATTTGAATCTGAAATTCTGAATGGAATTGGATTTAAGAATTGGAGATCTGAGATGAAATTGGATCTGAAATTTTGAATGGAATTGGATTCAAGATTTGAAATCCAAGATGAGATTGGGGTCTGAAGTTTTGAGTGGAATTGGATTCAGGATTTGGAATCCAAGATGAAATTTGGACCTGAAGTCAGAGATCCAAAGTAAAGTTGAATTCTGGGTCCTAAATGGATTTCAGATCTTTAATTTGAGATCCAAGATGAAGTTGGATTTTTGGGATCCTATAATAGAATTGGATCTGAAGTCTGAGATCCAAAGTAGAATGGGGATCTAGATCCTAAGTGGATTTGGATCTGAAGTCTGAGATCCAAAGTAGAGTTGGTTCTGCATCCTAGAATGAATTTGGATCTAAAGTCTGGAATCCAAGATGAAATGTGGATCTGAAGTCTAAGATCCGAAGTGGAATTGATTTCATACTTGGAAATCTGGATCCAAGTTGAGATTAGGATTTAACTTTGGATTCGGATTATGAAGAGTCCAAATAGGACCTTTAAATATAGATCTGGGTTTTAGAATCCCAAATTTAAACTTGGAATTCAAATCCAAACCTTGATTGAAGATAAGGGGATGAACTTGATTTTGAAATCAGAAGATAACTTCAAAGTTAAATTGAACTTTGAATTTGAATTTTGATTTGAGTTGGAAATTTGAAGTTTGAATATAAAATGATTTTGGAATTTCAAAGTCAAATTGGACTTTGAAATTGAATTTTTGAATATTGAAATGAAATAGAATTGGATTTGAATAAGATTTGATCTGAGAAATGAAGAAGGAGAATCACATGGAATTTTGAAAATATGATGCAATTCTATCCTATATGATGAATGAATTTGAATAAGTTTGAAATTGGATTTGAAAATCATATTTTATTCTTTAAATGAATTTAAACAAGACTAATGATATAATACATTCCTGACTATGGTCATTAAATGTATTATATAATAGTCATATATAAATTCAAATGAAGGATAAAATATCTTTTCGGTGCTTTTATAGAATTTAAAATGAAATTAACCCTCAATATACCCTGACTATGGCCATTGGTATATATTTTGAGTTAATTTTAAGTTAAATTCTGATAAAAGAAGAAAATATTTAAGAAAAATATGATGAATTTTGAAAATGGATCCAGTGTTATTTTGTAAAAGATAAAAATGCTAAGTTTTGTCCATACCCTGACTATGGCCATTTATATGGATCATCAACTTAGGACTAATTTACCTCTAACGAAATGGTGCACGTGCCATTCGTGTTTCACCATGGTGAGGGTTTGAGAAATAAAGGCAAAATGCATGAGAATAAACAATTTATAATATTTTATAATGTTCATTCATTCTACCCAAAGCAGGAAATGTAAATTCTCATTCCAATAGATAAAATCAGATGTACAACCCTAAGTAATGATTTCTTTTCCATATTTCCTGCAAAATGGACTTAGTGAAATGTACTGTATGAGAGAATGCTATCTTAGAAGTGAGATAGGTAAGTTCATGCTTATATACGTATGGTGGAAGAAATACATGTATATACATATATATATATACATGTACATATATATATATATATACATGTATATATGTATATCTAGTCTTATCTAGACATGAATGCTTATACCAGGAGATACATCAATGCTTAAAAAGGCTAAGGCTGCGATAAAATGGAATGCCCACACAGGACTGGACTAAAAATATACATGTTGAAATACCCATGTCGATGAATGATCCTAGAACCCAAATATATCATAAGACAGGATATATGACAGGGTGGACTGGGCAACTATGATGGTGACAGCATAGGTACATGTGCATTGTGAAGGGAAGATATGGGAAAATGCAGGTGGTTTATAACAGGGTATGCTCAGTATTGCTGCAGACAGTAGCAGCATGATGGTGCATGGTAGGGGAAGAGTGTATGGTAGTGCTGTGGTGACAGCATGCCGAATATGGTGGAATTTGGCGGATGAACTGGGGAAGTGCAGGGGGAGTAACACAATGTATACCACAATTTTGCAGCAAGTGGCAGCAGTAGGTAGATGAAGTGCTGATTGTATGGGGGAAGCAATGTTGCACAGGTAAAATGAAGGTGAAAGTGAGTGGTGAGGCAGCTGATTACAAACGAAGATGCATGAACCTTGGCAAGTGTGGATCAATGAACCAATACTGAAATATTCAGTAAAACCAAACCCATTACAGAATATGAACTAAAAACCTTCAACATATTTACTATCACGAAGCTAGTATGCTCATACGATCTTAAGTGATAGGAGCCACCAAGCTACAACAAACCCAATCAGCTACAAAAAAAATGCATGATGAACAAAAGAAAGCCCTGAACTAAAATGAGTCTATGAAAGTTACTGTAGATGACCCACCATACGTGGAAGTAAATGATCCATTTACCATTTCTGGTACATTTCCATGGAGAGTAGGTAAGAATAAAAAAAAATGGAATCATGCCCATAATTGACCCAGCAATACAACTACAAATGTTGTCTTTTGAAATCTAGCATGCCATGTATCTGCTCTCAAACCCCTGGAAGATTCTGCAGGTAAACCATAAAACAAAGAGACTTCAATTCGCTTATCACTGTTGAACATCTGCATGGGTAAAAATGCTGAAGGTGGTATTTTTTTTTTATATAAAAAGTATCCTTAATTCCATTATATATTTGGGTAAATAAATGTAACAAGGGGAAACACTGGGATAGAGAAATGAGAAACATCTATTTATGCTATAACAGAACATAGGCCTGTGTTACCATGAAACCCAGAAGATTTGCACACACGCAACGAAACTTAAATAGCAGAAGTATGTGTTTACACTGTAGCATGGTATGAACATCTATCGTAAACGAAAGCAAGGGCCTGCAAAAGAGATAAGGATGATAACCCAAAGAGAAATGATGCTGAATTTCTCCTAATGGCAGAAAGGAATGAAGATTTTTAGGATGTATTTGTTGACAAAAATTCCAAATCCCCTATCCTTTATTAAACCTCAACACTAGATTCCTGGAACATAACCGATTGTCAGGATGTCCAGCACCATGTTCAGAGCTTAAGCAAGTAGGTTTTAACTTCCTAGCAGATGGTGATGCAGGTGTAATTTCCAGACGTACACAAGGAAGACATGCTAATGGTGTTATGAATGAAACGTTAGTTGGTGCCATAGTGACATCAGATTATAGCTCAACAGGATGTAAATACAAACGGTCGTTGAAATTTACACAGATATGTTTACAAAAAAAAAAAAAAAAGCATTAACCACAAATGATTAACTTAAGAGAAGAGGATATACAGGAGTATGATATACATGACTGTATTGCCTATTTTACTGAATGAGTAAAACTTACCTTTTGTCCAACGATCAAATAACTGATGAAGTACATTAATTCTCCATAATCATTGTTGGCATGTCTTAGTGGGTTGAGCACTTCAAGTACCTGGAGCCTGTTTGCTAGACGAGATTTCTGTGCAGGGCATAGCAGCAGCTAGGTCATGGAATGAATTCCACCATCTTGTATATACAGGTACCCCAAGCAAATATCATCAATTTAAGATATAACTTGTTTAACTGTACAGGGGATACGTTAGTGGTTGAATATTCAAATAAAACGAGACATATATATAACTGCTATGAAATGGTTCAACAAGAAGTGTTAAATGAAATCTACTATGCACGGTAGGAACTGGGAGAGAAGTATAAGAGCTTTGTCATATGATGTCAGAACTTTACCTAGAATCGTTATAGAGCTTCACCTTCTCTTGCTGCAGCAATGTATCTTTCAAAAGATATAACAGAGGTAACATACACAAACTTACAGTATCTTGCACATCTAATTAAGGTGATTGTGGAAGCTTGGAATCATCATCTTGACGTGAGGCCACTGATAGTTCAAATGTACAAGCTGGGTGATGCTTACTGCAAATGTGCAGGGTAGATACGATTAGACCAAATTTTAAAACAAAGGGTCCTACTAAAATGAAAGAAGTGATGCTGGGTTATAGAGATATAGGTGGCATAACATGAGCCAGAATTTCATTGAATGAAAGACGTAACATGAGTACAGATAAAAAAAAAAGTCGGAAGAGAAGCAATTCGCAAAAAGAGAACGAAGCAGGGATATATGTCCTGATGAGCTATTCAACGCAGATGCAAAATCAAATGAGTTATGCTGTTGCGAAGGAATGGATGATATTCCTATGATCAGCACTGTCAACATAATGCAAATGAACAAATAAAGGGACCAATAAATCCCGATCCAACGAAAATGAATAAAAAAAAATAAGATGAACAAACTATGACAAAATTTCACAGAATCGCGAAGGGAGAAGAGGGAGTAAATGAAACAAAACAGAAGAAACACCAAAGTAAATTTCTAAAAGGTACAACGATTATCGGAATCGGGCATTCCTGTTGATATAGCATTAGATGGGTCGGTTCTGCTATGAGCAGACCGACCTCACCCTTTTGCCCCAAAAAAAAAAAATAGAGAAGAAACAAAATTATACAACAAAGGGATGCTACGAGAAAAAGGGAAAACTTCTCATCAAGAATCATAAAGGAAAATGGGTGGTCGCTTACCTGTAATAGCAGAAGTTCTAAAGGAGGAAGCTGCGATTGATCAGATGGCGTTGCCTCCTCTGGAAATTTGAAGATAGATCAAGTTTCCTGACTCGGCTTTGATCGAGAGGGAAGGTATAATGCTTCTGTCTATTGTTGCGGGAAGGGCCGATGTCCTTCAAGATGGTGGGGTGAAGACGGGTGAAAACAAGAGGAAGGAGAAGGAACAAAGGGGTGCGGGGGTGAAGGCGATAATGGATGGAAAAGAAGGAGGAAGGAGGGAGAAGAGATGTCGAGATGAAGTGGTGAGAAACGGATCGTCGAAGGAGAAGAAGATGGTGGGGTAGAAGACGGTCTAGAGAGGTAGAAGGTGTCGGGGAAGGGTGATCACGGATGGCCTTTGGGTTCTTCTGAGTGCCCTTTTAAGGAGGATGAAGAAGATTCGTGAAGAGGAGGTTAGAGATGAACGAAGGAAAAGGAAAGGAGGGCGATGGAGGATGAGTATGAAGAGAAGGTTTTTGGTGGGTAATGGAGGAGAGGTGCGAGAGTGAAGAAAGAGATGGAGGGGGCGGCTCCTTTTCCTTTTTTTCCTTTACGAAGGAAAACCCTAAAAGAGTTCTTTGCAAAAGACCCCCTTCGGTTTTCAATTTTTTACAAAAAGGGGCTTCCGAGGTCTTTAGCAAAAATTGATTTAAAAGTTTAAACTTATTTGCTCCTTCTCAAAAAATTTCCAATTTGCTTTGATTTTTGTCGTTATCTTTCTTTTTTTTGCATTTTCAGAATAAAATCCTAAAGTTTTACGAGAAACTAAAGGTTAAAACTAATTTTTTTGAGTTTTTGCAAAAATATTTACAAAAGGAGATTTTTCTGAGAATTTAAAAGCTATTTTGAGAAAATTTCTTCAGAAAATACATTTGGATCCGGATTTTGAAGAAATATGGACTTAAAGCACTGGATTCAGATCTGGAATTGATTTTGAATATATCAATATGAATTTTAATTCAGAGAATCTGAAGAAATGACTTGATTTTCTCAGAAAACGAGGTTAGGGGCAAAAGGGTCATTTTTACAAAACTTTGAAAAATTTGGGGTGTTCACATCACCTTACATAAACATTTTGTTTACATCTTTCATAATATTCTACTTGCTGCGCATTCCATGCAAATGCCACTATTCACTTTCCAGCACTTCCACAGTCCACATTACACCATGTTTAAATACCATGTGTCACTTCACTGCACTATACAGGTATACGCGCACAGCATATCACTATGCACCTTTCTGCACTGCTTTGCATTTCTCACTACATCATCATCCACCACCTCCAGCCAATCCTCATCACTTTCTGCTACTTCAGCATGTGCTGCAAAACGCACTTCACTGAATTCCCTTCATAGTAGCATCCTGCTGTACTCCATCTTCATAATATCCGCCATGTCATCATCATACCATATATATATCGTATATGTATATATATAGGCACACACACACACACACACATATATATATATATATATATATATACACATATATATCTATATATACATATATATATAATATATATATATATAAGTAGGTATACAAGTATATACATCGCTTCCCATCTTTCCACCATGTTATTTTAAAGCTTCCACTATGATATCTCTTATAATGTATTTGTCTCTTGCTTAGACTAACTCTTGTTTTGTAGGATTTCTACTTTGGTTTAGAAGCCTTGACATCTTAAATTCAATTCAAATAATGTAATAGATAGAGTATAATGAAAGTTTACATTTTCTAGCCTTTAGATTAGAATGAATGAGCATTGTAAATATCATGAATTGCCTGTTTTCATGCATTTTTAGTCTTTATGTCTCAAAATTCTCACAAATAGTAACACGAATGGCACGTGCACCATTTCGTAAGAGGTAAATTAATATTAAGTTGATGATCCATATCAATGGCCATAGTCAGGGTGTGGACAAAACTTAGGATTTTTATCTTTTACGAAATAACACTGGATTCACACTGGATCCGTTTTTCAAGATTCATCATATTTTCCTTAAATATCTTCTTCTTTTATTAGAATTTAACTTAAAATTAATTCAAAATATATACCAATGGCCATAGTCAGGGTATATTGAGAGTTAATTTCATTTTAAATTCTATAAAAGCACCAAATGTATTTTATTCTTCACCTGAATTTAAATATAGATTATTATATAATACATTCAATGACCATAGTCAAGGATGTATTATATCTTCAATCTTATTTTAATTCATTTAAAGAATGGAATAGCTTTTCAAAATCCAATTTCAAAAATTTAAATTCATTCATCATTTAGATAGAATTGCATCATATTTTTAAAATTCCTTTTCATAAATCCAAGTAATTCTTTCCTTCATTTCTCAGATTAAATCCTATTCATAAATTCAAATTTAAACTCTATTTCTCAAAAGGATTCAAGAATTCAATTTCAAGGTCCCATTTGACTTTGAAGTTTCAGAATCATCTTGTATTTCAAAATTTCAAATTCTATCTCAAATTCAAAGTCCAATTTAACTTTGAGATTCGTTTGTATATTCAAATTCTAAATTTCATTTTTTTAGTTCAATTTAAATTTGGAGGTTCTTGATTCATCTTCTGAATTTAAAATCCATCTTAGGATCCAGAGTCCAACTCTACATTTGGATCTCAGATTTCAGATCCAATTCCATTCTAAGATCCAGAATCCAATTCCACTTTTTGGATCTCAGGCTTCAGATCTATAATCCCTTTAGGATCCAGAACTCAATTTCACATTGAATCTCAAGCTTCAGATCCAACTCCATTTTAGGATCCAGAACCCAAGTCCATCTTGGATTCCAAATCTCGGATCCCATTCTGTTTAGTATCAGGAATCCAATTCCAATTCTAGATTTCAATTCCATTTTCGGAGCTAATCTGAATCTCTTAAATCCATTTTCTACTCTTAAATACCATTTGATTATCTCAGATCCACTCTAAACTTAAAAATCCAAATTCAATTCCATCTCAAGTATTCATTTCCTTTTCTAAATTCAAATCCAAATTTAAAGTCGATTTTGACTTTTTATTTCCTTTCATTTCAAAGCTTCAAGTCATTCTTTCTCATTTATTCTTCCAAATCCTAATTTACTTCAAAAACTTAGAATTTCCCTGATCTATCTCAAGCTCTAAGTTAGATTCAACCATTTCTTCATTCTTTTACCAAGTTCATCTCAGAATAACTTGGAAATTTTCAAAACATTCTTTTCAAAAAGAGCATACATTCTTACATTGCACAAACATGATTCTTTGTGCATTTAGAGTTAGAATAAATTCTTAGATTATATTTAGGCAAAGCAAACGGCATAGATTCGATCCTTGGTTCGATTACCCCTGGTAAAGGCGCCAGGAACGGTCGAACCTCGTACCGACGAGCGAATCCCGTCTTTCCATTTTTCCACAAATATTTTCAAAACGGAGGCGAGTTATTTTCTAAATACTTTTTAAATCAAGGTCAAGTGAGACCGCGCAAAATAGTTCCTCTTCTCTTTTCTTTCTCTTCTTTTCTCTTCTCTCTTTCTTTTCTTTCTTTTATTCTCCTCCCTTCAAAAAGGAGGAAAAGAGAGGTTAGAAAAGGAAAAGAGAAGGAAGAGAGAGAAACCACAAGAGAGGAAAAATTTTGCGATGATCACATCTCCCTATTGGACACTTCAACATGTCCACTAGTCTGCGGATGATATGAAGTGGTGAATCTATGATTGACAGAATATCTTCTCAGCAGAGAAGCTATCTGTACATTCCTAAAATGCTTGCCACCATCGCTAATCATC
The DNA here is from genome assembly GCF_984573655.1 of Nuphar pumila. Classification (NCBI taxonomy): domain Eukaryota; kingdom Viridiplantae; phylum Streptophyta; class Magnoliopsida; order Nymphaeales; family Nymphaeaceae; genus Nuphar; species Nuphar pumila. The sequence goes on along the minus strand of NC_143261.1, from coordinate 60,059,989 downwards.
GCGCGTGGCACACCAAAACGACTAAAAATGTTGTGCTTAATGAACTTAAGCACTACTCTGTGATCGTTGGTCTTGGTTGCCACAGCCTCTACCCACTTGGACATATAATCAACCGCCACCAGAATGTATAAATTTCCAAATGAAGGCGGAAATGGTCCCATGAAATCAATGCCCCAAACATAAAAAATCTCGACTATCAAAATCGGAAGCAAGGGCATCATGTCCATTTTGGACATGTTCCCAATCTGCTGACATCGAATGCAACGCCTACAGAACTCATGAGCATCCCTGTGGAGTGTGGGCCAATAAAATCCTGACTGCAAAACCTTTGCAGCCGTCTTCCTACTGCTAAAATGCCCTCCACAGGCTAATGAATGGGAAAAATTCAGAATGGACTGGTACTCCTCCTCCGGAACACATCTCCTAATGATCTGATCTGCACAGTATTTGAACAATTCTGGTTCATCCCAATAATAGTGCCTCACCTGAGATAGGAATCTCTCACGCTCATTCTTGTTCCAATGCTCAGGTATCTGCCTCGAAACCAGATAGTTCACAATATCTGCAAACCAGGGTAACTGTGATGTACTAACTGTCATGATCTGCTCGTCGAGGAAAGAATCACTGATCGGCCTCTGATCCTGCGTGGTCTCCACGATCAGTCTGGACAGGTGGTCTGCTACTACATTCTCGCTTCCCTTCTTATCTCGAATCTCGAGATCAAACTCCTGTAGTAGTAGAACCCAACGAATCAATCTCGGTTTGGTGTCTTTCTTATTCAACAGATATTTCAATGCAGCATTGTCAGAATAGACAACCACCTTCGACCCGAGTAAATAGGACCTGAACTTGTCCAATGCGAAAACTACCGCAAGTAGCTCCTTCTCTGTCGTAGTATAATTCATCTGAGCATCAGACAGAGTTCTACTAGCATAGTAGATCACATAGGGCTTCCTATCAATGCGTTGTCCTAAAATAGCCCCCATAGCATAATCAGATGCATCGCACATAATCTCAAATGGGAGAGTCCAATCCGGAGGTCTCAAAATGGGTGCAGTAATCAAGGCCTCTTTGAGAATCTCAAAGGCCTTGATACAATCCTCGCTTAACACAAAGGGCTGGTCCTTCTCCAATAAAGTACATAGCGGTCGAGAGATTTTACTGAAATCTTTTATGAATCGCCTATAAAAGCCCGCATGCCCTAAGAATGACCGAATCTGCCTCACAGAGGTGGGTGGAGTAAAACGAGAAATGGATTCCACCTTCGCTCTGTCAACCTCAATGCCTCGCTTGGACACAATGTGTCCGAGCATAATCCCCTCCTGGACCATAAAATGACTCTTTTCCCAACTCAGGACAAGATTTGTCTCCGCACACCTACTCAGTACTCGAGTAAGTTTTTGGAGGCAATCTTCAAATGAAGAGCCATAAACTGAAAAATCGTCCATAAAAACTTCCATCACATCATCAATCATGTCCGAGAAGATAGCAAGCATGCACCTCTGAAAAGTGGCTGGGGCATTACAGAGCCCGAACGGCATACGTCTAAACGCGAAGGTGCCATAAGGACATGTAAACGTAGTCTTCTCCTGGTCGTCAGGATGGACATCTACCTGATTTTATCCTGAATATCCATCTAGAAAGCAGTAGTAGCTCTGCCCTGCGAGTCTCTCTAAGATCTGATCAATGAATGGCAATGGGAAATGATCTTTCCTAGTTGCCACATTCAGCTTCCGATAATCGATACAGACTCGCCATCCTGTAGTGGTCCTCATCGGAATTCTCTCACCCTTCTCGTTCTCAACCACAGTGAGTCCTGACTTCTTCGGCACAACCTGAATCGGGTTGATCCACTGGCTATCAGAAATAGGATAAATGATTCCGTCATCCAACCACTTCACCACCTCGTTCTTCACCACTTCCTTCATGTTGGGATTTAGCCTTCTCTGCATATCCCTAAATGGCTTGACTTCCTCATTACAATGAATTCTATGCATGCAGAATGAAGGATCAATCCCCTTCAGATCAGCAACTCCCCAGCCAATCGCTGCCTTGTGCTCTCGAAGAATAGTCAGCAATCTCTGCTCCTGCTCCTCAGTGAGCCGGGACGAGATGATCACAGGCAGAGTCTCATCATCTCCGAGGTAAGCATACTTGAGTGAATCTGGTAAGGGTTTCAACTCGAGTTTCGGAGGTGACTCTATCGAGGATTTGGCGGGGGTCTCCGCAAGTGGTGGGAGGGTCTCAATGATGGCTCCCCAAGGTGGTCTCTCTGACGACACTCTAGACACATCTATGCTATCTATACCACTATTCTTCTCTATATGGTACAAATCTAAAGAATCCTCAGTAATATACAACTCGGGCTGCTCCTCCACTAACTCATGTGCAATATCTACATGAAAGCAGTCCATGTCTCCCGCTGGTCCCATCGCGGCATTGAAAATATTCAGCTTGACTTTCCGATTGCCGAATGAGAGATCCATGGCTCCGGTTCTACAATTGATGCATGCATTGGCAGTCGCCAAGAATGGTCTGCCTAAAATGATCGGAGTCTGGTGCTGGCTGTCTACTCCTTCCATATCAAGAATAATGAAATCGACTGGGAAATAAAAGTCATCCACCTTAACTAGCACGTCCTCCAAGACACCTCTCGATACCTTGACAGAACGATCTGCCAGTTGAAGTGTAATAGGAGTTGATCTCATCTCTCCTAGCCCGAAAGAATCAAAGAAATACCCGGGCAGAATGTTCACACTTGCTCCAAGATCGAGCAATGCGCGTTCTATCCGGATGTTCCCTATAGTACAAGCAATGATAGGGGCTCCAGGGTCCTTGAGCTTTGGTGGTGTCTGATGCTGAAGTACTGAACTCACCTGCTCAGTCAGATGGACCCTGTTAGGAACTCTCTCTCTAGATTTCCGCTTCTATGTACATAGCTCCTTCAGAAATTTGGCATATGCCGGCACCTGCTGAATCGCATCGAGCAAAGGTAGGTTGATCTGCACATGCTTGAATATGTCGAGCATGTTCTGGATCTTCGCACCTTGCTTCCCTCTATATCCAGGAGACTCTAATGCTTTGGGATAGGGTGGTGGGGGAATATACTCTGCTGGCTCCTCCTCTTTGTGAGAAGGCTCACTCCTATCCTTCTTCTGCACTGAAGATGAAGATGATGATAATGAAGATGATGATGGGGATGGGGATGATAATGATGGCTGAGCCGACGTATGTGAAACAATGGTCTCTGGCTCCTCTATCCTCTCTCTACTCTCTCTCTCTCTGCTCTCGACGTGATACTCTCGTCCACTCCTCAGGGCCATAACAGATTTGGCCTGCTGCTGTGTCTCAGTATGAAACAGGCCTCCAGTCATCTGGTCCTTGCCCTTCGGGTTTATGACAGCCTGACTCGGCAATGTACCCTCGGGTCTCCTACTAATAGCCTCAGCTAACTGTCCCATTTGCGACTCTAACTTCGCAATGGACTACGTATGTGAGCTCAATATCTGGCTACACTTCTCGAAGGCATTCTGATTAGAGGTTTTCACCTCTTGGAATGCCTGGAGAAGTCTCTCCTCAAAAGATGTCTGCGGGGCAGACTTCTGCTGAATCGGGGAAGGGACTGAAGAAGAAGACTGAGAATAGCTCGGCCTCTGGAATGACTGAGTAAAAGATGGCTGCCGAGCTGGCTGAGAGGATGTAGGCATCTGCATGGAAGACTGTGGATTCTTCCATGAAAAATTGGGATGGTTACGCCAACCCGGATTATATGTAGATGAGAATGGGTTGTTCGGCGGTCTGACGTAACCCTGAGCAGCCTGAACTTGTTCTTGAACAAATTCAGGGTACTGAGCTGCCGAAGGGCACTCAGTGATATCATGTGCCAGACTGGCACAAAGAGTACACACCTGCTGTGTAGTGGATGGTCCTGAGAGAAGCTGGTCCAGCTTCTGAGCAATCATGTCTACCTTGCAATGTAGTGCAGTAGATGGACCAATCTCAAGAACACCAGTTTTCTTCTGAATGCTGGGTGTGGCTCTATCAGAATGAGAGCTCGAAGCATGGTGTAGGGAATTCTCGGCCAATGTATCAAATAACCTCCATGCTTCGTCCTCGCTTTTCAGCATGAATGTCCCTCCACATGAAGAGTCGATCATCTGACGATTCTTGTCAGACAATCCATCGTAGAAGCTCTGCACTAGTTGCCATTTCGGCACCTGATGATGGGGACATTTCCTGAGGAGATCCTTCATTCTCTCCCAGGTCTCATGAAAGCGCTCACCATCTAGCTCTGAAAAGCTAGTGATGGCTCTACGATATTGGTTCGTACGACCAATGGGAAAGTATTTCCGAAGAAACTCCTGTTGCAATTGATCCCAGGACTCTATTTCTACAGAATCTAAGGACTTTAGCCAATACTTGGCTTTGTCCTTCAATGAGAAAGGGAATAGAGTCAACCGCAAGGCATCATCATCGAAATTATGTATCTTTACCGTAGAACAGATTTCGAGGAATTCATCTAAATGGCGGTAGGGATCCTCGTGACTAAGGCCATAAAAAGATGGGAGCATCTGAATAATGCTAGCCTTAATCTCATAATGAGGTGCTCCTACTTCGAGTCTCCAAATGCAGGATGCATGAACATAATCTGTGGGAATGAAGTATTCCTGCAGAGGACGTGGATGAGCTGGGGGTGGAGGTGGAGGATCCATGTCAGCCATTGTTGTCAAACTTCGATGAGAATATAAAATTCTCTCTGGGTTGTCAACAAATGGGTGTAATGGGGTTCCTAAACCTCGTCGCCCCTGCATACACTGGTACTAAGACCAGATGTAAGCAAACGACCTAAATCTAAACTACACTAACACAGGTACTAAAACGTAAATAAAACAAATAACAGTACTACGAAACAGAGATGCTAACTATCTATGTCAAAAGTCTATAACTAAATGAATAATAACAAAGTAAACTATTCTAAAATACTGAAACAAATAAATACAGGAAATCACAAACTAAGTTTTTCTAAAACCCACCTGTCTAATCGCTCCTTGCAGAATGATAATTAAGTGAATCCTAGAAAGAACAGTACGTGAATCCTATATTTACTAACTATGTTAATCCTATATTCACTTACTAATCCTACTAACTAAAAAGAAAACAAATAATTAACTAACTAAAACAAATTAATAAATCAAACTCTAAGAAATAAAGTAATTAATTCGCTGTTCCCCTGCAACGGTGCCAAAATTTGGTTGATATTTTGAAATGATATTTTTAAAAACAAGTATTTGCAATAAAACTTTGGAAAATCGTCAACCAAAAGTATAAAAACCGACTTTCCACAAAGTGGTAAGTACGGGTCGAATCCTCAGGGAACAAAAATTAATCAAGATATTTCTAGGAAATTTAATTTATTAATTACAAATGTCAATCTACAATTATAAAGTTAATACAACTACAATTAATCACTAAATTGAAAATGAAACAGCACTAAGTCCTCTGCTCCACACCAAGGGTATTTCCGTCTTTTCGCCAATTATTCACTCTTCGCACTTGGACAATAACCTTCGAAACTAAATATGCTTTTCAACCTAAAAATGCAGAGAAATACAAAGTTAGTATTCTAATCTAACAATGCAAACAATAACTAAAACTAATTCTAATTTTACGAAAATAATAAAACAAATGCTACTTATCAGACAATAATTAAATAAAATACTAAACTAATTCTTAAAATTAACTAAATTAATTCTACTAATGCTGTATGATGATTATGCAGCTCCTAAAATGCAGAAATTACTGAAAACAGGTCTAAAGTGCCGAAACTAAGGAAATTACGAAACTGCCCCTAACTAGTGCAAAATAGCTTTCTAACAAGTTATCGGAAAACTACTGTTTGACAGGGCAAACGAGGTCCGATTTTTCCGAAACTTATTCTGTTCTGCAACTGACAGATTAAACAATCTGACAGTTTTTACAGAATGAAAAAATGATATCTGGAACTCCAGATATAAGCGTTTCAAATCTGGGAAAAATCAGGATATCGAAAGTCCAGTAACTTAAAATCCAGAAAAAGCGGTTTTCGAAAAATGCTTAAAAATCAGACCAAATCAACTTCGAAAGAGCTGAAATTTAGTCTACAGTCAGATAACACGCCACTAAAGTGAACAGAATTTTTTTTTTTGGAAAACACAAAATTTTTACACAGAAAATAACGCTTGTGCGACAGGGCAAAAATCGGTTTTTTCTTTGAGTGCACTATTCACTTTATGAATTTATTTAAACACTATAAAATGCAAATTAAACCTAATGTAATCTAAATGACACTGAATAATAGTGTATATGCAGATGAATATTACAATTACGCTAAATGCATGACGAACAAAATATGATAAGCAAATTATGACTAAAAATACGTTAACTAACGATGCAAATGCAACTAAGCTACTCAATGAAATGCAATTCTAATTGAATATGTTAAATACTAAATAACTACGAGTCAACTAAGCACAAATTCACAAATCACCCACACAAACCAAACACAATTTACGCACACACTTCTACACTATACTAAATCAAATAACTTAAACTAATCAACCTAAAATCAAAATAAATAACATCTAAATGACATCAAACCCACTAAAGAACAAGGGCTAGGGTTAGGGTTCACTCGGTTGACTCAATTAGGCTCGGTTTTGACTTGACTAAGTTCGAGTTGGCTTGGGTGGAATCGGTTTTGACTTAGCTAAGGTTGACTCAAACTAGGTTCGGTCTTGACTCACCATGGGTTGGACTAGGACTCGACTAGGGTTAGGTTTTGACTTGGTTAGGTTACTAAGACTAGGTTGGACTCGGTTGAGGGTTGACTTAGTCAACTAAGGTTGGTTTGGTTTAGATGGGTTCGGTTTGGGTTAGGTTAGGTGAGATAGGCTCGGGATAAGGTTGACTCGACTAGGCTTGACTTGGATTAGGTTAGGTAGACTCGGTTAACCTAAACTTAGGTTAGGTTTGACTAAGTCTTGACTAGGGTTAAGTCTTGGTCTTGGTTGACCTAAGCTTGGGTTTGATTTGGGTTTGACTAGGGCTAGGGTTGACTCGACCTAGGTTTGGTCTAGGCTTTGACTAGGTTAGGTAGGCTCGGTTTTGACTAGACTCAAAGGGGTTTAGACTAGGGTTTGACTCACTTAATTGGGTCGACTAAAGTAGTAACCCTTTAATTATCCTACAATTAATTCAAAGTTACCGATTTTAATGAAGGAGGTTAGGAAAATAAAGTAATAATTATCAATGCTCAACTTGGAAATGATTTGGATTCTCCAAAAATCGCCCCACTGAATGAGGGAGTTACACTCCTTAATTATATTTTAAGACTCTCTTTGGAAAACGAAAAGTCCAATCTAGAAGGCCACGATTTTTGCTTTTCAAGATGGAATTAAATTGCTTTTAATTCTTTATAGAAATCGTGGAGCCTAGATTGGAGGTTTAATTAAATTTCAAAAACACTTTCCAAAGCCAATGAGTAACTCCTTTCTTTAATGCACATTCCAAATTTAATGCTCTTTTGAATGCTCCACACGATTTTTGGAGAAACTACTCTTTCCAAAAACTTTTTTTAAATGCAATTACTTTAATTACCCTCCTCAAAAATCGCCAACTTCTAATGGTGCTACTTCCTAAACTAATGCAATTAAAGCTACCTAGGGAATAAAATGACTTAAATAGAAAATCGACTTCCTAGGAGTAAATGCTAACCTAATTCCAAAACTTACCAAAATGCAATCCTAAAAATGGCTAAAGCAATAAACCCTAATACATTGAACCTAGACAACCTAATTAAACCTACCTAATTGCAATTAAGAATTACCAAAAACAGCCTAGAGCTCGAATTGAGCTCTAATGGCTACCGCCCCTCCTTGGGGAAGAAGAAGACTAAAAAAAAACAAACTAAAAGAAAACGATTAAGCTAAACACCAAACAATTTTGATAAAACTAAATTAAAATCTAATAAAAAGAACTCCTAATTACACAAAAGCAAACATGAACAACACTATGCTGGAATTCATAAAAAAAAAAAAAAACATCAAGAACTAAAACTCGATTTTTGGAATTTTCTCAATAGACCTAAAACACAAAAACACAAAATGATAAAAACGATTATCTAGAATAGTCCTAAAATGCTAACTCTACCACAACACACTTTGCAACACTGTAAAATCAATAAAATATGCAGACATGCAGTATGAAGTAGAAGATTACACGCACACCACGAGCAAACAAAATAAAAGAAATCGGCTAGATGAGATTCTAGCCGATTTTCACAATTTGAATAAAAAAATCTTTAAAAATCAAAGACACCCAAATCAAGCAATGACTCAACCCTCAATAGATCTGCAAGAACTCACTGGAATCGGATCTATAAAGGGTCTATTAACCCAGCATGGCTGCTAAAATCCAAACTAAGGCAAAAATTGAAAATAAATCAAAATCGGCTAGAATGGATCTAGCCGATTTATGGATTTTTAATGAAAAACGCCTTTGTTCAAGCCCCCAACACCCAAAATAACTCAAACTAATCTTTTTGAAGGCTTTTTCTGTAGAAATAACACAAACATACACATTGGATAAGACAACCCAAATCGGCTAGAAGAACCTCTAGCCGATTTACACATTTTTCTTGAAAAATGATGGAAATCGATACTCGAACATGCAAACAATGAAACAAACCTAGATCTAACGTGCTGGTCTATGCACGGATACTATTCTAAGGTTGAAACAAAAAAATAAAAAATAAAAGAAACACACAGAAATAATAAAAGAAAACCAACACACAATTCGGTTTTAGCTAGAAGAGAAGGAAGAAGAAGACCTACCTCTTGGAAGATCCGACGACCGGGAGGATGAAGAAGAGCGGACCGTGGCTGGAGTTGGACGTCCCAAACAGTTCGAGAATGCTGGACTTCACCAAAAAATAGTGCCTTTGCAGCTGCTACATGTTGGAGATCCACCAAAGATGGATTATGCGCCGATTCTCGATCGGAGGGTGTAGAAAGCCGGATGGAGGTAGGGCCGGCTCACCTTGTTGGTGTGTTTCGCACTCCCACACAAGGTTAATGGTCTCCACCTCTGCTACACCTGCAAAAGTACAGAAAAATGGTGAAAATACAGCAATGAGAAAGAAAGAAATGGAGAGAAAACACAAGGGGGATCGAAATATGCTTGGAACCCAAGCATAGACCGGTCTTCAATGGCCAAAATGTGGGAGGATGGAGAGGAAGGAGCTGCTGGAGTAGAATCACTGTAGGGGGCGTCCAAACAAAGCCAAAGACGCCTAGGGTTTGCTGGAAAAAACTATTTATACTTTTGATAATTTTCAGAAACACTGTTATAAAAAAAATATTTTCTATGCGCCTCTTTCTGGGGGGTTTTCTGCAAAACTTTTTGTAATGGATCTGGATAGGCATGTGGATTGGGTTTTGGGCTTTCTAAGGGTTGATCCAAAGTCCAAATAACCTAATTGGGTCGGATATGGATCTGATCCACCTCGAAATCTATGCCCAAACACTGAAATAGCCATAACTCTCTCATTTTAACTCTGGTTTTTCTGAAATTTGAACCATAACCCCTTACTATCAAAATACATCTAAACATGGGTTTAAAACCTTAAACTTGATACAAAATGCATGAAAAACTTATTAACATGATGCGCATTTCATGCATCATCAAAACCATTCAACTTTTTGTGCAAAAGTCAGTTTCTTTTCTTTGTATGAATCTATAAAAATATATATAAAGTTAAAATATATACAAACTGACAAATATTATTTAGTAATTAGTAGTAAATAATATTTTACTGCTTCAAAAGTACTTCAATCACGTTCACAACTGAATGTAATGCATGCGAGACCTAAGACTTGAACAACAAAGGTCTGGAGCAGGAGACAACCAATGGCAAAAGAAATCCACCAATCTACTATAAAAAAATCAAATTACATATAATTAAAGTATATGTTGAAACTTGGTTTGAGAAAAGATAGAAAAGTACCTTCACGATTAGCCCTAATCACCCTTAAGTAGTGATTAGGGTCAATAAAGAAAATTACACTAGAGACCATTGAAAGTTAAAATATAAACAAGACCACCCAATAAACCCCTCACAATAATAACTCTCAACACTCCCCCTCAAGCTGGAGCATAGATATCAATCATGCTCAGCTTGTTACAACACTTTGAGAATTCTGTGATAGGAAGGGGTTTGGTAAAGACATCTGCTACTTGATCTTCTGAAGAAACATGAAAAGTTGATATATTTCCCACTTGAACCATATCCCGAATATAATGACAATCTATCTCAATATGCTTAGTCCTCTCATGAAACACATCATCTTAATAGGCAGAGAAACCTTTATGCTCAATCCGGTAAGCATAGATTTTATCCAAATCATTTCAGCAGCAGTTTGTGCCATGACCCTATATTCTGACTCAACACTTGATCTTGCTACTATAGCTTGTTTCTTGCTTCTCCATGAAACTAAGTTGCCACCAACAAAAACACAGAACCCTGTAGTAGACTTCCTATCATCAACCGACCCTGCATAATCAGCATTAGTATACGCAACCACATCAAGATTTGCCTCTTTTGTAAACAATAGACCTTTTCCTGGAGATGTCTTCAGGTATTTAAGAACCATCATAGCTCCCTCCCAATGAACTTTTCTTGGTTTATCCATGAATTGACTCAATTTGCCAACAACAAATGATATGTCAGGCCTAGTTACAGTAACATAGAGAAGTTTACCAATGAGAGTCCTATAGGACTTACTATCAACTGCCTCATATTGCTCGTCATACAAGAACAGTTTAGGATTCATGGGAATAGTGGCTGGTTTTGCACCAAGCATCCCTGTCTCCTGTAAAAGATCAAGCACATATTTACTCTGAGAAAGAACCATACCTTCTCTATTTCTTGCTACTTCGATTCCCAACAAGTACTTGAGAGGACCCAAATCCTTTGTAATAAAGTATTTTTGCAGATATGCCTTGGTGCTTGAAATCTCCTGCTCATTATCTCCAGTTAAAATTATATCAACACAAACAACCATAGTCACAAAACCCTTAGAGCTAATCTTTATGAACAAAGAATGATTTGATGGTGACCTCTGGAAACCAAATTTAGACATCACCTTAAACAATTTGTGAAACCATGCACGCGGGCTTTGCTTTAGGCCATATATTGCCTTTTTTAGTTTGCACACTTTGCCACACTCTCCCTGTCGTTCGAAGCCAGGCGGTTGTTGCATGTAGACCGTCTCAGATAGATCCCCATACAGAAAAGCATTCTTCACATCAAGCTGAGTCATACTCCACCCATGATGAACAACCACAGAAGTAACTAAGCGTATAGTGCCCATTCTAGCTACGGGAGAGAAAGTCTCAAAGAAGTCCACCCCATATGTTTGGGTGTAGCCTTTGGCGACTAGACGAGCTTTGTGTCTCTCCAGAGTGCCATCAAAATGATATTTAATAGTGTACACCCACTTACAACCAACAATGTCTACATCAAAAGGAGGATCAACAAGCTCCCAAGTCCCTTGAGAAATCAAGGCGTCCATTTTTTCTTGCATTGCTTGTTTTCATTGAGGATCTAATAAAGCCTGTTGATGATTGATAGGACTGGAGATGGCAGATAAAGCAGATAGAAAGTTTTGCATGCTCTTTCCAATCTTGTCTGTGGACACAAACTTTGAAATTGGGTGCAGAGTACACTGACGCATGCCTTTCCTCAGGGCTATGGGCAAATCATTTTTAATCTCAGGATCTGCTCTACGATCATCAGGATAAGCAATAGAATCATCAACATAATCAGGATCACTGACTGCAGGAGAAGAAGACGATGAAGGGCCACGAGAGGAGGCTTGACGACGAGTATACACCAGTGGAGGATCATGGAACCGAGTTGAAGAGGGATCAGAACATAATGAAGGCAATAAAGGAACTGACTCCAAAGGAATGGGAGGAATGGGTAAGGGAAATGATGTGGACATATCAGGATTCACACGAGACGCGCACGACGAGAAGTAAGGAATGGTCTCAAAGAATGTGACATCCGCACTGATATACTCTTTACGAGCAATGGGGTCAAGACATTTGTACCCTTTTTGGTTTTTTGGATACCCAAGGAAGACACACTTAGTTGCCTGTGCAGCTAGTTTGTCCCTAGTAGGTCCAAGTTTTTGCACAAAACAAACACAACTAAATACCTTAGGAGAAACTTTGAACAAAGAACAATCAGGATAAAGTTGTCTGATAGGAATTTGGTCATTAAGAGTAGTAGAAGGCATTCTGTTAATAAGGTAACAAGAAGTAAGAAGGGCATCTCCCCAAAAAGAAGCTGGCATGTTTGTTTGAATCATAAGGGTTCGAGTTACTTTCAAAAGGTGTCGGTGTTTTCTTTCAGCTACCCCATTTTGCTGGGACGTATGGGCACATGAAAATTGAGGGCAAATCCCATTATCCCGATAAAATTGTAATAGTTTGCTAGATTTGAATTCAAGAGCATTATCAATGCGAACAATTTTAACAATGGAACCAAATTGAGTATTTATTTCAAGAATAAAAGATTGGAGAATACACAAGACTTTAGATCTCTCCTTTATTAAAAAGACCCAAGACACTCTAGAGTAGTCATCAACAATGACAAGGTAATACTTGGACTGAAACCTATTAGGAACCCGACTAGGCCCCCAAACATCAACATGAATTAGATCAAAAGGACTTTGACTAGTACAACTCTGACTTAAAGAAAAAGAACTACGATGATGCTTGCCCAACTGACATGCTTCACACTGAAAGGACGCTGTAGGAGAGACCTGTGGAATGACTCTTTGAAGCTTGGAAAGAGAAGGATAACCCAATCTGAGATGCCATTGGTAGGAATTAGAACTCGATTCCACACACGAAGTTGCTACTCCAATAGGTTGTGTAAGATATAAACACCTCCCTCCTCATGGCCTCCACCAATCTTCTTCCCACACAGCAAATCCTGAAATACACAAGAACCCGGGTCAAATATAACTCGACAATTTAGTTCTTTTGTAAGCTGGCTTACGGATAATAAATTCTTATGAAACTGTGGAGCATGGAGAACATATTGAATCTGTAATGTAGGGGTAAAATGCACATCTCCTTGCCCCACCATTGGGGATAATCTACCATCTGCCAATTTAACATGACGAGGGAAAGATGTATGAACCAGTGTAGAGAAACTATGTGAATCTCCACAAAAGTGTTGAGAGGCGCCAGAATCAATAATCCATATCTTACCTCCATCATCCAACTGAATACCCGCAGAGCATGCCACATCAGTCACTACAATAGAGGCAGACACAAATGCAGAACTCTGAGAAAGAAGTTGATCATATTCTGCACGACTGAGAGTAATCGTATTGGTTGAAGAAGTAGGCACAGGTTCAGTGATGGAAGAGACAACCGGAGTTGTTGCTTTGGGTAACGATAATGAGCTCTGAGGGCGACTTCTAGGGTTCTTATCCCAACAACGATCCTCAAGGTGCCCTTGCTTGCCACAATATGTACACTGAAGCCTGCTACGACCTCCACTGCCTCTTCCACGACCTCTGCCTCTGGAAGAACTAGGTAAACCATGCCCTCCTCCACCAGTGACAACAAGAGCTGAAGTCTGAGAGTCTCCATGAGGCGGAGGAAGGTTAACAGCAAGACGACTTAACCGGTTGTAGGCATCAGCTAGAGTAGGGATCTCTGAGCTAGTAAGCATTTGCACCTTGGCTACTGAGTAATCTGGAGATAATCCTGATAGAAAATGAGCCACCATAGTCTACTCCTGATGGGTTTTATGATTAGTGCAGCAGGGAGGACGAACAGAGTTGAGCCTTTTATAGGCTGATTTAACTGATGCATAATATTGGGAAAGATTTTGATCACCCTGCTGCAACTGAAATATCTCTTGCTCAACTTACAAAATTCTACTAACATTTTTGTCTTGAGAGTACGTGTCACGTAATGAATCCCACATCTCCTTTGCAGTAGAATAGTAAATTAAGCCGTCTGCAATATGTGGTTGAACACTGTTCATAATCCAAGACATAACAATGTCATTATCTTGCTGCCATGTGGCATATTTCCCAGTTTTCTCTGTTGGTTCCTTTTTTAACAAAATATGTTTTCGACGATGTCCTGACACAGACATCATAAAAGTCCTCGACCACCTTTTATAATTATTGTCGTCCAGCTTTACGGACGACCCATAAGAGAAGGGATTAGCAAAAGCTTTGTACTCTGCAGACACTTCAAACCTTTGTTCACCATCACTGGACTTTATTTCAGCCATGGTATTTCACTGCTGACAGTAGCTAGCTAATGAGCCGGATAATAATAATAACCAGAAAGTAATCACGAGCAAACTGATAGTAACGAAATACATTCCAGCTGAAATAAAATCCTTGTCTTGCAATATATATATATATATATATATATATATATATATATATATATATATATATATATATATATCACAGACGCCACCAGCAAGATAATAAATCTGATCACCACTATAAAAATTAATTTTAGATGACAAAAATTGATTTCACATCTGAACTTCAACAAAAAATAATCAGATCTGATTAAATCTAATTCCAACAACATCAAGCACTACAGATTTAATGCCTACCACATCAACATGACTCTGATACGAGCAAATCTGATTCCAACGACAGCAAGCACTACAGATTTAACACCTACCACATCAACACGACTCTGATACGAGCAACAGTCAGTCAGCCACACAATTCAGATCTGTTCCAACATCAACGCTACACGCTACACGACATCCAATTACTGCACGATCTCAGATCTGCTCCACCCAATCACAAAATGATTGCTGATCTGATGCAACATGATCATGATGTCAGATCTGCTCCACGCAATCTCCACATGATGGTAGATCTGATGCACCACGATCCATCAATATTACTGAGGCGTCATCAACAAGGAGCAAAAGAGGAACACACGATCTAGGGTGTCTGATCAGATCTGCATATTGTGTAGAACTAGTCAGATCCCAGGTCGTGAGACTGAGGAAAGAACCTAGGGTTCGATCAGAAGGAAGATCGAACAAACTAGATATAGGCTAGGAGGAGAGAAGAAGAAAGAAAAAAACTATGATAAAGAGGGAAGAAAGAAATTTAGCCTAGGCGTTAGATTCTCCCAAGAACGAGAGGCTTTGATACCATGTTGAAACTTGGTTTGAGAAAAGATAGAAAAGTACCTTCACGATTAGCACTAATCACCCTTAAGTAGTGATTAGGGTCAATAAAGAAAATTACAAAAGAGACCATTAAAAGTTAAAATATAAACAAGACCAACTGATAACTTTTCTGATTTCCAATAAACCCCTCACGATAATAACTCTCAACTATATATAAGTTATAAAAATAATGCAAAAGGGGTTATATGAAATTTAATCATCTTACCTAAGGTTTACACCAGAGTTACCAGTCAAGGAAGCGGGAGCGGGAAACGATACGATAAGCGGGAGCGGGAAGCGAGACACTTTCAAAAATTTAGGAAGCGGGGAAGCGTGGGACCACTAAGAAGAAAATTACGAACCGTCTCGGAAGCGACCAAGGAAGCGAACCGGAAGCGACCTAGGAAGCGAGGGGGAAGCAAAAAAAATGAAAAAATGGGGAAGCGTGGGGGAAGCCAGGGGGAAGCGTGCTTCCCAAAAAAGGGGGATGCTTCCCCACACATTTCAGAAGTGCGACATTTCGTGCTTCCGAAGCGCGCTTCGGGGAAGCGCGCTTCCCCTTTTACCTAGGCGCTTCCGGTAACTCTGGTTTACACTTTCTTCTTCCTCTTTGCTAACTCCATTCCAAAAGGCCCAATAGCAGTTCTATATCTTATGAGTTGGTCTAGTAGTGTGTCTCGATCCTCTTCGCTTTGAACAAGACGATTGACACAATCATATAAGTCATTCTTTATCTCCTCATTGGACTCGATATTTTTATACTTATAATATATGGCTGGATTCAAATATAGGTTTGTTGCATGCAAAGGTTTGTGCAATTGATTGCTACACCTTTTATCGATTATCTCCCAAACCCAGCCGTATATTTGTTTATCATCACACACATTTACCTACTAAGTAAAAGAATTGAAAGTAACCATTATAGAAGCTAAGATAAAATGTAATTTACAATTAGTAGAATACAAAAAAATTAATTTATAATTATACTTTTATTTGTTCCTTTCCACGATCCATTTTCTTGTAGATGTAACCCATAGCAGGCTTTTCATCGCTATCAACCAATCGAAGCATGTCAAACAAAGGGGCCATTGTTTTCAGAGCACAACTCACTCTCTTCTAAAATTTTGAACTCAAAATCATGCTTTCACATCTTTTACCAACTGACGTTTTTGAAAAACTATTTTTTTCCCAATCATCTCTAAGAAATATGAACTTTAGGCATTTTTTCCAATTATATATGCTTTCTAGAGTAAACAAATGGCAAATTTTGTCACTGCAGGCCTATGTAAGTCCTTTTGTGTGTGTGCTCTCATCATACTCAACACTTGAGAATGTTTGTAATGAATACCACCAATTGCCTTTCTTTTCCAGAAATGTTCTTCAACTCTTTCAATTATCCTATATATTCCAACATCATATCTATACAATGTGCAGCACAAAGAGTCCAAACTAAATGCTTTCTCTTATCCATAAATAATTTACCTGCTTTCACATAGTTTGAGGTATTATCAATAACAACTTGAACCATATTCTCCTCCCAAACTTCAACAATATCATTCAACAATGCAAAAAGCAAATTTGCATCTTTTACTTCATTTGATGCATCAACTGATTTCAAAAACATTGTTCCCAAAAGGCAATTAACAAAAAAATTAATGAGTGTACACCCTTTTGTATCCATGTTTGGACCAATGCACTTTGTATTGGTCCAAGAACTCCTTCATTTTCTTCATTTCTTTATTCAAAAGTAGTTCTCGCAACTCGTGATATGATGGAGGCTTTATCCCTGGTTTAAATTGGCCTATAGCTTCAATCATACTGTAAAATGAAGGCAACTTCGCTGTATTAAAAGGTATTCCACCGTCATAAAATCACCTATTAATGTACTCGTACACTGTTTCTCTTTTTTCCTTTTTGAAGCAATTTTCAAACATAGTTTGTTTGTTTGCTTGCCTTCCTTTCTCTGTTGAATCACTTTGAAAGTATAGATCCATAGCCCTTTTGGTCTAAAGCCGAATGTACTACTCCCCTCCATCTATGAAACTGCATTCACGTCCTTCGCCATAATCGGAAGCTGAGAATAAACTTTCATTTCTTTCGTATATATTAACTGTCTCTCTCTTATTTTTTTCATCTCTATTCTTCTTTGATTCCTCCATGTACTTAGAAAGTACTTGCTTGATTTCTGCAATTGTTTTATCATAAGCCTTCACTTTTCTTCCAATCCCAAGTAGATGCTGTTTTATTTTATATATACATCCTTTATAAGTTCAACATTTAAGGTATGTCACAGAATTCAGATCTTGTTTATCCTTAATATAGGCCCACTCCCATGCTGGATCACCTGATTTTCTCTTAAAGTTCTGAATATGTTCCAAATTTGAAAATGTGGACCCACTAGCACTTGCAGATGAAGCCCCCTTCCATTGTTCTAAAAAATGATAAGAATCTAAAAAAAGGCAACATCTAAATTTGCTAAATAAAAAGGAGTAAGCAACAAATAACATATCAGCAAAATATGAATTCATAATAAAAAAACCCTTAAGTTTTTTTTTGTAATTGCAGCACACATTTAATGACAACTTTAACAGGAGCAAACCCTAGGTTTTTTATTAACTATAAAAAAGTTTAGGTGTGTTTTTAACAATATTGAAAACTTAGATGTGTTTTTTATAATCAACCAAAATTTAGGTGTTTTTTTTAAAATGTCCCCCAAAAAACATAGTTAAACCTAATTTGAGTTGGGTTCTGGTCATTATTTTATGCCTATCCTGATGTTTGGGTTTGGGCTCAGTCAGATACTAGACATGGATCCGGCCCATTGACTGCCCAAGATGAGATCTGTGAACTTATACCCAAACAAATGTTTATCTGTGCACTTATACCCTAACAAATGTATATCTATGCCCACACATGCAACATTGGAAATAGCCAGTAACAAAAATTGGAGTGTGGCTGAGATTTGTTCGGATCACAGTAAATCTTTTTAGAAGAATTTCTAACTTGTCCGCACGGGAATTTGTAGGGGATTTTCAAAAAATGATTGGTTTTCTTTCATAGAATCAGTAATTTAGAGAAAAAGTCAAAAGGAAATTTACAAAAGCCAACAAGCGAAAATGTTTGGTTTATAAGAGGAAAAAAAGAGAAAAACATAACTGCCACAACATAGATGAAAATATTATTCATGGCAGCATTGATCCCAATTTCATGGAGATACTCTTTACACTGGTGTATAAAGCAGAGCTACCGGAAGCTTCTTAGATAGGTGGGAAGCTCGCTTCCTGGAAACTCGCTTCAGAAGCGTGATACTCCTCGCTTCCGAAACTTGATGAGAACCTCGATTCCCCCATGCTTCTCCTATGCTTTCCACACGCCTCATCTATTCTTCTTATATGTTATCTTACTCAACTTTTCTTGTTTTTTATGTGTTTTCTCTCACTTTTCTCACTCACTTCCATGTGCTTTCTCTAAATTGGTAGTCATCATTTTTAGATTTTGTTATACATTTAATTCTTACACTAAAAAAACATGAAATTTAATATTCGTCACTTTTATTTTAGTTTTTATTTGTGTTTCATTTTGATTTTCATTCAATTCATATATTTCTTTTATTTATTCTTCGCTTCCCGCTTCCTATATATTTTAAAATGCATTGCTTCTCGCTTCCGCTTTCTGTATCGTTTCCCGCTTCCGTTTCCTAGTCTGGCAACCTTGGTATAAAGTGATCCTAATAAACCGATAATGTCTATTTAGTACAAATATGACACCCAACAGTTTGCTTCATCACTCTTTTTTTTATAGGCAAGCCATCACTGAGCATTTGATCTTTCTAGATTTATATTCTGATCAAATATATCACACTCACATCATTGGAATCACACCACGGAGCCAGCCTAAACTGTGAAGTGTGAACTCAAAAGGACAGTTTAAAAATGTTAAACAAAATGTGAAATGTTAAACAAAATGCTACCAAATAATGTCCCAAAATATGATGAAGAAAACTGTGGCACCAACAGCTTGAAACACTGAACACATTATTAGAATACTTTAATTCTTTTTCTTCACTTACCTTTGTTTATAAGGTTCATATGGAGAGTACAACTTTTAAGAGAGAGAGAGAGAGAGGTAGCGGTACCTGTAGAGGGAGGAGAAGGTTGACCTTCTTCGGCTCTGCCCTAGCGAGAGAAAGGAGAGAGAACGGAGCGAGAGAGAGTGGAGCGAAAAAGGGGAAAAATGACACTTTTCCCCCTTTTATACATGTTGATAACAGTCAACAGAAAAAAAAATACCGACCTAAGCTTTTGCCTATGCACCACCTTTGACAACTAAGCTTACCACTAACTAATGCTAAAATCCAAAAGTACCCCTGAAAAAATGAAATGTACACATAAATACAAAGAGGGGGTACCACACTAAATGTAATACACATATGATACATAAGTCTCATATGTGATTTAACATAAGAAGGGAGAATATAGCTATAAATTCATAAAACGATATTAAAGGCAAAATATCACAATATTTTAAAAATGTCATAAATTTATATATGTCATGATATTATCGTGATAATATCATGATATTATAAGTTGCCTTTTACTTTTTATTATATCTTAACTATGTTTTTCTTCTTTCTTTTGTTTTTTTTACTTATTTTTTGTATTATGTGTTGCTTTTCTCACTTATTGCTACTGTTTTTAAAAATTTTTTAAGCACCAAGTTTATATTTATCAACCAAACCTAGAGAAATTGCCTTGCTAAGATATGTCCGAGACCGATATTTGTGACTATGATAATATATATTTTTTATATTTATATAATGCATGTCTACCTATTTTATTGCTTGTTGATCATTGATTTATATTTTATACTACTGTGATATAAAAATTTCTAAAATATTGTTTATTCTGTTTGATGCCATTATTTGGGCTATTTCTTGATTCTTTCTTTCATGTGTTCACTTATTCTCAACTTTTATGTGTTGCTTACTTTGTTAGCCTTCACATGACAGCTTTCAGATGATGAAGGTGAACCAAATGAGAGCAGCAACAAAACCGGGGAAAATTCAAGTTTATGTGAACATAAAATCCTCACAAGTTTCTCCATTGATTCATGGTGCCAACAGATCATGAATCAACAAAACATCTTTGTGCTTCCTAATCTGTTAAATGGATTCTGGGTTGCATGCCATTATGGAAGTGATAACTCTGATGCTCTATTATACAAGATTCAGACAAGAGCAGCTTTCTGCAAGGTTTTGTTAATTGTGCTTCATGAAGCAGACAGTATATTCCGAAGATTATTGGGAATGTCAAGCTCTGGTTGTAAGGACATTGTACTGAGCTTGCAAAATACTTCAAAATGGGCCTCAGTGAAACCACTGGTTAAGTCTTACATCAAAAGTACATTGTATCTTCTGACTCAGGCTATAGATACACAGATAATTGTCTTCGTCCTTTCTCGGCTCAGAGATTCAGTTATATTTTTAGTCGCATTTCCGGTTTTGCTACAAAGGCTTAGCAAGGTAACTGTTGTTGAACAAGCTAGAATCTATTGAGAAGCAAAAGATATGCATATGTATGCGTAAACATGCACGGATGTGCCCCATGCTATCCATGTGCATGCTTGTATTTGTGTGCTGACGTGGTCATGTCTGTGTTTTTCCAAAAAACATGTTTGTTTTTTAGTTTTATGCTTTGTTCATTACATTAGGCCATTTCTACGGCAAAATCGTGAGACTTCTTTTAAATGCAATGAAGTTTCCAGGATCTATATTGCATGATCCTGCTGGTACAGCAGAAAGGATATATTTGGTATTTCTTTGGGAGAAAAGTTTTCTTTATGAGGAAAGACGTAGGGAACAAGGGGTTTCAGTGCTAAATTTTTTAATGAGCAAATGTGGTTATTTCACAAAATTCATTTATTGCAGATGGAAAACCCTTTTTAGGTGTTTGCATCTATTATTTCATAATAATTCATATTTTGAGAAAGGTTTTTTCCTTGTTTGTCTCAAAGTGCTTGTCCATCACATGGGAAGAGGTGTACTTAATCTGCCCGTAGGTCACATAGATTGGAACCCCTATAGTTAACTTATTATCATTATACATGAGATTGATTTGAAGCGTTGCTGTTACACTCAGCTATTGCAAGGGCATTCTTGTGATGAATGTCTAATAACTTATCACTTAATGGATTTTTATTATCTCATATGTGAGGTGATTGCAGATTGCCATCCACCTATGGGCAACTGGAGGAGGGAGAGTCTCTTTGGCAGCATTCGTACTCATCCGAAGCATGGTTCTGCAGTTAAATTCAGATTGCTATGATTCCTTCCTAACGAACATGTACAGAACATTTTTGGCACACTCCAAATTTGTTGAACCGGAAAACATAAAACATATCCAGTTTCTTGTTGATTCTGTTGTGGAGTTGTACTCACTAGATATTGCTAAGTCTTACCAGAAGGCATCCATCCTTATACAGCACCTTTCCAAGGTTTTGCAGCATGCCCTCAAAACCAAGACGGAGGTCAGTTTTTCAGCTCATGCATATCACAATTTTAAAAGCCAAATTAGTTTGCTAGTTATCGTGTCTAATTGTTTCTGCTTGTCCATCTATGCATAATGTAGAATATTGCAGTTATTGAATATATTAAAAAGTCTAAGATTTTAGGTTATTGAATATTGTAATATTATGCATTATTGGATGTTTTGGTACCCTTTTTGGTTATAGTATATCAAAATGCTTAGCCTTTCAAGAGGAAATATTTATGTAGAACCTATATATATGAAATATGATGTTACAATATAAAGAAAATTCCTCAGATCTAGTAAACCATCTCCCCCCACTCCTTCACTTTCTCTCTCTGTGAAACTTGCTAGGCCCTTGTTTGGTGCCTTCTTTGATAATGGGAAACTCCTAATAATACTTAATATCCAAAAAAAGAAAAAAAAAATTCTGAAAGAACAAAAGCACAATTTATAATACTTGTACAGTGTAGTCGATTGAACCTCAACCTTGCGAAATTATGAACATTATGTATGTAACAAACAAACCTTCTCATTTCCTTAAGAGTCATTGACACTTCCAATTCTGTAGATTGGACTGCAGAATTTGCAATTTAATCAAGCCACATCATCAAGATATAGCTGGATAGATGTCAGACACATCTAGGGATGTAACTGGGTTGGATGTGGTTTCAATGTAGGCATAATTGGATATAACCGATGTCACATGGACTCGGTTAGGAGGTCGATGCACCCGTGTCGACACGCCCCGACACGGGTGCGGCTTCAGACACAGGGCAGACTCGGTCAACAAGTGTTGGACTCGGTCAATGCATCGGGGCCGAGTCCATCCACTTTATAGACTCGGTCAACTTTGACCGAGCCTATTGTTGTCCATATTTAAAATTTATTTTGGACTCGAGTCGGGTCCGATCCGGACCCGATCCGGATCCAAAATGTTTATCGGGGTCGGGGTCGGGGCCGAACCCTAAAGAGGCTACGCAAGGGGAGGGGCTTACGACAGACCCCTCCCCGCTGATCTTTCCCTCTCCCCCAACCGTCCCTCGCTCTTTATCCCCTTCAGTCTCGCCGGCGACCCAGACCCTGACGATCGTAGCCGCAGCCAGCCATCGGCGACCCCAGCCACCGGTCCTCTCAGGTATGCACTCCTCCCTCTTACGTTCTTCTTCCCCTTCGTCCGGTAGGGGGCGGATCCCCCTGCCTCGTTCGTGTTTTCCGGCAGGGGATGGAGGCCCCTGCTTGAGTTTATTTTTCAGCAGGGGGCTCCCGTGCCTCAGATTTGTTTTTCGACAGGGGGCTGCCCCCTGCGTCAGATCTGTTTTCCGGTAGGGGGCTCCGCCCCCTGCCTCAGTTTATTTTTTGGCAGGGGGCGGAGCCCCCTACCTCGTTCGTGTTTTCCAACAGGGGGTGGAGGCCCCTGTCTCAGTTTATTTTCCGGCAGGGGGCTCCCCTACCTCAAATCTGTTTTTCGGCAGGGGGCTGCCCCCTGCCTCAGATCTGTTTTTCGGCAGGGGTCTCCACCCCCTACCTCAGTCGCAGGTTTTCGGTAGGGGGCGGAGCCCGCCTCAGATCTGTTTTCTGATAGGGGGCTCTCCCCCCTGCCTCAACCCCTACCTTTGTTATTTTCTATCAGGCACACAGTTAGAGGGGTGAAGCTCTTGTTACTATTTTTTTGAAGTGTTTATTAACTTTATTTACATATTTTCTATTCACTTTTCACTTTTCAGATATAATGGCGAGTTCTAGTGGTGTCAATAGAGTTGGTTCAAGTTTAACTCTGAATTAGAAGTTTCTCAACCACTTTGGAGGCTTGTGACAAAAGGGATAAAAAGCTAGTGGTGGTAGTGGTGGGAATGTGCAGTTTCATTGTAATTTATGTACGATTGTTTTCACGGGTTCTTATACGCGTGTGAAAGCACATCTTTTGCATATTCGTGGTCAAGGAATTAGGCAATGTTCTGGGGTTGATAAAGACTTGTTAAAGCAATTAAAGAAAGAACAAGAGGAAGCTGAAAAGAAGAAAATTGCAGAGATGAGAAGCGATTCAAGCTTTTGAAGAAAAGAAAGATGGAAGGCAATAAAACAATACAAGGATCATTCAAAAACATGGCAAGAGCAGAAATTGATAAAAAGATTGGTCGATTCTTTTACTCAAGCTCAATTCTTTTTAATGTAGCTAGAAGTCCATACTGGAAAGATATGATTACATCTTTGACTAATTGTAATTTGAGTGGTTATATGCCTCCTAGTTCAGAAAAACTAAGAACAGTTTTTCTTGCAGAGGAAAAAAATAGAATTGAAGACTTGTTAGAGACCAAAAAATTTGCATGAAAACGTCATGGAGTGTCTATTGTTTCTGATGGGTGGACTGATATACAAAGGCGTCCACTGATAAACTTCAATGCTTACTCACTTAATGAGCCAATCTTTTTGAAGACTCTTGATGCATCTGGGGAGTATAAAGATGCTGAATATTTAAAGAGATTATTTGTTGAAGTGATAAAAGAAGTGGGTGAAGAAAGTGTGGTGCAAATCATTACTGACAACGCTTCAGTTTGCAATCATGCATGAATGAATTTGGCAAGTGAAGATACGTATTCACATATTTTTTGGACTCCTTGTGCAGCACACAGTTTAAATTTGGCACTTAAGAGTATATACAATCCATCAAAAGATAATGCACATGCACATGAAATGTGTTTATAGATTGAGGAAATAGAGCATGATCGAAATATTAGAAATTTTGTTGTAAACCATCATCATGCCCTTTCTATATTTAATCGGCATTCTGATCTCAAGTTACTGAAAGTTGCTGAAACTCGTTTTGCTTCTCATTGTTATGATGCAAAGAATTAAGCAACTCAAGAATGCATTGATGATGATGGTGGCTGATAAAGATTGAGATTTTTATCGCACTCAAGATGATGTTAAGTCTCAAGCTATCAAAAAATGCATCTGTGATGATTTTTTGTGGGATAAACTTACACATTTTGTTGAATTTACAGAGCCTATTTGGGAAATGTTGAGAAAAATTGACAGAGATATACCCATGCTTCATAGAATTTATGAAACGTGGGACAATAAGATTAAAAAAGTTCAAAGTATCATTTTTAAACATGAGAAGAAAGATGTTGCACTTGATTATTCAGAATTTTACAATTATGTACATTCAGTTTTAGTGAGAAGATGAGATAAAAGCAATACACTTTTGCATTGCATGGCACACTCTCTCAATCCAAAATATTATGCAAAAAAATGGTTGACAACAGGTGTTGGTCGTGTTTTTCCAAATGAAGATCCTGAGATATCAAGGAACAAAATGATATATTTGGGAAGACTTTTTAATGATCCTCACATGTTTAAGGTTGTAAATAGTAAGTTTGAAAAGTTCTTTACTGGAAGATTTGATTCTTTAGCAACACTCATAGCAAGGGACGGAGAAGATCCCCTTAATTGGTGGGCAACATATGGATTAGATACACCAAATCTGCAACGTCTTGCAATGAAGTTGTTATCCCAACTTGCTACATCATCGTGTTGTGAAAGAAATTGGACTCACATATGTTCAAATTCACAACATTAAAAGAAACAAACTCACTAGTAAAAGAGCAGAGGATTTGGATTATGTTCACTCTAATCTACGATTAATTTCTCGTCACACCAAAGATGAGTATATGTACTTTTTTTTCTTTTGTATTCAAAGTTCGTATTTAAATATTTATATTCAAAGTTTGAAGTTAGATACTAAGTTAATCATATTTTGATGTAGTTGTGAACCATCTAAGTATTGAGATGTAAATCCAAAAGATTTTGACTTCGAGGGAGAACATGATTTGCATACTCTCAACATGGACTACCTCGATCTTGTTCTTCCCTCTAATTCAGACGATGAGGCAGATTTATGATAAGTTTTGTTGTTATCACACTCACAAGCTTCTTTATGTGTTATATTTTGGTAAGTTTGTGTTGTTACTTCAATAGAATTACTTTTTTATTTTTGCTGTAAAATTTACAATCTTATTATTAATTTATTGTTATATATATAATTATATATATATTTTTAAAATATATATAGCCGAGTCCCCGTCTTCAAAATTTTTGAAATTGTGCCGCACCCGTACCCGCACCCGTACCCGCACCCATACCCGTACCCATACCCGTACCCACACCCGCACCTGCACCTGCACCTGCACCCATGTGACATAGGATGTAACCTAATCAGACTTGGAGTTGGATGAAGAGATGGGTGAGAAAAGCCTTTAGCAAGCCAGATCCTATCAGCGTAATTTGTGTGTGTTGGTTCTGAACCATGATGCCATATGGTGATGTGCACTATTGTTTGCATGAATATAACCAGCAAATGTTAGATGTACCCCCCACAGACATGTTCAACATAGTTTATTTACTATATTATGAGGTTTTATCATGTCTAATATACCATAATCATAGTCACAGTTATATATATATATATATCGTGTGATAATATCAGGTGCAGAAAAGAAAGAAGAAAGGAAAAAAAGGAGGGAAGAAGGAAGAAGGAAGAAGGAAAGAAAACTGTTTTTCCTAGTTTTTTTATTTTATTTTTCGCATTTTATTTTTAAGTTCATAGATTTTCCTGGGATTGATTGAAAAATATATAATATCCTGATATTTTGCCTTAGCCGAGATATAGCCAAGACCGATATTTGTGACTATGATTATAATACAGTTTCAAAGATGGTGAAAAAACGAAGGCTCACAATTTATGAGGATAAAAAATGGCCTAAAATATCCTATTAAAATAAACTTTAATGCATAAAATGGAAAATAGAACATCCTAAACATGATCCAAAGGTTAGTTTTTGCTTTTAGAGGTTAGATCTGTGTAAAACAAGTGTGTACCACCATAAGTTATGGTGGTTCAGTACCACCATAGAAACACCATATCCATATACATATGTACACACATGTACATGCATATATATATACACACCATTGTCACCGATATCGTTGATATTTTGAATATATCGTGATATTATCGGCAATTTCAAGCTTGCCGATAATATTGGGAATATATCGTGATATTTTCAAAATATTAGCAAATAAAAAATATCACGATATTTTTGAGTTTTTTTTTAAAATTAAATTTGCATTTCCTATTTTTTTGTTTCTTTTATATTTTAAAACCTTTAAAACATGTTTCTTTATATTTTTGAAAGAAAAATAATACAAAACTTATTATTTTCTTAGGTTTTTTTGTTGTTATTTATATTTTTTTCAATTTTTTAAACTCCCATGATTTTCCCAAGATTTATCAACTTTTGAAAATCTCTCTGAGAAATACCCTCGCTGAGAAATTACCTTTAACAATACAGGTGACTATGATACACACACATTTTAAGCCAGATATTATGTTGGATTTGGATTAGGATATAAAAAACCGAAAGATAGTCTGTTCTGATTAGCTAATTGGATATTGAAATTTATACTGAATCCCTCTAAATGGATTTAAGCCAGCTGAATATCCAACCCTCACATCCTTAAGCGACATCTGCATAAGACCTATTTAAATCTTTAGCCCTGTTTCTTCCAAAACCATCCTAGTGCCATGTTTATTTTGGCCAGGCTACACTTCACCCCATGGCAAAGGCTTGGCCTGATTGCCTAGGCATGGGCCCATCAGTTTCAGAACCAAGCTAAGTCTGTCCTGCACCATGTACCCAGCTCAATACCCACCCCTTCTGGAAGAAAGAGACTGAGGTTGGGTCAGATGATGCACTTTGGTTTGACCCAACACCATTAGAGATTGGAAATCTTTAGAAACATGTTTCTATTCTACTTGACCAGCACAATGAAATTTCTCTTGTATCTATGTCCTTCAAAGCAATCAGAGAGTTGATGAAATGGCGAACTTGGATTTTATGGTGACATTTATTATAAATCCCCATTGATTTCATACAATTTATTTTTCATATATTTTTTTCCTGAAGGTGGTAGTATTATAACTTTATCCACTTGTATAGCTGAGGTGTATTATAGTTGTCTTAGAACATAGGAATATAATTTTAACTTTATAACCCTAACCTTGTTTCCTACTTCTATAATTGTAATAATATTTTATTTCCAGTTCCTATGATCTAGCATATATCTCATAAACTCCAAACAAAGGGTTTATATGATTGACAATAGAAAGTTTAGAAAGTCCTTCAATTGTTTAGGAGTTGCTTCTCGCTAATAAAGCCAGATGATGCGGATAGATGGATATGTGTTTTGACTTTTGAGCTTCTCTCGATTCCTTGGGTTCTAGAACAATTTAAAAAAACGTGGCATGTTTAAGTCATTTTTAATTTGAACGACCATCCCTGCTTAATTAGTGTCTTTGGGCTTTGTGACCCATGACTTGCAATTAGCAAATTCAGTGACTGTGGGATCAACTTTGCAAACATCTTCAAAAACTACTTCAAATAACCAGGATTAACTCATTTTTTTCCAATGTGAAGTTTGAACACTTTTTTTAGCCATCTACTTTCTTTGATGATGATGCCATCTTATCATTTTAAGAAAAAGTGAAATTTGGATATCAGAACTAGCTTAAATGTCTTATAGTCAAAGAGCTAGGTAGTGCACATGTGCCAGCTTGCTGTGTGGCTCAGAAACACACAAAATAAATTTTCAAAATGAAAAGATTGATAAAAGGCTTTCAAGATCTAGAAATTTTCTGAAATTATATGTTTTAACATTGTATGCAAAAAACAATTATAGTATAATATGAAATTCAAGGTGGCTGTAATGTTAAGATTAACATCTTACACCATTACAAGATGTACGCTAATATTAGTAAAAATTGTGCACCTACTTGAGCACAAGATGGCACTGTGACATGCACCCAGGAAAGCAAACCGGCATATTTAACATAATATGAAAATCCATGACTCTGTAAATACATTTGTATGTGATGGTGATTGTTGAACAGAACCCAGGAATTCAAATAAAAAAAAGAAAGAAAAAGTTTCAATCACAAACATAACTTGCTATTCTCTGTCTTTATAGACTTTTTTTTATTAAGATCAAGCATACTTAGAAGCACCTAAGTGATGTTTACATGAGGTTTCCTGAGCATGACTTTTATCGCCTAGTGCTAGCACGTAGGTAGCCTTCCCAGTCAGTAAGCTGGCCTCACAATATGGGTATAGGCAGGGACCCATGTGAAATATAGATATTGTATTGATCTCATTTCTAAATCTTTGTCATTTTATTTCAGCACCATGAAATGTTCATGATCCAAAGTTATATTTTTTTACCAATTTGTCTCCTTTCACTTTATTCAACTAGAAACAGTTCTTTTACTTCTTTCCTGAAGTTACTATGTGCTCTATTAGTTCAGAGCCCCGAGTGCAACAAAACTAAATCCCTTAGGTTCTTTCACTAAAAGGTAAAGGAAAAAGTCCCTTTAGATAAAGACTCTTCAGAAAAAGGATCACCAGCTCTTTGGGTATGCAAAGGCTAGTTCCTTTGTTCTTGTGCTGTTGTGCATGGCCAATGGATAATGTTGCATAGATTGGACGATCAATTACTTTCTTGTGCCACTGAGAAGACATTGGTGTAGATTTGGAAATGGTGGGTAATGACTATTTGGAGGCTTCTCAGAAGTAAAAGAAATACATGTTACTGTATGGATGGATTTATCTCACATGCAAGTTTATCACCTCCAATCACAAGTCATAAGGTCTTGGACCTTCATGGCGTGTCCTCATTGCTCTTTCAGGTATTTTTTATGATGTTTTCCTTTAGCACAGACCCAAGTATTGTGTCATGAAGGTTATAGAGGGTGTGGTTCTGCTCATCATGATAGAAATTGCATATATAAAGGGTTTATTGTGGGCAAACTGTGGGTGACACCAAGCCTACAAAAATTAATTATTATTTCATGTATGTGAAAGTTGCAAGTGAGAAAGTTTACCACAGTGAAGATAATGATGCTACACTTGTTAATTTGCCACTAAAAGAAGTCTGAAGTTTTTATAGGATGAATTCCATGTGCGTGAGCATTATTTTGCATTCTCAAGTGTGTTTTACTATGTTTCAGACCACTATCTGATTTGATATAGATCAGCTATGGGTGATTTCACAATTTCATCGGCCAACACTGCTGGGATCTATATTATGTTAATTATTGGAACTATTGCAGCATGGTTTGATGTTAATTGGAAAACCGACAACTTCTCTAGTTTCCTCTGCCCTGCTCTCATTCATGTTCTTATGGAATCAAGTCATTGAACCTAGAACGGTTCTTACCCTTCTTGAGAAATTCACTGTGATATTGTTGTTTCCCAAATATAGTGAGTGTTTTGCCTTTTCCCCACAATTTTCTGCTTATCTGTTCATAATTGTGGTTGCAATTCTGTTTGTACATGAGATCCATATTTTTCTATCTTCTTTCTAATATTTTACATATTTTTCAATATGGACAAAGGAAAATACAAGATTGGCAGTATGTAAACTGCCTTGAACTTTGGGTTAAGTTTGTATGTGCTAACATCAAGGAACATGATCTTCAGAGTTTGCTATACTTGGCAATTCAGATGATAAATGGACTTGCCCATATGTTGCCTGGACCTCGTTTCTTTCCTTTGAGGCTAAAATGCATCCATTTGTTGAATAAGCTTTCACATTCTAGTGGCGTCTTCATTCCTGTGGCTTCTTTATCTCTAAGCTTTCTAGAATTTGAGGAAGGTGGCAAATCTGATAATAGTGCTCCAAAAGATTTTAATTTTTCAAGTATGTTGAAGGTTGGTTCAAGTGGAGAGACTACCTCATCAGTTTTCAGGATCTTCACTGTCTCGGCTCTCTGCTTTACTTATTAGTTGGTTACTTGTCTGACAGGTGCCAAAACAGCTACTGAAACTGAAAGCATACCATGAGCAATGTGTACGCTCTGCAGTTGAAACACTTTCAGAGCACTTTTTTCAATGGAGCTATCATGTATCTTTCCCTGAGTTGGCTTTCGTTCCACTCGTCAGCTTTAGAAAGTTTTGCAAAAAGACAACCAGTGAGAGCCTCAGACGTCTTGTAAAGCCATTCATGGATCAGGTAAATATTTTTGAATAAGCTTACATGTTTGACTTTGCGATAGCACGTGCTCAGAGTTGTGTTTTTTATCTGTAAATTGATTTTCTTTCGACCAACAATGTGAAACATTGCTCAGGGAATCCTTAGTACAACTAACTTGGGTTGACAGAATCTGTGTCACAAGGTTGCACCTACCCCTGACCACAATCCAAGTGCATAAGGTGAAGGGGCTCTGAACTTGGGGCAAGGGCACTTTGCTTCAATTCTACATCTACCCTTGCCACAATTCAAGATCATATGAGGATTTTGTACCTACATTTGATTATGTGGAACCAGCCCTGTCCACTTCATGCCGCTGCCACCTGAACAGCCTTAAATTGAATGGTCTAAGCTTGGAAGCCTGTAGTTCTAATGAAAGATTTGTTGGTTCGAGACAAGAAAAAAAATTGATGACCAATGTCAGTGTTTCAAAACCTAGCAAGCTCAGAACCCATCTTAGGATGCAGGAAGTGTAGCCAAACTTCTCCGGGTTTGTGCCTAGAGTTAGATGGACTTGGAAAATCCAAGACCCACCAATTTGGATTAACAAAACAACCAGCCGGGACTGAGTTATCCACTTGGCGCCAAGTGACACAATCTTGTTCAATGAATCAATATCATGGTGATAGGCTTAATCCTATCCATTTGGATTATGGTTATAAACATTATTTTATACTAATGAAGAAGCAGTTCCCAACATCTCTTTTTTATTAGACGGGGAAAACCTGGCCCAGACCTGGTTGTCTATCCAGGAAAAAATCCTGTACAGCTACCCTGCCTCATGAACAGTACTGCTGTTAATATATATATATATATATATATATATATATATATATATATATATATATATATATGTTAAAATATATGTAATCATGTATATATATATATATGTTAAAATATATGTAATCATGTATATATATATATATATATATACCCGATAAAGGGTATTTCTGTAATTCTGCCCATTAGGGGCATTTCAGTCTTTTTACTTTTCTTTTATTTCCTTTTTCTTTTCTCTTTTCTTATTTTTTATTTTTCTTTTTTTATTGTAAAATGCATTAAATGCATTGCATTGGGGGTCTCTGTTAAATTATGTATATATATATATATATACATATTTCTTTTTTTTGTTTTCTTATTTCTCCAAATACCCAATAGGGGTATTTTGGTAAATCCCCATGTAAACTCTCCCATTTTCCTTTTCTCTCCCTTTTTTACTTTTTCTTTTTTTCTTTTGCTTTTTGTAAGACCACAAGGGGCCCCACTCATCTTGTCGTTGGGGCTCCCAACGACTAGATGGGAGCCCCCTTGTGGTCCCTTCTTCTTGGCCTCCTCCTCTATAAATAGAGGAGGCTTTCTCTTGTATGGTATCAGGTTTTTCACCCTCTTCTTTCTTTCTTCAATAATATCCAACTTATGACTTTAAGTCATTTTTCCTTTAGTTGGTTTTTTGTATACACTTTTAGTGTTTGTGTTCTTGGCTCTTGAGATCACTCTTAAAGAGTGGTTTGCTTTATCGGTGCTTCTGCCCCTCTTCATTACATGGTATCAAAGCGAGGTTGGTGATCGGGTTTCTCTTTTTTGTTATCTTGGGATGTGTGCCTCTCAAGCTTTTGAAGAAAGGAAGACTATTCGGCACCTATGGAACGCGATTCTAAAGTTGAGCTTTCTTTTAAGCTCAATGGATCCAATTACTTTATGTGGGCCTCCGCTATGGAAAATCATCTAAGAGGTAAGAAACTTTGGGGTTTTGTTATGGGAACTACTCCCGAACTCTCTCTTGTTCTCACTAAAATTGAAAATGGGGTTAAAAAAGCTTTAGATGACGATGAGCGCATCAAAGCTATCAATGACCATCAATCCAAAGTTGAGGATTGGGAAAGTAATCATGCCAAAATTTTGGCATGGTTTATGAACAATGTGGACCTCAAAAATTGTGCCAACATTGCAAAATTTAGAAGAGCCAATGAGGCATGGTTCTTTCTTAAGGGTATGTATACCCAAAAGGATCTAGCTAGACAATTTTTTTGTCAAGAAAAAATCCGTTCCACTAGACAAGCGGATATGAGTGTCCGTGACTACTTTAGCTCTTTAACCCCTCTTTGGGATGAGCTTGTTCTTCTTGAGCCCAAATGGGTGGCTCCGAAAGATATTGAGTTGAGAAGAGAACAAATTGAAAATGAGCATTTTTTCCAATTTCTCCATGGTCTTCGACTGGAATTTGAACAAGTTAGGGCATCCCTTCTCCATAGAAGTAAAGCCTTACCCATTGAAGACGCCCTTGCCGAAGTATGTAAAGAAGAAACTCGACTTGGCCTAAGTATTAAGAGTGATGAAGTTTTGGCCGTTACTAGGCCCGGATCAAATGTAAAAGCATATAGACCTCCCCACTTTAACAAAAATAATGGATATAGAAAGGGAGTGATTTGTCACTATTGTAATGAACTGGGACACATTAAACCAGTTTGCCCAAAGCTTAAGGGAAAAGTGGCCGCGGTTGGAGAAAATTCTCCAAAGAAGGAAGAACAAAGTGTCAAAGAGGGAGATATCAAAGAAACTCTTAATCATATCTCCGAAGTTCTCCAACATCTTCTCAAGACTTTTTCATCTTCAACATCCGGAGCCGCCATCGCCTATTCTTCATCACCTCCAGGTATGTGGATACTAGACTCCGGTGCTTCTTTTCATATGACATCTCATAAAAACTCTCTTTCTAATGTTTTTTCCGAACCCATATCTTCTTATGTTTCAATGGCCGATGGGACATCTTTAAAAATTGAAAGTATTGGAACACTTGATTTGAAAACTTCTCAAACCTTTTTCGTTCTTAAAGTAAGAGTCGTTCCAAAAATTAATCTAAATCTTTTTTCCGTTTCCCAAATCACCGATCATGGATGCCAAGTCTCTTTCTCACCTAAAGATTGCACCGTGCAGGATCTCCAGTCAGGGAAGCTGATTGGGAAAGGCCATAGAAGGGGTGATCTTTATTTTATGGACTTTTTGACTCTTCCACCAAAGTCATTTTGCAATCTTATAAAGGACAAAAGTATTGGAATTTGGCATGAGAGACTTGGTCATCCAAATTTTGTAAAGATGTCTCTTTTTCCTTTTTTGAACAATACTTGTAAAGACAAACACACGACTTGTAAAGATTGCATTTTTGGGAAATCTAAAGCTATTTCATTTCCTCAAAGAAATTATTTCACCACTCGGCCTTTTGAACTTGTTCATTCCGATGTATGAGGACCTTCCCCTATTTTATCCAAAGGAAGATTTTCGTACTATGTGGTCTTTATTGATGACTTCACTCGATTTACATGGATTTACTTTTTAAGTCGCAAATCTGAAGTTTTCTCCTTCTTTAAAGAATTCCATGCAATGGTTAAAAATCAATTTTTAGGAAATCTATCAATTCTTAGATCCGATTCGGGAGGCGAATACATGTCCAATGCATTTCAAATCTATTTGAAACAAAATAGAATTTGCCATCAACGTTCTTGTCCAAACACTCCGCAACAAAATGGTCCTGTGGAAAGAAAGCATAGACACATAATAGAAACCATAAGAACTTTATTAATCTCAAAAAATATTCCAAAATCTTTTTGGGCCGAAGCGGTTCTAACCTCAACATATCTTATCAATAGAACCCCTTCATCTTCTTTGAAAAATCTTTCTCCATTTGAGAAACTTTACAATATGTCTCCCGATTATAAAAGACTAAGAATTTTTGGATGTAAATGCTTTGTTCTAACTCACAAAAATGATAAACTTTCTTCTAAGGCAATTGAGCGTATTTTCTTAGGATATGGCGAAAAACAAAAAGGTTATCGATGTTTTGACATATTAAAAAACAAACTTTATATTTCAAAAGATGTCACATTCTTAGAACAAGAAAATGGTTTTTCGCATAAACCAAATGAAAATATTGATTATTCTTTTTTATTTGACTTGTTACCTCAAGAAAACGTCATAGATGATCATGTTGAATCTAGTGAATCTCTCATAGAGGATCATTTTGAACCTCCAAATGATGACCAAAATTTAGAAGAAAATGTACCAAGGCAAACGCAAGTCTACTCTAGAAGAAATGAAAGTAATCCTTCTTGTGCCCTTGAAAAATTCTCTCAAAATGAGTCGATTGAAGAATCCTCTCAAAGAAGATCAAATTGTTTTTCTTAAGTACCAAATAGATTTGTATCTTATGATTCTTTTTCTCCAACATTTCGAGCATGTCTACTAGCTCTTCACTCAATTCATGAACCGACTCATTATAATGATGCTAAACAATTTGCTCATTGGAATGAAGCAATGGAACTGAAACTTAATGCACTTAAAAGGGCACAAACTTGGGAAATCATTGATCCACCCAATGGCAAGAAACCCATTGGATGTAGATGGGTTTTTAAAGTAAAAACTAAGAGTGATGGCTCCTTGGAAAGATATAAGGCTAGGTTCGTGGCCAAAGGATATGCCCAAGAGTATGGGGTAGATTATGATGAAACTTTTGCCCCAGTTGCTCGAATGACTAGTGTTCGAGCTTTTATTGCAATAGCCTCTATTAAAAAATGGCCAATTTTTCAACTTAATGTCAAAAATGCCTTTTTAAATGAAGAAGTTTATATGGAACCACCTCCGGGTATGAATTTAAATGGTAAAATTTTAAAATTAAAAAAGGCCTTATATGGACTTAAGCAAGCTCCTAAAGCTTGGTATGACAAGTTTAGTAATGTATTAATCAATTTAGGATTTACTTCTTGCTATACTGACACTGCTCTTTTTGTTAAGAAGACAAGTGATTTCATTGTTATTCTTCTGTTATATGTTGATGATATGATCATCACTGGGAGTGACAAAAAGGGGGTAAATGATGTGAAGTCTATGTTAAAAGAAACTTTTGATATGTCTGACCTTGGATTCTT
The DNA here is from genome assembly GCF_984573655.1 of Nuphar pumila. Classification (NCBI taxonomy): domain Eukaryota; kingdom Viridiplantae; phylum Streptophyta; class Magnoliopsida; order Nymphaeales; family Nymphaeaceae; genus Nuphar; species Nuphar pumila. The sequence goes on along the minus strand of NC_143261.1, from coordinate 60,024,182 downwards.
GAGATATTTTTTAGGAATTAAAGTGGCTTACTCCTCGCGAGGATACATTCTATCTCAAATGAAATTAGTAGCAAACATTTGTACCAAGTCAGGAATATCTGATGAAAAGAAAGTTGAGACTCCTGAAGTTATCAATGCAAAATTGAGACTTGAGGATGGTGTTCTTCTTGAGGATCCAACCCCCTATCGTCAATTAATTGGATCTCTCACCTATTTATCCATCACCCGTCCAGATATAACTCATGTGGTTCATGCTGCAAGCCAGTTTCAGCATGCACCTACTTCAGTTCATATGGCGGCCGTAATGAGAATTGTGCGATACATAAAAAATACCATCTCCAAGGGACTCTTCTTATCCTCTTCCTCATCTCTTGAATTAACTGCTTTTACTGATGCTGACTGGGGAGGAAATCCCAATGATCGTATCTCAACTATTGGTCTTTGCATTTTTTTAGGTGAATCTCTCATTTCGTGGAGATGCAAGAAGCAGCAAAAGGTCTTACTATCATCCACTAAAGCTGAATATCAGACCATGGCAATGACAACTATGGAAATCGTATGGCTCAGAAGTCTCCTTGGTGACATGGGCGTCTTCATTTCCTCTCCCACCAAGCTCTGCTGTGATAACAAAAGTGCGATCTACATTGCAAGCAATCATACTTTTCACGACCGGACCAAGCATATCGAAATGGATTGCCATTATGTTCGAGACGAATACCTCAGAGGAACTATCACATTACCATACGTTACTTCAGAATATCAACTGGCTGACTTCTTCACCAAAGCGCTCCCAACTCCACGATTTCTGTTTCTTCTTAGCAAACTTTCGGTCTTCTCCCCGTAAAGTTTGAGGGGGCATGTTAAATTATGTATATATAAATATATATATATACATATGCTTATATATATATATACATACTTATATATATAAGTATATATATACATATATGTATATATATACATATTTCTTTTTTTTTGTTTTCTTATTTCTCCAAATACCCAATAGGGGTATTTTGGTAAATCCCCATGTAAACTCTCCACTTTTCCTTTTCTCTCCCTCTTTTACTTTTTCTTTTTCTTTTTCTTTTTTTCTTTTGCTTTTTGTAAGACCACAAGGGGCCCCACTCATCCTATCGTTGGGGCCCCAACGGTCATATTTATGACCGTTGGGGCTCCCAACGACTAGATGAGAGCCCCCTTGTGGTCCCTTCTTCTTGGCCTCCTCCTCTATAAATAGAGGAGGCTTTCTCTTGTATGGTATCGGGTTTTTCACCCTCTTCTTTCTTTCTTCAATAATATCCAACTTATGACTTTAAGTCATTTTTCCTTTAGTTGGTTTTTTGTATACACTTTTAGTGTTTGTGTTCTTGGCTCTTGAGATCACTCTTAAGGAGTGGTTTGCTTTATCGGTGCTTCCGCCCCTCTTCATTACAGTCTCAACTAAGAGTCGTTGGACCCCAACGGTCACAAATGTGACCGTTGGGGGCCCAACGAGTCCTTGTTGGGCCTCCCAATGCACTCTCTCTCTCTCACTCTTTTCTCACTCACTCTCTCACTCCTTTGCTTATAAATAGAGGGGTAATCCCCTATGTAACTTATGGCTTTTCAAGCCCTCATTCAATAAAGTTCATATTTTTTATGTGTTGCCTCTTTGAAGGCTTCTTGTGTTGTCCTTTAGTGGACTATTTCTATATTCTCCATTGTGGGTTTGGGTTTGTCCATTCATTGGACCGTGTGAATGCATTAAGCATTCTTGTTATACCTTTCTGCATACTTTCTTACCTGGTATCAGAGCTCGGTTATAATCAAGCTAGTCCTTCGGTGCATCAGGAAGCGTGATATTCAAAAATTCAAAAAAATGGTGAAGTATTTGTTACCTCTTTTCTTTCTCTACGTTTTGGTGAAGTGTTTGTTATCTCTTATCTCTCTTCCTTCTACTCGGAATTACTTGGCATGTATTATTACACTTTTCAAGTATTTAGCCCATGCATTACACATGAAAAAAACACTTGTTTTTTCTTTACCATTGTATATATATATATAGATAGATAGATAGATAGATATATGTAAACATATATACATATATACATATATTTTACATGATTAAAATAAAAATGAAATGTATGTTTTTTTTAAGTTCTAAAATAGTATTTTAACCATCATTGAACTTGTTTTAAGGAAACTAGATATATGTATTAGGTTTGAATCTTGAAGCCTTTTTGAAAATAACTCTAATATATATATATACATATGTATATATATATGTATATATATAACCATGAATTATTAATTCTAGATGTTTCGTCAATCATTGTCTTATCTTAATGATTTGATAATGATGTCTTATTTTATAAAATATAAACTTGTATTTCACACACACATATATATATATATATATATATATATATATATATATATATATATATATATATATATATATATGATAATCGTCAAATACAATTTATATTTCATCCTTGATAGACATGCGTGTTCATGTTTAAAACTTTTTTGACCCATTACATGCTTAAAATGTAAACTTTTATATAAATCCTATCACTTGCATTTATTTGGTTGTAAACATGTCTTTTGTATAAGATATGTGGCCTTAATTATTGCATGAGTTTTTTTCCTCTATGAGAATATATGCACATCCATAAAATGATGTGACCTTAATTAGTTCTATATTTCTTTTATTTAAATCTCTTTAATGATATTAATTGTCTCATAATCATGTTGTGAGCAAAATCTAAATAGTATTTTTCGATATCATTTACATTATTTTTAGAATCATTGGATTCCTTGCATATGATATACCTTATTGCATTTATCTCTTGATTGATGTACTCATGAACTCTTTTTGAAGAATTGCTTATAATAAGCATGATTCTTATTAAAACTTACTTTTTTGTGTGGGTTCATTCCACTTTAGTGAGATATATTTTCTCTCTTTGGTGTGTGCACTCTTTTGAGTACTTCGGTTCTTGTGAGTGTGTTGAATGAATCTTTGTGTTCATTGAGAAAGATCTCTTGTGAGCTTCTTTTTGAAATTCTGTTTGGGGTTCTTAAAAATTGATTAGTTAAGAAGTTTTATCCCACTTGAATGAAATTCATTCTTCTTTTATATTTTGCTTGCTCTTTATTGTTCTTATGTGTGAACCAGAGTTACCGAAAGTGCCTAGGTATATGGGGAAGCGTGCTTACCCGATACGCGCTTCGAAAGCGCGAAACATCGCGCTTCCTAAACGCGTGGGGAAGCGTCTCTCTTTTTTGGGAAGCGCGCTTCCCTTTTATAGGAAGCACATTTCCCTTTTATGGGAAACACGCTTCCCATTTATGAGAAGCACGCTTCCCCCACGCTTCTCTATTTTTTTTATTTTTTCGCTTTCCCCTCGCTTCCGGTTCGCTTCCTAGGTCGCTTTCGAGACGGTTCGTAATTTTCTTCTAAGTGGTCCCCCGCTTCCTAAATTTTTGAAAGTGCCTCGCTTCCCGCTCCTGCTTCCTCGACTGGTAACTTTGGTGTGAACCCTAGTGGTTCGTGTGAGAAAGCTTTGTATGTGAACCTATATGGTTCTTGTGAGAGATCATTTGTGAAGAATCTTCTTGTTTGTAAATTCTATCTTCTTACATTGCCAAAATTATCATAAGAAAATTTTTGGAACTTTATATGTTCCAATCAGTTCCTTTTATAAACTAGATCAAGTTAGATGTTTATAACTTGCTTATATTAACAATACTTATAATTACGTGAGCATATAAGTTCAAGTTTTTCTATCTACCATTTTTTGATTTGAAACCATGTTTTTTTCAAATCGGTACTTTGTTTGGAAAATAACTTCCATAAATATTTGTTGCCTTATGGCATTTGTATAGCCCATCACAAACTTTATATAATGAATCAATCTTCTTGGCCTTGTTATTATTGAATCAGAGATGTTTGTTGAGGTGAGTTATGTGCACCTTGTGTTATGTCATTTTAGATTGTCACCTTGTAGTTTGACTCTAAATGACATGTTATGTGATCTCTGATTATGAGTGTGTCACTCATTTGTTTTTGGCCATTGATTTTATTATGGATGCTCTTAATTATGTATACCTGTGATGGATGTCTAAGGTTTGAAACCATAGTGTTTCAAGGTTTATTGAAAAATTGTATCCTTCTTGTTAAATGTTTTTCATTACAAGCCTTCTTGCCTCAAGTGTCTTCTCCTTTTATGCCTCTTATCTAAGTGTCATCATATGTAGACAAGAAATATTGTTCCTACCTTCGTATGTGTTGTTAACCTATTGCTGGCTTTGTTCTCTTGATCTAGTAGCTTAACACACTTGTTTTGAGCGTCATTATATGTAGACAAGGCTTGTTGTTTCACACCATTGTGTGTGATGTTAGCCCATTGTTGGCTTTTGTGTCCTTGTTCTAGTCGTTGATACACTCATTTCAAGTGTCATTTTATTTAGACAAGAGATGTGTTGTCACACCTTAGTGTGTGTTTTAGCCCATGGTTGACTTTTTACTCTTGTTCTAGTAGCTTAATATACTTGATTTAGAGTGTCATTATATTTAGACAAGATATGTTTATTCATATTTTTATGTGTGATTTTAGCCTATGGTTGGCTTTTGTACTCTTGTTCTAGTCGCTGATACACTCATTTCAAGTATTATTATATGTAGACAAGAGGTGTTTATACACACCTTTGTATGTGTCTTTGGCCTTTAGTGGCATTATGTTTATGTTCTTGTTCTACTTGCTTATAAAGACTAATGAGGCGGTTGCTTGTAGTGGATGAACTATTGTTGAAATTTGCAAAATTTCATTCTTAATTTGTTTTTGATCTGCATATATCGTATGAGATTTTCTTCTAAATGAGTTTCTCCTTACTACTTGCAAAGAAAAATATTTATCGATAAAAAGATCATATCATTGATATGCATATTTGAAAATCAATTTTACATTTTGGCATTTACTCTATAAGGAATTCAGGTACTTTGCATATTAAGTGTTTATGGTTTTCGGCCACCTAGTGAGCTTTTGTATTTGCAAATATTTGAGTGAGAAATTCCTCAATGAGTAAGGTTCTCTACGCAAATAATATTCATTCTTGACTCTTGGGTAGATGTCTTTATTATACTTAATTAAATCATGTTCTTGCAAGTTCACACATGATATTTGTTGGCATAAGACTTCTTCTCTCTAAGATGTGTGAGAAATCATTAACTCATCTTTTGTTGATAAAATGTCTCCCTATTATTGAATTGAGTATGTTAAACATGCTCTTATACACATTCCTTTGGGAGCAATTAGTTCTTGTGTGAACATTGTCTTCTTAAAGATATTTCTAATACATGAAACTTTTCTAAAAGAGTCTTGATTTTAATACAAATCTCATATTTTGTGTGTCTTCGTGCACTTGTGAGTGTTTTTCGTGTTCTTTTGTGCACACATTTCTTACTTCCAAGTATTGATAAATTCCTTTGTGAGTATTTATTGGGCCTTTGTGCACGTATCTTTCTTCAAGAACATAGTGAGTTTTATCAATATTGTATTTAAGATTAATTTATTTTTGCATTAAAATACGTGAAATATCTTTTGAATCATTGTTTCTTTTTATGAATCATATGTTCTTCTTGATCAATGTTATGGTCTCTTGATTCATTTTATTTGATATGTTTTATTTGATTGAGATACAAAGATACTTTTTACTTGGAGCTTTTTGGCTTGTTCTATAGGATCTTCAAGATGAGATGGAAGAAGTACCTATGATACATCATGGAAGGAGCTTGAGGATGATCATTAAAGACAGTTAAAGGCTGACATTTGTAAAGTTCTTTCATGTGCTATAAAGATTACTTCCATTGAAGACTTTTGAACACTTGGCATTCTCCTTTTGTATCTTCAAACTTTTCGTTATCCCCACGTAAAGTTTGAGGGGGGGTGTTAAAATATATGTAATCATGTATATATATATATCCTTTATCAAGTAAAAAGAAAAATAAAATAAAAAATAAGAAAAGAGAAAAGAGAAAAGAGAAAAGAAATAAAAGAAAAGTAAAAAGACTGAAATGCCCCTATTAGGCAGAATTACAAAAATACCCTTTATCAGGTATGAGTACTTGTTGGGCCTCCCAATGCACTCTCTCTCTCTCACTCTTTTCTCGCTCACTCTCTCACTCCTTTGCTTATAAATAGAGGGGTAATCTCCTATGTAACTTATGGCTTTTCAAGCCCTCATTCAATAAAGTTCATATTTTTTATGTGTTGTTTCTTTGAAGGCTTCTTGTGTTGTCCCTTGGTGGACTATTTCTATATTCTCCATTGTGGGTTTGGGTTTGTCCATTCATTGGACCGTGTGAATGCATTAAGCATTCTTGTTATACCTTTCCGCATACTTTCTTACAATATATATATATATTGTAACCTACGTCACATGGGTGCGGGCGCGGGTGCGGGTGTGGGTGCGGGGATTCGGCACTTCCAAAAAACCCGGGTGCGGGGGTGCGGCAGGGGCAAAAATGTAAAATATATATATATATATATATATAAAGGGGGTCAGCGGGTTTTTTCAAATTTCACAGCTGTCAGCAGCTGCTGCAGCTGACAGACAGCTGCTGTCAGCATATTTTTAAAAAAAAAAAAATTCGCAGCCCATTTGGGCAAATTTTAAAAAAAAAAAAATCCAAAAAATAAAATGGACCTAAATGATCCTGGGTGCGGTCAATGCACCCAGGATCGGGTTGACCGCACCCGGTGCCGCACCCGCACCTGCGTCGAGTCGCGTCGACGCGGGTGCGGCACCCTGCTAGCCGAATCCCTGTGACATAGATTGTAACAGTTTGCCTAATAGAGGCATTTTTGTGTTTTTGTATGTAATTATAGTTGTTTATTAGAAACAACTATCTTTCATTTTCTTTTTTTTATTTCTATTTTATCATGTCATTGGGGCCTCACTCCATAGAGTCGTTGGGGGCTCTAATGGTCATAAATATGACCATTGGGAGCTCTCCAATGACTGTACGAAAGAGCTCCCAATGGTATCCCTCTTATATTTGTATATAAATAGGGGAGTGTTTTCCCTAAATTTTTTCATGGCTTTCCAAGCACATTTTTCAATAATATTCTATTTTAATTGGCTCTTTGTATTGTCCCTTAGTGTACTTTTGTCTATGTACTTTTGTGCTTGTTTATCTTCTTTGTAATTTTCTACTCTTAGACTTATATGTGCTTTTGCACTTTGCTTTTGTAATTCCTAATACTTCATTACATGGTATAAAATCTCATTGGGTTCTCTTGATCTTGGAGGTCTTACTTGTGGTGATTGAAGATCGTGACAAAGGTGCATGTCCTTTTCTTTATCTATCTCTTTTGCGTCATGGAACATGAATCAAGAGTGAAGCTTTCTTTCAAATTCAATGAATCCAACTACTTGATGTGGGCTTCGGCCATGGAAAATCATCTTAAAGGGAAGAAACTTTGGGGTGTTGTGATGTGAACTTCTCTTGAACCATAGTTAAAGCTCACCAAGGTCGAAGGTATTCAGAAAGCTCTTATTGGAGATGATCGTTTTAAAGCCATCAATGAACATCAAATAAAGGTAGAGGATTTGGAAAACAACCATACCAAAATTTTGGCATGGTTTATGAATAATGTTGACAAAAAAATATGTGCCAACATTGCTAAATTTAGAAGAGCCATTGAAGTTTGATTCTTTCTTAAGAGTATGTATACTCAAAAGGATCTTGCTAGACAATATTTTTGTCAAGACAATATTAGATCCACTAAGCAAGGGGACATGTATTTTCGGGATTCTTTTAGTATTTTGTCTCCTCTTTGGGATTAATTAGCACTTCTTGAGTCTAAATGGGTGGCTCTCGAAGATGTTGAGGTTAGAAGAAAGCCAATTAAAGAGGAACAATTTTTTCAATTTCTTCATGGTCTAAGACTGGAATTTGAACAAGTGACTCTTCTTCATAGAATCAAAGTTGTCTCTCGAAGATGCACTTGCCGAGGTATGTCAAAAAGAAACTCGTCTTGGCATGACCAATAAAAATGATGATGTTTTGATCGTTATTAAGCTGGGTTCCAATGTAAGGGCCTATAAGCTCTCCACTTTGTAAAACAAAATAACTATAATAATGGGTCCAACTATAATAGTAGATATAGAAAGGGTTCTATTTGTCACTATTGTAATGAATCGGGACACATTAGACTGGTATGCCCAAAGCTTAAAGGAAAAATCACTTTCGTTGGAGAAATCACACTTAAGAAAGAAGCAAGCAAAAATGGAGGAAATATTAAAGACACACTTAACCAAATATTGAAGGCGCTTCAACAACTTCTCAAATCATCTTCTACTTTAGGTGCTGCTATTGCGTCTTCTTCGTCTCCTCCAAGTATATGGATTCTAGATTCAGGTGCTTCATTTCATATGACACATCATAAGAATGCCCTTTTCGAAGTTTGCACTAATTCTACTTCATCTTATGTTTCAATGGCCGATGAAACCTCTTTAAAAATAAATAGTATTGGAACACTTGACTTAAAAATTTCTCAAAAAAATTTTGTTTCAAGAACAAGGGTGATTCCAAAATTAAATTTAAATATTTTTTTCGGTCTCTCAAATTTTCAATCGTGGTTGCAAAATTTATTTCTCATCTAAAGATTACACCGTGCAGGATCTCCAGTTAGGGAAGCTGATTGGGCAAGGCCATATGAGAAACGATCTTTACTTTATGGATTTTTTATCCCTTCCATTCATGTTATTTTGTAATTTTATAAATGACAAAAATATTGATACTTGGCATAAAAGACTTGGGCATCTTAATTTTTCAAAGATGTCTCTTTTTCTTTTTTGGAAAATATATGTAATGAAAAATATATATCTTGTAAAGATTACATTTTTGAAAAAATGAAAATCATTCCCTTTCCTCGTAGAACCTTTATTTCTACTCGGCCTTTTGAATTAGTGCATTCAGATGTATGAGATCCTTCAACCGTCATATAAAAAAAGGTTACTCTTATTATGTTATTTTTGTTGATGATTTTATTAGATACCCATGGATTTATTTTCTGAATCATAAATCCAATGTGTTCTCCTTTTTTAAGAAATTTCATATAATGGTTAAAAATCAATTTTTTAGCAACCTTCTATTCTTAGATCAGATTCGAGAGGGGAGTACATGTCAAATATTTTTCAAAACTACTTGAAACAAAATAAAATTTGTCATCAGAGATCTTGTCTTAGAACTCTGCGACAAAATGGATTAGCAGAAAGAAAACAGACATATAATCAAAACCACTAGGACCCTTTTAATTTCAAGAGATATTCCTAAAAAAATTTGGGCCGAAATTGTTTTAACCTCAAGATACGTAATAAATAGAATTCCTTTGTTTTCGTTGCAAAATGTTTCTCCATTTGAAAAACTTTTTAAAATGACTGATGATTTTAAAAGACTAAAAATTTTTAGTTGTAAGTGTTATGTGCTTACTCATAAAAATAATAAACTATCCTCAAAAGCCATTGAATGTGCTTTTTTGGGCTATAGAGAAAATAAAAAAAGTACCGATGTTTTGATTCAATAAATAACAAACTCTATGTTTCAAAATATGTCACCTTTCTTGAAAATGAAAATGAGTTTGATAGCAAAGAACATAAATAAGAATTTGATTACTCATTTGTATTTGATCTATTGCCAAGAGATGATAAGTTTAACTCTGTTGAGGTATTTAATTCTTTTGACAATAACTGTAGTGTTGAACATCTGATTGTTGATAGACATCAACATGAAAGTTTGAATGAAAATATATCAAATGATATGCATGTGTATACTAGACGGGGTTAAGGTAATCACTCATGTGCCCTTGGCAGGTTCTCTTAAAATATACCTTTAGATGAATCTTAACTTAAGAGATCAAATTGAATCTCTAGTGCTCCAAGTAGATTTGTATCATATGACTCATTTTCTCTAAACTTTAGAGCATGTTTAATAATTATTCACTCTTATTATGAATCATCTCAATATAATGATGCTAAACAATACCCTCATTGGAATGAAACAATGGAAATATAACTTAATACTCTTAGAAAAGCCAACACATGGGAAATAGTTGATCCTCCTTTAGACAAGAAACCTATAGGACGTAGATGAGTATTTAAAGTCAAAACCAAAAGTGACGAATCACTAGAAAGATATAAAGCAAGGTTAGTCGTCAAAGGGTATGCCCAAGAATATGTAATAGATTATGATGAAACCTTTGCTCCCGTGGCAAAAATTATTAGTGTTCGAGCTCTCATTGTCATTGTCTCTATTAAAAAATGGTCTACTTTCCAATTAAATATTAAAAATGTCTTATTAAATGGAGATCTTTAGTGAGAAAGTTTACATGGAACCCCTTCCAGAGGTTAGTTTAAATAAAAAAAAAATTAAAACTTTAAAAGGCCTTGTATGGTCTTAAACAAGCTCCTAAGGATTGGTATGATAAATTTAGTAATGTTTTGATTAATTTAGGATTTATCTCTTGTTATATTGACACTACTCTCTTTGTCAAGAAAACAAATATTACAATTGTGATTCTTTTTTTATATGTTGATAATATGATCATCACAGGAAATGACAAAGAAGGTGTTATTGAAATTAAATCAATTTTAAAGAAAACTTTTGATATGTCTGACTTGGTTTTTTTGAGATACTTTTTAGGAATTGAGGTTGCCTATTCTCTCAGAGGATATATTCTCTCTCAAATAAAATTAGCTGCTAACATATGTGCTAGGTCAAAAGTTTTCGATAAAAAAGGTGGAAACCTCAAAAGTCATAAATACAAAATTAAGACTTGAAGATAGTGTATTGCTTGAAGATTCTATTTCATATTATCAATTGATTGGATCTCTCACTTATCTCTCTATCACCCAACCTAATATCAATCATGTGTTCATGCAGCAAGTCAGTTTCAACATGCCCCTACCACATTGCACATGGCAGCAATTATGAGGATTGTGTGATACATTAAAAATACCATTTCAAAAGAGCTTTTTTTTTGTCCTCTTCATCATCTTTAGATCTAATTATCCGGGGTGGTAACCTAAATGATAGGTTTTTGTATTTTTTAAAGAGATTCGTTGATCTATTGGAGGTGTAAGAAACGACAAAAAATATCTTTATCTTCAGCTGAAGCCGAATATCAGGTAATGACTATGACAACAATGGAGCTTGTGTAGCTTAAAAGTCTTCTCAGTGATATGGAAATCATCATCTCAACACCTTCGAAGAGTGTTATGACAATAAGAGTGTAATCTACATTGCGAGCAACCATACCTTCCATGAGCGAATCAAACATATTAAGATGGATTGTCACTATGTTTGTGATGAATATCTAAGAGGAACTATTACGTTGCCGTACCAGTTGACAAATTTCTTCATCAAAGCTCTTTCCGCTCCTCGATTTCTCTTTCTCAGCAAACTTTCGATCATTTTCTCGTAAAGTTTGAAGGGGAGTGTATATATATATATATAAACAGTTTGCCCAATAAGGGCATTTTTGTCTTTTGTATGTAATTATAGTTGTTTATTAGAAACAACTATTTTTTCATTTTCTTATTTTTGTCTTCATTTTCTTTTTTTATTTCTATTTTATCATGTCATTGGGCCCCACTCTATAGAGTCGATAGGGGCCCCAACAGTAAAAAATATGACCGAGGGAGCTCCCCAACGTCTCTATGAAAGGGAGCTCCCAATGGTCTCCCTCTTGTATTTGTATATAAATAGGGGAGTGTTCCCCCTATATTTTTTCATGGCTTCCCAAAGCACATTTTTAATAATATTTTATTTTTAATTGACTCTTTGTATTGTCCTTTAGTGGACTTTTGTCTATGCACTTTTGTGCTTGTCTATCTTCTTTGTAATTGTCCACTTATGTGCTTTTGCACTTTGCTTTTGTAATTCCACATACTTCATTACAACCGCTTGCATCAGCTTGCACACAGGCACATGGCTGGTTTTGATCTTGAGATGTGGGATTAGCATCACTCCTCAATCCCACTCCGCTGGCCAAATGCACACTCTGCTGCAGGGCCAGCTCCCAGCATCTTACCCAAAATCATTTTAAGTATTTGTTGCTGATAAAATTAAAACAAATCCCTTTTGGTGTTTGTGATATGCACTTACACTTCAGCTATCTACGACATTTCCTAGACTGGACCAGATTCCATGCAACACCCAAAATAATGTCCAAATGAAAGTAGCAGGATGATTTTTGAAACATCCTCTGTTGTGCTCTTTGTGACCAATGTTAAACTAATTGATGAAATAAGGAAAAGAAAATTAAACTAAAACATAGTCTTGGGGTTTAGTTGACATCAGTGAATATTTTAGGACTGTTTCATATTGTAGTATATAATGGTATTCTACAGATGCAAACTTTGTAAGCAGGATGCACTAGTAGTGGATTTCGTGATGAACATATCATCTTCACATATTTTTTTTTGTATTAATATCATGCTCTTGAAGTTTCTGGATATCATAATCTGACATCAAATATTCATGAAAAGAGATGATGTCTGCTTTTTTCTTTTTCATTCAAGCTTAAATTACGGGAGAGTATGAAAATGAGCTTTTCTTGTAATTAAAGACTTGCCATCTTCTGCGCTCTTCAGCATTCAAGTATCAAATTAATTTGGCAATTCTCTCACCTTTTTCTTTTTCCTACGATATAGGTTGAGCAGAACATAGAATTTGTACAGAAAAAAAGGGATGAGATTGCTTTTTCTCCAAATGACCAAGCGTCACTTGAATCTTTTCTCCAGGTGTGCTAGTGTTTCTCTTTTTTTTGTGTTTACTAGCCATCTTCTCTCACCAATTGTTCTAATATCTCTAGGATGAAAAGAGAAAAGGGAGTGCTCCTTTCCATAAGTATCATGCAAGGATTGTTGAGGGATCTCTTTCTAAAAAAACTGAGAAGAAATCAAGGTAATAGATGGATTTTTGTTAGAAATCTCCAATAATTAATTAATTCTCTGCTTGGCTCACAAAGGCTTCAATATAATCACAAAACGATATATACCCGAAAAAAATGCGATATTTTAAAAATACTGTTAAAACCCTCACGATTTTTTGTAAGATTTTGAAATATACAAAAAAATCATGCTGCTTCTTTTGATGGTGTGAACTTTTTTTTTGTCAGCAATCATTCAATGCTGAGCTGAGCTGGCATTGAATGGCGCATGTCAGGCAGCATTGAATGCTGACTACCAATGGCAATGGCTTTTCACTAAATGAAGGGGAGGCACCCTCGTTTTATATAGCAGCTGAGAGGGCCTTCCCTCCCCTACACATTTGGTATGGTACTATTCAAGTAGCCGATTAGACTCTAAACAACTTATGCATATTTTTTTAAAGGGAAACAGTGTTATATGTTGCGTATCATTTAAACTTCCTTCACCCCATTGCTGAAACTACCTTATATTATATGGTATTTTGTAAATGCCCTTCACCCCATTGCTCAAAGTAACCTATGTTGTATAGTATTTTTGTAAACGCCCCTTACCTCATTTTCAAAATCTCTCTCTCTCTCTCTCTATATATATATATATTAATATATTTATATATATATATATAAGGTGCTCCCAGAGCACCTACTCTCACCTAATAGAAGCTTCAAATTTTCAGAATCTGAGTGCTTTTTTCGTTGATCAGACCCAATAGATATGATCTACAACTTTGCTTTCTAGTAGGAGGGAGTAGGTGTTCCTGGAGCATTACTCTATATTAATAATGATAGGGTGTTCCCCGATCACCTACTGCCACCTAGTAGAAGCTTCAAATTTTCAAAATCTGAGTGCTTTTTTCGTTGATCAGACCCTATAGATATGATCTACAGTTTTTATTTAGTGGAAAAAAATGTTTGGATCATGTGATTATGTCATACATGTAGTTTTTTTTAAGATCTTCAAAAATCAACGGCTCACAAGGTACCAAAATTTTATGACTAAAAAAGCCTATTTTGAACATGATCCAAAACATGATTCCTATTAAATACACTGTTTTAAGTAAATCTATAAGATCTGATTGAGAAGATGCAACCTACAAATATGATTTCTAGTAGGTGCTCCGGGAGCACCCTAGGATTGCTCTATATTAGTAATGAATGTATAAATTTTCAACTTACAGAGATTTTCCTGAGGAAAACTCACTTTTTTAACCTGAGAATGAGATTTGTAACTGTGATACCCAAGGTGTGCATCCCTTGCTTTAAGCCCAAGCATCAAGCTCCCTGGAGGGATTTTATGTGCTTGGGAGTGGGCCATAAGGCAGAGCATCAATCTCTACCGGACCCCACCACCTGAACTGGGGTTTCCTCTCAAAAATATAAAAAAAGGCAATTCTCTGCCTGCCAACTAGAATTTTTGCTGAATAAATTCATCTTACTTTGGTGGTTGTCAACTTGGTATTGCAGCATTTTGGAAGAGCCAGCTTCAAATTCTATTGAAATTACAGAGCTTGTAAGTGGAATGAAAAGGTCAGGCAAAGGGAAAAGAAACTTGAATTTAAATTCTCCGAGTAAGAAGAAGAAACATAGAACATGAGTGTGCATTCCGTATACCTTTTTAACCGTCGTGTTTTTCATTATTGTTTAATATTGAATGATAATAACTGGATTAGTTTTATTTAGTTTTAGTCATCTAAATTCTGTACATGCTGACGAAGTTTTTGAGGGCTTATATGATGAAATAATTCCACTGGAGATCCGGATAAACGGCAATTCATTGAAAGGTTTAGTGCATGCTTGATATTGACTGATCTAATTTATCAAGATATCTGTGCATGAGCAAGTGACTTTTTAAATGTTGCTGTTTCCAATTAGGAGATTCAATTCATATCAGCCGATTCACATCGATTTTAACATAAGGATATGTACTTCATGCAAGATTGATTGGCCTAGTTGTTTCCTCTCATTTGATCGTTTGACTAGTCACCTCCTCTGTAGATGTTTTTAGGTTTTTTAGTATTGTTTAGACCATTTAATTTCCTTTTTAGGTCGTAGATGCCGTTTGACTCAATTATTGGTTGTTGGGATCGAGTCTATAATAACTGAAGCCTATCTTTTATTCCTGTTATCCATCTCTCTCTCTCTCTCTCTATCATTTTTTAACCTAGTGTGAGTCCCTTTCATTTTATTAAAGGTGCTATCTAAAGTGATTTGTGCCAGGCAGTTTAGTTGGACAACACGTTGTAGATTAGACTCCATGAGCAGGCCAAGCTCAGTTGTATCCTCAAAGCCAAATTGTGTAAAGTTCATTGCACCAAATAATTATCAGAAGTTGGCCAATTTTCACTTTATAATTCTGGTCAATGTGTTGTATAATTAACACAATTGCTTCCTTGTTTGGGGTTGGTGACGGGGTTTGAACTGCTTTCTACTACCATGTTTTTTTTTGGTTTATAATTATTCATTATGAACTCCTTATATACATAAAAGATATAAGACATTGGAATAATTAATTAAAAAAGATTGTAAATACAAAGAAAGAATTCATAAAACAACTTCTAATAAATACAGATTTTGTAAACCATCTGTACTCTAATATAATGTTATTTGTGCTTTCGCCGGTTGTGGCCAATTTCATAAAAAATGATTGCACTTGTATTACCCAACATTTTTGAGTTCTGTTTTTTGTTTCTTCTTAAGGTATCTTGTTTTAGGATGCGCTTTAGGTGGTAAGACTGGAATAAGGTTTGGAGGAGTGATGTGAGATATTATCCGTCATTAGAAAAAATGAATAAGTATTATATGCAGCTTGATACGATTTAATAGTGTAGAACTTATCGTAGTAATCTTCTGATAACTTGTCTTCGTACAAAATGCACGTGATTATATGTTTGCACAAAATCTCGCTAACCTGTTACTCTCTACAAGAGCATGTTTGTTTTTTAAGCTAAACATTGCAATTGTGAGAGTGATTGTAGGCTTTGTATCGACGATGAAGGCAATGCACTACTTGAACACATAGATTTCATGCTTCTTTCTTACCATCGTCCAACTTTTTTTTACTTTAGGCACCACACATGTTATGGGTATTATTCTTTTGGTTTTCAAAAAGTTTCATCATCATGAGATAAAGTTTTTCAATAAGAGGATTTAGTGACTTGTCATGTATTGTGAGAATCCTAGCATTAAATCTCTTTACTATATTAGAGGTTAAGCGCTTGTACATTCTAGTTGAAAAGTATATGTTAGCCTAATGTTTTTATTTTATGACCTTAGTTGCATACTTGTATGCATCTTCCCTTTGCTCCTGAATCTTTTTAAGAAAATAATTATACTTTTGTCTCGTGAGTGCTTTGGCTGTGCTTTACCAAAGTTGACCTAGTGATATTCCAAATTTATGTTAAAAGTTTTTCGTAGTGTTTTGTGTAAAATTCAATCTGACAATTTAGCCATGTATGGGAGAACATATTGTGTAGCTTTGTGTGCTTATTTGAGATAGCTGTTAATTGTACTTTAACTTTGGGTATGTCATTGTATTAGTGTCTCAATTGTGCATTCACATGCATAAAAAAACTACACCCATGATTCATTCGACTCGTTATCTATAATAGTAAATGCAACCAAAAATATTTGATCACAAGGATCAATACCATGGGCTGACAACAATATTTATGTATTTTTCTTTTAGGAATGTGTCATCTACCATAAGAAGTGGAGGGCTTTCTTTAAAAAACTGATCAATGCATGCACGAAAAGATACGAACATGTACATAAATCTATGTCGTCTATCAGTTTCAATGCACATTGTCGATCATCGGTTAGTCGTCATCAAATAATGACAATAGGCAAAAAGCATCTTGAAAAACTCTTCGAATAAACCATATAGGATCACCTTAGTCATTTCTCATTAATGTCATGCTTGTTTGTACGTAACCTTCATACTTTCCTTGCGACTAATGTCATTTAAGATTTCTTTTAGAGTTAACTTTGGGTTATTGTGTAAGTGTTCAAGAATAACACTTGAAATCCACTTGAAAGATATTTTTTTCACTACTACGTTGTCCAATGATCCACCACATGTATGCTCACTTTGATACTTCTTCACTTGACCTTTGTTCAATGGATCCTCCAAGTGGAATGAACCATAGTACGCAAGTTATTTCTCATGCATACTACAGTTACTCTGTTATTGCAGTTTTTCATAAATTTTATTTTATAGTTATTTCTTATCACATGATCTTTAAAAAATTATGATAGTTCTAAAGATTATTAAACCTTTTGTCGATAACAACTTCTCGATCTTTTGACTATATTGATAGCCATTGAAATCGTTCTATATCATTAAGTCTTTTGTTACACAGTTGCTCAAACAACTAAATTGACTTAACATCAATGATTGCCAATTGCTCTTTATTGAAATAATATTCATTGAGCAATAATGTAAAGTTTATAAATTTCTCAAAATTTTTAAATAAATAAAAGATTTTTTTTTTGTGAATTATTTTGGTATTTAACTTTGATTAAATATCATTTTTTAGCAAATTACTTAGCTAATATTGATTGATTAATTAGCAGTTATTTATGGATAATATTTTGGCATTTATTGAAGTTATTTGATATTTAATTGGGCAGTTATGAGGTTTTGTATGAAGTATTTGGATCTCGACCTCAATATAGATCTAAGAGGATCAACCAACTCAAACGCAAGTTTGAACTATTTGAATGAACATATAAGATCCACTCGATCTCAAGTTATTTAGGATTGGATCTCCAAATGATTTCAGTCAACCGAAATAGATTTGGGTACGGTTTTGATTTATATCGGGGTTTAAATCAGGCATAGAAGAAATTTAGATCCATTTGAGACGCAATTGGATCTTTCTTTAAAGTAGAAAGTGTCTTGGATTTATTTAGAGACCCAAATGAATTCTACTAAGTAAAATAAGATTTGGATATATTTAGATGACCCAAATGGATCTCACTAAGAAAAGGACTTTTGGATCCACTTGGAGACCCAATTCGATCTCATCAAGTAAATAAAATTTTAGATCCATTTGTGACTCAAATGGATCCTATTAAAGTATAATAAATTTGTTTGGATCCACCTAAGACCCAAATGAATCTCATTTAAATAAATAGGATTTAAGTCCACTTATGACCCAAATGAATTTAATATATATATATATATATATATATATATATATATATATATATATATATATATATAGTAGGTTGGATTTGGATTTAATAAGATCCAAATAGGTCTCACCAAAATCCAAATCCAAGCCCACTTGTTTTCCTACTTAAAACTAAAAAGAAATTCAAAACCAAATTCTAATTTCAAGTTTTTCTTTCCACACTCGCCTTTGAAAATGTTTTTTCCCCCTACTTTTTTTCAAAACAAAAAGGTTTTCCCCCTTTCTAATTGGATTTTTTCCTTTTTTTCTTCCTATAAATACTCTACTCATGCCCCCTCTGCCCATTACATTCCCTCTCACCTGTATCATAAACTTCACTCATGCTCCCCTTCACCCTTCACTCTCCCCTCTCTCGTGTAAACCCAGCACCACCACCACCAGTCCACCACTGCCCATCTCTCTCTTGATTTTCGTCTTGCACCATACCATTGCCACCCGATTCTCTCCTTCCCACCAACTGGGCAGCCACCGATGGCACCCACCAGTGCCACCTTCACTGACTCCTGGTGATTGCTCTCAGCCGCTCCTGCTGAACAACCTCCTCTCTTTGTTGAACCACCCTGTTTTGCCTCACATAAAATAACAATTGAATAACATGCTTTTCATCATAGATACTATGCAGCATCTTTGATATGCATTTCATCATTCATCATAAGCATTTACACAGGCTTAAAACTACGTAATAATTTCAGAAACATGCATATTCAAAAAACATGAGCCATATACATATATTTATTCATAAAATCTTGAAATACACTCGTATTTAACTATTCATAAAATCCAAAATACATATGTTAGAATATGTTTGTAAAACCTGAACATATACGTGTCTTTTATTGAAAACATGTTCAAAATACTCACATATGGAAAATTTTGATACTTTTTCAACATATGCACATTCTTGTTTATAAAAAACAAATATTACTTAAATATATATTTTCTCAAAAGGCATGCAACACAAACAATTTTTGAATATATATATATATATATATATATAAACTATGTAATTATGAAAACCCCAAGCATTTAAAAAAACCTAAAACTACACATATATGTTAAAGTTATTATAAACCTACCTTGTAATGCATGTGGTCTCACGAGAAATAAAGAAATTTCAAAAAGGCCCTCGAGAATTCTCCTCGATTAGCATGACATTGATCGTATTTTATTGACGATCCAACTATGAGCGAGGACACGTATGCTAACCTCGGTTTCCAGTCCGATGATGGTAGTGAAGAACAAGGTTGTGGCGAAGGTGACGACCACAAGCGGTAGGGTCAAGGTTGGCAAAATGACCTCACTGAAGGAGGTGATGGCTTTTGGTGACATCGAGGTCAAACTCATGCTCAACTCAGCTTGGCTAGGTTGAGTGCGGGTCAGCTGGACCGACCCAAGTTCAGTTCCCCAAACGTGAAAGTGGGCACCGACAGGCTCTGTTGAGCTTCGGTTGGTGTGTTGGTGGTGGCACCGGCTGGTGCTGCCGAAGGTCTGCGCACAACAGACATTGGTTCAATAGAAAACAACAAAGCTGTTGTTCGGGTGGCAGGACAACAATGGCTGAGGCTGGCATTGACAGAAACCGGTGAAGATTTTGGATGTCAGTTGGAAGGTGTAGTTGGGTGGTTCGGTTGGCTGGGACTGGCGAACCAACAAAGGTGGTTGTGGATGATGGTGGAGGCAACAAGAGGCTGGTGGTGGTGTCGATGGTGACAATAGTGGAGGTGTGATGGCAGTGGGAGTGGTGGTGGTAGACTCAAGCTCAGATGAGTGACACATGACCTTGTACACGATCAACTTGATTGATATGTATTAAGTGCCTCAAATATGTAATTAAAAACCTTATGATGAGTTAAATGAAATCATACGTATTTATGCTCTTTGGAGGCTATTGAATCTATAATAAATTAATTTATCATTTAAGCATGTATGTCAAGAGAATTAATAATGAAATGTGTGCGTGATAATTCTCGTGTGGGCTTGCAATGAGAAGGTAAGCAGCACTTCTGGCTTCATGAGATATTGTTAAGCACGAAGGGTTGCTTCCTCAGCCACAAATATAGGAGATAGTTGCCACCGATGTCGCAGAGTGGTAGTAAGATTATTTTAGCTTAAAGTAAATTTTGATATATCAGATTGAGGGTGGTGGGAGCTCTCTTTTGACACTGTCGTCCCACCTTTAGTACAAAAAAAGATTATCAAGACCAGAGTAATAAGCCATAGATTGATTGAATGTATTATTTGGGCCGAGATTTTGATTCAGATATTGTCTGTGTAGTACCCATAGATTATTGTGAAAGAGAAACAAAAGTGTATTGTGCATATAGTAAAGTATAACATGCATCATCTAAGAAATAAAATATAAATGGAAGAGTTGTAAGTTATTCATGCCTACTGTGAACACTTCGCTTGTATTGGTAAGTCATGCATGAATTGAATGATCATACATAAGTATAATTATTGCATATAATATTGAATTATTATGTCACAGTTATTTGTTTCGTACAGATAATTGCTTATTTACATGAGAATTGTAATTTGATGTATGTCTATTTCTATGCAAATATGTTTTGTTATTGTATTCTTACTGGGGGATTGTGGATATTGACTCTACAAAATTACAAGTACTAAATAGTCTACTGGAGCGGTAGCAGAAAGTTGTGGTGATGTTGAGAATCAGTCATTTTCCTTTCTCGAGAACTGACTATTGAGTACTTGTTACTACTGTTTTTTTGCAAAGACATTATGATTTATTTTGGAATGAAAATACTCTGATTTCTAAAACTGAATCATTTTAGAAATGTTATCTGCGTTAAGGATTTAGTCTTATTATTGTTATCGATCGAATTTATAACTCGCCCGAGGTTTTCAATCAGAGTAAAAAAAATTGTGTTTTTTTTTCAAGTTTTAAATCTTGGGGCATTGCAGAGAACTTAGTAAAACCTAAACATTAGCATAAAAACATAAAACAATTATACTTCTTAATAAATGCTCATATAGTTAATACAACATACCAAGGTTTGAGCTTCCCATGTATGTTTAATGCATCATTTTTTGCAACAATTATTTATCTCAAGCCATAAGTGTCTTGGTCATCTCCTATTGTTTCTGAGTTTGGCTCAATAGATATGGTATAGTCATGATTAGAGTTGTTGCTACTATATATGTCATTATCATTTTCTACCATCTACGCCATCGTTAATTGATTGTTCGATCGTATAAATTAATAAAAATTTATTATCTCATCCTTTGATTCCACGCATGCAACAATCTTGCATTTTCAACTTTTAAAATTAACCATGAAAATATCGCATCCATCGTCACACTTACATCTAAAATATAAATTTCAATGTGTACCGACCTTTGTCTTTAGCTATAGAAGGTTGAATGTCATTCACATTGTTGCGATGATAATCACTAGCACTGAGCTGCAATGCTGAATATTTTGTCTAATCATATACATTAATTGTTCATAAAAGTTTTGCATTGTTTGCACATCGAATATCTATATTCTTAATCGGTTCAGGCAATTGCATGCCCTCCATGTGTATAACATTACTATCATTAATTGTTTGGAAGACTTGCATGTTTAGGACATCAACATCATTCACTGTTTGAAACAATTTGATGTTTGAAAATGAATCTATGAGATGAATGCACATTCTCCACAGGTTTTTTATCATTGCATTTATCAACATCTTCTTCTACATCTCTTCTAAGTGTTTCTTAAGTATACTGGAGGCTAACTAACTCTTCACTATATTCGATTTTAAGAGACAACATAGCCATGAGTTCTTTAAAGCTAATATTTTTTAGACTACTAAAGCTCTCTAGCTACGATCATCAATGAGACGCTAGTGTAGTTGAACAAATATTGAGGTCATCATTAACTATATCGGCAAAAAACTAATACATATTACACCAACAGAGTCAACCTTAGCCTCATTACACCAATACAAAAACACTTAAAATTAAATAAAGAATAAGCAAAAACACATAAATCCTCTATAACATATATATATATATATCAAAAAAAGCCTAAATGGTAAATCACGCAAAAACTATTTAATAAAACACAAGAAAAGTACACACAAGAAAAGCTAAAAAGGAGAAAGGAGAAATGAGGTTTGTATGGTTTTCCATGACTTTGGTATAAAATATGTGATTTTTGGTATTTATGATTTTACGATTAATAGAGAAGAATGCATAAATAACATAATTTTGCACACTTGAGAATCACAAAAAAATATATGTGAATATACATTTAAATGAGTTTTTGCCTTAGTCGGCGGGCGAAACAATATAGCATGCAAACTTCGTTTGCCTATTTGCGATTTTGAAGAGCGGGCGGATTTCAACAATTTTAGGGCATTTAGAAAAACACATCATTTTTGTGGTACAATACAATCATTTTTTGAAACTATTTTCGATATTTGGATAGTAAAAACATAATTTTTACTTAAATAACATAAAAATAATAAAATAAGGTCAGTTTGTGTCAGTGTCTATGTCAATCTGCTTGAGTATACCCACTCATGTCACCAGGGACTAGGGTTTCAATGAGTCAGGTACCTGTCCCATCAGGGTATACCCAAACCCGCCCATATAATAAATTGTTACGTTAGAGTTGTGATGGTTCACAAAAATGAAATCCCAAGCCCAGTCTCGCATAATTTCTGAAATATATTTGTACTAAAAAAGTATATATAATACTCAAGTCAGGTTGGATACCTAGCAAAAATTATAACCCAAACCCAGTCCGCATATTATTTGGGTTGGGTTCAGATTGATCCAAATATTATTTGGGTTTGGGTCGAGTTGTGTACCTGGTACAAACCTGACCCATCGACAAACCTACTAGAGACACACACCCAACATGGCGTGCCTCTATGACCTAGTTGAAAAAATATTAGATCAGCTCCAATGAGCACACGTAGACGCAATTTATTATCAACATTGGCCAATCAACACAACCCATGGCCACCTTGTTCAATCATACTATATTAAACAAGGGAAAAATATTGGCTATCTTAGATTATACCATACTCTCTAATAGAAATCACCTATTCTTTAGCTTTTTCTTGATATTTTTATGAATCAAGCCATATGGATATGATCTATATGTTTTGTTTAGTACAGAATGTTGGACATTTTGGGTTACAGGTCCAACCCACAGTCTGACCCGGTTTGACACTCCTTTAGTGGGTCACGTAAGTGGCTGATTAATGGAGATAGTGGGTGGGAGTTACGTGAATGTGGAGAGACCACATTCACGTAACTGCCCAATTCCTCCATTATATATGGGGTTAGGGGTTACGAAATTGATGAGAGTTCATAACATATCCCCTGCCTAAATATAGTTCTGCATTCAGGTTAGCAGAACAGGGTCCTGCTCACCGTCGACATTAGGCCTGGGCTCATTGTGGGCGTCGACCGGCTGAGGAGAACGCCGAACTACCTACACGGACGATGGCGAATCCAGGTACGCTCCCTGTCTATTGTTTTTACAGGGTTTCGCCCAACATTGGGTTATGGGCCCACCACGCTTCGTCGCCGTGGGGCGACAGTCTGTCTTCACCGGCAAATGTCACCGAAAAGGGCGACATTACATTCCCGGTTTCATGGTTTCAGGCAAAACTCAAAAAAAAAATTGTACGTTTTTATACCTGTGGTCGGTTTTGCCGTCGCCGGGAATATCGCCGGAGCCGTCACCTGATATCCCCTGCACCATCGGGTT
Source organism: Nuphar pumila (assembly GCF_984573655.1). Lineage (NCBI taxonomy): Eukaryota > Viridiplantae > Streptophyta > Magnoliopsida > Nymphaeales > Nymphaeaceae > Nuphar > Nuphar pumila. Next base: position 60,000,276 of record NC_143261.1, on the reverse strand, counting down.
GCAGGATGCTCGGCATATGGCGGAGGTGTTGCCGGAGTTAAACGTCGGATGGCCGGCGTTTGGGGTTTGAAAAAAAAAACCCTTTTTTCTCAGCCCGGAGTTCCATCAGACCTCCATGGAGTTGCTTTACGTCGGGGCTGTCACCGGATTGGACCATCGCCGTGGGGCGAGATGCCGGCTGTATCATCCGTCGTTCGCCGGCGATCTTGTCGGCACTGCAGTTCCGGCCGTGCCCTTCAGCCATCGGATGGCTCAACCTCCATCGTCGCCGTGGGGCGACGTCGTCTGACGAGGAGGAGTGCTGTCGTCGGACCGACGTCACCGTGGGGTGACGCAGGTCGCCGGCAACCGGCGCCGGTCGCCGTGACGGCGACGAGGGTCGCCGTGGAACCGAAAAGGGCAAAAACCAAAAACCCCTTTTCTGTTTCCTTAAAACTAAAACAGAAACCATCGGGTTTCTGTTTAAGTTTTTAAAATCGGACCGGATCGGGTCTGGTGAGGAAACCCGATGACAGACCCGATCCAAACCCTTTTGGGTGGATCGGGTCTGCTCTTTTCCTTTTGGATCTGACCCGGACCCATAAAGGTACCGGGTCTGGGTCTGATCCGGAAAGGATCGGGTCTTTCTATTGGATCGGGTTTGACCCGGGTCCATTTTGGATCGGGTCTAACCTGGGTCTGATTTTGGATCGGGTCCGATCCGGACCCCATTAAGAACCGGGTCATACCCGAGTCCATGTTGGACCGGGTCGAACCCGGTATCCGGTTTGGACCGGGTCATACCCGGGTCCATGTTGTACCGGGTCATACCCGGGTCCATGTAGGACCAGGTCCAACCCGGTATCCGGTTTGGACCGGGTCGAACCCGCTATCTGTTTTGGACCGGGTCCGACCCGTGTCTATTTTGGACCGGGTCCGACCCGGGCCTGTTTCGGACCGGGTCTAACCCGGGTTTTGGTTCGGGCCGGGTCCGACCCGTATTAAGTATGGGTCGGGTCAGACCCGGATCCCATTTGAAACTGGGTTGGATCCATAAAAATAGGATCCAAACACTATTGAGACTGAATCGGATCAGGAACCTGATCCGACCCCTTCCGGAACCGGTTCGGAGCCATTTTTTTGACCGGTTCTTTTCAGTTTTTCACCGGTTCCGGGATGCTGAGACCCTGTTTTCATAAATATAAAGAAATACAGGGATTTTGGCATACGGTTATAGGGTTTTATGAACTTTTGTTCATATTATGTATCAGTTTATAAGGTTCAGAACCGGTTCGGACCCTTAGATGACCGGTTCGGGGCATTTTCAGACCGGTTCAGAGTGTTTTTTAGACCGGTTCCTACATGAGGACCCTGGGTTTTACCCATATGAGCATGCTTTTGTTATTTTTCTTGCTTTATAAAGTATTTATTTTGAATAATGTATGACTTATGCATGTTAATTCATGTATTTAGCGTTGGTTAAGTTATGCATGATGATTTTAAGCATGAATTGTAACTAAATTGATGAAAATTAGTTTATGCATATTTTGTTGAAGTATGAACTGATATTATGTCATGAATATACATGCATTAAAATGTGTGCATGGGCGTGCTCCATAATACGAATAAGATTTTTTGGTAAAAATTTTGATTAACCGATTCATGTAATCACCAAAGTGATCTAAGTCGTGTTAATTGAGGATTCTTTGGACCGTATTAAGATTCGTAATTATGATTGTGTGTGAATTTATGAAACATCGATTCTACCCAAAGGTAGATCGTTGTGTTTCAAATTTACACAGGGTGTGATAGTAGATGTGCATTCCAGCCCATGAAGCATGTTCGTACCCAAAGGTACAGTGCTGAATTGCCTCTGGATTCATGATCTACTAGTTTCACCAACTGAAGTCAATTCCTTGAGAATTGAAGAGACGGAGCAATTATGAGTATTATCGTTTTCACCAAAGTGAAACGATAATGGCTCAACTATGCTTGTCTCAGAAAAGGTGAAAATAAAGGGTCTCACTTTTACCTTTTCAACACGAGTCTCGTCTGAGCAATAATAGTAATATCTTTCCATTTTTTCGTTCCTTGATTTATCAGGTTCCTTCCATATCGACGGTTCAAGTAGTATCCCTATCTTAGACGGATCGAATTTTTCTGATTGGAAAGAAATCGTGTTATTCACTTTGGGCTATATGGATTTAGATCTGGCCCTTAGAATTGACGAACCTCCCGCTCTTACAGAGCAGAGTACAGCCGATCAGAAGGCTGCCTCTGAGAAGTGGGAGCGCTCGAACAGACTTAGCATGTTGCTTTTGCAATCTCGGGTGGCTAAGAACATTCGAGGCGCAATTCCTCACTGTAGGACTGTGAAGGAATTTCTGGGAGCCATTGAGACTCAATTCGTCACTTCTAATAAGGCAAGGGCCAGTACCCTCATGTCCAAATTAGTGTCTATGAAATATGCTGGTGACAGTCACATCCGACAGCACATTTTGGAAATGAGGAATATTGCGACTCAACTGAATGACATGAAGTTCGCCATCTCTAACTCCTTTTTAGTCCATCTGATCTTAACCTCGTTACCTACTGAGTATGGACCCTTTAAAATCTTCTACAACACACATAATGATGAGTGGTCTTTTAATGACCTCTTGAGTAAGTGTGTTGAGGAAGAGGAGAGATTGAAGGGTGAGAGGGTGCCAAGTGCATATATGGCCTCTCATAAGGATAAACAGAGGTCGAGGTCAAAGAAAAGCTCCTTCAAAAGGAAGAATCAGAAGAGAGCCACTGGCGAGAGTTCAAACTCTCAAGCGAAAGCCAAATCCCAGTTAGGTGGCCCTTCTATAAAGTGTTCCTTCTGCAAAAAGAAAGGGCATAAGAAGGTGGATTGTTTGAAGTTCAAGAAGTGACTTGAAAATAAAGGTAATAAGTCATTTGTTTCTCATGAGTGCAATCTAATTCATGTTTCATTGCATAGTTGGTGGATTGATTCTGGTGCCATGGTGCACATTGCCAACTCTTTGCAAATGTTGGATGAAACCCTGTAAAAACAATAGACAGGGAGCGTACCTGGATTCGCCATCGTCCGTGTAGGTAGTTCGGCGTTCTCCTCAGCCGGTCGACGCCCACAATGAGCCCAGGCCTAATGTCGACGGTGAGCAGGACCCTGTTCTGCTAACCTGAATGCAGAACTGTATTTGGGCAGGGGATATGTTACGAACTCTCATCAATTTCGTAACCCCTAACCCCATATATAATGGAGGAATTGGGCAGTTACGTGAATGTGGTCTCTCCACATTCACGTAACTCCCACCCACTATCTCCATTAATCAGCCACTTACGTGACCCACTAAAGGAGTGTCAAACCGGGTCAGACTGTGGGTTGGACCCGTAACCCAAAATGTCCAACATTCTCCCACTTGACCCATTGACACCAAAAGTGTACTAAATCGAGGTGTATACCATTATCTCGATTTAATTCTTCATGTGGGTTCACATGCCACCCTTTATCACAAGGATGAATCGTATGAGTCAAGGATATGAACACCCCTTTATGAAATGTCATATTTTCTTGTACTACACTACAATTCACCTTCAGTGCTTAGGCATGTAAAGAAATTACCTTTATGAATCGGTTGGTCTCTCACCTATTCTATTGGTCCTTTAATATTGTTATTCTGCTATTCTCTCATATTGTTATTCTGCTATTCTATTGGTCCTTTAATAAATCAAACTCTAAGAAATAAAGTAATTAATTCGCCGTTCCCCGGCAACGGCGCCAAAATTTGGTTGATAATTTTGAAATGATCTTTTTAAAACAATTATTTCCAATAAAACTTTGGAAAATCGTCAACCAAAAATATAAAAACCGACTTTCCACAAAGTGGTAAGTACGGGTCGAATCCTCAGGGAACATGAATTAATCCAGATATTTCTAGAAAATTTAATTTATTAATGACAAATGTCAATCGACAATTATAAAACTAATACAAATACATTTAATCACTAAAATGAAAATAAACAGCAACTACTTCTTTTGCTCCACACCAAGGGTATTTCCGTCTTTTCGCCAATTATTCGCTCCTCACACTTGGAAAAAAAACCCTGGAAACTAAATAGGCTTTACAACCTAAAAATGCAGAAAAATACAAAGTTAGTATTCTATTCTAATAATGCAAACAGTAACTCAAACTAATTCTAATTTTACGAAAATAATAAAACAAATGCTACTTATCAAACAAAAATTAAATAAAATACTAAACTAATTCTAAAATTAACCAAATTACTTCTACTAATGCTGTATGCTGGTTATGCAGATCCTAAAATGCAGCAACTAATAAAAACAGGCCTAAAATGCCGAATCTAAGGAAATTACGAAAATGCCCCTAACTAGTGCAAAATAGCTTTCTGATAGGTTATCGGAAAACCACTATTTGACAATGCAACCGAGGTCCGATTTTCCCGAAATTTGTTCTGTTCTGCAACTGACAGATTAAACAATCTGAAAATTTTTACAGAATGAAAAAACGATATCCGGAACTCCAGATATAAGTGTTTCAAATCTAGGAAAAATCAGGATATCGAAAGTCCTGTAATTTGAAATCCAGAAAAAACGGTTTTCGCAAAACGCTTAAAAATCAGACCAAATCAACTCCGAATGAGCTGAAATTTGGTTTGCAGTCAAATAACACGTCAATAAAGTGAATAGAAGAAAATATTTTGGAAAACACAGAATTTCTGCACAGAAAATAATGCTGGTGCGACAGTGCAAAAATCTAGTTTTTATTTGAGTCCACTATTCACTTTATGAATCTATTTTAACACTCTAAAAGACAAATCAAACCTAATGCAATCTAAATGACACTGTATAACAGTGTATATGCAGATGATTATTACAACTATGCTAAATATATGATGAAAGAAATACGATAAGCAAATTATGACTAGCTATGTTTAACTAATGATGCGAATGCAACTATACTACTCAATGAAGGGTGATTCTAATTACTATGTTAAACACTAAATAACTATAACATTCAATGACACACAATACACAAATCACACCCACTTCTACACTAAAACTAAATTAGCTAAATAAACTAATTAGTATAAAAAAATCAAAATAACTAATACCAAATGAAATTAATGCACTAAAGAACAAAGGTTAGGATTAGGATTCACTCGGTTGACTCAACGAAGCTTGGTTTTGAATTGGGTAGGCTCGAGCTATGTTTGACTCGACTCGGACTAGTGTGGACTCGGCTAGGTTTGGCCGGACTAGTTGGGTTCGGTTTTGGGGTTGACTTAGTCAACTAAGATTGGCTTGGTTTAGGTGGGCTCCGTTGAACTAAACTTAGGTTGGGTTGACTGGGTTAAGGTTGAATCGACCTCGGGTTTGTCTTGACTTTGACTTAGGCTAGGCTAGGTTGACTTGACTAGACTCAAAGGGATGTAGACTAGGGTTTGACTCGAGTTAGGTCTTGGTCTTGGTTGACCAAGCTTGGGTTAGGTTGGACTAGGCTCGAGTGGTGTTAGGTAGGGCTTAGATAGGATTGGACAAAAGTTTGACTAGGGCTAGGTCTAGGTCTTAGACTCGGTCTAGGTTTAAATTAGGGGTTTGACTTGGGCTAGGGTTCAAGTTGACTTGGACACAAGGCACACCTAACTAAGTCAACTAGGTTAACTTGGTTAGGGTAGGTTTCAATAGGTGGACTAAGGTTGACTCGACCTAGGTGTGGTCTTGACTAGACTCAAGTGGGTTTAGACTAGGGTTTGCCTCACTTAACTTGGGTCGATTAAAGTAGCAACCTCTTAATTAACCTACAATTAATCCACAGTTCACGATTTTAATGGAGAAGGTTGGGAAAATAAAGTAATAATGGTAATTGCTCAAACTTTGAAATAAATTGGATTCTAAAAAACCGTCCCACTTAGTGAGGGAGTTACTTTCCTTACTTGCTTTTAAAGGCCTCTTTGGAAAACAAAAAGTCCAATCTAGAAATCCCCAAGTTTTGCTTTTCAAGATAGAATTGAATTGCCTTTAATGCTCTATGGAAATCGTGGAACCTAGATTGGAATTTTTGTTTAATTCCAAAAACACTTTCCAAAGTTAAGGAGTAACTCCTTTTTTAATGCCCATTCAAAAATTCAAATCTTCTTTAAATACCTCACACGATTTTTGAAGAATTTCCTCTTTCCAAAAGCTTTTCCCAACTTCAATACATTAATTGACCTCCTTCCTAAAATTCGACACCCCTAATTTAAGACTTTATAACCAAAGAATTTAAGACTCACCTAGGTAATGAAAAGGCCTAATTGAAAAACACGACTTTCTAAACTTAAATGCTGCCCTAATTACCAAAACCTACTTGAATGACCCCTAAAAACGGCTATGAGATAAAACCCTAATACATTGAACCTAGACAACCTAATTAAAGATACCTAATTGCAATTAAGAAATACCAAAAACAGCCTAGAGCTCGAATTGAGCTCTAATGGCTGCCGGTCCACCTTGGGGAAGAAGAAGACCCACACAAAAATTAAAAAAATAAAAATATAAATTAACAAAAAGCAATAAAACTAAATAACCACTATTTTGATAAAACTAAATTAGAAAATAATAAAAAGGAATCCTAATTACACAAATGCTAACAAGAACAGCACTATGCTGCAATTAAAAACATGAAGAAAAGAAAACTTGATTTTTGTAATTTTCTTCAATAGACTCAAAACACAAAAACAAAAAAAGATTAAAACAATTAGTTAAATCAATCCTACAACGATGAAATGACTAACACAAGTTTATGCTACTGTTAACATACTAAACACACAGTAAGCCACACGACTTACCAATCTAAACACACTTTTAACAAAAATGCAAAGATCGGCTAGAATATCTCTAGCCGATTTTTTTTTTCTTTCTTTTTCAAAAATGAAAACAAACAAGACACAAGCACAACCCATGAATAAAATGAATTAAAATGAACTTTTATAATTGGATTTTCAGCAAAACAATTCAATACACATGCTGGACATAAAAAAAATCAAAACAAAGAAAAATATTTTTGTAAAAATCAAGAATCGGCTAGAAATAGTCTAGCCGGTTTTTAGATTTTTGCTTTTCAAGTGAAATCAAAATCACAATTCACCATTCACCAACTAAGATGAATAAAAATGGATTTTTTTCTAAATGGAGTTTCAGTAGAACAGACCCAAGAACACCTATGAAAAATTTGAAGAATCGGCTAGATGAAGATCTAGCCGATTTTAATGAAAAGAATAAAAAAAAAAAAAAAAAATCGATTTCAATGAATCAAGCAAACAAATAAACCTAATCTAACGTGCTGGCCTATGCACAAAATCTAATCTAAGGTTGAAACGAAAAGAAAACAAGAAACAGTCAGAAAATAAAAAAAAAAAAAAAGAAAACCAACACACACTTCGGTTTTAGCTAGAAGAGAAGGAAGAAGAAGACCTACCTCTTGGAAGATCCGACGACCGGGGGGATGAAGAAGAGCGGACCGTGGCTGGAGATGGATGTCCTACACAGTTTGAGAATGCTGTACTTCACCAAAAAATGGCACCTTTGCAGCTGCTACACGTTGGAGATCCACCGACGATGGAATGTGAGCCGATTCTCGATCGGAGGGTGTAGAAAGCCGGATGGAGGTAGGGCCGGCTCACCTTGGTGGTGTGTTTCGCACTCCCGCCCAAGGTTAATGGTCTCCACCTCTGCTACACCTGCAAAAATACAGAAAAGTGGTGAAAAGACAGCAAGGAACAAGAAAGAAATGAAAAGAAAACACAAATGGGATCGAAATATGCTTGGAAACCAAGCATAGGCCGGTCTTCAATGGCCAAAACGTATAGGGGATGGAGGGGAAGGAGTTGCTGGAATAGATTCACTGCAAGGGGCGTCCAAACACAGCCAAAGACGCCTAGGGTTCTTTAAAAAAAACTATTTATAGTTTTGACATTTTTCAAAAAGAAGGTTAAAAAAATAAAATTTGCTAGGCGCCACTTTCTGGGGGGTTTTCAGAAAAACTTTTTGAAATGGAATTGGATAGGCGTGTGGGTTGGGTTTTGGTCTTTCTAAGAGTTGATCCAAGGTCCAATTAACCTAATTGGGTCGGATATGGATCCGATCCACCTCGAAATCCGTGCCCAAACACTGAAATAGCCATAACTCTCTCATTTTAACTCCGATTTTTCTGAAATTCGAACCATAGCCCCTTACTATCAAAACACATCTAAACATGGGTTTAAAACTTTAAACTTGATACAAAATACATGAAAAACTTGTTTACATGATGTGCATTTCATGCATCATCAAATACCCCCATGCTTGAATGTTTGTTAGTCCCTTAACAAACCCTGATTATGATATGCCACAGAGACAAAAATTGCTAAACATGAATGCATAATACTAACTCACTTTCGTAGGAATCACGGTTGCATTTAGCATATGCAACAAGCCCTTTAAACCCCTAATTTACACTAGTGGACGAGTAAGGTCTCGTGAGGGTTTGCAGGGATGCTACCCACAAACATCAATGAAATGCGAGGATGATCTTTCAAAAATATGAGGCTCTTAAGAATGCAGTTGGTACAAATATTTCATGTAATTGACATTCTCAAAACAAGTTTAAAAATCTCATGCCGCCACAGTAAAAATTCTTTTCCTTCACTTTTCTAATATTGTAGCTAGTTCATGATTTTTCTCTGAAAGTCAAGTATTCTCATGTTTTACTCATTTATTCTCACTTGTATATTTTCTGCACAGTAATACACATATATGCCGAAGCAATGAAAATTTTCTCATTCAACACATTCTTTTTCTTTCATTTTCACTCTTTTTTCAACTTTTGATCTCTTGCGCATTCTTCTCATATGAGCACTATTTCGAATAGTCAGTTTTCGTGACCCGTGTAGCGAGCTTTGGGTCAGTGACTCCCAAGCCGACCGGCCTTAGGGCACTAGATACAAAGTATCCCTTGGACTTAATTGCTCGAGTCACTAGACCTTCTATTCTAATAGTTTATGTATAGTCTTCCTCCCGTCCTGTGCAATGTCTCTATCTCTTAGGCTTTCTATGCAGTCCATGTAACAAGCTTTCGAACCAGTGGCTCCCAAACCAGCTGGCTTTGGGGCACCAGGTGTAAAACACCCTTCAGATTCTACTTACTCGAACTACAAAGGCCACAGATATCGACTTAGACAAGAAGACGATCTCCTTCGTTATCCTTTTCGTTAAGATACTCAAACACTTCATCTCATGTCTGAGTTCCACTACTAGGATTCACGAAGACATCAACAACTAAACGTAGCTCTATTCTTTTAAACTCATTTTTCAAACACATCTTTCCATTGCTTATTTCTTTCAGAAAACATACTGTGCATACTTATACTAAAGTGATTCAAAATTTTCTAACAATCAAATACTATCTTTTCTTTGAATTATCTCATAAACAACTACTCTATTTGACTCAGTTCAGAAAAAAAAATTATGGGGCTTAAAAATTTATAAACTGTTAGATTATGCCAAAAACAATCATATATGCTACAACTTGTTCTCAAATGCCTACTTTGATTACCAGTCATACACCAAAAAAAAAATTAAATTTTGGTGTGCATGCATCTAAACCACCCCCCCATGCTTGAATGACACTGTCCCTAGTGGCATACAAAATGAATAAAAATGTAATGCAAATGCACACTAAAAGCCACTAACAAAAATATGGGAGAAAGGATAGATACAACCTGATTTGCTCCGAGCTTCTAAAGTTGATTTTCATCTGATCTTTGAATTCTTTGAAAGCTCTTCCATGCACCTGGTAACTGATACACTAAATGTTAAATTCATCCTGCATACATCAAAACACAAGTTAGCACATGTGAAATGAAATACTGAATAAAGAAAAACTCTGAAATGAAAAACAAATTAATGTACATATGATACTGTTATCATCGCAAAATTTTTAACTTTTTGCAAATCAAACTAACCTTTGAAAAAGATTTTGAAAATAACTCACCTCCGTTTTTAAAATGCGGGAAAATTCCGTAGAATGGGACTCTCCTGTCGGTACGAGGTTCAACCGTTCCTGCCACCTTTAACAGGGGTAATTGAACCAAGGATCAATCTTATGCTCTACTCTATTCAACTTGTCTAAATCATGTTCTAATTTCTAAATGCACATAGAATCAGGCATGTGCTATGAATTTTCAGAAAATGCACATTTGAAAACATGATGTTTGCTTTGAATGATTGAAATATTTAGAAAATGTAAATCTTGGAAAATCGTGAATTGGGATTTGAAATGTACTTCTGAGAGAAATAAAAATCGATTTTGAGGAATCCTTGACATTTGGTGAAAATCGATTCTGAGAAACTTGGTTTTTCTGAATTCAAACTTTGAAATTGAAATTCTAACTTATAAACTTTGAATTTGGAACTTGGGAAATATTTGAAACATCATTGGCAAATCCATATTCTTTTGAATAAGACTTAGAAAAATTCTAACTTCAAACTTTGAAATTGACTGCATAACTTTGGAAAATTGAGTTTATGAACTTGAGAAACACTTGAAATATTCTTTGAAATTCAATGCTTTTGGGAAAATCGATTTTGCTATAAGACTTGGGAGATTTTGAGGAAATGAACTTCTTTGAATTGAGATTTGAATTGGAATTGGCAAATTCATGAAATGAATGAATATGAATTTGAGAAATACTTTTTTTTTTTTGAGAAATGCAGTGCATTTTGAAGTTAGCCTAAGAGTGTAGGCTGAATGTGGCTAATGTGAAGATCATAAATCTAGATATCCTTCATATTCTGACTATGGCCATAAATACGAATTCCACCAAGTTTATAAACTTCATAAAAGCTAGTGTATGTGCCATTCGTGTAGACCATAGTGAGTTTGAATATGCATGAATCATCATCCATCACACATTAACATTATTTAAAAAATAAACTATATGCAATGTTGCCTAAGCTAAGCAGGAATTTAAATTCTTATTCCAAAGTTTACATTTAATTTACATCACTATTGAAATTTAAATACATGAAAAATAAAGTCTTCAATGTACCTGCAAAACTAGAAAACTTGTTAATGAATATATGTTGGCTTTTCTAGATTTATCCAACAATATCAGGAAATTGTTGGATTTTGCTAGATATAAGCATTTTTGCCATGATTCCCTTAAATCAAAATTGATAAAGTATGAAATAAAATGGAATAAATAAGGAAGATAAGATATGAAATTTCGAAATTGGGGTCCAAATGACCAAAATACCCCTAATAACAAGACTATGGCCTTGAAATTAGGGTTTTTAGAAAGATATTTGGTAAAAATGCAAGTTTTGAAATTTGAATGGAATAAGCTAAGCTAAATATGATGTGACATGATTAAAAATATGGAAATTAGGGTTAAGGATTTCGAAATTGAGGTCAAATGACCAAATTGCCCCCGATAGCAAGACTATGGCCTTGAAATCAGGGTTTTCTGAAATAGATTTTAGTAAAAACTTAGGTTTTTATGCACTAAATGAAATAAAATGAGCATCAAATTAAACCTAAAGCATACTAATATGATTATGAACATGATTAAACCCTAAAAATATATGCTTATGCATGAAAATCTAAGAATATCACAAATGTTGTGATTTTAGCAGTGTTTTTAGATCTTTCAGGAACCCGGTTTTGCAGTTTGCTTAATTCAGCCATCAAATGGATTCCAAAATCCATAAAAATTGGTACCTGCACTTGTTATAACCCTAATGTCGAATTGGAATTATAAAAATAAAATTTTGACATTAAATTAATCTGAAAATTGCATTAAACCCTAAAAATATGCTATTTTTGACCTAATTCACCAACCAGTCTCAGTCCAAGACCTGAACCAGGGGTCAAATCTCCATGAAAATTTATGAAATTTTTCAGAGACTAACTAAGGAGAAAAACAGAGATTTCCCAATTTACAGATCAGAAAAATCATCTCTGGTTATGGAGAAACCCTTCCGGCAATCTGAGCTAAAATATATCACTTTTAACAGGGATTAAAACGGCTACTTCAGATTGAAAATACAGACATAAATAACAATCCTAAACAAAAATCTCTGACATTTTAGTGGTGAATAGTAGACAGAAAAATAACAATACTCACTTTTTACAGATCATGAATCGGATCTGTGGTTTGGGATTTATGACTAACACAAGTCTGATTAGGGTTTTGGTAAACCCTAACGAGTTTTAAATTTAAAAACAGATTCTCTGAAAGGGGAAAAATACTAAATAATGATAAAAAAATCCTACAATTTCACAGCCGATAGATCTACTCAATGTGAATCCATAGCACTTTACATATCTAAAATCGGATATAAGATGAGAGAAATATCATCACAGCAAGTTACCTTCTTGATTTTAACCACGATTTTAAAGCTTTAAAAACCCGATTTGGTGTCTAATTTTTTTGACAGGGTTTCCGAGATATAAAACCTCTGATTTTTCTACAGTAACTTAATAACTCATGTATGCACCACATATAAAAAAATCAGAAATAAACAATAAGAACTTCAATCCGAAATAATATTATCTTTACTGTTCTAAACCTAAAACACACAAAAATTTAAGAAACTTGAGAAAATATGCATTAATTAATGTAAATCAATAAAATAAACCATAAAACAGTAAATAAAAATTATTTATATGCTATAGAACGTAAAACAAACATGAATAAACCTTAAAAATAAAATAAAAACAGGGAATCAATGGCTGGAATTTGATATCACCTTTAAAACATAGATTTAACCCATTAAAAGGGTAAATCTTATATTTTATTGGTTAATAATGTAAAGAATCATGATTAAATCACTTTTAATGGATTAAAATCTCTGTAAATCACATAAAACAGGGTTAGATCATCTTCTTGGACAGTTCTTGATGGTTCTTGAGATGAAACCATGGTTGATTCTTCATAAGGAGGAGCATCCAAGGCTAAATCTAGGTTTAAAGCATTAAAAACATTAAATAAAATAAATAAAAGTGAAGAAGTTCATACCTTGGAGTTGCAGCAATGGAGGAAGGGCTGGAGAGGAGAGAGAGGCCACAAAAATTTGAGAGAAAAGAGTCCCCCTTTTGGCCCCCCTTAGGTCCCTTTTTATAGTTTTTCAAAAAGTCACTTAATTAGGGTTAATTAAGAGGTTTTTCATTTTTTTAGGACTCTTTCTAATAAATCCACTAAAGGCAACGATTTTTTGTGGTTTTATAACCCTAAATGAACTCTAATTAAACCCTAATTAACACCTAATTAAACCTTAAAAAGTCCAAATGTGGCACCACCTAGTATGGACCCACATTTGGTTTTTAAAACTTGAATTTAAAACCTTTAAAAACCAATGGTTTAAAACTTAAATAAAATGGATTTTTAAAATTGATTTTGACTCCTCTAAACCCCTAACCTAACTAGGACAATGACTAACCCTTGTCTAACCTTGACTTCTTCAAATGTGGCGCCACCCCGAGTGGGCCCTACTTGAGTTTTTACAAAAAGATGATTTTAAAAACTTGAAATTAAAGGAGTTTTCAAAAGGATTTTCAAAAACAAACTTCAAAGTTATAATTTTTAAAATGGCATAAGGTCCTAACAAGGTTAGAACTCCTCTGGATATGGTGCCAACTGAGTGAGCCCACATCGAATTTTGAAGAATTTTGAAATAAACACTGAAAATGGCTTTGAAAAAGGGTTAAAATTGACATTTGAAATTCAGGATCTTTAAAAATAGGGTCTCAAGCGAACTGGAACTCCGAGTTAGAGTCCTGAACTCTTAGGACTCTGAGATTTTAAATTTTAGAATTCAAATGTAAAAATTTTTGAAAGATTTTATCAAGAAATGATGAAATAAGTCAGAAAAACACAGTCAGGGTTAGACTCCTAACTCGACCGACCTCTAAAATAGAGTCCTGAACTAACTGGACTCTGTAAAATGACCTAAATTTTGAAAATAATAAAAAAAGACTGAAAATGGAAGTAACACAGACTTCAAAACAGACTTCTGACCGGATTAGGACTCTGAGACAGAGTCCTGATCGGACCGAAACTTTCAATAATTTAAAAAATTTGATGAATAAAGGAATTCAGAAGCAACACCACCTCAATGGGTCTCATCTGTGAATTGAAATCGATTAAAATTTCAATTTAAAATGAATCCAGATTGTTTTCTTGAGAAAATATTTCGAAATATAAAGTCCTGGGGTAGGAAAATGATGGAGTATTGAATAAAAACCCAAGTTTTGAAATGGATTTTTGAAATAAAAGCTTTAAAATTCAAATCTGGATTGAATGCTTTAAAAACTGGAGTGCTGGATCTCGAAAATGAGATGTAATGACATGTAATGCCATACAATGCCATGCAATGCTATGCAATGCGATGAAATGATATGCCGAATGCATGCAATGACACATGAAATGTAAGTACTGGATGAGGGTGAAAATTTGGGGTGTTTACAGATGCCCCTCTTTGCTGCTAAGCCGGTTGAAAGCCGAGCTTAGTGGCAAAGAAAACACACCAAATTCAGACTATAAACATGCCCCAGTTAGATAAATTTGACTGGGTATGAAAGAATTAATTCAAATGATGATATTAGATATGAAATGGAGAATTTTATTTTGAAAGAAGTGAGATTCAAGTTTTTGCCCTTAACCTGGATGGGACGGGAAATACCTCGTATGGAAGGAAGCTCAGGCTTAACCTTTAACTTGATTGGGAAATGAAATACCTCATCATGTGAGGCTCAGGATTGTACCCTTGACCTGATTGGGCAGTGAATGAACAGAATCCTCGAAAGAAGAGACTGTGATGGAACCTTCGGATTTCCGCACAATGAATCTGATAGGGGTTTTGCAAAAGGAAGGAAAATGGGGTCCCTAAAGTTTGAAAAGGGATTGATTTTGTGCGCCTCATTGCTGAGACTAATTAACTTTTGAAATTGCCTTTTGCTGGAATTGGTGGCTTAACCTCAAGCCGAAATTGGACTGTCTATGGTGGGACAGTGGGGACACAGGGAAGTGTGCGAATCTGAGAGCCCGTGCGCTCAGATTATACCAAAGAAGGGAAGGAATCTTGAAAACTCCCGTTATCAAGTCCTTAAAAAGGGATGGTGTCAGGATGCGCCAAAGATGAACCTCAAGCTCTCGTTTCATGCCAGGATAGCTAGAAAATATTGTCAAAATGTTGAAAATTGTTGTTGATTCAAAATAATTGAAAATGATGCACATTGTTTTGAAAGTATTCCCTCTTTTCTACCTGAAGTATTATCTCCGACTGGGCTTAACTCCGTAGAATCAAGATTCGAATTCAAATTGCTTGCGATTGACTTTCTTTCAAGGAAGCTATCAATTTCCTTGATATGGACGGGAAAGAAAGTATTCTTGATATTGCGAGAGCTATTGTTGAAAGAATATTGATAAAAGAATTTCACAAAACTAAAGAAGATTCTTGATAGATTCGGCAGTCTGATATCCTGGGATTCTTTTCTCATGATGATCTTTCTGCACTCTCTTTTTAGCAGAATTGGAGCTCTCTTGGATTTTTCGGGAATTACATCATCCTTCATTTTGGAGATGTCCTGACTTTTCTCTCTTTTTGGGAAGGGTACGTCACAAACTCATTCATCTCAGAGATGTTCCGATCCTTCTTTTCTCTCAGAGATTATCTTGACAATTATTGGCTCATTGGTTGGGAATTTCTTGATGATAGCGGGAATTAAATATCCTTTAGGGTTTGTCGGTAGGCTCATCACACTCGCCTTCATCTCGACGGTGATCTGAACTTTCCCTGGAAGGATCCGTCACAAACTCCGTCATCTTGGAGATGATCCAAATCTTCTTTGGCCCCGGGGGTCAACTCGCTTAATTCGCCTTCATCTTGACGACAATTGTGAGATCCCTTTTGCAGATATTTAATTGCAGCTTAGGTGATTGAGGAGATATGGAGATTGAATGGATTTTTCTGTATCACCCAGGATATTTCGACTGCTTTATTTTTCCAGAAAGGTCTTTAAAAATGTGCCATTGACTGCGATCAATATCAATCACTTATGGCTTTGCAACAACATTGAGTTTTCTTTACTGGCCATATCGCGGATTTATTCTTCATCCTTTTGGTTGGCCAATAGAAAGATTTTGAACTTTGAATCCTTTTTCGCGAAAGCTTTGTCCTTTCGGAAGTAATACTGAGGGTATTCTGAGGTAATAATTTTGTGCAATAAAGATTTTTTGAAATCAACAAATATTTAATGACAAATTGACAAAATTTTCTTGAAATCTTTTTGTGAAAGCGAGCATTTGAAGCACAACGCAACACATCCATGACAAAAATTCTCTTCTCCTTTCCCCAAAGGAGAAGATTCAGAAATTAGAATTGGGAATTACTCCTCTCTTCCCTGAAGAGGAGGTGTTTGCAAAACGAACTTTCGAAGAGAAATTAAGCTTTCGTCAAAACTTCCTAACATTAGGCTTCTCTTATGGAAAGGGGGCCGGAATTGGTGAGGTTGGTAAATTGGCCATGAAGGAACGAGTTCATCACACTCTCCCTGAAAAGAGGGTCCTTCATGATGAAAAAGGCCTAGTCTGAAATTATGGAGCCACAAGGAAAGCAAGTCTCCGTCGAGTCTCTCCCTATAAAAAGGGTTCCTTGTGTGAAATCTGGAATTTTGTTTTGCAAACGGTTCACAAAGACACGAGTCCCTTCAAACTCTCCCTGAAAAGGGGCTAAGTGAACGAATTGGATAGCATGCGAAAAGAGCGAGCTCCCTCGAACTCTCCCTATACAAAGGGTCTCTCGCAAGAGAAATTCTTGGAATTGGTATTGAGTGACCAAAAGGTCGAAATTTGGAATTTGGAATTTTGAATTTTTGAAATTGGAATTTTGATATTTGAAATTAGAAATTGGAAGTTTGGAATTTGGAATTATATATTCGGAAATTGGAAATTAGAAATTGGGAATTTTGGAAATTGGAAATTCGGAAATTGGAAATTAGGAATTAGGAATTAGGAATTGGGAATTTTGGAATTTGGAATTTGATATTCAGAAATTGGAAATTGGGAATTTGAAATTTTGGAATTTGGAATTTGATATTCGGAAATTGGAAATTGGGAATTTGGAATTTTGGAATTTGGAAATTGGAAATTAGGAATTGGGAATTTTGGAATTTGGAATTTGGAATTTGATATTCGGAAATTGGAAATTGGGAATTTGGAATTTTGGAATTTGGAATTTGATATTCGGAAATTGGAAATTGGGAATTGGGAATTTTGGGAGTTGGATGAGTGATCAGCACGAAGATTGAACTCAAGAGGTCGACTGACATGACCATTCAGTAGAATTCTAACACGAGTGCTCGATTTTGAAAGGACACCGGTATGCATACCGGTTTAAAAATGTACCAGTTTGGATACTGGATTTTGGTTCAGTTCTGGTGATTGTATTTCAATCTTGAATCATTAGGAATTGTGATGGGATTGATAGTTGAAATCTCAATATTGACCAGATCGTTATTAATGCAATTGAATGCAAATGAATGCAAATTGATGCATATGAATGCACAAGTGCGTGAAATGAGAGATTTGTTTATCCTGCCTGCGTACAGGATATTTGCAGATAAAAACAAAATTTTAAAATGCCCCAGTGTAACTGGGAAAAAGAATTTTGATCATTATTGAAGAAAATTTGGAAGAATTACAAAGAATAAGAAATTGTTCAAGTATAGAATTTTTTCAAATGTCGAGCATTGATGGGATCTGGTAATTCTATTCCATCAGCATTGATGAGCCGATATGAATTGCGAGGTAGTGCCTCTTTGACAACATAAGGACCTTCCCAATTTGGTGACCATTTGCCACCCGGGCGGTGCCTGAGATAAGCTGTTGATCTGAGCACTAGATCATTGACCCGAAATTTTCTCTCAATGACAGATTTTGCATATTGTCGGGCTATCCTCTGGTGATAGGATTGAGCATGCTCTGCTGCTCTGAGCCTTCTTTCATCGAGCAAATCAAGTTGTACCAGTCGTTGTTGCTGATACTGATCAAGAGGTAATTCTAGAACTGATGCAAATTTCAGAGCAGGTTTCTGAACATGTAAAGGTAGTACTACTTCAGTTCCGTAGACAAGTTCTGACGGAGTAGCATTCGTTGGAGTTCGAATGGTGGTTCTGTATGCCCATAATGCATCATGAATCTTTTCATGCCAGTCACAGCCCGTTTCTAAAGTTCGCTCCAGGATTCGAATCAGAATCTTGTTGGTGGCCTCTGCCTGACCATTCCCTTGAGGATAATAAGGAGCGGAAAAATGATGATGAATTTTGAACTTTGAGCAGAATGTCCTCATTCTCTCATTCTTGAAATGACTGCCATTATCCGACACAATATCATGCGGTATACCGAAACGGCAAAGGATATTCTTATGGATGAAAGAAACCACGTGTCGACCTTCTACTGTGCGTAGAGTGACTGCTTCTACCCATTTAGTAAAATATTCTGTTGCAACAAGAAAATATTTATGACCATTGGAGGCTGAAGGAGTGATGGGGCCTACAACATCGAAAGCCCACATGGAAAATGGCCATGGCGAGACGACAGATTGCAAGTATGTTGTTGGCGCATGAATGGAAGGCGCATGCATCTGACATTGAACGCACTTCTTCACAAAACGATAGCAATCTTGTTGCATAGTTCTCCAATAATATCCTGCTCGGATGATTTGTTTGACGAGAGTCTGATAGCCAACATGACCACCGCAAATGCCTTCATGTGCTTCTTGCACAACTTCTTTGGCTTCTTCTTCGTCCAAACATCTGGAATACTCAGAACTGAAGCCACGACGATAAAGGACGTCGGTAAGAATAAAATATCGAGCAGACATGCGTTGAATTGCTCGCTGCTCTCTCTTTGATAATTCTGGAGGAAATTCGCCAGTTTTAATGAAATTCTTGATATCATGATACCAGGGTTTCTTCTTTTGCTCAGCCTAGTTTATCTGTTCTACTGGGACGAAAGCGGGTTGATCAAGTCTGCCAATTTCAAATGAGCGACAAGATTCTCCACTCCTGAAAGACATGATGGATCCCAGATTAGCTAAACTGTCTGCAACTTGATTGAAATCTCTCTTGATATGGAAAAGTTGGAATTCTTCGAATTTGTTGGCAAGAGCTGAGACAATCTTCTGGTAAGGAAGTAATTTCTGATCTTTCACTTGCCATTCGGCCAGGACTTGATTGACGATTAACAAAGAATCGCCATAAGCATGCACTCTTTTGACATTGAAGTCCTGTAGAATTTTCAGACCTTGTATCAAAGCTTCATACTCGGCCATATTGTGAGTGCACTGGAAATCCAGTTTGAGAGAAAAGGGAATCATCTCTTTCTCTGGTGTGATTAGCAGAATTCCGATTCCTATGCCTGCCATATTCTTGGAACCGTCGAAGAATAAATTCCAAATTGGGGATTGTTGAATATTACAGATCCGCTCATCGGGGAAATCATCCTCAGCTTTAACATCCTCTGCTAGAGGAAAATCTGCTAATTGGTCTGCAATTGCTTGGCCTTTGATAGATTGCTGAGAGACATATTCCAAGTCGTATTGCATTAATAGGACTTGCCATTTGGCGATTCGTCCGCTGAGAAATGGTTGTTCAAGAATGTACTTGAGAGGATTTAATTTGGATAGAATCTTGACTTCAGACGCCAATAGATAATGTCTCAATTTCTGACACATCCATACCAGAGCTAAACACGTCTTCTCTATCTGAGAGTATTTCTTCTCGTAATCAATAAAGGTCTTGCTCACATAGTAAATGGCATGTTCTATCAAGCTGCCTTCTTCGTATTGCGCCAAGAATCCGCCGCAAGCAACTTGATTAACTGAAATGTATAGCAATAGGGGTTTCCCTAATTCTGGCGGCTTTAAAACAGGAGGATTGAGAAGATATTTCTTGATGCGTTCGAACGACTGCTGACACTCTGGTCCCCATTCGAACCTCACTCCTTTTCTGAGCAAATGATTGAAAGGCTCACATCTCATGGCCAAATTAGAAATGAATCGCCGAATTGATTGCATGCGTCCCTGAAGGCTACGCAATTCTTTGAGAGTAGTCGGGGGCGGCATGCCAATGATAGCTTTGGCCTTAGCGGGATCCATTTCTATCCCCTTCTTGCTAACCAAGAAGCCTAGCAACTTGCCTGATTCGACTCCAAAGACACTTTTTTGTGGATTGAGTCTTAGCTTGTAAAGAATGAGTCGTTTGAAGACTTGATTAAGAGCTTCGATGTGATCTTCCTCTTCTTTGGATTTCACCAGAATATCATCAACATATGCATCCATAGTCTTGTGCATCTGATCATGGAATATAACGGCCATAGCGCGCTGATAAGTGGCTCCAGCATTCTTAAGCCCAAAAGGCATAACCGTATAACAGAAGGTACCCCATGGCGTGGTAAAGGATGTTTTGGATTGGTCACGAGCGGCCAATTTGATTTGATTATATCCAGAGTATCCGTCCATAAAGGAGAACATAGCATGCCCGGCTGTGCTATCGACTAGGAGATCAATGTTTGGGAGCGGATAGTCATCCTTCAGAGTGGCTTTTTGAGATCACGGAAGTCGATACAGATTCGAACTTTACCATTCTTCTTAGGAACTGCTACGATATTCGCCAACCAATCCGGGTAATCAATTGCTCGAATGAATCCTGCTTTAAGCAGATCCTCAAGTCCTTCCTTGACATGTTGCTCGATTCGAGGATCCATTTTTCTTAACTTCTGCTTAACTGGTTTCGCATCAAGCTTTAAAACGAGGCGATGTTCCACCAATTTTGGATCTAAACCTGGCATATCCTTATAAGTCCATGCGAATACTTCTTCATGCTGCTTGAGGAAATTAGTGAGCCTTTCTTTCTCTCCTGGACTCAAACCACTGCCAATCTTGAGAATTTTAGGATCGTCTGTTGATCCGATATTGATATCCTCAGTTGGGTCTTGAACTAAGGATGATGGCTCATCTTGCTTCTGAACTGATGCAAATTCTGGCAGTTCTTGAAGAGCTGAATCGAACTCTGCGGATTCTTCTGACTGCTTTGCAGTCTGACTACATTCTGTTCTTATTCTGATCTGATGAATTATTGCTGATTTCGAACAAGCTTTTGGATTAAAGACGAGCTTCTTGATAGATCGAGAAGACATTCTGAAAATTGGAGGATAAATTGATTTAGGGAAATTGCTCATCGTGAAATAAATTGCTTTTATTGAAAATGATTGGAAAGATGAAAGAGCAAAATGATTTCAATTTTGTGAAGATTTAATATTGAGAAGTAAAGAGACAAATGGCACCAAGATAGACAAAAGGAGACTGGCAAACTTTATTGAAAGATAGAATTAATCAAAATGACAATGATGAAAATGAAATGGGATATCATTCCGACAAAGAATAGAAAAGGAAAGACAAAGGAATTCTTCTAATGCGCTCCCTTAATGAAAACAGTCCCTTTCTGAGATCTTCGGCCATTAAAGCCCAATCCGGCCCTTTTAGGGCAGTGCTGAGGAATCACTGGTTCAAGACGACCATCTTCATTTTTGCCTAAGCCTTGGAAAGGCTGGTAGCCATGCTTTACTAGTAAATCAAATCCCTTTTTAGCCTTCATAAATTGGGAGAATAGAGGATGACCCTTAAGTGTGCTGTAATCAATTCGTCCTTCAATCTTGAAGAACTGTGGACCTCCCCATCGGGTCGCAGCCACTGTATGCTCAGGTTGCTCTGTCGTCTGTATTATTCCTGAATCCTCTTCGAAGCTGACCTCTTCAATACCCCTAATGCTAGAGATATCAGTAGTGAAAGAGGGCATGGGAACCATGGGTTGTGCCAGCCTCTGCTCAGGATCCTCGCACAAGACTGTCGTGATCATACCACCTTTTGACCACTTGATGCACTGATGCATAGTAGATGGTACTGCGTTTGTGTTGTGGATCCATGGTCTCCCGAGAAGTAGGTTATAAGTGGGCGGCACATTGACCACGTGAAAGAGAATTGAATGGACCGAGTAGTCAATAAAGATTTCCAGGAATATTTTTCCTTTCGCTGTTTGGCCATGATTGTCGAATCCATAAATGGTGATCGGATCCGGGATGTATTCTTCTTCTTTTATGCCCAAAGCTTTGGCGGTCATCTCCGGACATATATTGAGGCTGCTGCCTCCATCGATCAGCACATGAGGAACTGTCATCCCTCTGGTTCGAACCACAACATACAGGGCGTTGTTATGGAACACATGAGGCTTAGGGAGATCCTCATCGGAGAAAGTAACTGGAGCATTAGTCATGGCCTGATTGACTATGTGGGCCATGTCTTCTAGAGTTATGCTTGGTTTCACCTTGATTTTCTGCAGCAGATTATTTAATACTTGCTGATGTTTAGCGGAAGCTTGGGTTAAGTCCAAAATTGAGACATTGGATAATGCTGTAATAGGCTTTAGAGTGGATGTCTCACTTTTCTTTGGGGCGGACTTAATGAAATGCTTAGGGAGCCATGGCATACTTCTGGCTACCTCGGGAGATACCCCAGCGGGCTTGTCAATTACTTTCATTTTGCTGAAAGCTGAAATAAGGTCCATCTTCTGGGCCTTGGACTGAGCCTGTTGCAATACCAGGACTTGATGCTGAGCTTGCATATCATTTTCAGAGCACGGCCTGATATGCTCCTGTGGTTGAAATGACTGTTCGGTGATGACTACTGTAGAATGACGAGGAAATGGCTCTTTTAGAATATCTATATTTTCATCTTCCGCACCTTCTACCAGAAGATTTTTATCAATAAGGTCCTGAACAATGTTCTTCAGAACGAAGCAATTCTCAGTGTTGTGCCCCACAGTTCGATGAAATTTGCAGAATTTGTCTTTGAATTTTCCCATAGGAGCGGAAGGATCGACCAGCCTGGGCAATTTGACCATCTCCTTGGTCAACAGGTACTCGAGCACAGTCTCGAGTGATTGATCTAATGGAGTGAACTTCCTCTCATAGCTCCATCCTTCGTGCTTCACTTTCTCTCGGGGTTTTGGTCCCTGCTCCAGCTGAAGCGGCTTGTTGAATTGCGGGATCGACTTTCCTTTCTGGTCATTCTTGTTTGAACCTTCTGCCCCATAACAGAAGTCTCTATTCTGCCCCTTGCAATGATTCCATTTATTATTACTGACAAAATTAGTGAGGTGAGTCTTCTTCTTTGACTCGTTCTGGCCGCTGTTCTTGGTGAAAGTGAAACCTTCATAGAAACCATTCTCCATACTCAATTCGAGCCATTCGGCTCACTCTGTTAACTCTATAAAGGTTCTGGATGGTGCGGTGGAGATGAGGCCTTTTAGAGGCTACGAGAAATTGCTTAAAATCAAGGACAAAGCATGCCCTTCTGATATGGGGTCTCTCATCTTGTTGCAAGCTGACCTCCAGCGATGGATGAAGTCTCTAGCTTTTTCATTTTCTCTCTGTTTTAGGCCGCAGAGATGACTGAGGGTCGGGAGCGCCTCGGCATTAAAGAGGAATTGCTCGATGAACATGTTCACCACCTTATCAAATTCTTTCAGCTCTATGGGGTTGATGTGCTCCGAGTACCATTTAGTTGTCGTTCCCTCCAGACTGCGAGGGAAACAAAGGAAGAGTGCCCGATTGTCACGCTTGAATCGTGAACATTCAGCGAAAAACATGGCGAGATGAGCCTTAGGGTCGCCAGAACCATCAAACTTGATAAATTTTCTAGGGAGATTATCCAGATTGTCGTCCCCATCTAAGCCATCATAGAAGTCTTCGCTGGTGAAGACTTTCTTGCCCTTGTCGCGGGCCTGCAGATCTTTGACCATTTTCATCATATCTTTTAGTTGTGACTGAGTAGGGTCATCAACAGACTGATTTTTGGATTTGTAAGCCGACCCCTGACCCTGAGTCGACCTTTTGAATTCATGTTTATTTTTACATTCCTTGTCAGCATCGTCGGCTGATTCTGACTCATCAGATATTTCCTCGTGACGACTCTGCTTTTTGCTGATCTTCACATTCTTGACGGCATGACCCTTATCCTTCTGCTCAGTGCTGGCTTCAGCTTGCTCTGCCAGCATCCTGGTCATCATTTTCTTGAACATGACGTACATTTGAGGATCAATGTCATCCTCAATCTGCTGTCCCTGATTTTTAGCTGATCGGGGGGAGTCCATCTCTTCTTCCGAAGCGATCGAGTATGCCACACCTTCAGTTGATAAGGTTTTCTTTCCGGATCTTGTATGAACCATCGGGTATCACAAATGTTCTCTTGGATATTGCTGATGCTCTCTGCAAGGTAGAACTGATGGTTAGGCTTCTGAAGGAAGTTTGGTTGGAGGAAAATATTTATTGAAAATTTTGGTATACAATTGAAATAATATCCCATTACTAGGGATTGAGTCGTCACTGGAGTTACGACAATTGCGCTGCTATTCTTTGCAAAATAAGCAACTGGAAGTAAGCCTTGTTACCTAGGCGAGGTCGTCAAACCAAAGTGAAATGTAAAATAAAGGAATTTTATTAAGGGGAAAAACATGATTTTATCAATAATACACTTGACAAAGGGGAGGGGGACAGACAATTTTCCACCACTCCGGATAATCAGAGGACACTCGAGGACCAGGAAAAATAGTAAGATTGACAAAGGAATCCTAGCCATGTCTGGCAGAATGGTATGCTCCGGACCATTGATCTGATGTGAGGTCGAATTCTGGCAGAACCCCTGCGAGTGGACGAATCTCTACGCGCTTCTGCCTCTGAGAGAACTGCCTGACACACCGCTCTGGATGATAGTATGCGCAGAAGAACGGGCCAAGTAGCCTGAACCGCTTGCCATAAGCGTAAGTATATCTGGGAGGTGATTCCTGACGATCGAAGTAGTCCCATACGACTTCTTCCTCCTGAAGGTTGTCGATCAAGAACCGGTATCGCGCAACTGGAAGAAGTTTTTCACCATTGTATCTGAATGAGCTGGCTCGGGCTGGCACATGCCGGAGGAACCAAGACTGCAAGGCATAGGTGCACCCTTCGACTAGAATCGATTCTCCGAGTGCGAAACGAGTCAACCCTCGGTATAGAAAGGTGAGTGCGGCCATGGCTATGGAGAGGCGGCTGGTCTGTCGACTTCCCCATCTCCTTAGAAGCTGAACTATTCTGATATCTATATAATTTCGTCCATCAGGAAAGAAGGCTAATCCCACCGTGCACAGAACCATCGCGTGCTGGATTCTCTCTCGAGCTGTCCTGGACAATGAGCTGACCTCTGCAAATGTTCCATACTGTTTGTAGATTTTGAGCAGGTCCACGTATTCATTTCCATCCTCCTCGATCAAATGGCCACGACTTTCGTCCTGTCATGTGAGCTAAAGCGTCTTTAGGGTCCAGACCCTTGACATTGATCAAAAACTGCTTCTCCAGTGGATCTCCCGGCCGACCAGCTGGCTCAGGTAATCCCATAATCTCTGAAAATTCATCTATCAGTACTGTCATTTCCCCCCACGGAAACCAGAAGGTAGAAGTGCTCGGATTCCACCGCTCTGCTAGTGCATGGATCAAGTTGCCGTTGACTGCCTGCTTTCCCACTGCGGACGCCAGTTCCAATCCACACTCGTCCAGATGGTCCGGAAACATACGAGAGAAGTTCTTGAACCATGAATAGTACCACCGGGGAAAGAAGGATCCGGTGCTGAGGACTCGATGTTCGGGAAGACTTTGTCGCACCTCGTAGGAGATGTGACCCTCAGGGAAGACTGAATCAAGCTGACTGGATGCCATCGGACTGGAAGACATGGAAATTGGAATAAGACTTTGGAAAATACAGGAAATTTGAGGAAAATGCAGGCAAGATAAAAATAAAGTAGGAATTCGAGATCCAGAAGAAAGTGAGGATGGAAAATCACCTGGAGTTTTGAAGGAAATTAAGGGAAATTTGGAAAATCATCCAGGGTTTGATGAAATATGAAGTATTTGAAAAATCGTCCAAGGTTTAAAACATGGACAGTACATGGACATAGATTGGGGGAATTTTGAGAAAATCGTCCAGTATTTTAGAAAATTGGGGAAAAATATGGAAAATAAAAAGGAAATAACATATTTAATCAAATTCTGCATAAACAAGTATGCACAAACAGCATTCCCTAAAAGCTGACTCTAGATGCACAAATTTTGAAATAGCTGTAGGACCTTAATCCTAACTCTAAGGTTCAGATCAACTGTATCCAATCCAGTTATGCCTATATACTCGAGCCAAGGCTCGATGTACGTGGCATAAAATCAATTCTCCGGTTCTAGGTTCAAGTTTTCCAACATCCTTGAGCACCTGCCGATATACGTTGGACTATGGCCCTTGGTACGTGGCAGGGGGGTTTTCACCCAAATAAGTGGCCCAGTTGTGAGGCTCTGTCCCGAACTATGGTTCTGGAAGAGAGCCCAGCAACGTGAAGACCGGGACAATATAGGTGGGGGTGGTTTTTGAAATATGAGCACATGCAATCAAATCAGAAGGCTCTAAGTCCTAAAGAGATAGAGATTTTGAAATATTTGAAGAAGCAAGCATTGTTTTCATACAATTCCTAAATTGAGGAGTGTTGTATTAGACCTAAGTCTATGTGAGCATGAATAATTCTCCTCAATATGGTCCTACCAAACCATACCTAGTCTATATGCATTCCATGTCAGCTGGGTTCAAGTGTAGGCTCCTAGGTTCACATGATAGCATAAATTAAAAGCTGACATTCCATGGAAATCGATTTTGACAACTTGAACTAAGCATAGCATTAGATTGATCAGACGAAGACAGGTCCCATCACGGTCGCCAAACCTGTTATCATCGCAAAAATTTTAACTTTTTGCAAATCAAACTGACCTTTGAAAAAGATTTTGAAAATAACTCACCTCCGTTTTTCAAATGCGGGAAAATTCCGTAGAATGGGACTCGTCTGTCGGTACGAGGTTCAACCGTTTCTGCCACCTTTAACAGGGGTAATTGAACCAAGGATCAATCTTATGCTCTACTCTATTCAACTTGTCTAAATCATGTTCTAATTTCTAAATGCACATAGAATCAGGCATGTGCTATGAATTTTCAGAAAATGCACATTTGAAAACATGATGTTTGCTTTGAATGATTGAAATATTTAGAAAATGTAAATCTTGGAAAATCGTGAATTGGGATTTGAAATGTACTTCTGAGAGAAATAAAAATCGATTTTGAGGAATCCTTGACATTTGGTGAAAATCGATTCTGAGAAACTTGGTTTTTCTGAATTCAAACTTTGAAATTGAAATTCTAACTTATAAACTTTGAATTTGGAACTTGGGAAATATTTGAAACATCATTGGCAAATCCATATTCTTTTGAATAAGACTTAGAAAAATTCTAACTTCAAACTTTGAAATTGACTGCATAACTTTGGAAAATTGAGTTTATGAACTTGAGAAACACTTGAAATATTCTTTGAAATTCAATGCTTTTGGGAAAATCGATTTTGCTATAAGACTTGGGAGATTTTGAGGAAATGAACTTCTTTGAATTGAGATTTGAATTGGAATTGGCAAATTCATGAAATGAATGAATATGAATTTGAGAAATACTTTTTTTTTTTTTTTTTGAGAAATGCAGTGCATTTTGAAGTTAGCCTAAGAGTGTAGGCTGAATGTGGCTAATGTGAAGATCATAAATCTAGATATCCTTCATATTCTGACTATGGCCATAAATACGAATTCCACCAAGTTTATAAACTTCATAAAAGCTAGTGTATGTGCCATTGGTGTAGACCATAGTGAGTTTGAATATGCATGAATCATCATCCATCACACATTAACATTATTTAAAAAAATAAACTATATGCAATGTTGCCTAAGCTAAGCAGGAATTTAAATTCTTATTCCAAAGTTTACATTTAATTTACATCACTATTGAAATTTAAATACATGAAAAATAAAGTCTTCAATGTACCTGCAAAACTAGAAAACTTGTTAATGAATATATGTTGGCTTTTCTAAATAAATCCAACAATTTCCTGATATTGTTGGATAAATCTAGAAAAGCCAACATATATTCATTAACAAGTTTTCTAGTTTTGCAGGTACATTGAAGACTTTATTTTTCATGTATTTAAATTTCAATAGTGATGTAAATTAAATGTAAACTTTGGAATAAGAATTTAAATTCCTGCTTAGCTTAGGCAACATTGCATATAGTTTATTTTTTTAAATAATGTTAATGTGTGATGGATGATGATTCATGCATATTCAAACTCACTATGGTTTACACGAATGGCACATACACTAGCTTTTATGCAGTTTATAAACTTGGTGGAATTCGTATTTATGGCCATAGTCAGAATATGAAGGATATCTAGATTTATGATCTTCACATTAGCCACATTCAGCCTACACTCTTAGGCTAACTTCAAAATGCACTGCATTTCTCAAAAAAAAAAAAAAAGTATTTCTCAAATTCATATTCATTCATTTCATGAATTTGCCAATTCCAATTCAAATCTCAATTCAAAGAAGTTCATTTCCTCAAAATCTCCCAAGTCTTATAGCAAAATCGATTTTCCCAAAAGCATTGAATTTCAAAGAATATTTCAAGTGTTTCTCAAGTTCATAAACTCAATTTTCCAAAGTTATGCAGTCAATTTCAAAGTTTGAAGTTAGAATTTTTCTAAGTCTTATTCAAAAGAATATGGATTTGCCAATGATGTTTCAAATATTTCCCAAGTTCCAAATTCAAAGTTTATAAGTTAGAATTTCAATTTCAAAGTTTGAATTCAGAAAAACCAAGTTTCTCAGAATCGATTTTCACCAAATGTCAAGGATTCCTCAAAATCGATTTTTATTTCTCTCAGAAGTACATTTCAAATCCCAATTCACGATTTTCCAAGATTTACATTTGCTAAATATTTCAATCATTCAAAGCAAACATCATGTTTTCAAATATGCATTTTCTGAAAATTCATAGCACATGCCTGATTCTATGTGCATTTAGAAATTAGAACATGATTTAGACAAGTTGAATAAAGTAGAGCATAAGATTGATCCTTGGTTCAATTACCCCTGTTAAAGGTGGCAGGAACGGTTGAACCTCGTACCGACAGGCGAGTCCCATTCTACGGAATTTTCCCGCATTTTAAAAACGGAGGTGAGTTATTTTCAAAATCTTTTTCAAAGGTCAGTTTAATTTGCAAAAAGTTAAAAATTTTGCGATGATAACAGATACATCCCTCTGGTCGAATCCTCATGCCTTCGTGAGATGCACTATCTCACACTCACCGTCCTGCAAGGTATCTGAAATGAATGGCTTCAATCTTTGCCCATTTACCTTGAATGTACCTTGGGTCATAGGATCGAATAATGTCACTGCTCCATGGGGAAATACTTCTTTCACAATGTAAGGACCTGTCCATCTTGATCTCAACTTCCCTGGGAATAAATGCAAATGAGAATTGTATAGCCACACTTTCTGATTTGGCTCAAACACTTTCCTGACAATATGTTTATCATGAAATGCTTTCGTGCGAGCTTTGTATAATTTGGCATTCTCATACGCATCATTCCTGAGTTCCTCTAATTCTGAGAGTTGCAGTGCTCTCTCTTTGCCAGCCCGGGTGAGGTCAAAATTCAATTTCTTGATAGCCCAGTACGCTCTATGCTCTAGCTCGACAGGAAGATGGCATGCTTTCCCGAATACAAGGCGATACGGGGACATGCCAATGGGAGTCTTAAATGCAGTTCTATATGCCCAAAGTGCATCATCTAAGCGCTGAGACCAATCCTTGCGGTTCGGGCGAACTGTCTTTTCTAAAATTTGCTTAATCTCCCTATTGGACACTTCAACTTGTCCACTAGTCTGTGAATGATATGGAGTGGTGAATCTATGATTGACAGAATATCTTCTCAGAAGAGAAGCTATCTGTATATTCTTAAAATGCTTGCCACCATCGCTAATCATCGCTTGTGGCACACCAAAACGACTGAAAATGTTGTGCTTAATGAACTTAAGCACTACTCTATGATCATTGGTCTTGGTTGCCACAGCCTCGACCCACTTGGACACATAATCAACCGCCACCAGAATGTATAAATTTCCGAATGAAGGCAGAAATGGTCCCATGAAATCAATGTCCCAAACATCAAAAATCTTGACTATCAAAATCGGAAGCAAGGGCATCATGTCCCTCTTGGACATGTTCCCAATCTGCTGACATCGCAGGCATCGCCTACAGAACTCATGAGCATCCCTGTGGAGTGTGGGCCAATAAAATCCTGACTGCAAAACCTTTGCAGCCGTCTTCCTACTACTAAAATGCCCTCCACAGGATAATGAATGGGAAAAATTCAGAATGGACTGGTACTCCTCCTCCGGAACACATCTCCTAATGATCTGGTCTGCACAGTATTTGAACAACTCTGGTTCATCCCAATAATAGTGCCTCACCTGAGATAGGAATCTCTCATGCTCATTCTTGTTCCAATGCTCAGGTATCTGCCTCGAAACCAGATAGTTCACAATATCTGCAAACCAGGGTAACTACGATGTACTGACTGACATGATCTGCTCGTCGGGGAAAGAATCACTGATCAGCCTCTGATCCTGCGTGTTCTCTACGATCAGTCTGGAAAGATGGTCTGCTACTACATTTTCGCTTCCCTTCTTATCTCGAATCTCGAGATCAAACTTATGTAGTAATAGAACCCAACGAATCAATCTCGGTTTGGTGTCTTTCTTATTCAACAAATATTTCAATGCAGAATGGTCAGAATAGACAACCACCTTCGAACCGAGTAAATAGGACCTAAATTTGTCCAATGCGAAAACTACCGCAAGTAGTTCCTTCTTTGTCGTAGTATAATTCATCTGGGCATCAGGCAAAGTTCTACTCGCATAGTAGATCACATAGGGTTTCCTATCAATGCGTTGTCCTAAAATAGCCCCCATAGCGTAATCAGATGCATCGCACATAATCTCAAATGGGAGAGTCCAATCTGGAGGTCTAAAAATAGGTGCAGTAATCAAGGCCTCTTTGAGAATCTCAAAGGCCTTCATACAATCCTCACCGAAAACAAAAGGCTGGTCTTTCTCCAATAAAGTGCAAAGCGGTCGAGAGATTTTGCTGAAATCTTTTATGAACCGCCTGTAAAATCCTGCATGCCCTAAAAATGATCGAATCTGCCTCACAGAGGTGGGTGGAGTCAAACGGGAAATGGATTCCACCTTCGCTCTGTCAACCTCAATACCACGCTTGGACACAATGTGTCCTAGCACAATCCCCTCCTGGACCATAAAATGGCTCTTTTCCCAACTCAGGACGAGATTGGTCTCCGCACACCTACTCAGTACTCGAGTAAGTTTTTGGAGGCAATCTTCAAAAGAAGATCCATACACTGAAAAGTTGTCCATAAAAACTTCCATCACATCATCAATCATGTCCGAGAATATAGCAAGCATGCACCTCTGAAAAGTAGCCGGGGCATTACAGAGCCCAAACGGCATACGTCTAAACGCGAAGGTGCCATAAGGACATGTAAACGTGGTCTTCTCCTGGTCGTCAGGATGGACAGCTACCTAATTGTATCCTGAATATCCATCTAGAAAGCAGTAGTAGCTCTGTCCTGCGAGTCTCTCTAAGATCTGATCAATGAATGGCAATGGGAAATGATCTTTCCTAGTTGCCACATTCAGCTTCCTATAATCGATACAGACTCGCCATCCTGTAGTGGTCCTCATCGGAATTCTCTCACCCTTCTCGTTCTCAACCACAGTGAGTCCTGACTTCTTCGGCACAACCTGAATTGGACTGACCCACTGGCTATCAGAAATAGGGTAAATGATTCCGGCATCCAACCACTTCACCACCTCTTTCTTCACCACTTCCTTCATGTTGGGATTCAGCCTTCTCTGCATATCCCTAAATGGCTTGACTTCCTCATCGCAATGGATTCTATGCATGCAGAATGAAGGATCAATCCCCTTCAGGTCAGCAACTCCCCAGCCAATCGCTGCCTTGTGCTCTCGAAGAATAGTCAGCAATCTCTGTTCCTGCTCCTCAGTGAGCAAGGACGAGATGATCACAGGCAGAGTCTCATCATCTCCGAGATAAGCATACTTGAGTGAATCTGGTAAGGGCTTCAGCTCAAGTTTCGGAGGTGACTCGATCGACGATTTGGCGGGGGTCTCCGCAAGTGGTGGAAGAAGCTCCCTGACCGCTCCCCAAGGTGGTCTCTCTGATGACACTCTAGACACATCTACACTATCTACACTACTATTCTTCTCTATATGGTACAGATCTAAAGAATCCTCAGTAATGTACAACTCGGGCTGCTCCTCCACTAACTCCTGTGCAATGTCTACATGAAAGCAGTCCATGTCTCCCGCTGGTCCCATCGCGGCATTGAAAATATTCAGCTTTACCTTCCTATTGCCGAATGAGAGATCCATGGCTCCGGTCCTACAATTGATGTACGCATTGGCAGTCGCCAAGAATGGTCTGCCTAAAATAATCGGAGTCTGGTGCTGGCTATCTACTCCTTCCATATCGAGAATAATGAAATCGACTGGAAAATAAAAGTCATCCACCTTAACTAGCACGTCCTCCAAGACACCTCTCGGTACCTTGACAGAACGATCTGCCAGTTGAAGTGTAATCGGAGTCGATCTCATCTCTCCTAGCCCGAAAGAATCAAAGAAATATCCGGGAAGAATGTTCACGCTGGCTCCAAGATCGAGCAATGCGCGTTCTATCCGGATGTTTCCTATAGTACACGCAATGATAGGGGCTCCAGGGTCATTGAGCTTTGGTGGTGTCTGATGCTGAAGTACTGAACTCACCTGCTCAGTCAGATGGACCCTGTTAGGAACTCTCTCTCTAGATTTACGCTTCTGCGTACATAGTTCCTTCAGGAATTTGGCATATGCCGGCACCTGCTGAATCGCATCGAGCAAAGGTAGGTTGATCTGCACATGCTTGAAGATGTCAAGCATGTCCTGGATCTTCGCACCTTGCTTCCCTCTATATCCAGGAGACTCTAATGCTTTGGGATAGGGTGGTGATGGAATATACTCTGCTGGCTCCTCCTCTTTGTGAGAAGGCTCACTCCTATCCTTCTTCTTCTCTGAGGATGAAGATGATGATGATGATGAAGAAGATGATGAAGATGATGATGGAGCTGGGGATGATAATGATGGTCGAGCCGACGTAGGTGAAACAATGGTCTCTGGCTCCTCTATCCTCTCTCTACTCTCTCGCTCTCTGCTCTCGACGTGATACTCACGTCCACTCCTGAGGGCCATAACCGATTTGGCCTGCTGGTGTGTCTCAGTATGAAACAGGCCTCCAGTAATCTGGTCCTTGCCCTTCGGGTTCATGACAGCCTGACTCGGCAATGTACCCTCGGGTCTCCTACTAATAGCCTCAGCTAACTGTCCCATTTGTGATTCTAACTTCGCAATGGACTGCGTATGCGAGCTCAAAATCTGGCTACACTTCTCGAAGGCGTTCTGATTAGAGGTTTTCACCTCTTGGAATGCTTGGAGAAGTCTCTCCTCAAAAGATGTCTGCGGGGCAGACTCCTGCTGAATCGGGGGAGTGACTGAAGAAGAAGAAGACTGAGAATAGTTCGGTCTTTGAAATGACTGAGTAAAAGATGGTTGCTGAACTGGCTGAGAGGATATAGGCATCTGCGTGGAAGACTGTGGATTCTTCCATGAAAAATTGGGATGGTTACGCCAACCCGGATTATATGTCGATGAAAATGGGTTATTCGGCGGTCTGACGTAACCCTGAGCTGCCTGAACTTGTTCTTGAATAAATTCAGGGTACTGAGCTGCCGAAGGGCACTCAGTGATCTCGTGTGCCGGACTGGCACAAAGAGTACACACCTGCTGTGTAGTGGATGGTCCTGAGAGAAGCTGGTCCAGCTTCTGAGCAATCATGTCTACCTTGCACTGTAGTGCAGTAGATGGACCAATCTCAAGAACACCAGCTTTCTTCTGAATGCTGGGTGTGGCTCTATCCGAATGAGAGCTCGAAGCATGGTGGAGTGAATTCTCGGCCAATGTATCAAATAGCCTCCATGCTTCGTCCTCTCTCTTCAGCATGAATGTCCCTCCACATGAAGAGTCGATCATCTGACGATTCTTGTCAGACAATCCATCATAGAAGCTCTGCACCAGTTGCCATTTCGACACCTGATGATGGGGACATTTCCTGAGGAGATCCTTCATTCTCTCCCAGGTCTCATGAAAGCGCTCACCATCTAGCTCTGAAAAGCTAGTGATGGCTCTACGATATTGGTTCGTACGACCAATGGGAAAATATTTCCGAAGAAACTCCTGTTGCGATTGATCCCATGACTCTATTTCTACAGAATCTAAGGACTTTAGCCAATACTTGGCTTTGTCCTTCAATGAAAAGGGGAATAGGGTCAACCTCAAAGCATCATCATCGAAATTCTGTATCTTAACAGTAGAACAAATTTTGAGGAATTCATCTAAATGTCGGTAGGGATCCTCATGACTAAGGCCATAAAAGGATGGAAGCATCTGAATAATGCTGGCCTTAATCTCATAATGCGACGCTCCTACATCGGGTCTCCGAATGCAGGATGCCTGAACATAATCTGTGGGAATGAAGTATTCCCGCAGAGGACGTGAATGAACTGGGGGTGGAGGTGGAGGATCCATGTCAGCCATTGTTGCCGAACTTCGATGAGAATGTAAAATTCTCTCTGGGTTGTCAACAAATGGGTGTAATGGGGTTCCTAGACCTCGTCGCCCCTGCATACACTGGTACTAAGACCAGATGTAAGCAAACGACCTAACTCTAAAAAATAAAAATAAACTAACACAGGTACTAAAATGTAAACAACACAAAATAGACAACTACTAAACAAATATGCTAAACTAATTATGTCAGAATGATCTAACTAAGTAAATGAAATAACAAATTAAACTACTCTAAAGTACTGAAAAGATAAATACAGGAAATCACAAACTAAGTTTTTCTAAAACCCACCTGTCTAATCGCTCCTTGCAGAATGAATTTCAAGTGAATCCTAGAAAGAACAGAACGTGAATCCTATATTTACTAACTATGTTAATCCTATATTCACTTACTAATCCTACTAACTAAAAATAAAACAACTAATTAACTAACTAAAACAAATTAATAAATCAAACTCTAAGAAATAAAGTAATTAATTCGTCGTTCCCCGGCAACGGCGCCAAAATTTGGTTGATAATTTTGAAATGATCTTTTTAAAACAATTATTTTCAATAAAACTTTGGAAAATCGTCAACCAAAAATATAAAAACCGACTTTCCACAAAGTGGTAAGTACGGGTCGAATCCTCAGGGAACAGGAATTAATCCAGATATTTCTAGAAAATTTAATTTATTAATGACAAATGTCAATCGACAATTATAAAACTAATATAAATACATTTAATCACTAAAATGAAAATAAACAGCAACTACTTCTTTTGCTCCACACCAAGGGTATTTCTGTCTTTTCGCCAATTATTCGCTCCTCACACTTGGAAAAAAAACCCTGGAAACTAAATAGGCTTTACAACCTAAAAATGCAGAAAAATACAAAGTTAGTATTCTATTCTAATAATGCAAACAGTAACTCAAACTAATTCTAATTTTACGAAAATAATAAAACAAATGCTACTTATCAAACAAAAATTAAATAAAATACTAAACTAATTCTAAAATTAACCAAATTACTTCTACTAATGCTGAATGCTGGTTATGCAGATCCTAAAATGCAGCAACTAATAAAAACAGGCCCAAAATGCCGAATCTAAGGAAATTACGAAAATGCCCCTAACTAGTGCAAAATAGCTTTCTGATAGGTTATCGGAAAACCACTGTTTGACAGGGCAACCGAGGTCCGATTTTCCCGAAATTTATTCTGTTCTGCAACTGACAGATTAAACAATCTGACAATTTTTACAGAATGAAAAAACGATATCTGTAACTCCAGATATAAGCGTTTCAAATCTAAAAAAAATCAGGATATCGAAAGTCCTGTAATTTG
This sequence comes from Nuphar pumila, assembly GCF_984573655.1. NCBI lineage: Eukaryota > Viridiplantae > Streptophyta > Magnoliopsida > Nymphaeales > Nymphaeaceae > Nuphar > Nuphar pumila. Next base: position 59,964,169 of record NC_143261.1, on the reverse strand, counting down.
AAATCCAGAAAAAGCGGTTTTCGCAAAACGCTTAAAAATCAGACCAAATCAACTCCGAATGAGCTGAAATTTGGTCTGCAGTCAAATAACACGTCAATAAAGTGAATAGAAGAAATTTTTTTGGAAAACACAGAAAATAATGCTGGTGCGACAGTGCAAAAATCTGGTTTTTATTTGAGTCCACTATTCACTTTATGAATCTATTTTAACACTCTAAAAGACAAATCAAACCTAATGCAATCTAAATGACACTGTATAACAGTGTATATGCAGATGATTATTACAACTATGCTAAATATATGATGAAAGAAATACGATAAGCAAATTATGACTAGCTATGTTTAACTAATGATGCGAATGCAACTATACTACTCAATGAAGGGTGATTCTAATTACTATGTTAATGTTATCATCGCAAAAATTTTTCCCCTCCCTTGCGAGAGAAACGAATTCCGCGAGTCAAACTCGACCAAAGTTTTGAAAATTGTTTTGAAAATTTACTCGCCTCCATTTTGAAAATTTGCGGGAAAATTCCATGGAATGGGATCCGCCTGTCGGTACGAGGTTCAATCGTTCCTGGCGCCTTTACCAGGGGTAATTGAACCAAGGATCAATTACGTGCTTTAACTTGACTCAAATATCTAAATTATGCTCTATTTTTCCTAGAATGCACAAAGAATTAGGCTTGTGCTATGGAATTTTGAAAAATGCAAGTTTGAGAAATTATGATGTTTGCTTTGGAAAATTGAAATGCATTTGGAAAATGATTGGAAAATGCTTGAAAATGGAATTTCTGGGAAAATCATTGAATTTTATTGAAAATCAGAAATTTGCATTTGAAAGTGATTTCTCAGGAAAATTTGAACTTTAGAAAATCGATTTTGAAATTTGGAATTGCTTTTCTGAGAAAATAGATTTGAGAATTCTGAGAAAATCAAGAAATTCATTGGAAAATGACTTTTGAAATGGAAAATGAATTCTCAAGAAAACTGGAAAATATGAGAAAATAAATTTCTAAAAACTTGGGATTTTGAAATTTGAGAATTTGAAAACATAGGAAAATCTTGATTTGAACTTGGGAAATGCTTTGAAATGTCATTTGAAAACTTAGGATTTTGAGAAAATCAGATCCTGAGAAAGACTTGGAAATTCTTGAGAAAATTGAATTTTCTGAAATTGAAATTGGAAAATGAGTTTGAAATAATGCAATTTGAATGATATGAATGAATGAATATGAATTTGAAAAGGGAATTTCATTGAGAAATTGGGAAATCCTTTTAAAACTTTGAAAAATGCAGTACATTTTGAAGTTAGCCTAAGTGTGTAGGCTGAATGTGGCTAATACGAAGATCATAAATCTTGGTTTTCTTCGTATTCTGACTATGGCCATAAATACGAATCCCACCGAGTTTATAAACTCCTTAAAAGCTTGTGCACGTGTCATTCGTGTAAATCATAGTGAATTTGAAATAAATATGCATGAATCATACATCACATATTAAAATTTGCATAAATTAAACTATATGCAATGCAATCCTATTCTAAGCAGAAATGTAACTCTTATTCCAAATTATTACATTTGAGATTACATTGAATTGAAATAAAAAAAAATAAAATCTAAGTCTTCTTCTTGAATGTTCCTGCAAAACTAGAAAACAAGGTTAGCACAAAAATGTAGGTTTTTCTAAATTTATCCGAAAATATGGGAAATTGTCGGACATTATTCAGATATAAACCCAAAATCATACCCCCTTTGATATAAACATGAGAAATAATGAATAAATTTTGAAAATAAACTTGAAAATTCGAAATTGGGGTCAAAATGACCAAAATACCCCTGATGACCTTGAAATCAGGGTTTTCTGAAAGAATTTTTTGTAAATTTTGGAAATTTGAAAATCAAATGAAATAAATCAAACATAATATGATGAAATATGATGATATGCATGAAATTTTGGGAGAATTAGAAATTGAAATTTCGAAATTTAGGTCAAAATGACCAAAATACCCCCAATAACAAGACTATGGCCTTGAAACCAGGGTTTTCTGAAATAAATTTTGCAAAATTGAAAAATATGAAATGCAAAGGAGATTGAAATTAACCCTAATACGATTCTACATGCTTATGTACATGATAAAAACCCTAAAATGGCGAAAATATCACAAAATATTGAATTTAACCTGATTTTCGCTTGATTTTCGCTTCTGAATTTAAAGATAAACTAACACATGGAGCAAATGAACTTGGAATTAAACCAAATTTGGCATGAACACCCAAAATAACCCTAAAAACAGAATGGAGCTCGAAAATCTAATTTTTTTGTATTTTTAAATATGGAAATTCAAATAAAAACCCTAAATTTCATGATTTTTGCCTAAAATATTGATTCTAAAGGGGATTTAGGATATCAAACTTCCATAAAAATTTCCCAAATTTTATGGAGTGACAAAATACAGTAAGGCAAGAATTTTTGCCTTTTACACTTTCTGGTTTTGACCTATGGTCGGAGCTGTACCACTCCGGCAAGTCGGATCGGAATCCGGCGACTCTAGTAAATGAAGGAAACAGACAGGTTTCGGTAGAAAATGTGGTAAAAATGGCAGACAGATGGAAAAATGTCTGAAATTGTGGGAAAATGTCCCTGACAAACAGAGGAAGATTTGATATTTTGACACTATTAGGATTCGGGTTACGGTTTGGAAAAGGCCATACTGTTATCAGAGACCTAAATCTCTGAGATTTCTGGACATTGGAATCTGTTAGACAGAAATAGAAAATCCGGGAAAAATACTGGAACAGATCTAAAAATTCCCAAATTTTGGGAAATGACAGGAAATTATGTTATGAACAACTTTCGTGTTTAAAGTTTTTTCAGAAGGGTTATAGATTGGATGGACTTGGTGCATTAAGGTCTGTCTATACCCTGACGAAAGAAAATCGATATTTTCCCAGGGGTCTGAGAAATCTGATTTTTTACAGAGGTCAAAACTGACTGGAAAAACCTCAAAATTTCCAGATCATTAGTAGATTCAATCATGAATCTACTGTGATTTTTTAAGGACGATTTGGATTTCCCATGAGGGTGGTGCCGGAGGTTCTTGTCTGCTAAAGAAGAAACTGGAAGTTCAAAAAGACAGAAAACCCGATGTAGGGTTTGATCAGTTTAGATAGGTTCCGAAACCCGAATTGAATCAAATTTTCGGCAGTAGACCAAAGACATATGACTAAGACTAATATGCATTTTTTTGATTTTTTTAATAGGAAATTACACATAAGATCATAATTGGACTCAATGCATAAATCAAACCTAAATTAAATATCAATAAAACTACATTAAATGCTTATGAAAGTGATTTTTTTTTTTTAAATACAACATAAAAACTCTATGATAACGGAAATAAAATGATAAATGACAGGGGTATGATCAGTTTTGATGTTGGATATTGGTGAGTGGGATCCCGATCCATTCATTGAATGGGTCCCTTGACTCACATATCATGAACATGAATAATCTGTCTTACGTCTTCATAGATCCACAAATGAAATATTCAATCACCTAAGTCCAATTTTTTGAAATGTTTTCAGATTATATTCATGAAAATATCATACGAAAGACCTTATCATATCATGATCATCTTTTGAGTTTAACAAAACCAAGATTGAAGACAAGGGTTTTACCTTGGATGGTGTTGATTGCTAATGGAGAAGAAGGTTGAAGAGGTGGCAGCAGCTTCAAGATGGTGGCTGTTGGCTGGAGCAAGGACCTTGGAACCGATGGAGGAGATGGCAGCGCCTTCAAGGAGGGCTGTAGTTGATCTCTTGTGTGGCGGCTGCAGCCCCTACAAGGGGTTGAAGGTTGTTGTGGCTGTAGCAGCCAAGGGAGGTGCTGAGTGAGAGGAGTGGCTGCTGGTTGGTTCTCCACTCCGGTGGCTGCTGCCTTGGCTGGAAGAAGTTGCTGTGATGGAGGTCCTTGAGATGGGCTGAAGGAAGGTTGGAAGGGAGCTGCCAATGATGCTGAAGACTGCTTCAAAGTAGCTGTGGTGGTTGAAGGTGGTGGCTGCCTTGGTGCAGTTGAAGGTGCAGCAAGGTGGGCTGCTAGAAGGCTGCTGTAGGTGGTGAGGATGGTGCTTCAAAGTGGCTTCAATGGCTGGGAGTTGCAGCCAAGGATAGCTGCAGCCAAAAGAGAGAGAGAGAGAGAGAGAGAGAGAGAGAGAGAATTGAATGGGTTCTTGGGCAGCCGTAGCCTTTTTTTGTTTTCTTTTTTTTTTGGTTTTCTTAACTTAGGGAAGATTGTATCTTTCCCTAAGTTCTTAGTTTTAATTAGGGAAAGAAAGGGAAACAGCCTTTACGTGAATGGCTGGGCAAGAGGAAAAGGAAGGGAGGAAGGAAGGAAAGAAGGAAAGAAGAGGAAGAAGAAAAAGAAGAAAAAGAAAGAAAAGGGAAAAAGAAAGGAAAGAAAGAAAAGGAGGGAAAAAGAAAAAGGGAAAGAAAATGAGAAAAAACATGGAAAGTGGGGCTGGAGGCTTGGGTGACCACCTTGTGGGTCCCACCTCTCTAAAATGCAAAATAAATAATAATAATAAAAATGAACAAATAAAAAGAAAATTGAAATGAATAAAAGATTTTTTTTTTTTTAATAAAACAGAAATGTAAATGAGTGGGCCATCTCAGAGCGGGTCCAAATTAAAGTTTCGAAACTCATTTTGACAATTAGAGGGGTAAAATAGTCTTTTCAGAAAATTTCCAGGTGAAATGAGCTATTTTTGGCAGTTTTTGAAATGAGCTCGGATTTTGAAGTTCAATACCTCGTTGCGAAGCAGATTTAGTGTAGAATTTGAAAATTTGATTTTGAAAGATATCCAGATTGTTTTTCTCGAGAAAATATTTCCAAACGAAATGAGCTATTTTTGGCAGTTTTTGAAACGAGCTCAGATTTTGAAGTTCAATACCTCGTTGCGAAGCAAATCCAATGTAGAATTTAAAATTTTAATTTTGGAAGAAATCCATATTGTTTTTCTCGAGAAAATACTTCCAAATTTATTTTTAGCCGAAACGAGCTATTTTTGGCAATTTTTGAAATGAGCTCGGATTTTGAAGTTCAATACCCCGTTGCGAAGCAAATCCAGTGTAGAATTCAAAATTTTGAGTTTGAAATAAATCCAGATTATTTTTCTTGAGAAAATATTTCCAAATTTAGACTCCTGGGGGTAAAAATGTCAATTTTGGAAACCCGGAGTTTGAAATTGATTTCTGAAAGCTTTTGAAACATGATCTTGATTGAAATTTATAAAACTGGAGTTCTGGACTTCGAAAATGGAATGAAATGTGATGAAATGTTATGAAATGCTGAGAAATGATATGAAATGATATGAAATGATATGAAATGATGAGAAATGACATGCAAAATGCAGACCCTGAATGAAGAATTTTGGATGTTAGACCCTGATTGACACTTGTACCAGTTCAAAAAGCATTAAAATTGATAAAATTTGCAAAATAGCTTAAGAAATGGTTTTCGAGACTCTATTGGGTTAGAGTGACACTGAAAATTGGGGTTCGAGCTAAATTAAACTGAAATGAGCTGGATTCAGCTGGGTTTTAGAGTTTCAGAACTCAAGTGAACTAACCAGACATTGACTCACTGACCTTTCCGGCTAAATTTTCAAGAAAAGCTGCCATTTTTAGAGAAATGGTACGGAATGATCACTAGAGTGAAGTGAATTACGAACCTGAACTGGGTTTGAGCTAGAACAAAGGTCAGTAATACTGATATGAACTAAAATCAAAGCTTGAACACTAGCTCAATTGACTGAACTCAGCTCAATTTCAGCTGAAAGAGCTAAAATGGACTAAAATGGGCTCCTAGACACTTGGAAATGGTTTTGAACTGAAACTGGAGCACTTGAACTCCTGGTGAGCTCAAGTTAGACTCTGGGGAACATGACTGACTCAAAGACAATTTGTTTGGATTTGAGTGAGAAATGAGCTCATTTCTGAAGAAATGATCCCATTTTGGCAGGAATGGTCAGAAATGAAAATGGCTTTCTCACTATGATTTCAAATGAGCTTGAAATGACTGATATTCTAAATGTTTTGAACTCACCAATGAGATTGGTTGACTCCGACTGACTGGGGTCTGGGATGACCTAGGGGTAAAATGGTAATTTTCCTAGTGAAAATGGGTAAAATGGTGATTTTCTGAAACTGACTCAGGGTTTGACTCCTACACTGACCTAACAAGGTTGGCACTGCATGAGGGGGGTTGTTTGAGAATGGATGTGGAAAATTTGGGGTGTTTACAGTTAAACACTAAATAACTATAACATTCAACGACACACAATACACAAATCACACCCACTTCTACACTAAAACTAAATTAGCTAAATAAACTAATTAGTATAAAAAAATCAAAATAACTAATACCAAATGAAATTAATGCACTAAAGAACAAAGGTTAGGATTAGGATTCACTCGGTTGACTCAACGAAGCTTGGTTTTGAATTGGGTAGGCTCGAGCTATGTTTGACTCGACTCGGACTAGTGTGGACTCGGCTAGGTTTGGCCGGACTAGTTGGGTTCGGTTTTGGGGTTGACTTAGTCAACTAAGATTGGCTTGGTTTAGGTGGGCTCCGTTGACCTAAACTTAGGTTGGGTTGACTGGGTTAAGGTTGAATCGACCTCGGGTTTGTCTTGACTTTGACTTAGGCTAGGCTAGGTTGACTTGACTAGACTCAAAGGGATGTAGACTAGGGTTTGACTCGAGTTAGGTCTTGGTCTTGGTTGACCAAGCTTGGGTTAGGTTGGACTAGGCTCGAGTGGTGTTAGGTAGGGCTTAGATAGGATTGGACAAAAGTTTGACTAGGGCTAGGTCTAGGTCTTAGACTCGGTCTAGGTTTAAATTAGGGGTTTGACTTGGGCTAGGGTTCAAGTTGACTTGGACACAAGGCACACCTAACTAAGTCAACTAGGTTAACTTGGTTAGGGTAGGTTTCAATAGGTGGACTAAGGTTGACTCGACCTAGGTGTGGTCTTGACTAGACTCAAGTGGGTTTAGACTAGGGTTTGCCTCACTTAACTTGGGTCAATTAAAGTAGCAACCTCTTAATTAACCTACAATTAATCCACAGTTCACGATTTTAATGGAGAAGGTTGGGAAAATAAAGTAATAATGGTAATTGCTCAAACTTTGAAATAAATTGGATTCTCAAAAACCGTCCCACTTAATGAGGGAGTTACTTTCCTTACTTGCTTTTAAAAGCCTCTTTGGAAAACAAAAAGTCCAATCTAGAAATCCCCAAGTTTTGCTTTTCAAGATAGAATTGAATTGCCTTTAATGCTCTATGGAAATCGTGGAACCTAGATTGGAATTTTTGTTTAATTCCAAAAACACTTTCCAAAGTTAAGGAGTAACTCCTTCTTTAATGCCCATTCAAAAATTCAAATCTTCTTTAAATACCTCACACGATTTTTGAAGAATTTCCTCTTTCCAAAAGCTTTTCCCAACTTCAATACATTAATTGACCTCCTTCCTAAAATTCGACACCCCTAATTTAAGACTTTATAACCAAAGAATTTAAGACTCACCTAGGTAATGAAAAGGCCTAATTGAAAAACACGACTTTCTAAACTTAAATGCTGCCCTAATTACCAAAACCTACTTGAATGACCCCTAAAAACGGCTATGAGATAAAACCCTAATACATTGAACCTAGACAACCTAATTAAAGATACCTAATTGCAATTAAGAAATACCAAAAACAGCCTAGAGCTCGAATTGAGCTCTAATGGCTGCCGCCCCACCTTGGGGAAGAAGAAGACCCACACAAAAATTAAAAAAATAAAAATATAAATTAACAAAAAGCAATAAAACTAAATAACCACTATTTTGATAAAACTAAATTAGAAAATAATAAAAAAGAATCCTAATTACACAAATGCTAACAAGAACAGCACTATGCTGCAATTAAAAACATGAAGAAAAGAAAACTTGATTTTTGTAATTTTCTTCAATAGACTCAAAACACAAAAACAAAAAAAGATTAAAACAATTAGTTAAATCAATCCTACAACGATGAAATGACTAACACAAGTTTATGCTACTGTTAACATACTAAACACACAGTAAGCCACATGACTTACCAATCTAAACACACTTTTAACAAAAATGCAAAGATCGGCTAGAATATCTCTAGCCGATTTTTTTTTTCTTTCTTTTTCAAAAATGAAAACAAACAAGACACAAGCACAACCCACGAATAAAATGAATTAAAATGAACTTTTATAATTGGATTTTCAGCAAAACAACTCAATACACATGCTGGACATAAAAAAAATCAAAACAAAGAAAAATATTTTTGTAAAAATCAAGAATCGGCTAGAAATAGTCTAGCCGGTTTTTAGATTTTTGCTTTTCAAGTGAAATCAAAATCACAATTCACCATTCACCGACTAAGATGAATAAAAATGGATTTTTTTCTAAATGGAGTTTCAGTAGAACAGACCCAAGAACACCTATGAAAAATTTGAAGAATCGGCTAGATGAAGATCTAGCAGATTTTAATGAAAAGAATGAAAAATCTAAAAAAAATCGATTTCAATGAATCAAGCAAACAAATAAACCTAATCTAACGTGCTGGCCTATGCACGAAATCTAATCTAAGGTTGAAACGAAAAGAAAACAAGAAACACTCAGAAAAAAAAAAAAGAAAAAAAAGAAAACCAACACACACTTCGGTTTTAGCTAGAAGAGAAGGAAGAAGAAGACCTACCTCTTGGAAGATCCGACGACCGGGGGGATGAAGAAGAGCGGACCGTGGCTGGAGATGGACGTCCTACACAGTTTGAGAATGTTGTACTTCACCAAAAAATGGCACCTTTGCAGCTGCTACACGTTGGAGATCCACCGACGATGGAATGTGAGCCGATTCTCGATCGGAGGGTGTAGAAAGCCGGATGGAGGTAGGGCCGGCTCACCTTGGTGGTGTGTTTCGCACTCCCGCCCAAGGTTAATGGTCTCCACCTCTGCTACACCTGCAAAAATACAGAAAAGTGGTGAAAAGACAGCAAGGAACAAGAAAGAAATGAAAAGAAAACACAAATGGGATCGAAATATGCTTGGAAACCAAGCATAGGCTGGTCTTCAATGGCCAAAACGTGTAGGGGATGGAGGGGAAGGAGTTGCTGGAATAGATTCACTGCAAGGGGCGTCCAAACACAGCCAAAGACGCCTAGGGTTCTTTAAAAAAAACTATTTATAGTTTTGACATTTTTCAGAAAGAAGGTTAAAAAAATAAAATTTGCTAGGCGGCACTTTCTAGGGGGTTTTCAGAAAACTTTTTGAAATGGATATGGATAGGCGTGTGGGTTGGGTTTTGGGCTTTCTAAGAGTTGATCCAAGGTCCAATTAACCTAATTGGGTCGGATATGGATCCGATCCACCTCGAAATTCATGCCCAAACACTGAAATAGCCATAACTCTCTCATTTTAACTCCGATTTTTCTGAAATTCGAACCATAGCCCCTTACTATCAAAACACATCTAAACATGGGTTTAAAACCTTAAACTTGATAAAAAATGCATGAAAAACTTGTTTACATGATGTGCATTTCATGCATCATCACCTATATTCTGACTCAACACTTGATCTTGCTACTACAGCTTGTTTCTTGCTTCTCCATGAAACTAAGTTGCCACCAACAAAAACATAGAACCCTATAGTAGACTTCCTATCATCAACCGACCCTGCATAATCAGCATTAGTATACGCAACCACATCAAGATTTGCCTCTTTTGTAAACAATAGACCTTTTCCTGGAGATGTCTTCAGGTATTTAAGAACCATCATAGTTGCCTCCCAATGAACTTTTCTTGGTTTATCCATGAATTGACTCAATTTGCCAACAACAAATGATATGTCAGGCCTAGTTACAGTAACATAGAGAAGTTTACCAATGAGAGTCCTATAGGACTTACTATCAACTGCCTCAGATTGCTCGTCATACAAGAACAGTTTAGGATTCATGGGAATAGTGGTTGGTTTTGCACCAAGCATCCCTGTCTCATGTAAAAGATCAAGCACATATTTACTCTGAGAAAGAACCATACCTTCTCTATTTCTTGCTACTTCGATTCCCAACAAGTACTTGAGAGGACCCAGATCCTTTGTAATAAAGTATTTCTGCAGATATGCCTTGGTGCTTGAAATCTTCTGCTCATTATCTCCAGTTAAAATTATATCAACATAAACAACCATAGTCACAAAACCCTTAGAGCTATTCTTTATGAACAAAGAATGATTTGATGGTGACCTCTGAAAACCAAATTTAGACATCACCTCAAACAATTTGTGAAACCATGCACGCGGGCTTTGCTTTAGGCCATATATTGCCTTTTTTAGTTTGCACACTTTGCCACACTCTCCCTGTCGTTCGAAGCCAGGCGGTTGTTGCATGTAGACCGTCTCAGATAGATCCCCATACAAAAAAGCATTCTTCACATCAAGCCGAGTCATACTCCACCCATGATGAACAACCACAGAAGTAACTAAGCGTATAGTGCCCATTCTGGCTACGGGAGAGAAAGTCTCAAAGAAGTCCACCCCATATGTTTGGGTGTAGCCTTTGGCGACTAGACGAGCTTTGTGTCTCTCCAGAGTGCCATCAAAATGATATTTAATAGTGTACACCCACTTACAACCAACAATGTCTGCATCAGAAGGAGGATCGACAAGCTCCCAAGTCCCTTGAGAAATCAAGGTGTCCATTTTTTCTTGCATTGCTTGTTTCCATTGAGGATCTAATAAAGCCTGTTGATGATTGATAGGACTGGAGATGGCAGATAAAGCAGATAGAAAGTTTTGCATGCTCTTTCCAATCTTGTCTGTGGACACAAACTTTGAAATTGGGTGCAGAGTACACTGACGCATGCCTTTCCTCAGGGCTATGGGCAAATCATTTTTAATCTCAGGATCTGCTCTACGATCATCAGGATAAGCAATAGAATCATCAACATAATCAGGATCACTGACTGCAGGAGAAGAAGACAATGAAGGGCCACGAGAGGAGGCTTGACGACGAGTATACACCAGTGGAGGATCATGGAACCGAGTTGAAGAGGGATCAGAACATAATGAAGGCAATAAAGGAACTGACTCCAAAGGAATGGGTAAGGGAAATGATGTGGACATATCAGGATTCACACAAGACGCGCACGGCGAGAAGTAAGGAATGGTCTCAAAGAATGTGACATCCGCACTGATATACTCTTTACGAGCAATGGGGTCAAGACATTTGTACCCTTTTTGGTTTTTTGGATACCCAAGGAAGACACACTTAGTTGCTTGTGCAGCTAGTTTGTCCCTAGTAGGTCCAAGTTTTTGCACAAAACAAACACAACTAAATACCTTAGGAGAAACTTTGAACAAAGAACAATCAGGATAAAGTTGTCTGATAGGAATTTGGTCATTAAGAGCAGTAGAAGGCATTCTGTTAATAAGGTAACAAGAAGTAAGAAGGGCATCTCCCCAAAAAGAAGCTGGCATGTTTGTTTGAATCATAAGGGTTCGAGTTACTTTCAAAAGGTATCAGTGTTTTCTTTCAGCTACCCCATTTTGCTGGGACGTATGGACACATGAAAATTGAGGGCAAATCCCATTATCCTGATAAAATTGTAATAGTTTGCTAGATTTGAATTCAAGAGCATTATCAATGCGAACAATTTTAACAATGGAACCAAATTGAGTATTTATTTCAAGAATAAAAGATTGGAGAATACACAAGACTTCAGATCTCTCCTTTATTAAAAAGACCCAAGACACTTTAGAGTAGTCATCAACAATGACAAGGTAATACTTGGACTGAAACCTATTAGGAACCCGACTAGGCCCCCAAACATCAACATGAATTAGATCAAAAGGACTTTGACTAGTACAACTCTGACTTAAAGAAAAAGAACTACGATGATGCTTGCCCAACTGACATGCTTCACACTGAAAGGACGCTGTAGGAGAGACCTGTGGAATGACTCTTTGAAGCTTGGAAAGAGAATGATGACCCAATCTGAGATGCCATTGGTAGGGATTAGAACTCGATTCCACACACGAAGTTGCTACTCCAACAGGTTGTGTAAGATATAAACACCTCCCTCCTCATGGCCTCCACCAATCTTCTTCCCAGACAGCAAATCCTGAAATACACAATAACCTGGGTCAAATATAACTCGACAATTTAGTTCTTTTGTAAGCTGGCTTACGGATAATAAATTCTTAGGAAACTGTGGAGCATGGAGAACATATTGAATCCGTAATGTAGGGGTAAAATGCACATCTCCTTGCCCCACCATTGGGGATAATCTACCATCTGCCAATTTAACATGACGAGGGAAAGATGTATGAACCAGTGTAGAGAAACTATGTGAATCTTCACAAAAGTGTTGAGAGGCGCCAGAATCAATAATCCATATCTTACCTCCATCATCCAACTGAGTACCCGCAGAGCATGCCACATCAATCACTACAATAGAGGCAGACACAAATGCAAAACTCTGAGAAAGAAGCTGATCGTATTCTGCACGACTAAGAGTAATCGTATTGGTTGAAGAAGTAGGCACAGGTTCAGTGATGGAAGAGACAACCGGAGTTGTTGCTTTGGGGAACGATAATGAGCTTTGCGGGCGACTTCTAGGGTTCTTATCCCAACAACGATCCTCAAGGTGCCCTTGCTTGCCACAATATGTACACTGAAGCCTGCTACGACCTCCACTGCCTCTTCCACGACCTATGCCTCTGGAAGAACTAGGTAAACCATGCCCTCCTCCACCTGTGACAACAAGAGCTGAAGTCTGAGAGTCTCCATGAGGCGGAGGAAGGGTAACAGCAAGACGACTTAACCGGTTGTAGGCATCAGCTAGAGTAGGGATCTCTGAGCTAGTAAGCATTTGCACCTTGGCTACTGAGTAATCTGGAGATAATCCTGATAGAAAACGAGCCACCATAGTCTACTCCTGATGGGTTTTATGATTAGTGCAGCAGGGAGGACGAACATAGTTGAGCCTTTTATAGGCTGATTTAACTGATGCATAATATTGGGAAAGATTCTGATCACCCTGCTGCAACTGAAATATCTCTTGCTCAACTTACAAAATTCTACTGACATTTTTGTCTTGAGAGTACATGTCACGTAATGAATCCCACATCTCCTTTGCAGTAGAATAGTAAATTAAGCCGTCTGCAATATGTGGCTGAACACTGTTCATAATCCAAGACATAACAATGTCATTATCTTCCTGCCATGTGGCATATTTCCCAATTTTCTCTGTTGGTTACTTTTTTAACAAAATATGTTTTCGACGATGTCCTCACACAGACATCATAAAAGTCCTCGACCACCTTTTATAATTATTGTCGTCCAGCTTTACGGATGACCCATAAGAGAAGGGATTAGCAAAAGCTTTGTACTCTGCAGACACTTCAAACCTTTGTTCACCATCACTGGACTTTATTTCAGCCATGGTATTTCACTGCTGACAGTAGCTAGCTAATGAGCCGGATAATAATAATAACCAGAAAGTAATCACGAGCAAACTGATAGTAAAGAAATAGATTCCAGCTGAAATAAAATCCTTGTCTTGCAATATATATATATATATATATATATATATATATATATATATATATATATATATATATATATATATATATATATATATATATATATTTATATATATATATCACAGACGCCACCAGCAAGATAATAAATCTGATCACCACTATAAAAATTAATTTTAGATGACAAAAATTGATTTCACATCTAAACTTCAACAAAAATTAATCAGATCTGATTAAATCTAATTCCAACAACAGCAAGCACTACAGATTTAACGCCTACCACATCAACACGACTCTGATACAAGCAAATCTGATTCCAACGACAGCAAGCACTACAGATTTAACACCTACCACATCAACACGACTCTGATACGAGCAACAGTCAGTCAGCCACACCATTCAGATCTGATCCAACATCAACGCTACACGACATCCAATTACTGCACGATCTCAGATCTGCTCCACCCAATCACAAAATGATTGCTAATCTAATGCAACACGATCATGATGTCAGATCTGCTCCACACAATCTCCACATGATGGTAGATCTGATGCACCACGATCCATCAATATTATTGAGGCGTCATCAACAAGGAGCAAAAGAGGAACACACGATCTAGGGTGTCTGATCAGATCTGCATATTGTGTAGAACTAGTCAGATCCCAGGTCGTGAGACTGAGGAAAGAACCTAGGGTTCGATCAGAAGGAAGATCGAATAAACTAGATATAGGCTAGGAGGAGAGAAGAAGAAAGAAAAAAACTATGATAAAGAGGGAAGAAAGAAATTCAGCCTAGGCGTTAGATTCTCCCAAGAACGAGAGGCTTTGATACCATGTTGAAACTTGATTTGAGAAAAGATAGAAAAGTACCTTCACGATTAGCCCTAATCACCCTTAAGTAGTGATTATGGTCAATAAAGAAAATTACAAAAGAGACCATTAAAAGTTAAAATATAAACAAGACCAACTGATAACTTTTATGATTTCCAATAAACCCCTCACGATAATAACTCTCAACTGTATATAAGTTATAAAAATAATGCAAAAGGGGTTATATGAAATTTAATCATCTTACCTAGGGTTTACACCAGAGTTACCAGTCAAGGAAGCGGGAGCGGGAAACGATACGAGAAGCGGGAGCGGGAAGCGAGACACTTTCAAAAATTTAGGAAGCGGGGAAGCGTGGGACCACTAAGAAGAAAATTACGAACCGTCTCAGAAGCGACCAAGGAAGCGACCTAGAAAGCGAACCGGAAGCGAGGGGGAAGCAAAAAAAATGAAAAAATGGGGAAGCGTGGGGGAAGCGCGCTTCCCAAAAAAGGGGGATGCTTCCCCACACATTTCGAAAGTGCGACGTTCCGTGCTTCCGAAGCGCGCTTCCCCTTTTACCTAGGCACTTCCGGTAACTTTGGTTTACACTTTCTTCTTCCTCTTTGCTAACTCCATTCCAAAAGGCCCAATAGCAGTTCTATATCTTATGAGTTGGTCTAGTAGTGTGTCTCGATCCTCTTCGCTTTGAACAAGACGATTGGCACAATCATATAAGTCATTCTTTATCTCCTCATTGGACTCGATATTTTTATACTTATAATATATGGCTGGATTCAAATATAGGTTTGTTGCATGCAAAGGTTTGTGCAATTGATTGCTCCACCTTTTTTCGATTATCTCCCAAATCCAGCCGTATATTTGTTTATCATCACACACATTTACCTACTAAGTAAAAGAATTGAAAGTAACCATTATAGAAGCTAAGATAAAATGTAATTTACAATTAGTAGAATACAAAAAAAATAATTTATAATTATACTTTTATTTTTAACTTTCCACGATCCATTTTCTTGTAGATGTAACCCATAGCAGGCTTTTCATCGCTATCAACCAATCGAAGCATGTCAAACAAGGGGGCCATTGTTTTCAGAGCACAACTCACTCTCTTCTAAAATTTTGAACTCAAAATCATGCTTTCACATCTTTTACCAACTGACGTTTTTGAAAAACTATTTTTTTCCCAATCATCTCTAAGAAATATGAACTTTAGGCATTTTTTCCAATTATATATGCTTTCTAGAGTAAAAAAATGGCAAATTTTGTCACTGCAGGCCTATGTAAGTCCTTTTGTGTGTGTGCTCTCATCATACTCAACACTTGAGAATGTTTGTAATGAATACCACCAATTGCCTTGCTTTTCCGGAAATGTTCTTCAACTCTTTCAATTATCCTATATATTCCAACATCATATCTATACAATGTGCAGCACAAAGAGTCCAAACTAAATGCTTTCTCTTATCCACAAATAATTTACCTGCTTTCACATAGTTTGAGGTATTATCAATAACAACTTGAACCATATTCTCCTCCCAAACTTCAACAATATCATTCAACAATGCAAAAAGCAAATTTGCATCTTTTACTTCATTTGATGCATCAACTGATTTCAAAAACATTGTTCCCAAAAGGCAATTAACAAAAAAATTAATGAGTGTACACCCTTTTGTATCCATGTTTGGACCAATGCACTTTGTATTGGTCCAAGAACTCCTTCATTTTCTTCATTTCTTTATTCAAAAGTAGTTCTCGCAACTCGTGATATGATGGAGGCTTCATCACTGGTTCAAATTGGCCTATAGCTTCAATCATACTATAAAATGAAGGCAACTTCGCTGTATTAAAAGGTATTCCACCGTCATAAAATCACCTATTAATGTACTCGTACACTGTTTCTCCTTTTTTCTTTTTGAAGCAATTTTCAAACATAGTTTGTTTGTTTGCTTGCCTTCCTTTCTCTGTTGAATCACTTTGAAAGTATAGATCTATAGCCCTTTTGGTCTAAAGCCGAATGTACTACTCCCCTCCATCTATGAAACTGCATTCACGTCCTTCGCCATAATCAGAAGCTGAGAATAAACTTTCATTTCTTTCGTATATATTAATCGTCTCTCTCTTATTTTTTTCATCTCTATTCTTCTTTGATTCCTCCATATACTTAGAAAGTACTTGCTTGATTTCTGCAATTATTTTATCATAAGCCTTCACTTTTCTTCCAATCCCAAGTAGATGCCGTTTTATTTTATATATACATCCTTTATAAGTTCAACATTTAAGGTATGTCTGTAATACCCCAAAATTTACAGCTTGCAAACCTTTCAAAAAAAAAACAGACAAGAGACTAAAAAGGAATCTCTTCATCTCAGAGATGGTTTACGAAATCAGCGGAAGACTATACTTTTATTAATTTCAAAAAGGCAAGCTGACAACTTTGAGCGTGTTAGCTAAAAGAACCAAAATGCACAACACATGCTACTTGCAAACACTTGGAAAAGCCACTTTCATTTAAGAAGTTCTCCAAATAGTACAAAATTTGGATATTCCAAGGAAAATCCATTACAAAACTCCAAACAATAGGACGCGAGCTAAGAGCAGGAAGAAGAACGTCTTGGAGCCATCTTGCCATCGCGCCATCGCCTGTGGTGTACCTAATCATCACCTGTACCCATAGAATGGGTTAGTTTCGCG
This sequence comes from Nuphar pumila, assembly GCF_984573655.1. Classification (NCBI taxonomy): domain Eukaryota; kingdom Viridiplantae; phylum Streptophyta; class Magnoliopsida; order Nymphaeales; family Nymphaeaceae; genus Nuphar; species Nuphar pumila. The sequence goes on along the minus strand of NC_143261.1, from coordinate 59,947,048 downwards.
AAAAACTAGTAGGTGCACATGAGAGACTACAAGGAACTGAATTATGCAATTTAATTCAGTAGATTACGCAGTTTAAAGCAAATATGCAGTTAAACAGGTAAGCAATGCATGCAGATAACTAGTGCAAACGCGTAAGTAGTGCAAGCGAATAAGTAGTGCAAGTGAATCAGTAGTGCAGCGAATCAGTAGTGCAGCGAATCAGTAGTGCAACGAATCAGTAGTGCAACGAATCAGTAGTGTAGCGAATCAGTAGTGCAACGAATCAGTAGTGCAAGGAATCAGTAGTGCAAGCGAGTCGGTGGTGCAAGCGAGTCGGTAGTGCAGGCGAGTCTCACGGATCAGCAACCAATGTGAACAGACTTTATGTTCCGATATTACTGGCCTGCGGGTACGCGCAGGCAAAACATAGAAACAATTGAGACTAGTTCGGGCGTCTATTATTCTATGTATTTTCAATAACCCGAATAGTTAGTTGAGTCCGCTCCAAAGGGGACGGCTTTAGCTGAGAGAGGATTCCCCAGACGCTGAAAAGTAGTGCCACTGATGCATCCAACTTCTGTAGAAGTGTTGAGCCAACTATTGTAGTCCCTTTCCCCTAACTCCAATGACTGGGGAGGCCGGATCATTGCCCGTGGGGTGGTTGTTAACAACCTGTCCATTGGAGTTTTTGTACCGATCTGTCCTCTCCCTTGACAGACAACCAGAAGCGAACGGGTGCGTTAGGGGTTGCTTAAGTAACGACGCATTCTATGCTGTGGTCTTTAAACCACTCGAGCATCTTGCCTGTGAAGGCGAATGTGAGGTCATTTTTGTGATTACAACCGTTTGCATTTAGCGTTGTTCGAGGTCGCACGACCGTCTCATCCGATCATCGCAGTACTAGACGTGTCGTGCACGACTACAAGTACTCTAGGATAAAGGGGGTATAGCTCCTCAATAGAAGCCTCAACAGGAGTGTTTCACAAAGATGTAAAGTTTATCAACTTTACTCTATCTTTTGAAACTGCAGTACCTTGTGCCAACATGATGCATGTGATTATCTCGAATCACATCCGCTATCGGGGTATCTACATGTCTCGCATGACTCGATGCCGGCCTCGATAGACGGGATACGGGTTTCTCAATAGAACACCCGCTAAGAAGTTCGCTCGCTCCCGACTAAACTCTTGTCGCAAGAGGGAGAGTGGTAAATGCTTCTTGCATCCTCCACGAGGATGCCCTTAAGGCATCCGCAAAGAGCAAGAACCTGCACGTCATCTGCAATAGCAAGGCAATACCAACACAAATGCAAAAGCAAGAGCCTAGGCGCAGAGCGCGACGGCAAGGTAAAGGGCAAGGATTGCGAAACCGCATCCTTGAGTGAAGTGGATACTCGTATAAATATATATATTTGTATATATATATATATTCATTCAATGGTCGCTTTTAGTTCAATTGAACTTAATTCAATTATCCAAGTCTTCTATGCAATTTTTCCCCTACCTTGGACGATTACGAGCTTGCTGACGTCTGCGGACGTACACGATTGACGGCTCGGGTCGCAGAGCGCGAGCGAGATCCGTTGTAGCTGCAAATATGCGATATTAACAAGCAAACTCTGACAAAAGCAAAAGCAAGGCAAAAACTCGACTTTGCCGATACATAAGGTTGGGGCCAACCGTCCCAATTGACTCGAAAAGAAGATGGGGCAGGATCAAAAGACTCTAGCTGCCAAAAGAGGGATGTAGCCCATGCGAGCAAATGACTCACGCTACTAGGAATTCCTCGTTGGAGACCAACAATTGTAATGATCTGTCCCCATCACGATGTAGCTTCCAAAGATTTCCCGGGCCTGTCGGCCAAGGGTATAGGCTCGCGCACAAAGGGCAGGGGGCCATCGGCCCCTGCTGGCAAAAAAGAAAGGCAGGGGCCGATGGCCCCTGCTGACAAAAAGAAGAAAGGTAGGGGCCGATGGCCCCTGCTGGCAAAAAAGAAAGACAGGGGCCCATCGGCCCCAGCTGGCAACAAAAGAAAGGCAGGGGCCGATGGCCCCTGCTGGCAAAAGAAAGACAGGGGCCCATCGGCCCATGCTGGCAAGAAGGCAGGGGCCGATGGCCCCTGCTGGCAAACAGAAAAGCAGGGGCCATAAGCCCCTGCTGGCTAGCAAAAAGAGAGGCAGGGGCCCATCGGCCCCTGCTGGCAACAAGGCAGGGGCCGATGGCCCCTGCTGGCAACAAGAAAGGCAGGGGCCATAAGCCCCTGCTGGCTCGCAAAAAGGAAGGCAGGGGCCCATCGGCCCCTGCTGGCACACGGAAAGGCAGGGGCCCCTGCTGGCGCAACTAAAAGGGACAGGGAGGAGGGGCTCGGCCCCTCCCCTGCCATAGCCAAGAACAGGGAGGAGGGGCTTGGCCCCTCCCCTACCGTAATGGAAGCAAGGAGGGGGTCTCAGCCCTCTCCCCTACCATAACGGAGAGCTGGGAGGGGTGTCGGGTCCCTCCTTTGCAAAAAAGGGGGCACAGGGAGGGGGTTTGACCCCTCCCGTGGGCACACAGAGAAGTGAGGGAGAGAGAGAGAAGAGATGGAGAGGGAAAAGAGGGAGAAAGAGGAAGCGATGGCATACCAGGGGGTTTTCGGAGGAAGCTCGCCGAAGAGGAGCTCGCCGGAAGGAAGGGGGGTTGCCGATGTCGATGGCGGCGGCTGTCGGGGTCGCCGGCATCGGTGACCGTGGACGAGCGAGAGAGGGAAACAAAGAGACAGAGAGCAAGTGCCGGTGAGGGGGGTTTCGTAACCCTCCTCCCGCCTGCCTCGCTGTCTTTTAATGACAACGAGGGGCGGTGGCCCGGGTCGGGTCCGGGTCGGATCCGGATCCGGCCCAAACCAATTTTTTTTTTTTATATTACATCCTACCCTCCTTAAAATAATTTCGTCCGCGAAATTTCTATAGCATAAATTGGTCAAAATACAAGTCAGGGTATTTATCCCTGATATCTGACTCAAGCTCCCATGTACATTCACTAATTCCATGGTGTTGCCAACGTACTTTTACAAGAGAAATCGTCTTCGACCTGAGCACTTGGTCTCGACGATCAACGATTGCCACTGGTCTTTCCTCGAACGTCAAGTCCTTTTGGATATCCACATCATCATAATGAGTGATGTGCGATGGGTCGTGAACATATCTTCTCAGCATGGATACGTGAAAGACGTTATGAATCTGAGCGTACTGAGGAGGCAGCGCAACGCGGTAAGCCGCTTCGTCGATCCGTTCCAGGATCTCAAAAGGTCCGACGAATCGCGGACTCAGCTTTCCCTTTTTCCCAAACCGGAAGACGCTCTTGGTAGGAGATACCTTAACAAAAACCATATCTCCTGTTGAGAACACGAGCTCTCTACGTCGACGATCAACGTAACATTTCTACCGACTTTGCGCGGTACACAGACGTTCCCTGATCATCTGCACTTGCTGAGTATAGTGCTGTAGCACTATAGGTGAATCTAGCTTTCGTTCACCAACCTCATCCCAGTAAACGGGTGATCGACAAGGCTTCCCGTACAAGGCTTCGTAAGGGGCCATACCGATACTGGCATGGTAACTATTATTGTACGCGAATTCTGCCAACCCAGTATGAGAGTCTCATTCTCCGCTCCAGTCTAACATGCACGCTTGCAGCATATCCTCCAAAGTCTGAATCGTGCGTTCAGATTGTCCATCAGTTTGAGGGTGGAAGGCGGTGCTGAATTTTAGCTTTGTGCCCAAGGCCAACTGCAGCTGCCCCCAAAACCTGGAGGTGAACCTCGGGTCACGATCGGGGATGATTGACACAGGAATACCGTGCAATCTCACAATCTCCCTGACATAGAGGTCTGCCAAGCTGTCCAGTGACTGACTGAGCCGTATAGGGAGGAAATGCGCCGATTTAGTGAGTCGATCCACGATCACCCAAATCGCATCGTGTTTCCTCCGCGTCCTCGGCAAACCGACGATGAAGTCCATCGTGATGTCCTCCCATTTCCATTGTGGAATCTCCATTTGCTGCATCACTCCGCCTGGTCGTTGGTGCTCGATCTTAACCTGTTGGCAAGTCAAGCACTTCGAAACGTACTCGGCTACGTCCCGCTTCATTCCATTCCACCAATATCTGCGCTGCAAATCTTTGAACATCTTTGTGCCGCCTGGGTGGATCGTGTACTTGGACTTGTGGGCCTCAGCGAGAATCTCATCTCTCAAAAAAGGATCTTCTGGCACCCAGAGACGATCCTTACGCCATACACCTCCTTCGTCACTCAGTCGGAAGGGGGTATCGGCCCGCTGCGCTAGAGCCTTCAGCTTTTCGTACTGCGCATCGATCTTCTGACTGACAAAGATCTTTGACAATAGCTCAGGCTGAGCTACCATGCTGGAAAGACTGATCGAAACTGGAGTGACCGCAAACGGTTCCCACGATATCAGATCCTCGATCAGCTTCCACCCCGCAAATAACAAGTTTACGGAAACGCTGGGAGACTTGCGGCTCAGAGCGTCGGCCACAACGTTCGCTTTTCCTGGGTGGTAGGACAAGGTAAAGTCGTAATCCTTGAGGAATTCCATCCAACGTCGCTGCCTCATATTCAGCTCTTTCTGCGAGAACAAATATTTTAGGCTCTTATGATCACTAAAAGCCTCAAACTGCTCCCTGGTCTTTCCTCGAACGATTGCCACTGGTCTTTCCTCGAACGTCAAGTCCTTTTGCCACTGGTCTTTCCTCGAACGTCAAGTCCTTATGATCTGTAAAAGCCTTGAACCGCTCCCCATACAAATAGTGCCGCCATATCTTCAATGCGAAGACCACCGCTGCTAACTCCAAGTCATGAGTCGGGTAATTCTTCTCATGTATTTTAAGTTGGCGCGATGCATAGGCGATCACTCTATCGTTCTGCATTAAGACGCAATTGTTATCATCGCAAAAAATTTTTTCCCTCCCTTGCGAGAGAGAAATGAACTTCGCGAGTCAAACTCGACCAAAGTTTTGAAAATGGTTTTGAAAATTACTCGCCTCCGTTTTGAAAATTTGCGGGAAAATTCCGTGGAATGGGATCCGCCTGTCGGTACGAGGTTCAACCGTTCCTGGCGCCTTTACCAGGGGTAATTGAACCAAGGATCAATTATGTGCTTTAACTTGACTCAAATATCTAAATTATACTCTATTTTTCCTAGAATGCACAAAGAATCATGCTTGTGCTATGAAATTTAAAAAATAATGCAAGTTTGAGAAACATGATGTTTGCTTTGAAAAGTTTGAAATATGCTTGAAAATTGATAGGAAAAGTGCTTGAAAATTGAATTCCTGGGAAAATCATTGAATTTTATTGGAAATCAGAAATTCGCATTGGAAAGTGATTTCTCAGGAAAATTTGAACTTTAGAAAATCGATTTTGAAATTTGAAATTGCTTTTCTGAGAAAATGGATTTGAGAATTCTGGGAAAATCTAAGAAATTCATTGGAAAATGACTTTTGAAATGGAAAATGAATTCTCAGGAAAAACTGGAAAATATGAGAAAATCGATTTCTGAAAACTTGGGATTTTGAAATTTGAGAATTTGAAAACATAGGAAAATCTTGATTTGAATTTGGGAAATGCTTTGAAATGTCATTTGAAAACTTAGGATTTTGAGAAAATCAGATCCTGAGAAAGACTTGGAAATTCTTGAGAAAAATGATTTTTTTTTAGATTGAAATTGGAAAATGAATTTGAAAACAATGCAATTTGAATGATATGAATGGATGAATATGAATTTGAAAGGGAATTTCATTGAGGAATTGGGAAATCCTTTTAAAACTTTGAAAAATGCAGTGCATTTTGAAGTTAGCCTAAGTGTGTAGGCTGAATGTGGCTAATACGAAGATCATAAATCTTGGTTTTCTTCGTATTCTGACTATGGCCATAAATACGAATCCCACTGAGTTTATAAACTCCATAAGAGCTTGTGCACGTGCCATTCGTGTAAACCATAGTGAATTTGAAATAAATGCATATGAATCATACATCAAATATCGAAATTTGCATAAATTAAACTATATGCAATGCAGCCCTATTCTAAGCAGAAAAGTAACTCTTATTCCAAAATATTACATTTGAGGTTACATTGAATTGAAATAAAAAAAAATAAAAGCTAAGTCTTCTTCTTGAATATTCTTACAAAACTAGAAAACAAGGTTAGCACAAAAATGTAGGTTTTTCTAAATTTATCCGAAAATATGGGAAATTATCGGATATTATTCATATATAAACCCAAATTCATACCCCCTTTGATATAAACATGATAAATAATGAATAAATTTCGAAAATAAACTTGAAAATTCGAAGTTGGGGTCAAAATGACCAAAATACCCCTGACGACCTTGAAATCAGGGTTTTCTGAAAGAATTTTTGTAAATTTTGGAATTTTGAAAATCAAATGAAATAAATAAAACATAATATGATAAAATATGATGATATGCATGAAAATTTATGAAATTAAAGATTGAAATTTCGAAATTTAGGTCAAAATGACCAAAATACCACCGATAACAAGACTATGGCCATGAAACCAGGGTTTTCTGAAATAAATTTTGCAAAAATGGAAAATGTGAAATGCCAATGACATTGAAATTAACCCTAATATGATTCTACATGCTCATATACATGATAAAAACCCTAAAATGGCAAAAATATCATAAATATCAAATTTAACCTGATTTTCGCCTGATTTTCGCTTTTGAATTTAAAGATAAACTAACACATGGAGCAAATGAACTTAGAATTAAACCAAATTTGGCATGGACACCTAAAATATCTCTAAAAACAGAATGGAGCTCGAAAATCTATTTTTTTATATTTTTAAATATAGAAATTCAAGTAAAAACACAAAATTTTGTGATTTTTGCCTAAAATGTTGATTCTAAAGGAGATTTAGGATATCAAACTTCCATAAAAATTTCCCAAATTTTATGGGGTGACAGAGGATAATAAGGCAAGGATTTTTTCCTTTTTTCACTTTCTGGTTTTGACCTATGGTCGGAGCTGTACCACTCCGGCAAGGCGGATCGGAATCCGGCGACTCTAGTAAATGAAGGAAACAGACAGGTTTCGGTAGAAAATGTGGGAAAAATGGCAGACAGATGGGAAAATAGATGAAATTGTGGGAAAATGTCTCTGACAAACAGAGTAAGATTTGATCTTTTGACACCATTGAGATTTGAGTTACGGTTTAGAAAAGGACACACTGTTATCAGAGACCTAAATCTCTGAAATTTCTGGACATTGGAATCTGTTAGACAAAAAGAGAAAATCCGAAAAAAATAGTGAAATAGATCCAAAAATTCCCAAATTTTGGGAAATGACGGGAAATTATGTTAGGAACAACTTTTATGTTGAAAGTTTTTGCAGACGGGTTACAGATTTGGATGGACTTGGTGCATTAGGGTCTGTCTATACCCTGACAAAGGAAAATCGATATTTTCCCAGGGGTCTGAAAAATCCGATTTTTGAAAGAAAGCAAAACTGCTTGGAAAAACATAAAAATTTCCAGATAACTAGTAGATTCAATGATGAATCCACTGTAATTTTTGGAGGACGATTTGGATTTCCCATGAGGGTGGTGCCGGAGGTTTTTGTCTGCTAAAGCAGGAATTAAAATTTCTGGATGACAGAAAACCCTATTTAGGGTTTGATTTATTTGATAGAGTTAAAAAAAACCCGAATTAATTCAAGATTTTGGCAGAGAATCACAGATAAATAACCATAACTATCATGAATTTTCTAAAATTTATAAATGAAATTATGTACATGAAACAATGGTTATACGTTGCATAAAATCGAAACTTATAACTAATAAGCAAATACTAATGAAACTACACAAAATGCCTATGAAATGATAAAATAAACTAGATAAAATGCTTTTAATATAAAGTTTATACGAAAATGAAAACAAAATAAAAAAAATCTCAGGGAGATATGAGATTCATAATTGATATGGGCTATTGATGGGAAAGGATCTGATCCATCCCTTGGATGGGTCCCCTCCATGTAGCCTTAACAAAATCCCATTTTCTTTTTTTTATCTTTGTATCATAAACCCAGTTACAAACTGTTTTTTTTTTTTTTTATGTTTTCTTGGACCCATCAAAATAAATAAATAAAACAGTTCTTACCTTGGAAAAGGCTCGAAGGGGGGCGGCTATGGTGGCTGCACTTTGCTGGAAGGAGATGGCAAGCTTGAGGTGATTGTAGAGGAAGTTTCCAAGGTGCTGGAGATGCTGCACTGGCTTGTGAACCAACTGGAGGTAGTGGAAGCCTTTGGAAGAGGTGGCAGCAACGGTGGCTGGCTTTGAACGGCTGTTGCAGTTAGTGATGGCAACGGCTGCTTAGGCTGAAGTTGAGGATTCCCTTGTGGTGGCTGCAGCTGCTACAAAGGGAGGAGGATCCAACTGCAACAAGGAGGATGATGTGCCGGCTGAAGGAGGGAGCTTGGAGGTGCTTCAATGGCTGGGAGTTGCAGCCAAAGGGGAGAGAGAGAGAGAGAGATGGGGAGCAGCCGTAGCCTCCCTTTTTCTTTGTTTTTTTTACTTTTAAACTTAGGTTTTAATTGTCCTCTAACCTAGGTCTTAATGACCTAATGAAAAAGGAAATCCCCCCTTTTACGTGAATGGGTTGGAGGTTGGGGAAAAAGAAAGAAAGAAAGAAGGGAAGAAGGAAAAGGGAAAGAAGAGGAAGAAGAAAAGGAAGAAAAAAAAAAGGAAAGAAAGAAGAAAAAGAAAAGGAGAGGGGGCTGGAGGTTTGGGCAACCACCTCGTGGGTCCCACCTTAGGAAGAATAAAATAATAATAAATAAAATAAAACAAACAACAAAAAATAAAGAAAAAGATAATATTTTTTTTTCTTTTCTTATAAATTAAAACAAGAGAATGCACATGGATGGGCCATCTCAGAGCGGGTCCAAATTTTGATTTTGAAATTCATTTTGACGATTAGAGGGGTAAAATAGTCTTTTCAGAAAGTTTCAAACGAAACGAGCTATTTTTGGCAGTTTTTGAAACGAGCTCGGATTTTGAAGTTCAATACCTCGTTGCGAAGCAAATTCAATGTAGAATTTGAAAATTTAATTTTGAAAGAAATCCAGATTGTTTTTCTCGAGAAAATGCTTCCAACAAAATGAGCTATTTTTGACAGTTTTTGAAACGAACTTGGATTTTGAAGTTCAATACCCCGTTGCGAAGCAAATCCAGTATAGAATTTAAAAAATTGAGTTTGAAATAAATCCAAATTATTTTTCTTGAGAAAATATTTCCAAATTTAGACTTACGGGGGTAAAAATGTCAATTTTAGAAACCCGGGGTTTGAAATTGATTTCTAAAAGCTTTTGAAACTTGATCTGGATTGAAATTTATAAAACTGGAGTTCTGGACTTCGAAAATGGAATGAAATGTGATGAAATGTTATGAAATGTTGAGAAATGATATGAAATGATGAGAAATGACATGCGAAATACAAACCCTGAATGAAGAATTTTGGATGTTAGACCACGATTGACACTTGTACCAGTTCAAAAAGCATTAAAATTGATAAAATTTGCAAAATAGCTCAAGAAATGGTTTTCGGGACTCTACTGGGTCAGAGTGACACTGAAAATTGAGGTTCGAGCTGGATTGAACTGAAATGAGCTAGATTGAGCTGGGTTTTAGAGTTTTAGAACTCAAATGAACTGACCAGGCACTGACTCAACTCACCGTTCCGACTGAATTTTCAAGAAAAGTTGCCATTTTTAGAGAAATGGTACGGAATGATCACTGGAGCGAAGTGAATTACGAACCTGAGCTGGGTTTGAGCTAGAACAAAGGTCAGTAATACTGAGATGAACTAAAATCGAGGCTCAAACACTAGCTCAACTGACTGAACTCGGCTCAATTTCAGCTGAAAGAGCTGAAATGGACTAAAATTGGCTCCTGGACACTTAGAAATGGTTTTGAACTGAAATTGGAGCGCTTGAACTCCTGGTGATCTCAAGTTAGACTCTAGGGAGTATGACTGACTATGAATGACTGACTCAGAGACAATTGACTTGGATTTGAGCAAGAAATGAGCTCATTTCTGAAGAAATGATCCCATTTTTTCAGAAATGAAAATGACTTTCTCACTATGAGCTCAAATGAATTTGAAATGACTGATATTCTAAATGTTCTAAACTAACCAATGAGCTTAATTGACTCCGACTGACTGGGGTTCTGGGTGGCCTAGGGGTAAAATGGTAATTTTCCTAATATAAATGGGTAAAATGGTGATTTTCTGACACAAACTCGAGGTTTGACTCCTACACTGACCTAACAAGGTTGGCACTGCCTGAGGAGGGTGGTTTGAGAATGGATGTAGAAAATTTGGGGTGTTTACAGATGCCCCTCTTTACTACTAAGCCGTCTTGAGGACGAGCTTAGTGGCAAAGAAAAACACACCAAATTTTGGCTATAAAATGCCCCAGTTAGAAGGATCTGACTGGATATGAAAATATTAGCCCTGATGAAAATGGTAGATATGAAATGGAGAAAAAAGAAGAAAAATTTTACCTCAAAAGAAGTGAGATTCAGGTTTTGCCCTTAACCTGGATGGGACGGAAAACACCTCGTGTAGAAACGAGGCTCAGGTTTAACCCTTAACCTGACCGGGAAACGAAATACCTCATCAAAATAAGGCTCAGGTTTAACCCTTAACCTGATTGGGAAACGAAATACCTCATCAAAATGAGGCTCAGGTTTAACCCTTAACCTGACCGGGAAATGAAAATGGTAAGTTGGATGGTGAATAAGACAATTTTCTTGAAGAGGAATAAGGTGACTCTTTCAACAACACAAAAGATGAATTCTTTCGACAACGCGAAAGATAACAAGGCGATCCAAAGGAACAAGGCGATTCTTTCAACAACGCGAAAGATGATAAGGCAATCCAAAGGAGCAAGGCGATTCTTTTGTCAATGCAAAAGATGAATTCTTTCGACAACGCGAAAGATGACAAGGCGATCCAGAGGAGCAGGGCGATTCTTTCAACAACGCGAAAGATGACAAGGCGATCCAAAGGAGTAAGGCGATTCTTTTGACAACGCAAAAGATGAATTCTTTCGACAACGCGAAAGATGGTAAAGGCGATCCAAAGGAACAAGGCGATTCTTTCAACAACGCGAAAGACGACAAGGCAATCCAAAGGAGCAAGGCGATTCTTTTGACAACGCAAAAGATGAATTCTTTCGACAACGCGAAAGATGGTAAAGGCGATCCAAAGGAACAAGGCGATTCTTTCAACAACGCAAAAGATGATAAGGCAATCCAAAGGAGCAAGGCGATTCTTTTGACAACGCAAAAGATGAATTCTTTCGACAACGCGAAAGATGACAAAGGCGATCCAAAGGAACAAGGCGATTCTTTCAACAACGCGAAAGATGACAAGGCGATCCAAAGGAGCAAGGCGATTCTTTTGTCAACGCAAAAGATGAATTCTTTCGACAACGCGAAAGATGGGAAAGGCGATCCAAAGGAACAAGGCGATTCTTTCAACAACGCGAAAGATGACAAGGCGATCCAAAGGAGCAAGGCGATTCTTTTATCGACGCAAAAGATGAATTCTTTCGACAACGCGAAAGATGGTAAAGGCGATCCAAAGGAACAAGGCGATTCTTTCAACAACGCGAAAGATGATAAGGCGATCCAAAGGAGTAAGGCGATTCTTTTGACAATGCAAAAGATGAATTCTTTCGACAACGCGAAAGATAACAAAGGCGATCCTTTCACAGAAAAGGCTAATCTTTCAACAACGCGAAAGATGATAAAGGTTACTCTCTCAAGGAGGTAAAAGGTGATATCAGGATGTGTCAAGATGGACATCAAACTCTTCACTTCATGTCAAGATAGTAAGAAATTATTGCCAAAATGTTAAAAATTGTTTGTTGATTCAAAATGCTTGAAATTGATGTATATTGGTATGAAAATCTTTCCTCTTTTCTACCTGAAGTATTACCTCCGACTGGGCTTAACTCCGTAGAATCAAGATTTGAATTCAAATTGCTTGCAATTGGCTTTCTTTCAAGGAAGCTATCAATTTCCTTGATATGAGCAGAAAAGAGAGTATTCTTGATATTGTGAGAGCAATTGGTGAAAGAATATTGATAATAGAATTTCACAAAATTAAAGAAGATTCTTTGGCAAATTTGGCAGTCTGATATCCTGGGATTCTTTTCTCATGATGATCTTTCTGCCCACTTTTTTTTTCTTTTTTTTGGCAGAATTAGAGCTCTCTTGGGCTTTTGGGGATTTTATTACATCATCCTTCATTTTGGAGATGTCCTGACTTTTCTCTTTCTTTTTTTTTGGAAGGATATGTCACAAACTCCTTCATCTTGGAGATGTTCTGATCCTTCTTTTTCTCTCAGGGATTATATCGACAGCTATTGGCTCATTGGTTGAAAATCTCTTGATGATAGCGGAAATTAAATATCCTTTAGGGTTTGTCAGGAGGCTCATCGCAGTCGCCTTCATCTTAACGGTGCTCCGAACTTTCCCTGGAAGGATCCGTCACAAACTCCGTCATCTTGGAGATGATTCAAATCTTCTTTGGCCCCAGGGGTCTACTCGCCTAATTCGCCTTCATCTTGACGACAATTGAGAGATCCCTTTTGTAGATATTAATTGCAGCTTAGGTGATTGAGGAGATATAGGGATTTAATGGATTTTTCTGTATCACCCAAGATATTTCGACTGCTTTATTTTCCAAGAATGATCTTTAAAAATGTGCCATTGACTGCGATCAATACCGATCACTTATGGCTTTGCAACAACATTGAATTTCTTTTGCTGGCCATATCGAGGATTTATTCTTCATCCTTTTGGTCGGCCAATAGAAAGATTTTGAATTTTAAATCTTTTTTCGCGAAAGCTTTGTCCTTTCGGAAGTAATACGGAAGGTATTCTGAGGTAATGTTTTTGTACAATAAAGATTTTGAAATCAACAAATATTTAATGACAAATTGGCAAAATTTTCTTGAAATCCTTTGTGGAAGCGAGTATTTGAAGCACAACGCAACACATCCCTGACTAAACTGAATCCTGAAAATACTTTAGTAAGAGATCAACTTTGAAAATTAGGTTTTGTTTTGATTTACCAGCTCAAAAGCAGGATTTGTTTTGTTTTACCAGCTCAAAAGCAGGATTTGGTTTGACCGACCAGCTCGAGAGCAGGATTTGATGACCGACCAGCTCGAAAGCAGGATTTGTTTTGATTTACCAGCTCGAAAGCAGGACTTGGTTTGACTTACCAGCTCGAAAGCAGGATTTGTTGACCGACCAGCTCGAAAGCAGGATTTGTTGACCGACCAGCTCGAAAGCAGGATTTAATTTGACTTACCAGCTCGAAAGCAAGATTTGTTTTGTTTTACCAGCTCAAAAGCAGGATTTGGTTTGACCGACCAGCTCGAAAGCAGGATTTGATGACCGACCAGCTAGAAAGCAGGATTTGTTGACCGACCAGCTCAAAAGCAGGATTTGTTGACCGACCAGCTCGAAAGCAGGATTTGATTTCACTTACCAGCTCGAAAGCAGGATTTTAAGGGAAGAACGATTGACATTGATAGAGTTGTGACCCAAAGGTTTGAGAATGATAGACATTAATAAAATCGTAACCCGAAGGCTTGGTAAGTGATAAATATTGACAAAGTTGTAAATCGAAGGCAGGAGAATGACTGATGTTGGTAAGATTGTAACCCGAAGGCTTGAATTGAGAATCTGATAGAGTGGGCGGCCCAGAGGCCTGATTGATCAAATTGGATGTCCCGAAGGTTGAAATAGAGAATTGGGTGACCCGGAGGTCGAAATCAGAAATTTGGAAATTAGAAATTGGATGACCCGAAGGTCGAAATTGACATAATTGATATTGAACTTGAATTCTGATGAAAGGTCAGCGTGAAGACTGCACCTAAGAGATCGAATAACGCGACCAATGGGCAAGACACCAACACGAGTGTTAGATTTTTAAAGGGTACCAGTACGAGCACTGGATTTTAAATGGTTACAGACTGACGATGACTTGAACGCCTTGCCGAGGTCTCAGGATTTATCCCTTATCCTGAATGAAGAATTCAGGTTTTAACCTGAAGGGGAAACTCAGGTTTATCCCTTAACCTGAAGGGGAAGTGAATATGATGCATATGTATGTGAATGAATGCATGCAAATGCAAATGAATGCAAATGTATGCAAATGAATGCAAAATGATGTAAATGGATGCACATGCATGCAAAATGAGAGATTTGTTTGATCCTGCCTGCATACAAGATGTTTTGAAAACAATTTTCAAAATAATGCCCCAGTGTAACTGGGAAAGAAGAATTTGACCATTGTTGAAGAAAGTATATTGAGGAATTATAAAGGATGGAATAGATGATTTAAGTATAGAAAATCTTCAAATATTGAGCATTGATGGCGTCTAATAATTCCACACCATCGGCATTAATGAGCAGATATGAATTGCGGGGTAATGCTTCCTCGACAACATAGGACCCTTCCCAATTCGAAGACCATTTGCCACCTGGGCGGTGTTTGAGATAGGCCATTGATCTGAGCACTAGATCATTGACTCAAGATTTCCTTTGAATGACAAATTTTGCATATTGTCTGGCTACCCTCTGCCGATATGATTGAGCATGCTCTGCTGCTCGGAGCCTTCTTTTATTGAGCAAATCAAGTTGTATCAGTCACTGTTGCTGATATTGATCAAGCGATAACTCCAACAGTGATGCAAACTTCAAGGCAAGTTTCTGAACATGTAGAGGCAGTACTACTTCAGTTCCGTAGACAAGTTCTAACAGAGTAGCATTAGTGGGAGTTTGAATGATGATTCTGTATGCTCACAATGCATCATGGATCTTCTCATGCCAGTCACGACCTATTTTCAAAGTTCGCTCAAAAATTCTAATAAGAACTTTATTGGTGGTCTCTGCCTAACCATTCCCTTGAGGATAATAAGGAGTGGAGAAATGATGATGGATTCTGAATTTTGTGCAGAATGTCCTCATTCTCTCATTCTTGAAACGACTGCCATTGTCTGACACAATATCATGCAGTATGCCGAAACGACATAGGATATTCTTGTGGATGAATGAAACCACATGTCGACCTTCGACTGTGCGTAAAGTGACTGCTTCTACCCATTTAGTGAAATATTCTGTTGCGGCAAGAACATATTTGTAGCCGTTTGAAGATGGAGTGATGGGGCCTACAACATCAAAAGCCCACATAGAAAATGGCCATGGCGAGATGACAGATTGCAAGTATGTCGCTGGCGCATGAATAGAAGGTGCATGCATCTGACATTGAATGCACTTCTTCACAAAACGATAGCAATTTTGTTGCATAGTTCTCCAGTAATATCCTGCTCGGATGATTTGCTTGATAAGAGTTTGGTAGCCGATGTGACTACTGCAAATGCCTTTGTGTACCTCATGCACAACTTCTTTGGCTTCATCTTCGTCTAGGCATTTGGAATATTCAGAACTGAATCCACGACAATAGAGGACGTCGGCAAGAATAAAATATCGGCCTGACATGCGCTGAATCGCTCGTTGCTCTTACCAATGGTATTCTGAGAGGAGACAGATGTCTTCTCCTTGATGGGAGCTTTTTTTTTTGAAACTGTCTTCAACTTGCTCAGACATCATCCTAATCATCATTTTCTTGAACATCTGATATGTAGCAAGATCAATATCATCCCTATCATTCAGACTCTGTCTTCTGGCAGATCTTGGAGAATCCATTTCTTCTTGCCTGCTTCTAAAATCACTGATGCCCTGATACAGTGGTGTCTTCTTGCTTGATCTGATCTGAACCACTTGAGAATACTGATGCTCTCTGCAGAATGGATGATTAAATTTCGATGATGAAGATTCATGATAGAAATGAATATAGAAAAAAATAGTTGATGAGAATTTGATAGATAATTGGAAGAACATCCCATTACTAGGGATTGAATCACCACTGGAGTCACGACAATTATGTTGTCATTCTTTGCAAGGAGAACGAACAACTGCAAATATGCCTTGTCACCTAGGCGAGGTCGTCAAACCATGATAGAATGAAAATTGAAGGATTTTTTTTTTCTTTATTGAAGGAAAAATATGATTGCATCAATAGTAGACTTGAGAAAAAGGGGGCATATAGACAGTTTGCCACAACTCTTAACGATCATCAGAAACACGAGGACTGGAGAAAAGAGTGAGAGTGACGAAAGAATCTCAGTCATATCTGGCAGAATGGTATGTTTCAGACCACTGCGCTGATGCAAGGTTGAACTTTGGCATAACCCCTGATAGTAGCCGAGCTTCTATGCACTTTTGTCTCTGAGAAAATTGCCTAACACATTGCTATGGATAGTAGTAGGTACAGGAAAATGGGCCAAGTAGCTTGAACTGCTTGCCATACACATATGTATATCTGGGAAGAAAGCGAGCCCTTCAGTGTATATGACCATCGCATACTGAATTCTTTCTCGAGCTGTTCTAAATAATGAGCTGACTTCTGCAAATGCCTCATACTGTTGATAGATCTCGATCAGACTCACGTACTCATTCTCATTTTCTTCAATCAGTGGCTAAGACTTACGCCCTGTCATGCGAGCCATGACATCCTTAGGGTCCAGACCCTTGACATTAATTAGAAACTGTTGCTCTAACGGATCTCCAGGCTGACCGGCTGGCTCAGGTAGTCCCATAATCTCTGAAAACCCATCCATCAGTAGTGTCATCTCACCCCACGGGAACCAGAATGTGCAAGTGTGCGGATTCCACCGCTCTGCCAGTGCATGGATCAGATTGCCATTAAGTGTCAACTTCCCCACTGCAGATGCCAATTCCAACCCGCAATCGCTCAAGTGGTCCGGAAACGTACGAGAGAAGTTTTTGAACTAGACATAGTTCCACCGATGGAAGAAGGGTCCGGTGCTAAGAGATCGATGCTCAGGAAGATATTGTCGCACCTTGTAGGAGATGTGACCCTCAGGAAAGACAGAGTCGAACTGACTGAATGCCATTAGACTGAAAGATAAGAAGATTGGAATTAGACTTTGAAAAAAATACAAGAATTTTGAAAATTGCAGGCAGGATAAAAAAATTAGAAATTCGAAGTCCAGAGGAACGAAAGAATGAAAAATCTCCTGGAGTTTTGAAGAAAAGGTGGATAATTTGAAAAAAATCGTCCAGGGTTTTTGAGAAAAAGGAGATATTTTATAAAAGATGAAAAATGAGGTATTTTGGAAAATTGTTTGGTATTTTGGAAAAATATGAGAAAAAAAGGCGAAAATGAATATCATACATTCAATTACAAACAATTATGCACATACAGCAATCCCTAAGATGCCAACTCTAAATACATTGATTTTGAAAAAGCTTTAGGACCCTAATCCTGACTCTAGGCTCAGATCAACTGTGTCCAATCATGCTATGCCGATATACTCGAGCTGAGGCTCGATGTACGTGGCATAAAACTCATCTCCGGGTCTAGGCTTGTGTTTTCCCAACATCCTTGAGCGTCTGCCGATATACGTTGGACTATGGCCCTTGGTACGTGGCAGGGGGGCATTAGCCCAAATAAGTGGCCCAGTTGTGAGGCTCTGTCCCGAACTATGGTTCTGGAAGAGAGCCCAGCAACGTGAAGACCGGGTAGACATAGGTGGGGTGGTTTTTGAAATATGATCACATGCAGGCAAACAGAGGGCTCTAAGTCCTAAAGAGATAGAATTTTGAAATTTTTTAAAGAAGCAAACATTGTTTTCATACAAGTCCTAGATTGAGGAGTGTTGTATTTCAGACCTAAGTCTAAGTGAGCATGCATAATTCTCCTCAATATGCTCCTACCAAACCATGCCTAGTCTACATGCAATCCATGTCAGCTGGGTTCAAGTCTAGGCTCCTAGGTTCACATGATATCAGGAATTAAAGCTGACATTTCATAGAACATAATTTTGACAATTGGGCTAAGTTAAAGTACATAATTGATCAGGCGAGGACAGGTCCCATCACGGTCGCCAAACCTGTTATCATAGCAAAATTTTTTTTCCCTCCCTTGCGAGAGAGAAATGAACTTCGCGAGTCAAACTCGACCAAAGTTTTGAAAATGGTTTTGAAAATTACTTGCCTCCGTTTTGAAAATTTGCGGGAAAATTCTGTGGAATGGGATCCGCCTGTCGGTACGAGGTTCAACCGTTCCTGACGCCTTTACCAGGGGTAATTGAACCAAGGATCAATTATGTGCTTTAACTTGACTCAAATATCTAAATTATACTCTATTTTTCCTAGAATGCACAAAGAATCAGGCTTGTGCTATGAAATTTAAAAAATAATGCAAGTTTGAGAAACATGATGTTTGCTTTGAAAAGTTTGAAATATGCTTGAAAATTGATAGGAAAAGTGCTTGAAAATTGAATTCCTGGGAAAATCATTGAATTTTATTGGAAATCAGAAATTCGCATTGGAAAGTGATTTCTCAGGAAAATTTGAACTTTAGAAAATCGATTTTGAAATTTGAAATTGCTTTTCTAAGAAAATGGATTTGAGAATTCTGGGAAAATCTAAGAAATTCATTGGAAAATGACTTTTGAAATGGAAAATGAATTCTCAGGAAAAACTGGAAAATATGAGAAAATCGATTTCTGAAAACTTGGGATTTTGAAATTTGAGAATTTGAAAACATAGGAAAATCTTGATTTGAATTTAGGAAATGCTTTGAAATGTCATTTGAAAACTTAGGATTTTGAGAAAATCAGATCCTGAGAAAGACTTGGAAATTCTTGAGAAAAATGAATTTTTTTGAGATTGAAATTGGAAAATGAATTTGAAAACAATGCAATTTGAATGATATGAATGGATGAATATGAATTTGAAAGGGAATTTCATTGAGGAATTGGGAAATCCTTTTAAAACTTCGAAAAATGCAGTGCATTTTGAAGTTAGCCTAAGTGTGTAGGCTGAATGTGGCTAATACGAAGATCATAAATCTTGGTTTTCTTCGTATTCTGACTATGGCCATAAATACGAATCCCACTAAGTTTATAAACTCCATAAGAGCTTGTGCACGTGCCATTCGTGTAAACCATAGTGAATTTGAAATAAATGCATATGAATCATACATCAAATATCGAAATTTGCATAAATTAAACTATATGCAATGCAGCCCTAATCTAAGCAGAAAAGTAACTCTTATTCCAAAATATTACATTTGAGGTTACATTGAATTGAAATAAAAAAAATAAAAGCTAAGTCTTCCTCTTGAATATTCCTGCAAAACTAGAAAACAAGGTTAGCACAAAAATGTAGGTTTTTCTGAATTTATCCGAAAATATGGGAAATTATCAGATATTATTCATATATAAACCCAAATTCATACCCCCTTTGATATAAACATGATAAATAATGAATAAATTTCGAAAATAAACTTGAAAATTCGAAGTTGGGGTCAAAATGACCAAAATACCCCTGACGACCTTGAAATCAGGGTTTTTTGAAAGAATTTTTGTAAATTTTGGAATTTTGAAAATCAAATGAAATAAATAAAACATAATATGATAAAATATGATGATATGCATGAAAATTTATGAAATTAAAGATTGAAATTTCGAAATTTAGGTCAAAATGACCAAAATACCCCCGATAACAATACTATGGCCTTGAAACCAGGGTTTTCTGAAATAAATTTTGCAAAAATGGAAAATGTGAAATGCCAATGACATTGAAATTAACCCTAATATGATTCTACATGCTCATGTACATGATAAAAACCCTAAAATGGCAAAAATATCATAAATATCAAATTTAACCTCATTTTCGCCTGATTTTCGCTTTTGAATTTAAAGATAAACTAACACATAGAGCAAATGAACTTGGAATTAAACCAAATTTGGCATGGACACCTAAAATATCTCTAAAAACAGAATGGAGCTCGAAAATCTATTTTTTTGTATTTTTAAATATAGAAATTCAAGTAAAAACCCTAAATTTCGTGATTTTTGCCTAAAATATTGATTCTAAAGGAGATTTAGGATATCAAACTTCCATAAAAATTTCCCAAATTTTATGGGGTGACAGAGGAAAATAAGGCAAGGATTTTTTCATTTTATACTTTCTGGCTTTGACCTATGGTCGGAGCTGTACCACTCCGGCAAGTCGGATCGGAATCCGGCGACTCTAGTAAATGAAGGAAACAGACAGGTTTCGGTAGAAAATGTGGGAAAAATGGCTGAAATTGTGCGAAAATGTCCCTGACAAACAGAGTAAGATTTGATCTTTTGACACCATTGGGATTTGAGTTACGGTTTAGAAAAGGCCACACTGTTATCAGAGACCTAAATCTCTGGAATTTCTGGACATTGGAATCTGTTAGACAGAAAAAGAAAATCCGAACAAAATAGTGAAATAGATCCAAAAATTCCCAAATTTTGGGAAATGACGGGAAATTATGTTAGGAACAACTTTTATGTTGAAAGTTTTTGTAAACAGGTTACAGATTTGTATGAACTCGGTGCATTAGGGTCTGTCTATACCCTGACAAAGGAAAATCGAGATTTTCCCAGGGGTCTGAAAAATCCGATTTTTGAAAGAAAGCAAAACTGCTTGGAAAAACATAAAAATTTCCAGATAACTAGTAGATTCAATGATGAATCCACTGTAATTTTTGGAGGACGATTTGGATTTCCCATGAGGGTGGTGCCGGAGGTTCTTGTCTGCTAAAGCAGGAATTGAAATTTCTGGATGACAGAAAACCCGATTTAGGGTTTGATTTATTTGATAGAGTTAAAAAAAACCCGAATTAATTCAAGATTTTGGCAGAGAATCACAGATAAATAACCATAACTATCATGAATTTTCTAAAATTTATAAATGAAATTATGTACATGAAACAATGGTTATACGTTGCATAAAATCGAAACTTATAACTAATAAGCAAATACTAATGAAACTACACAAAATGCCTATGAAATGATAAAATAAACTAGATAAAATGCTTTTCTTATAAAGTTTATACGAAAATGAAAACAAAATAAAAAAAATCTCAGGGAGATATGAGATTCATAATTGATATGGGCTATTGATGGGAAAGGATCCGATCCATCCCTTGGATGGGTCCCCTCCATGTAGCCTTAACAAAATCCCATTTTCTTTTTTTTATCTTTGTATCATAAACCCAGTTACAAACTGTTTTTTTTTTTTTTATGTTTTCTTGGACCCATCAAAATAAATAAATAAAACAGTTCTTACCTTGGAAAAGGCTCGGAGGGGGGCGGCTATGGTGGCTGCACTTTGCTGGAAGGAGATGGCAAGCTTGAGGTGATTGTAGAGGAAGTTTCCAAGGTGCTGGAGATGCTGCGCTGGCTTGTGAACCAGCTGGAGGTAGTGGAAGCCTTTGGAAGAGGTGGCAGCAACGGTGGCTGGCTTTGAACGGCTGTTGCAGTTAGTGATGGCAATGGCTACTTAGGCTGAAGATGAGGATTCCCTTGTGGTGGCTGCAGCTGCTACAAAGGGAGGAGGAGCCAACTGCAACAAGGAGGATGATGTGCCGGCTGAAGGAGGGAGCTTGGAGGTGCTTCAATGGCTGGGAGTTGCAGCCAAAGGGGAGAGAGAGAGAGAGATGGGTAGCAGCCGTAGCCTCCCTTTTTCTTTGTTTTTTTGACTTTTAAACTTAGGTTTTAATTGTCCTCTAACCTAGGTCTTAATGACCTAATGAAAAAGGAAATCCCCACCTTTACGTGAATGGGTTGGAGGTTGGGGAAAAAGAAAGAAAGAAAGAAGGGAAGAAGGAAAAGGGAAAGAAGAGGAAGAAGAAAAGGAAGAAAAAAAAAAGGAAAGAAAGAAGAAAAAGAAAAGGAGAGGGGGCTGGAGGTTTGGGCAACAACCTCGTGGCTCCCACCTTAGGAAGAATAAAATAATAATAAATAAAATAAAACAAACAACAAAAAATAAAGAAAAAGATAATATTTTTTTTTCTTTTCTTATAAATTAAAACAAGAGAATGCAAATGGATGGGCCATCTCAGAGCGGGTCCAAATTTTGATTTTGAAATTCATTTTGACGATTAGAGGGGTAAAATAGTCTTTTCAGAAAGTTTCCAAACGAAACGAGCTATTTTTGGCAGTTTTTGAAACGAGCTCGGATTTTGAAGTTCAATACCTCGTTGCAAAGCAAATTCAATGTAGAATTTGAAAATTTAATTTTGAAAAAAATTCAGATTGTTTTTCTCGAGAAAATGCTTCCAACAAAATGAGCTATTTTTGACAGTTTTTGAAACGAACTTGGATTTTGAAGTTCAATACCCCGTTGCCAAGCAAATCCAGTGTAGAATTTGAAATTTTGAGTTTGAAATAAATCCAAATTATTTTTCTTGAGAAAATATTTCCAAATTTAGACTCTCGGGGGTAAAAATGTCAATTTTAGAAACCTAGGGTTTGAAATTGATTTCTGAAAGCTTTTGAAACTTGATCTTGTTTGAAATTTATAAAATTGGAGTTCTAGACTTCGAAAATGGAATGAAATGTTATGAAATGCTGAGAAATGATATGAAATGATGAGAAATGACATGCGAAATACAAACCCTGAATGAAGAATTTTGGATGTTAGACCCCGATTGACACTTGTACCAGTTCAAAAAGCATTAAAATTGATAAAATTTGCAAAATAGCTCAAGAAATGGTTTTCGGGACTCTACTGGGTCAGAGTGACACTGAAAATTGAGGTTCGAGCTGGATTAAACTGAAATGAGCTAGATTGAGCTGGGTTTTAGAGTTTTAGAACTCAAATGAACTGACCAGGCACTGACTCAACTCACCGTTCCGACTGAATTTTCAAGAAAAGTTGCCATTTTTAGAGAAATGGTACGGAATGATCACTGGAGCGAAGTGAATTACGAACCTGAGCTGGGTTTGAGCTAGAACAAAGGTCAGTAATACTGAGATGAACTAAAATTGAGGCTCAAACACTAGCTCAACTGACTGAACTCGGCTCAATTTCAGCTGAAAGAGCTGAAATGGACTAAAATTGGCTCCTGGACACTTAGAAATGGTTTTGAACTGAAATTGGAGCGCTTGAACTCCTGGTGATCTCAAGTTAGACTCTAGGGAGTATGACTGACTATGAATGACTGACTCAGAGACAATTGACTTGGATTTGAGCAAGAAATGAGCTCATTTCTGAAGAAATGATCCCATTTTGGCAGGAATGATCAGAAATAAAAATGACTTTCTCACTGTGAGCTCCAATGAATTTGAAATGACTGATATTCTAAATGTTCTAAACTAACCAATGAGCTTAATTGACTCCGACTGACTGGGGTTCAGGGTGGCCTAGGGGTAAAATGGTAATTTTCCTAATATAAATGGGTAAAATGGTGATTTTCTGACACAAACTTGAGGTTTGACTCCTACACTGACCTAACAAGGTTGGCACTGCCTGAGGAGGGTGGTTTGAGAATGGATGTAGAAAATTTGGGGTGTTTACAGCAACCCAAACCTGTCCCGGAAGCGTCTGTGTAAATCACGAAGCCGCCTTGACCCGAAGGTAAGGCAAAAATAGGAGCAGTCGTAAGACGTTCCTTCAACATCTGAAAACTGCTCTCACACATGTCGTCCCACACAAACTTAGCTTCTTTCTTCAGGAGCTGCGTCAAGGGTAGAGAGATCTTAGAAAACTCCTGGATAAATCTTCGGTAATACCCAGCTAATCCAAGAAAACTCTGAATGTCACGAACATTCCTCGGTTGCTGCCAATTGAGTACAGCCTCGACTTTCGCTGGATCCACGGACACACCTTCCTTGGAGATGACATGTCCCAAAAACATGATCTCCTCGGGCCAAAACTCACACTTGGAGTACTTAGCGAACAACCGCTCCTTTAGCAAGGTTTCGAGAATAACTCTCAAGTGCTCACGATGTTGCTCCCAGCTATCTGAATACACCAAGATGTCATCGATGAACACGATCATGAAGGTGTCCAAAAAGGGTATGAACACCCTATTCATGAGATCCATGAATGCTGCAGGAGCGTTAGTGAGTCCAAAGGGCATGTCCGTAAATTCGTAATGCCCATACCTGGTCCGGAAGGCCGTCTTGGAGATATCATCTCCCTTAATTCTGAGTTGATGGTACCCAGATCTAAGGTCGATCTTTGAGAAGATCCTGGCCCTCTGCAACTGATCGAACAGATCCTCGATGCGTGGCAACGGGTACTTATTCTTTATTGTCGCCTGGTTAAGCATCTGATAATCGATGCACAACCGCAATGATCCATCCTTCTTTTTCACGAACAAGACGGGAGCTCCCCAGGGTGAGACACTGGGGCGAATGAATCCCTGATCCATCAACTCCTGCAATTGCTTCTTGAGTTCTGCGAGCTCGGCTGGCGCCATCCGATATGGAGCCTTAGAAATTGGCGCAGTACCCGACAGCAACTCGATGCTAAACTGCACCTTGTGAGGTGGAGGAAGGCCTGGCAGTTCCTCCGGGAAGACGTCTGGAAAATCTTAAACAATCTCCAAGTCTCCCATCGGGACTCGCGTCGGCCCGGACTGGATGACACTGACCAAAAAGGCAGTGCATCCCTTCCTCAGGTAGCTCTGCGCCTTCAACGACGAAATCAACTTGCTCGCCCGAACGGGTTTCACGATCTTGAATTCCATCTTGGGCATTCCTGGTGGAGATAAAACAATCCTGCTATCTCGGCAAAAAATCTTGGCATGATACTTGTGCAGCCAATCCATGCCTAGGATGACGTCAAATTCTGTCATCACTAGCAGGATAGCACAAGTCGGTAAATGTCGATCTGCTAAGACTACGTCCAACTCTGGTACGTAGGCTGCACAAATGGTATTTTTCCCAATCGGGTTATACACTTCAAGTGTATTATGCAAGGGTTTTATAGGTATGTGCAAACACTCGACAAAATTTACCGAAATAAAAGAGTGTGTGGCACCACAATCAAAAAGCACAAAAGCCGCTTGGTTAGCGACAAAAAGGGTACCTTGCACTAGGTCGCCCTTGGTCAACTGCTCAGCCTTGGCTGAGTAGACGCGTCCCGGCGCCCTCCTTTGACCGCTCGTCTGTGATGGTGGCGACTGATACTGCTGTTGCGGCAGTGGTGGCCGAGGGAGCAAAGGTGCTCCGCTGGTCTGCCTGGAATCATCAGCCGCCTTTTTGCGGCAATCACGGACGTAGTGGCCCATCTTGCCACAATACAGGCATTCGCCTGTGTCGAGCGGGCACGCCTGCCCAAAGTGAGATCGCTGGCATCTGGGGCATACGCTGCCAGCCTGTTGCCTGGCTGGAGGGTTGCCTTGTGGCCGCTGACGCTTCGAAGGAGGATATCGTTTCCTTCCTCCTTCGCTCTTTACAGGAAGGAGTAGTCATTTGCCTGGGTCGCCGGAAGGTGTCTTCGGCTCACCACCCGTAGCGGGTGGCCTCCTGCCCTGAGCACTCTTAGTGCGCTCCCATGCTTCACTCAGAACGGTGGCGGCAGCAACTGCCGCAGAGAAGGTCGAGGGCATGCTCGTTAGGACCCGATGCATGAGTCCCTCCTTCAGCCCCCGAACAAACTTTCCTGCTCGCTCGCGATCATCCGCGAACAGGTTAGGGCAGCAGGGTTCCAAACTCTGGAATTTGGCGATGTAATCCGTCAAACTCGAATTGCTCTGGCAGAGCTCCAAGAACTCCACCTTCTTCTTCTCCCTTGCGTGAGGCGGGAAGTAGTTCTCCAAGAAAGCCTTTCTGAAAGCTTCCCAAGGAATGGGCGAAATCCCCAAAAACTGCACACCCCGCGTCATGTCCCACCAACTGCGGGCATTCCCCTTCAGCCTGAAGGTCCCGAATAGCGTCTTCTTGTCATCGGGCACTAACAAGACCTCAAACACCAGCTATCGGCCATGTCTGGGTCGGGCTTGCCGTCGAAGGTCGGGGGATCAAGCTTCAGAAATTTCTCATACGTCACTGCGGTATGCGGGATCGGCTCAGGAACGGGCGCTGGTTCCCTTTGGGAACGAATTTGGTCTCGCATAGCCGCTACCAGGGAACCTAGGGAATCCATCACGAATCCCCGCTGATCTGACCATTCGTCAGCAGACCCTTCGTTCGAGTTCCTTGCCATCCTTAGAGTAAACAAGGAATACCCATAATTAGAAATTTTAGGAAGCTCAAAACAAGCAAAAACATAAGTACTATTCATGTTTAACATGAGTAGTTTATGTAACCCCAGCAATGCTGGTACATACACAAAACATGTCAAGCCACTTAACTTAACAATGCCTTGTGCACCTACTAAGCAAGAGGAAAAGTATACTCACAGCGCGATGCGGATGCTCAATGGTCAAGAATCCTTGCTTCCCTTAGCTCTGATACCAAGTTGTAACACCCCAAAATTTCAAGCTTGCAAACCTTTCAAAAAAAAACAGACAAGAGACTAAAAAGGAATCTCTTCATCTCAGAGATGGTTTACGAAATCAGCAGAAGACTATACTTTTATTAATTTCAAAAAGGCAAGCTGACAACTTTGAGCGCGTTAGCTAAAAGAACCAAAACGCACAACACATGCTACTTGCAAATACTTGGAAAAACCACTTTCATTTAAGAAGTTCTCCAAATAGTACAAAATTCGGATATTCTAAGGAAAATCCGTTACAAAACCCCAAACAACAGGACGCGAGCTAAGAGCAGGATGAAGAACGTCTTGGAGCCATATTGCCATCGCGCCATCGCCTGTGGTGTACCTAATCATCACCTGTACCCATAGAATGGGTTAGTAGGTTCACATGAGAGACTACAAGGAACTGAATTATGCAATTTAATTCAGTAGATTACGCAGTTTAAAGCAAATATGCAGTTAAACAGGTAAGCAATGCATGCAGATAACTAGTGCAAACGCGTAAGTAGTGCAAGCGAATAAGTAGTGCAAGTGAATAAGTAGTGCAAGTTAATCAGTAGTGCAACGAATCAGTAGTGCAGCGAATCAGTAGTGCAACGAATCAGTAGTGCAGCGAATCAGTAGTGCAAGGAATCAGTAGTGCAAGCGAGTCGGTGGTGCAAGCGAGTCGGTAGTGCAGGCGAGTCTCACGGCTCAGCAACCAATATGAACAGACTTTATGTTCCGATATTACTGGCCTGCGGGTACGCGCAGGCAAAACATAGAAACAACTGAGACTAGTTCGGGCGTCTATTATTCTATGTATTTTCAATAACCCGAATAGCTAGTTGAGTCCGCTCCAAAGGGGACGGCTTTAGCCGAGAGAGGATTCCCCAGAGGCTGAAAAGCAGTGCCACGGATGCATCCAACTTCTGCAGAAGTGTTGAGCCAACTATTGTAGTCCCTTTCCCCTAACTCCAATGACTGGGGAGGCCGGATCATTGCCCGTGGGGTGGTTGTTAACAACCTGTCCATTGGAGTTTTTGTACCGATCTGTCCTCTCCCTTGACAGACAACCAGAAGCGAAAGGGTGCGTTAGGGGTTGCTTAACTAACGACCCATTCTATGCTGTGGTCTTTAAACCACTCGAGCATCTTGCCTGTGAAGGCGAATGTGAGGCCATTTATGTGATTACAACAGTTTGCATTTAGCGTTGTTTGAGGTCGCACGACCGTCTCATCCGATCATCGTAGTACTAGACGTGTCGTGCACGACTACAAGTACTCTAGGATAAAGGGGGTATAGCTCCTCAATAGAAGCCTCAACAGGAGTGTTTCACAAATATGTAAAGTTTATCAACTTTACTCTATCTTTTGAAACTGCAGTACCTTGTGCCAACATGATGCATGTGATTATCTCGAATCACATCTGCTATCGGGGTATCTACATGTCTCGCATGACTCGATACCGGCCTCGATAGATGGGATATAGATTTCTCAACAGAACACCCGCTAAGAAGTTCGCTCGCTCCCGACTAAACTCTTGTCGCAAGAGAGAGAGTGGTAAATGCTTCTTGCATCCTCCACGAGGATGCCCTTAAGGCATCCACAAAGAGCAAGAACCTGCACGTCATCTGCAATAGCAAGGCAATACCAATGCAAATGCAAAAGCAAGAGCCTAGGCGCAGAGCGCGACGGCAAGGTAAAGGGCAAGGATTGCGAAACCACATCCTTGAGTGAAGTGGATACTCGTATAAATATATATATATATATATTTGTATATATATATATATATATTCATTCAATGGTCGCTTTTAGTTCAATTGAACTTAATTCAATTATCCAAGTCTTCTGTGCAATTTTTCCCCTACCTTGGAGGGTTACGAGCTTGCTGACGTCTGTGGACGTACACGATTGACGGCTCGGGTCGCGGAGCGCGAGTGGGATCCGTCGTAGCTGCAAATATGCGATATTAACAAGCAAACTCTGACAAAAGCAAAAGCAAGAGCAAGGCAAAGACTCGACTTTGCCGATACATAAGGTTGGGGCCAACCGTCCCAATTGACTCGAAAAGAAGATGGGGCAGGATCAAAAGACTCTAGCTGCCAAAAGAGGGATGTAGCCCATGCGAGCAGATGACTCACGCTACTAGGAATTCCTCGTTGGAGACCAACAATTGTAATGATCTATCCCCATTACGATGGAGCTTCCAAAGATTTCTCGGGCCTGTCGGCCAAGGGTATAGGCTCGCGCACAAAGGGCAGGGGGCCATCGGCCCCTGCTGGCAAAAACGAAAGGCAGGGGCCGATGGCCCCTGCTGGCAAAAAGAAGAAAGGTAGGGGCCGATGGCCCCTGCTGGAAAAAAAGAAAGACAGGGGCCCATCGGCCCCAGCTGGCAACAAAAGAAAGGCAGGGGCCGATGGCCCCTGCTGGCAAACAGAAAAGCAGGGGCCGATGGCCCCTGCTGGCAAACAGAAAAGCAGGGGCCATAAGCCCCTGCTGGCTAGCAAAAAGAGAGGCAGGGGCCCATCGGCCCCTGCTGGCAACAAGAAAGGCAGGGGCCATAAGCCCCTGCTGGCTCGCAAAAAAGAAGGCAGGGGCCCATTGGCCTCTGCTGGCACACAGAAAGGCAGGGGCCAATGGCCCCTGCTGGCGCAACTAAAAGGGACAGGGAGGAGGGGCTCGGCCCCTCCCCTGCCATAGCCAAGAACAGGGAGGAGGGGCTCGGCCCCTCCCCTACCGTAACGGAAGCAAGGAGGGGGGCTCAGCCCTCTCCCCTACCATAACGGAGAGCAGAGAGGGGTGTCGGGCCCCTCCCTTGCAAAAAAGGGGGCACAAGGAGGGGGTTTGACCCCTCCCGTGGGCACACAGAGAAGTGAGGGAAAAAGAGAGAAGAGACGGAGAGGGAAAAGAGGGAGAAATAGGAAGCGATGGCGTACCAGGGGGTTTTCGGAGGAAGCTCGCCGAAGAGGAGCTCGCCGGAAGGAAGGGGTTCGCCGATGTCGGTGGCGGCGGCTGTCGGGGGTCGCCGGCGTCGGTGACCGTGGATGAGCGAGAGAGGGAAACGGAGAGACAGAGAGCAAGTGGCAGTGAGGGGGGTATCGTAACCCTCCTCCCGCCTGCCTCGCTGTCTTTTAATGACAGCGAGGGGCGGTGGCCCGGGTCGGGTCCGGATCCGGCCCAAACCAATTTTTTTTTTTTTGATATTACAATGTCACAGAATTCAGATCTTGTTTATCCTTAATATAGGCCCACTCCCATGCTGGATCACCTGATTTTCTCTTAAAGTTCTGAATATGTTCCAAATTTGAAAATGTGGACCCACTAGCACTTGCAGATGAAGCCCCCTTCCATTGTTCTAAAAAATGATAAGAATCTAAAAAAAGGCAACATCTAAATTTGCTAAATAAAAAGGAGTAAGAAACAAATAACATATCAGCAAAATATGAATTCATAATAAAAAAACCCTTAAGTTTTTTTTTGTAATTGCAGCACACATTTAATGACAACTTTAATAGGAGCAAACCCTAGGTTTTTTATTAACTATAAAAAAGTTTAGGTGTGTTTTTAACAATATTGAAAACTTAGATGTGTTTTTTATAATCAACCAAAATTTAGGTGTTTTTTTTAAAATGTCCCCCAAAAAACATAGTTAAACCTAATTTGAGTTGAGTTCTGGTCATTATTTTATGCCTATCCTGATGTTTGGGTTTGGGCTCAGTCAGATACCAGACATGGATCCGGCCCATTGACTGCCCAAGATGAGATCTGTGAACTTATACCCAAACAAATGTTTATCTGTGCACTTATACCCTAACAAATGTATATATGTGCCCACACATGCAACATTGAAAATAGCCAGTAACAAAAATTGGAGTGTGGCTGAGATTTGTTCGGATCACAGTAAATCTTTTTAGAAGAATTTCTAACTTGTCTGCACGGGAATTTGTAGGGGATTTTCAAAAAATGATTGGTTTTCTTTCATAGAATCAGTAATTTAGAGAAAAAGTCAAAAGGAAATTTACAAAAGCCAACAAGCAAAAATGTTTGGTTTATAAGAGGAAAAAAAAGAGAAAAACATAACTCCCACAACATAGATGAAAATATTATTCATGGCAGCATTGATCCCAATTTCATGGAGATACTCTTTACACTGGTGTATAAAGCAGAGCTACCGGAAGCTTCTTAGATAGGTGGGAAGCTCGCTTCCTGAAAACTCGCTTCAGAAGCGTGATACTCCTCGCTTCCGAAACTTGATGAGAACCTCGATTCCCCCATGCTTCTCCTATGCTTTCCACACGCCTCATCTATTCTTCTTATATGTTCTCTTACTCAACTTTTCTTGTTTTTTATGTGTTTTCTCTCACTTTTCTCACTCACTTCCATGTGCTTTCTCTAAATTGGTAGTCATCATTTTTAGATTTTGTTATACATTTAATTCTTACACTAAAAAAACATGAAATTTAATATTCGTCACTTTTATTTTAGTTTTTATTTGTGTTTCATTTTGATTTTCATTCAATTCATATATTTCTTTTATTTATTCTTCGCTTCCCGCTTCCTATATATTTTAAAATTCATTGCTTCTCGCTTCCGCTTTCTGTATCGTTTCCCGCTTCCGTTTCCTAGTCTGGCAACCTTGGTATAAAGTGATCCTAATAAACCGATAATGTCTATTTAGTATAAATATGACACCCAACAGTTTGCTTCATCACTCTTTTTTTTTATAGGCAAGCCATCACTGAGCATTTGATCTTTCTAGATTTATATTCTGATCAAATATATCACACTCACATCATTGGAATCACACCACGGAGCCAGCCCAAACTGTGAAGTGTGAACTCAAAAGGACAATTTAAAAATGTTAAAAAAAATGTGAAATGTTAAACAAAATGCTACCAAATAATGTCCCAAAATATGATGAAGAAAACCGTGGCACCAACAGCTTGAAACACTGAACACATTATTAGAATACTTTAATTCTTTTTCTTCACTTACCTTTGTTTGTAAGGTTCATATGGAGAGTACAACTTTTAAGAGAGAGAGAGAGAGAGAGAGAGAGAGAGAGAGAGAGAGAGAGAGAGAGAGAGAGAGAGGTAGCGGTACCTGTAGAGGGAGGACAAGGTTGACCTTCTTCGGCTCTGCCCTAGCGAGAGAAAGGAGAGAGAACGAAGCGAGAGAGAGTGGAGCGAAAAAAGGGGAAAAATGACCCTTTTCCCCCTTTTATACATGTTGATAACAGTCAACGGAAAAAAAATACCGACCTAGGCTTATGCCTAGGCACCACCTTTGACAACTAAGCTTACCACTAACTAATGCTAAAATCCATAAGTACCCCTGAAAAAATGAAATGTACACATAAATACAAAGAGGGGGTACCACACTAAATGTAATACACATATGATACATAAGTCTCATATGTGATTTAACATAAGAAGCGAGAATATAGCTGTAAATTCATAAAACGATATTAAAGGCAAAATATCACAATATTTTAAAAATATCATAAATTTATATATGTCACGATATTATCGTGATAATATCATGATATTATAAGGTGCCTTTTACTTTTTATTATATCTTAACTATGTTTTTCTTCTTTCATTTGTTTTTTTACTTATTTTTTGTATTACGTGTTGCTTTTCTCACTTATTGCTACTGTTTTTAAAAAAATTTTAAGCACCAAGTTTATATTTATCAACCAAACCTAGAGAAATTGCCTTGCTAAGATATGTCTGAGACCGATATTTGTGACTATGATAATATATATTTTTTATATTTATATAATGCATGTCTACCTATTTTATTGCTTGTTGATCATTGATTTATATTTTATACTACTGTGATATAAAAATTTCTAAAATATTGTTTATTCTGTTTGATGCCATTATTTGGGCTATTTCTTGATTCTTTCTTTCCTGTGTTCACTTATTCTCAACTTTTATGTGTTGCTTACTTTGTTAGCCTTCACATGACAGCTTTCAGATGATGAAGGTGAACCAAATGAGAGCAGCAGCAACAAAACCGGGGAAAATTCAAGTTTATGTGAACATAAAATCCTCACAAGTTTCTCCATTGATTCATGGTGCCAACAGATCATGAATCAACAAAACATCTCTGTGCTTCCTAATCTGTTAAATGGATTTTGGGTTGCATGCCATTATGGAAGTGATAACTCTGATGCTCTATTATACAAGATTCAGACAAGAGCAGCTTTCTGCAAGGTTTTGTTAATTGTGCTTCATGAAGCAGACAGTATATTCCGAAGATTATTGGGAATGTCAAGCTCTGGTTGCAAGGACATTGTACTGAGCTTGCAAAATACTTCAAAATGGGCCTCAGGGAAACCACTGGTTAAGTCTTACATCAAAAGTACATTGTATCTTCTGACTCAGGCTACAGATACACAGATCATTGTCTTCGTCCTTTCTCGGCTCAGAGATTCAGTTATATTTTTAGTTGCATTTCCGGTTTTGCTACAAAGGCTTAGCAAGGTAACTGTTGTTGAACAAGCTAGAATCTATTGAGAAGCAAAAGATATGCATATGTATGCGTAAACATGCACGGATGTGCCCCATGCTATCCATGTGCATGCTTGTATTTGTGTGCTGACGTTGTCATGTCTGTGTTTTTCCAAAAAACATGTTTGTTTTTTAGTTTTATGCTTTGTTCATTACATTAGGCCATTTCTACGGCAAAATCGTGAGACTTCTTTTAAATGCAATGAAGTTTCCAGGATCTATATTGCATGATCCTGCTGGTACAGCAGAAAGGATATATTTGGTATTTCTTTGGGAGAAAAATTTTCTTTATGAGGAAAGACGTAGGGAACAAGGGGTTTCAGTGCTAAATTTTTTAATGAGCAAATGTGGTTATTTCACAAAATTCATTTATTGCAGATGGAAAACCCTTTTTAGGTGTTTGCATCTATTATTTCATAATAATTCATATTTTGAGAAAGGTTTTTTCCTTGTTTGTCTCAAAGTGCTTGCCCATCACATGGGAAGAGGTGTACTTAATCTGCCCAGAGGTCACATAGATTGGAACCCCTATAGTTAACTTATTATCATTATACATGAGATTGATTTGAACCGTTGCTGTTACACTCGGCTATTGCAAGGGCATTCTTGTGATGAATGTCTAATAACTTATCACTTAATGGATTTTTATTATCTCATATGTGAGGTGATTGCAGATTGCCATCCACCTATGGGCAACTGGAGGAGGGAGAGTCTCTTTGGCAGCATTCTTACTCATCCGAAGCATGGTTCTGCAGTTAAATTCAGATTGCTATGATTCCTTCCTAACGAACATGTACAGAACATTTTTGGCACACTCCAAATTTGTTGAACCGGAAAACATAAAACATATCCAGTTTCTTGCTGATTCTGTTGTGGAGTTGTACTCACTAGATATTGCTAAGTCTTACCAGAAGGCATCCATCCTTATACAGCACCTTTCCAAGGTTTTGCAGCATGCCCTCAAAACCAAGACGGAGGTCAGTTTTTCAGCTCATGCATACCACAATTTTAAAAGCCAAATTAGTTTGCTAGTTATCGTGTCTAATTGTTCCTGCTTGTCCATCTATGCATAATGTAGAATATTGCAGTTATTGAATATATTAAAAAGTCTAAGATTTTAGGTTATTGAATATTGTAATATTATGCATTATTGGATGTTTTGGTACCCTTTTTGGTTATAGTATATCAAAAAGCTTAGCCTTTCAAGAGGAAATATTTATGTAGAACCTATATATATGAAATATGATGTTACAATATAAAGAAAATTCCTTAGATCTAGTAAACCATCTCCCCCCACTCCTTCACTTTCTCTCTCTGTGAAACTTGCTAGGCCCTTGTTTGGTGCCTTCTTTGATAATGGGAAACTCCTAATAATACTTAATATCCAAAAAAAGAAAAAAAAAATTCTGAAAGAACAAAAGCACAATTTATAATACTTGTACAGTGTAGTCGATTGAACCTCAACCTTGCGAAATTATGAACATTATGTATGTAACAAACAAACCTTCTCATTTCCTTAAGAGTCATTGACACTTCCAATTCTGTAGATTGGACTGCAGAATTTGCAATTTGATCAAGCCACATGATCAAGATATAACTGGATAGATGTCAGACACATCTAGGGATGTAACTGGGTTGGATGTGGTTTCAATGTAGGCATAATTGGATATAACCGATGGCACATGGACTCGGTTAGGAGGTTGATGCACCCGTGTCGACACGCCCCGACACGAGTGCGGCTTCAGACACGGGGCAGACTCGGTCAACAAGTGTTGGACTCGGTCAATGCATCGGGGCCGAGTCTGTCCACTTTATAGACTCGATCAACTTTGACCGAGCCTATTGTTTTCCATATATAAAATTTATTTTGGACTCAGGTCGGGTCCGATCCGGACCCGATCCGGATCCAAAAAGTTTATCGGGGTCGGGGCCGAACCCTAAAGAGGCTACGCAAGGGGAGGGGCTTACGACAGACCCCTCCCCGTTGATCTTTCCCTCTCCCCCAGCCGTCCCTCGTTCTTCGTCCCCTTCAGTCTCGCCGGCGACCTAGACCCCGACGATCGTAGCCGCAGCCAGCCATCGGCGACCCCAGCCACCGGTTCTCTTAGGTATGCACTCCTCCCTCTTCCGTTCTTCTTCCCCTTCGTCCGGTAGGGGGCGAATCCCCCTGCCCCGTTCGTGTTTTCCAGCAGGGGATGGAGGCCTCTGCTTGAGTTTATTTTTCAGCAGGGGGCTCCCGTGCCTCATATTTTTTTCTCGACAGGGGGCTGCCCCCTGCGTCAGATCTGTTTTCCGGTAGGGGGCTCCGCCCCCTGCCTCAGATCTATTTTCCGGCAGGGGGCTGCCCCCTGCGTCGGATCTGTTTTCCGTTAGGGGACTTCACCCCCTACCTCAGTTTATTTTTTGGCAGGGGGCGGAGCCCCCTACCTCGTTCGTGTTTTCCAAAAGGGGGTGGAGGCCCCTGTCTCAGTTTATTTTCTGGCAGGGGGCTCCCCTGCCTCAAATCTGTTTTTCGGCAGGGGGCTGCCCCCTGCCTCATATTTGTTTTCCGGTAGGGGGCTCCACCCCCTACCTCAGTCGCAGGTTTTCGGCAGGGGGCGGAGCCCGCCTCAGATCTGTTTTCTGATAGGGGGCTCTCCCCCCTGCCTCAACCCCTGCCTTTGTTATTTTCTATCAGGCACACAGTTAGAGGGGTGGAGCTCTTGTTACTATTTTTTTGAAGTGTTTATTAACTTTATTTACATATTTTCTATTCACTTTTCACTTTTCAGATATAATGGCGAGTTCTAGTGGTGTCAATAGAGTTGGTTCAAGTTTAACTCTGAATTAGAAGTTTCTCAACCACTTTGGAGGCTTGTGACAAAAAGTATAAAAAGCTAGTGGTGTAAGATTCACAAAAAATATTAAAAATTTGACCAAATAAAAAAACAAAATAAAGCATCATTTATGTACTATTAATATATAATTAGATATTAAGTGGACAATCTAAACTAAATTATAAAACTAATTCAAAGAAATGACTACAATGCAATAATTTAACTGATCCAACAAAGAAGATGTGATTATTTAACCAAGGAATAAGACCAAAAATCACAATAACTAGCAAGAACCACTCTACATATTTGTATAAAGGACAACATAATGCTATACACCACACATAGTTATACTTAGCAAACACAATTATCTAATACAAATAGCATGCAGCTAATAAATAAGCAACAAATCAATGAATTACTAAATCAATATATAATTAATTAATTAATTAACAAGAACAAAGTAATTTTCTGATTAACAGGCCCGATTGTTCAAGAAGAACAGAGGAAGGGAAGAAGAAAAACGAGGAGGAAAGAAGGGGGAGAAGAAGAAAAGGAAGTAGGAGGGAAGAAGAAAAAGAATATCAGAAGAACAATAAGAAGGGGAAGAAAAACAAAAGAAGAAGAAGTTGGGCAGAGGAAGAAGGAGAAGAACGGAAGAAGAAAAGAGCGAGACCTAAACAATCGGGCCTCCCTTGTTTTTTTAACCTGAGGAGAAGAAGATCTGCAGAAGGAAGGAGAAGAAGATCAGCATAGAAAGAATAAGAAGGAGGAGGAGAAGAAAAGAAGAAGAAGAGACGAAGGAGAGAGAGGGGTGCGTACCGAATGGACCCTCCTTCCTCCTCCTTCCTTTCGGCAGAGAGAGAGAGAGAGGGCCTTCTTCCTCTTCTTCTTGAAAGAACACGAGAGGGTTATTCTTCTTCCTTTCGGCAGAGGCGAGAGAGCCCTAAACAATCGGGCCTCTCTCTTCTTTCAAAAATCGAGAGCCTATTGCCTCACAGGCACTTGCGCTTCATTAACGCGCCTCAAGGCAAAAGCGCACTTTTTACGCTATCCATCAAAAACTTCAAATTAGTCTACCTGAAAGCTGAACACGTTCCATTCGACCAGTGATCCTAAAACAATGACTAAGAGAATAAGCACTCTCCCAAATAACCATACCAACAATGATTCAGACATAGAACACTATATAAGATGATCACAACAAAATTACTTTTCCCACAGAATAACCATATAAACATCGATCAATTGACACCATCTTCACCAAAACAATGATGTAAACCATGTTGTGAAAAGCGATGGGGCGTAGAGAAGGGTTTCACTAAAATATGAAGAGAGGAGTAAAGCACAAGCCTTAAAAACACATTTTTAAAAACTTAAAAAAAAATATATATCTAAAAACACAAATAAATAAAAGAAATAACAATGAGAAATAAAAAAACTCAAATAAATACTGAAAGACATGAGAATAATATGTAAAAACAACATTAATGTAGCACCTTGATCTTTGTAAGTATCTAACAAATAAACTATCTATTTAAGGTTATGTCCACGAACGTGGATACAATATGGGCATGAGGCATGCATACATGGTTTTTATGAAAATTAGGACAAGACGTCTTCTCTTGAAAGCTTAATTTATAAAAACACAATACGCAACAAATTTTTATACATAAACATAATTACTACGAGATTCGATTAATCAAGGAATATACAACTAAAGTTTAAAACCAAATAATTAAGTAAAACTCAAAGAAGAAGAGGAAGGAGAAGAAGAAGAACGAAGAGAAGAAGAAGATGGAGAACGAAAGAAGAAGAAGAGACAAAGAAGAGAGAGAGTACCTGGGTGGGGGGACAGCCTCCTCTTCCTTCTTCTTTCGGCAGAAAGACAGAGAGAGAGAAAGAGATTTTGGCGGGGATTCGTAGGGAAACGCGATGCTGGGGTTTAGGGTTCTTTTTATCACAGTTCACAGATCGTTGTTCATAGGGTGCGAACCAGTGTTGTTAAAATCGGTTTCTCAAGAAAAAAACTCTTAATGAAATTGAATCGGATTGAATCCGTACTTTTCACCACTGGATGACACGTGTTATTAAAATATTTAAAATGTTAAAAATCTATTAAGAATACTAAAACAGAGTTTGAAATGATAGGTAAATCGGCCTCTTTGAATTGAATTGACTGAGAACAGATTCCATATGAATCAGGCCGAATCTGAAATTGGTGCAAACGGGTAGAACTGGGCTTAGATCTTTTAGGATCCGAATCTGAATCCAAATTTAAATAGTAGATTCAAATTCAAATTCAAATTCAAATTCAGATACGATGAGGTAAAGTTGAATCCAAATCCAAAATACATGTGGTGATACTAGATCCCGAAACATAGAACAAAAAGAAGTTATTTATATGCAAGACATAATCTGGTCAGATTTTGCATTGGATCAATTTGAGATCCGAATGCAAAAGTAAACTGATTGAAAATATCAGAATCCCATTATGAATGTACATTTGAATCTTACTTAAAGGATCCATATATGGAGAAAACATGTCTGACTCATATCATATATTTGACCCTATCCGATCTTCAACCCTAAATTGTTCTGATCTTTATTCAAACATACACCACTAAGATCTGATGTTATAGTGGAGATCTGATTCATGTCTATACTTAGGTAAGAACTACAACTGGTTTGCATCCATAGACATGGCCAAACCCATCATGTTGGATCCTGGTTTTGGATCAAGTGTTGCTATAGGGTCTTATTATAAAACATGATTATATAGCTTTATGAGTTTCATGTAACCAAAAATTGGTTATGTAGGGGGGATTACTGGAATTTATGGGGGCACTATCTCTAATTAGTGGTGAATTAAATTTAATCTTATGGAACACCTATAAATGAAGATCATGGTTATGGCAGCTTATATGATAGAGCATTTTGTGCTCAGTAAGAGGATTGTGGAGAGCCCCACGGTTAGAGATTGACTTAAATAGCTCCATTGAGAGAACATGTGTCACTACAAGAAAAGAGGTTATTAGCGACGGAAATTAGCGACAGAATTATTTCGTCGCTAGTTAGCGACGGTTTACCGAGCGAAACACATCTGTCGCTATAATCGCTGAAATTTACGAAAATAGTGATGAACTATATCCTGTCGCAAAATCCGTCGCTAATTAGCGGTGGATTTTGCGACGGAATATTTGGTCGTAACTGACGCAGCGTTTGGCGACGGTGTTTGCGACAGACAATTTACCATCGCGACGTAGCGACGGACTTGGCGACGGAATATATTCCATCGCCATTTACTTGTTTTTGATTTACGGCGGCTTAGCGACGAAATTACTCCGTCGCTAAGTGTCGCATAACCCTATCCCAGCCCTCTTTTCCTTTTCTTCTTTTGCTGCTGTCGCTCCCACCAGTCGTTCGTCGTTCCTGGTTCGCCATCCCCTGCCAGACGTTGTTTGCCGATCGTCGTTTGTCGATCGCCGCCGTTCGAAGACAGGTTCGCCAGCCGTCCCCGCCGTTCGTCGTTTCTGGCAGGGGGTTTAACCCCCTGCCTTTCCGGCAGGGGGGGTCGACCCCCTGCGTTTCAGGCAGGGGGGGGCGACCCCCAGCCGGAAAGGCAGGGGGTTTAACCCCTGCATTTCCAGCAGGGGTTAAACCCCCTGCCTTTCCGGCAGGGGGTCAACCCCTGCTTCCGTTCGGGGTGCTGCAATCGCTAGATCAAGCAGGAAAAGCATAACTATGTGCATAAGTGTGTGTTGTGGCTTGTAAGACAAGTGAAACGATATACACTATGCACTCGAAGCTGCACTCAGAGAGTGCAGGCTAACAAGGGACAAACCCATGCACATGCTAATGCAAAGGCAAATCGAGGGGCAAGGTGGTGAACAGGTTGTGCTTTTCCTGCTTGATCTAGCGATTATCTTGCTTATTGTAGCTTTTGTTCTTTCTTGTCCCTTGCACCCCTACTAGTCTGTTATGAGACTGGCCCATTTTCTGGGCAGGTGGTGAACAGGTTGATACAGCTTGCGATGGCACGATGACACGATGCATTCAAGGCAATGCCCTTTCCTGATGTTGCGCTCCTGGGGACTCTTTTGATAGCTGTGGTATAAGGTTTCTTTGAAAGCATCTCTTTTTATTAGAACTCTGGATTTCTAAAACTGTATTACCAAAAATGTGGTTCTTCTTTTCATTTCAATAAAATATATATTTGAATTACAAATCGGTTTGTAAGGGGAAATCTGCTTTTGGTTGTAATGCGCCCAAGGTCTAGGGACTTATTTTTTGAACCTGATCTTCCGCTGAACTTCTGTTTTAAACTCTGATAAATGATTGATTTCAAAGCTTTCAACCTTTTTCATAAAAGGTTTCAAGTCCACGATTTTGGGGCGTTACACCCCATGCCGGAAACGCAGGGGTTTAACCCCTGCCTTTCCGGCATGGGGGTCGACTTCCTACCGGAAACGCAAGGGGTTAACCCCCTGCCTGTTCCGGCATGGGGTTAACCCCCTGCCGGGGTCGACCTGTCAGAAAGGCAGGGGGGGTCGACCCCCTGCCAGAAACGCAAGGGGTTAACCCTCTGCCTGTTCCGGCATGGGGTTAACCCCCTGCCGGAAAGGCAGGGGGTCGACCCCCCATGCCGAAACGCAGGGGTTAAACCCCCTGCGTTTGCCGTAAAGGCAGGGGGTCGACCCCCTGCCGGAAAGGCAGGGGGTTAAACCCCTGCGTTTCTGGCACGGCAGGGGGTTAAACCCCCTGCCTTTCCGGCTGGGGGTCGACCCCCCCTGCCGAAAAGGCAGGGGGTTAAACCCACTGCCGAAAACGACAAACGGCGGGGACGGCTGGCGAACCTGTCTTCGGGCGGCGGCGATCGACAAACGACGATCGACAAACGACGTCTGGCGGGGGACGACGAACCAGGAACGACGAACGGCTGGCGGGAGCGACAACAGCAAAAGAAGAAAAGGAAAAGAGGGCTGGGTAGGGTTATGCGACACTTAGCGACGAAGAAATTCCGTCGCTAAGCAGCCGTAAATCAAAAACAAGTAAATGGCGATGGAATATATTCCGTCGCCAAGTCCGTCGCTACGTTGCGACGGTAAATTGTCTGTCGCAAACACCGTCGCCAAACGCTGCGGCCGTTATGACCAAGTATTCCGTCGCAAAATCCACCACTAATTAGCGACGGATTTTGCGACGGGATATAGTTCATCACTATTTTCGTAAATTTCAGCGATTATAGCGACGGATGTGTTTCGCTCGGTAAACCGTCGCTAACTAGCGACGAAATAATTCCATCGCTAATAACATATTTTCTTGTAGTGACACATGTTCTCTCAATTGAGCTATTTAAGTCAATCTCTAACCGTGGGGCTCTCCACAATCCTCTTACTGAGCACAAAATGCTCTATCATATGAGCTGCCATAACCATGGTCTTCATTTATAGGTGTTCCATAAGATTAAATTTAATTCACCACTAATTAGAGATAGTGCCCCCATAAATTCCAGTAATCCTCCCTACATAACCAATTTTTGGTTAAATGAAACTCATAAAGCTATATAATCATGTTTTATAATAAGACCCTTGTGAACACCCCAAATTTTCCAAAAATCCAAAAATTCCTTCTTTGCCCTTGGGTCCATCTTTTAAATAATCAGGTCAAATTTTTGATAAAATTTCCATTCATTTCTCAGATTTGTTGGAAACCAGACCCAATCTTTCATTTCTAACCCATTTTCTGAAGAATTTTCAAAAGAACAACGTTAAAATTCTCAGAAAACCCCTCTTTTGTAAATATTTTAAAAAAAAAAAAATCCAAAAATAGTCTTTAATCTCTCATTTTCCCTAGTTTTAAAGTCTTTTTGTCAAAAATACAAAAATCAGAAAAACACAAAGAAAATACAAAAAAAAAATATATAATAATAAGCTTTTAGAACCACCTTTTGAAAATCATCTTTTATTTAAGTCTATCTTTTTTTTTGAAAAAAATATTATAAAAAGAACCTCGTTTTGGAAATTTTATAAAGTAGAAAGACATGCTTGAAAATAAAAACCCTAATTCGGTTTTTTTCTTTTGATAGGGTCGCTCTCTCTCAGCCTTCACAAAACCTCTCTGGAAAAACCCTCTTCCAAACCTTTTTCTTTCTCTTTTCCCCTCTCGGCTTCCCTTCACAAGCCATCCACTGAAACCCTCTTCCCCATCGCACCCCTCCGAACCACCCATCGCGGAATCACCCGCCTTCTCCTACCTCTCCTGTTGATCTCTAACCGACCACCCTCTCGAATCTTCCCCTTTTCCCCTTTAAAAAAGATCACGCGGGTCTCTCCTCAACCCATCCGCGCTTCACCCCTCCATGTTAAATCCTCGACGCTTCACCCTTGCAGTTTTCCCCGCTCCTTTCCTTCCTCCTCTTTCCCCTGTTTCCTCTTTTTCCCTGTGTTTTTCCCTTTAATCGACTGAAAATCCATCGTCTAGCAAGCATTGATCAAAAGACATCACCTCCTCTTCTTCGATTACCTGATTTCTGTGAAACGACGGCTAAAAAACAATCGTTCAATCTCATAACCCATTACAGGTAAGTAACCATTTTTCTCTCTTTTCCACCTTTTTTTTTTAAAACATCGTTTCCCCTTTATTTTCAGTGTTCCTTCGTCTTGATTTCCGTTGTTCTTCTTCATTTCTTTTTTTCCATTTTCTTATAAGAGCACTAATGACAGGAT
The DNA here is from genome assembly GCF_984573655.1 of Nuphar pumila. Lineage (NCBI taxonomy): Eukaryota > Viridiplantae > Streptophyta > Magnoliopsida > Nymphaeales > Nymphaeaceae > Nuphar > Nuphar pumila. The sequence goes on along the minus strand of NC_143261.1, from coordinate 59,904,594 downwards.
CGTCCTGCATACATCAGGGTCGAATCCTCCATTTGCAACAATCAATGGAATGTTTATTCCAATAAATTCTTTCTGTGTTTATCAAGTTTCCTCAGTTTTTCGATGAAATATCTGTTCCAAACTTGATTTTCCTGCTTTATTCTCACGACTTTCTATTTGCATTTTCTGTTCTATTTTTTTTCTCTTTCTTTTCTGTTTTTCTCATTTTATTTCTTCCTTTTTTTTATTATTCCCCTCTTTAATTTCTGTATGTATGGGTTCGTTGTGATCACTTCCATTCATGGTTGCATTTTTTTTTTTTTTTTTAGCTGAGTAGTTTAGCCGATGTCTTCATTATGGGTGTATTTGGCATCCTGTCCATTCTTTCTTTTTAAACATCATTAGTTCACCTTTTTTTTTTTACCTCTTCTGTGCTTATTATGTAGTTCAATATAGCATGATATCCTTTTTGCTAGATTTCCCTTTCGTTTGGATATCTTTGGACACATCGTGTATATATATCGGATACATCTGATCATCATAAGTTACGCTATAGGCATCTTTGTTGATATCCGATCATCATAAGTTTTTGTTTGGATAGCATTCATTGTTCCCCTGCATCTCTTCTTTAGGTGGTCTGTATTATTTCTTTTTTGTTATCTCCTGTTGCTATTCATTTGTTCCAATATTAATTCAAAGTCAAGATGCTGTTACTGCTTGGAAAGAAACGAAGAGAAGAATATGGTGATGATAATAATGATCCTGCTAGTTGACAGTTATGATATTAGTAACTCACCAAGAATCCTATACTAAAATCCATTGATCCACTGCTATCAAGGCCAGTCAGTTGTCATTAGGGAAGGCACTTTGCAGAAGGTATCGTGCGTAGCTGATGAGCTTCCAACTTCCTCTGCCTACCAGCTCACCACATGTTTGGGAATAGGTAATTAACTTGCAATGTCACATACAACATATTTTCAGCATAATCTACTACTTCTTAAGAGACTGAGCGATACCTATGATCTCTTCTGGTTCCTTTCTAAGCTTGGTTTGTGATCTGGGGCTTACATTTTCTGTTGATGGCTTGAATATTTTACATTATTTTATAATAGATGGTTTGCAAAATGGGTTTCTGAGAAAACCAAGATTGATGAAGGCATTGTTTTAGGAAGTGATATTCTTATGTCTATTGAGTGCTCTGCTTTTCACTTGTCGATTGATATTCATGGTTTGGTTGTGCTGGATGAATGTCTAAACTATGGCTGCTGGGTGATCCGTGCTTGAAGCTGTTGAAGTTACTCTCTACCTAAGTGTCGGTATATCAATTTGAGATGGACTCAAAGTTGGTTCAGCATTGGTTAATAACTATGGATGGAGATTTAGAACGGATCATCTAAACCATCAGATGTGGGCAAGATATCTGAATTTTTCAAACTACTGGGTTTGGTCACTATGAGTTCGTTCTCTTGAATAAGAGTGATCCCAAAATGTACAGCGTCAGTCTGGAGCATATTCAATTTCGACCTTGAGAATTGGATTCCTGCATTCTCGCGAGTATTTTCCATCTCAAGCAAACATTGGCCATCTGCTCTTCTGTAACAGTGTCCTGGTTTCGTTCCTTTAAACTCAGAAAATGTCTTATTTATTTCTTTTATGAACTGCAAAAAGTTGATATATACTTTATCAATAATCATCCTCCTGTCATTTAGCCCACATCATGTATTTGATTGTTAGAATACTTTCATGCAATTTATACTGTTCATCATCTGTACATAAGCACACCCACGTTGCATCTGTATCCATTCACTTGCCCAACATTTGATGCTTTTCATGAATTGTATGTATCAGGATTTGTGAATTTGATTACCGCGCCCATCACATATCATACTGTCAACGGCTCGCTGCCTATGCATAAACACCACCTTCCCTCCCTTCACACCGCAGTGAAGCAGAGCTTGGACATAATTCAGATGGTCGAGCCCAGCAAGCTTCATCATTGACCAGAACAAAGCCCACTTGATTCATAGCAAGTGGCTCCAGCACTGCTTGCATCTGAAAGTTTAGTTGATTTCACAACCCCTGCAACCAGTCATTTGAGATTAAGCAGGGACCAGCTCGTCAGGTAGGTTCTTTAGCTGTTGTTGAGCATCGCTGACTAAGTTTCATTAACTAGGCTTGTTGTTATTTCTGAGTTTAACAGGATTTTCTTTTTATTGATTATTAAACTGATTTGCATTATGATTTCTATTGAGTTTCAATGTAACTTTTACTGATTAGTTAATTAGATATTGTTAGCTGTTAATTAAGTAAACTGTTAACCATTAATTAAGTAAGTTGTTAGCTAGATAGTTAAGTAATTAGCTGGTTGTTAGCTATTTCGTAGTTGAAGTACTTAGTTATTTCATTATGAAATTTAATTAGTTCTTTTGTTATCAGTTGATCCCATTGTTTAGATGATAAATTTACTTAGTAATTAGAGTACTCAGTGGACTTACAATGATTAAACCATCTATGTGATGCCCCCAAGGCATATTGGTCCCTGTACATATTTCATTACAGTTTGTGCTGCAAATACACATTTTAACCAACACTAGTCATTCCCATTTCTGCTGGTTCGGTACAACATTACGTTATCATCCTCTGCCATTAACTTCCCTATCATCCCCTGCTGTAGCCACCTATCCCCCATCACCACTGCATACATACTAGTCGCTTCACAACCAGTTATCATTGGACATGGTTACATATGAGTTCTATCATGTCATCTCCAAGCCTGGAGGTGAAATTTGGTTACTATAGAAGAACATCAAGTGGGTTAGCATTGGTTATCAAATGCTAGTGCAGAATATGACAATCAGTATATAGTTAGTAAGTGTTAGCATTAATGAAGTTGTTCCAGCAGGATGTGTTAGCGTCGTGTGAGGTAGTCGGCTTGTGTAAAATACTTATATATCGATGGTATGGTGTGACAGTTCTTTTTTTTGTAAATACGAGTAGCAATCAAATTGTATCTTCAGTATGAATAGGATGTAATGTATCCAGTGTATTTGAAAGCTGGACATTAAACATTGTCGAATAGGTATATTGGCAGTGTGTTAGATTATGGGTATGTATTATAATGTAGGTGTTAGCCTTTGTCAGTGTATCTTGTGTTAACACAGAATGCTGGTTTTGGTAGTATCAAGGCAACATGGCATGATGTCTGCAGCAGTGGGTTAGGGTTAAGGCAATCGATGAAAGTTACGATTAGCAGCAAATATACACTAGCAGTCAGTATATATCAGTATATCATTAACAAAGTTAGGGCATGATTAGCAATGGCGGTGTTAGGTAGGGTGTCATAATTATTGTTTTACAATTAATTGTTTCTTACATTTGAATTTTTTACCATGTCTTTGTTTATTATGAAGTAGTGATTCTAAAATGCCTCTTGCTCTCATTAATCGCTGCCCTTCACGGTGATTGTTTTCTGTTTTTTAAACGCTTTCTTAATTTCTTTTTCATCAAGTACATAATAGCAGTTTCAACATTTTTGTTCTAGTGTATGTTCTATTTATCAAATATGCTCCAGCACAGCCACCTGCCACTGTATTGAATTTTTAAATCTCCAGCAACACCTTGGTATCCCGTTGCATATTCATCATGAACCTTGCATAAGTGTTTCCACTGTGGCACACCTGCTGTGATGCCTACTTCAACTACCACACCCATCATTTCTGTTAGCTATCACAGTCTCTACAGCAAATGATGCATCCCTTATACTACACCTTCATCATCTCACTGTACATATACACTCAGCCCCATTCAAATCCCCATGGTGATTCCCTTTATCATATTGGCACCTCACAACATGTAGGGCCTCCACAGCAGTTTGCAGAATTTTCTACAAAAGGCACTATGCAGTTTCAATCCTGCCACCAGCCATGCATTGTTCCCCTTTCCACTTCGTCCTTCCCTCCATACCACCTGCCATGGGTGTCTTGACTACACCCTGATGTTACTACCAACAACCCATATTTCATTGCATATATAGTTGTTGATCCCATCCTCAATTTACAACAGTGATTCACATTTCTTTTCAACTTCTGTCTTCATTTCATTGCATATATATTTTCTTTGATTCATCCCATCTCATCTTGCTGTAGTTGTGCAATCCAACCCCTTTTGTTACCTACATATTGTCAATCGGTTGGCAGTTTCTATGTGATTTCACAGTATTTAGTACAACACTAACAATGTCCCTCTGTATGAATGTCTCTAAGTTAGTGATCATTGTAAACCTGTAAAGGCGGTAATTTCCAGCAGGTTGCTATGAATAGTTTTAGCAGTTTGTTACATTTTTTTTCTTTCTCTTTTCTTAGGGTATTGCATGTATATTTCAAATCTATTTATTAGCCTAGAACCCTATATATATGCATTTTTCTTATCAAATATGATCTTCATTAGTACATAATATATGTAAAAGCCTCATATCAGTATGATACTTGGTGAACTTCCTTTTAGTTACATCTCTTATCCTGTGCTAACCTGACCCTTGCAGGAGATATGTAAAATCTGTTGAAATCCCTCTTTAAATTAAGATTTCATTATCCCAATTTTAAAGTTTTTATAGCTAGATGCTGATGAGAAACATTTACATTTCTTGTTTTAGATAGAATGAATGAACATTGTAAACATCATGAATTATTTGTTCTTCATGCATTTTTCCTTTATTTCTCAAAATCTCACAATGGCACGTGCACCATTTCGTAAGAGGTAAACTAATCCTAAGTTGATGATCCATATCAATGGCCATAGTCAGGGTGTGGACAAAATTTAGTATTTTTATCTTTTACGAAATAACACTGGATCCACATTGGATCCGTTTTCAAAATTCATCATATTTACTCAAATATTTTCTTCTTTTATCAGAATTTAACTTAAAATTAATTCAAAATATATACCAATGGCCATAGTCAGGGTATATTGAGAATTAATTTCATTTTAAATTCTATAAAAGCACCAAATGTGTTTTATTCTTCACCTGAATTTAAATACAGATTATTATATAATACATTCAATGACCATAGTCAAGAATGTATTATATCTTCAATCTTGTTTTAATTCATTTAAAGAATGGAATAGCTTTTCAAAATCCAATTTCAAAAATTTAAATTCATTCATCATTTAGGATAGAATTGCATCATATTTTCAAAATTCTTTTTTTTCAAAAACTCCAAGTGATGTAAATACCTTCCTCAATCTATCTTCAATTCTTATCATTTTTAAAATTCAATTTCATTTTTCAAATCTCAAAGTTCAATTTAACTTTGAGATTTCAAATTCATTTTATATTCAAATTAAAATCAGATTTCGAAGTTCAATTTGACTTTGAAATTCCAAATTCATTTATATTCAAATACTCCAATCAAAATCAAAGTTCAATTTAACTTTGAGATTCTTGATTCATCTTCTGAATTTAAACTCCAAATCCATCTTAGGATCTAGAATCCAATTCCACCTTGGATCTCAGACTTCAGATCCAATTCCTCCGTAGGATCCAGAATCCAATTTCTCCTTAAGATCTCAGACTTCAGATCCAATTCCTCCTTAGGATCCAGAATCCAATTTCACCTTGGATATCAGACTTCAGATCCAAAATCCATCTTAGGGTCCAGAGTCCAATTCTACTTTTGGATCTCAGATCCAATTCCACTTTTTGGATCTCAGACTTCCGATCCAAATTCCATCTTAGGGTCCAGAGTCCGATTCTACATTGGATCTCAGACTTCAAGACCTGAATCCATTCCAAGATCCAAAATCCAATTTTCATTCCCAAGTCCAACTTCTTTTCAAATCCAATTCATCTCCAGATTTCAAATCCAAATCCATCTACAGATCATTCCTTAAATTCATCTATATTTTTAATATCATCTGGATCCCTCAGATCTATTCTAAATTTCAAACTTCAAAATCTAAATTCAAATCCATCTCAAGTATTCATTTTCTTTCCTAAATTCAAGTTCAAATTCAAAATCCATTTTCCGACTTTGAAACTTCATTTTCAAAGCTTCAAATCATTCTTTCTCAAAATTAAAGATTTATTTTTCCAAACTCTGATTTACTTCGAAAATTTGGAACTTTTCTGATCTATCTCAAGTTCTAAAGTTAAATTCAAACATTTCTTCACTCCCTTATCAAGTTTATCTCATAAACTTGGGAAATTTTCAAAACATCTTTCAAAAGGAGCATACATTCTTGCATTGCACAAGCATGATTCTTTGTGCATTTAGAGTTAGAATAAATTCTTAGATTATATTTAGGCAAAGCAAAAGGCATAGATTCGATCCTTGGTTCGATTACCCCTGGTAAAGGCGCCAGGAACGGTCGAACCTCGTACCGACGAGCGAATCCCGTCTCTCCATTTTCCCGCACATTTTAAAAAACGGAGGCGAGTAATCTTTTAAAATCTTTTTCAAAAATCAAGGTCAAGTGAGACTGCGCAAAATAGTTCCTCTTCTCACTTCTTTCTTTTTCTCTTCTCTCTTTTATTTTTCTCCCTTCAAAAGGGAGGAAAATAGAGGTTAGAAAGGAAAAGAGAAGGGAGAGAGAGAATATTACGAGAGGAAAATTTTTGCGATGATCACAGTTTTGGCGACTGTGATGGGACCCATCTTCGTCCGGTCGAATTTAATGCATTTTCTTTTGCTTTGACATTATCTAAGTCTTTATTCTATATATGTCAGCTATATTTCCATGCAAACCTTTGGAGCCTAGATTTTATCCTAAGCTGACATCATTGCATATATGATTTAGGTATGGTTTGGTAGGACTACATTGAGGAGATTATTTCATGCTCACATTAGACTTAGGTCTTAAATACAACTCTCCTCGATTTTAAGGATTGAATGCAAAAACAATGTATGCAAGTGTATGCTTCTTTTCATTTTAATCTATCTCTTTAGGACTTGCATTAGAGCCATATGATTTCTTGCATGTTGAACATATTTTGAAAAACTCCTTACCTATATTGTCCCGGTCTTCACGTTGTTGGGCTGTCTCACTGAACCATAGTTCGGGAGAGAGCCTCACAACTGGACCACTTATTTGGGTTCGCGCCCCCCTACCACGTACCTAAGGGCCATAGTCTGAGGTATATCGGTAGGTGCTCAAGGATGTTGGGAAGCCATTACCTTAGAACCGGAGAAATAATTCTTATGCCACGTGATTCGAGCTTCGGCTTGGGTATATCGGCATATCTTGATTGTAATCAGATGATCTAAATCCTTAGAGTTAGGATTAAGGTCCTACGAGCCTTTTTCAAAATTTGCATTTAGAGTCAGCTTCTAGGGAGTGCTATTCTGTGCATCATTGCTTGTATAAATTGATTCTTTTGTAGATATTATCTTGAAAATTCTTATCTTTCAAACCATTGGATATTTATTTCATAAAAATTCTTTTATTTTCTCAAAATCCATGATGGTATATTTCTTATTTCTTTATTCTCTCATAAATTTCTTAAACCCTGGACATTCTTTTAAATTCTTTCCCCTATCTTTCAAAAGTTCAGGCGTATTATTCTTCTTCTGATTTATTTAAATTCTTTTGATCCTGCCTGCAATTTTTAAAAAATATTTCAAGGTCTTGTCATCTTCAAAAATACTCTTCCTCGTATATTCCATCTTCTCCATATAAAATCCTTTTTATCCAGAGATCTCTTTAAAAATTCTCTTTCATTATCTCTTTTCCTTTCAAAATTTATTTGATCTGAAACCTTCATTTATTCTCCAGAGAAAATACCAACATTCCAATCATGGTTCAAACGAGAGCAAGGAGAAGGGCAGCTCAGCAGCACGATAACAACGAAGTGGAAGAGATGAACTCTCCCAGGTTGTCCCGAAAACATGATTCAGATGAGGATGATGTCGACCCAGCAATGTATAAAATCTTTCAAAAGATGATGGCAAAAATGATGTCCGAGCAAGCTGGGGCAAATTCAAAGAAAACATCCTCTAAAACCAAGGTCAAAAGGAAGCCAGTGAAGAAGCATGTCAAGATCAGCAAGAAGAAGGTTCAACAAGACACCACCTCTGAAGGTACGGAGTCAGGAGAGGAGGATTCCGAGGAAGAATAGTTTGTATTTGTTCCAAAACACCTGCGACAAGTCAAGAAGGTGGCAGAGGAACCTGAATCAATCAACAAGCCTAAAGATGGAGTCACAGCAGAAGACTCAGTTCAAATATTGACAAAGATGGTCAAAGACCTACAGATCCGAGATAAGGGAAAGAGGGTATATACCAGACAGGACTTCTACCTTGGTTTAGATGGGGACAGCAGCTTGGAAGATCTCCCCCAAAAATTTATTAAGTTTGATGGGTCCGGCAATCCAAAAGCCCATCTCGCGATGTTCTTCGCCGAATGTGCCAGATTCAGTGAAGACAATCAAGCCCTCTTCTTGTGCTTTCCCGCAGCTTAGAAGGCATAGCCGCGAAATGGTATGCGGAGCACATCAACCCCGTCGAGCTGCAAAATTTTGACAAAGTTGTTAATCTGTTCGTGGAAAGATTCATGTTCAACACTCAGGCACTTCCGACTCTCAATCACCTGTATAACCTGAAACAAGGAGATAAGGAAAAAGTTGTAGACTTCATTCGGAGGTGGAGAGATACCTGCAACAAGATGAGAACCCCCATTTCAAAGGAGCACGCACTCCAAGTTATCCTGAACAATTTTTCTCAGCCTCTTAGAAGCCTCATTTCCACTTACCCCTCTAAATCATTCATAGAGCTTATCGAACGAGCTGAGTGGCTCGAGATGGGGATGGACAATGGGAATTATGAGGGCATCACTCTCGTCAAGGGAGGCCAAGACCTCAAAAAGAAGGTGAATTATACATTTTCAGCTAACTCTGGGGGCAGTGGCAGCAAAGATAACAAGACCAAGCAGATGGGTCAGCAAAAGGAACCCTTCAAGCAGAATGACAAGCCAGTTCCCGCCAAGCAGAAGGAAAAGATAAAACGTGAAGGTTGGGGTTATGACCGCCAATTCACTACTCTGGAACAGTCCCTCGAACAAGTTTTGGAGTATATGCTGAGCAAAGATATGATTAAACTCCCGAGAGTTGCTGATCCTCTGGTCTCCCTGGGAAAATGGAAGGACAAGTTCTGCAAGTTCCACCGGGCAGTGGGGCACGACACCGAGCACTGCTTCGTCCTAAAGAACATCATCCAGGATTGCATTGATAAAAATCTTCTGATAGAGGACGAAGAAGAAGAGTAGCCCGCCGTCCTAACAAAGCCTTTCCCAGATCACTCAAAGAACTGATGATATCAAAACTTTTCTTGCTTTCTTCCTTTTGCTTTTTCCCGTCGTCTTATAGGGGCAAGTCAGCCCTAGTCTTTTGCGATCTTTTTGGTCACATGCTTGTAAATAGTCAAGTTCTTGTTTTCAGTAGTTACTTATAAATGAAATGTCAATTTCCTTCATACCTTTGTCATATTGGGGCATCTTTTGTTAAAAATTACATTTACACTTCAAAATATTCTCTTGTCATTAAATTCATGTTCTTTTTCATAATGCGGGGCAAAATCCTGACATCATTCATGAGAAAAATGATATTACCTATGAGGGTTTTTTTTCCAAAAATCATGAAATTTTGAAAGTCTTCATTATGATGACCAAAGAGTTCAAATACTCTTTGGTCCAACCTTTGTCAAAATCAACCCTCGTGTTGATCATATTAACAAAAATAGGTTTTCGAACCGTTGTATTGAAAAATCAACCCTCGTGTTGATCATATTAACAAAAATAGGTTTTTGAACCGTTGCATTGAAAAATCAACCCTCGAGTTGATCGTGTTTTCAAAAAAATAAGTTTTCGAACCATCGCATTAAAATGTCAACCCTTGTGTTGGTTTTATCTCCCAAGATTAATTCCGAAACATTTATATCCAAAGATCAACCCTTGTGTTGGTCTTATCTTCCAAAATAGGTTTCAAATCATTCAAAGGTCAACCCTTGTGTTGGTTTTATCTTCAAAGATTGGTTCGAAACATTGCATTTAGAGATCAACCCTCGTGTTGATCATATTTTCTAAAAATTGGTTTCGAATCATTACATTCAAAGATCAACCCTCGCGTTGGTCATATATTCTAAAAATTGATTTTCAAATCATTGCTTCAAAAAAATTAAACCCTCATGATGATCTCTCATGAACGATCCCCTTTCAAAGATTAGCTCTCGCAGTTAATCATCTTTTCAAAGATGATTTCCTCGTATTCTTCTCCTACTTCTTAAAAGATTCCACATGCAGGCAGGATCAAACAAAATTCTTTTTTTCTCAATCAACTCTTTCTTTTTATTATTTGTTTGGCGATTTTATCAGTCTTATCATTTTTTTATTAATTTTGTCAATTTTATTGATCCTTCATTGATTTTGTTAAAATTTTCTCGTCAAATTCTTATTTTCAAAAATTACCCTTTCAGGTTAAGGGATAAACCTGATGCCTCTTTCCCATGAGGTATTCCTTTTTTTTTCCTTCTTTTCCCATTCAGGATAAGGGATAATCCTGAGACCCCTCATAGGAGCACCAATGCTACCTGTGAGAATTCTTGTTCAAAATAAATTCCTTTAAATTTTTCCCCATTTTTATAAATTTTATTCAATTTCCCGCTCAGGTTAAGGGGTAAACCTGAACCTCGTCCCGCGAGGTCCTTCTTCCTTCAGGATCAGGGATAATCCTGAAGTCTTTCATCTTCTTCCAAATATCTTTAATTTTTCTATCAAGCTTCACCATTCTTTTAGATCTTTGTCAATCTTTGTCTTTATTTCTGATTCTTTACCAATTTTATTGATTCTTTTTCATTTGTTATCAATTCTTTTAATTCTTTATCAACCTTTTATCAAATTTTGTTGAATTTGTCAATTTTTTTCCTTCTTTCCCTTTCAGGTTAAGGGATAGACCTGAATCATCTTTTAATTTTCTTTTTATCTTTTCGGGTTCTGACTCGAGTCTTCCTTTCATCTTTTCATTTGAAGTTTCGAGTTCTGACTCGGGCTTCCCTTTGGTTCTGATTGAACCAATTGTTTTCTTTTATCGTTTATCTTTTCCTTTTAAAGATTCGGGTTTCGACTCAGGTCTTCTTTTATTCTTTCGTTCGAAGTTCCGAGTTCCGACTCGGGCTTCCTTTTGAATCCAATCCTCGCATTGGAAAATCAATCATTTCTTTAGAAAACTGAGTTTCAACTCGGGTTTTTCTTCTATTATTTTTCGTTTGAAGTTCCGAGTTCCGACTCGGGCTTCCTTTTGAATCCAATCATCGCATTGGAAAATCAATCATTTCTTTAGAAAACCGAGTTTCAACTTGGGTTTTTCTTCTATTATTTTTCGTTCGAAGTTCCGAGTTCCTACTCGGGCTTCCTTTTGAATCCAATCCTCGCATTGGAAAATCAATCATTTCTTTAGAAAACCGAGTTTCAACTCGGGTTTTTTTTCTATTATTTTTCGTTCGAAGTTTCGAGTTCCGACTCGGACTTCCTTTTGAATCCAATCCTCGCATTGGAAAATCAATCATTTCTTTAGAAAACCGAGTTTCAACTCAGGTTTTTCTTCTATTATTTTTTGTCCGAAGTTTCGAGTTCCGACTCGGACTTCCTTTTGAATCCAATCCTCGCATTGAAAATCAATCATTTCTTTAGAAAACCGAGTTCCAGCTCGGGTTTTTCGTCTATTAATTTCGTTTGAAGTTCCGAGTTCTGACTTCGACTTCCTTTTGAATCCAATCCTCGCATTGAAAAACAATTGGTTCTTTAGAAATTTAAGTTTTCAAAACTCAATTTTCTCTTTTATCTTTTACCTTGAAAATCTAGGTTCCGGCTCGGGTCCTCCCTTTTTATATATTTCATCTTCTTGAATATCCAAAATTGAGTTTTAGTCTCTTTAAAATCCCTTCATTCCCATTCAGGATAAGGGATAATCCTGAAACCATTCATAGAAGCAGCGCAACCTTCTATAATGGTCCTTCCAAATCCAGTTTAAGCACTGGTCCTTCATTACAAAATCCTTCGTAAAACCCAATTCTCACATTAGTCCTTCCAAATCCAGTCTAGCACTGGTCCTTCATCAAAAATCCTTCCAAATTCCAATTTCATAAATTGGTCCTTCAAGATCCCAGTTTTTACTGGTCCTTCAAAATTCCAATGTTTACATTGGTCCTTCCAAAATTCCAATTTTTACAAATTGGTCCTTCCAAAATTCCAGTTTTACGCCGGTCCTTCAAATTCCAATTGGTCCTTCATCAAATACCAATGTTTACATTGGTCCTTCCAAATTCCAATTCTATGAATTGGTCCTTCAAATTCCAATTGGTCCATCATCAAATACCAATGTTTACATTGGTCCTTCCAAATTCCAATTCTATGAATTGGTCCTTCAAATTCCAATTAGTCCTTCATCGAATTCCAATGTTTTTCATTGGTCCTTCCAAATTCCAATTCTACGAATTGGTCCTTCAAAATCCCAAATTGGTCCTTCAAATTTCCAATGTTTACATTGGTCCTTCCAAAATACCAATTTTCACAAATTGGTCCTTCAAAATTCCAGTTTCACGTTGGTCCTTCGAATTCCAATTGGTCCTTCATCAAATTCCAATGTTTTCATCGGTCCTTCCAAATTCCAATTCCATGAATCGGTCCTTCAAAATCTCATTTGGTCCTTCATCAAATTCCAATGTTTACATTGGTCCTTTCAAATTCCAATTCCACGAATTGGTCCTTCAAAATCCCAAATTGGTCCTTCATTAAATTCCAATGTTTTTCATTGGTCCTTCCAAATCCCAATTCTATGAATTGGTCCTTCAAAATCTCAATGTTTACATTGGTCCTTCCGAAATTCCAATTTTCACAAATTGGTCCTCCCAAAATTCCAATGTTTACATTGGTCTTTCAAAATTCCAATTTTCATAAATTGGTCCTTCAAAATCTCAATCAGTCCTTCAAAAATTCCAATGTGTATATTGGTCCTTCAAAATTTCAGTTTAGCACTGGTCCTTTACCAAAGTCTTTTATCAAAATCCTTTACCAAAGTCTTTTACCAAAATCTTCCCTTATCAAAATCCTTCTCAAATTCCAGTTTAACACTGGTCCTTTACCAAAGTCCTTTTACCAAAAATTCCTTTACCAAGTTCTTTTACAAGATTCTTTACTTAAACCTCATTCTTTAAGATTGGTCTCGTAAAACCCAGTTTTACTGATCAAGATTGCCAAAATGAAAGATGTTCAGCCCGAGGTCCTATCAAAATCTATATTGAGTGATTATTTCACAAAGATTCTCGAAAACTTTGCCAATCTGCTAAAATATGTCTTGATTCCAATATTTTACTGCACAAAAAGAATCACCTCAGATTACCTCTAGTATTCTTTTTCAAAAGGGTGAAGCTTTTTGCGAAAAGGAGTGAAAATTCAAATCTTCTCTCTGTTGGTCAACCAAGAGGATGCAAGAAAGATCCTTGGTATGATTATCAAAAGAAATATTCAATGATGTTGAAAAGCTAGAAACAAATCGATATTGATCATAGCTATGACACATGTTTTAAGTCGACTTTCTAGCAATCAGGCAGTGGAAATATCCTGAGCGTTAAAAAGAACCCACTCAATCCATATCTCCTCATTTCATTCATTCAAAGCTTCAATCAAATATCCGCAAAAGGGATCTCTCAATTGTCGTCAAGATGAAGGCGAATTAAGCGAGTAGATCCCCGGGGCCAAAGAAGATTGGAAACATCTCCAAGATGACGGAGTTTGTGACGGATCCTTCCAGGAAAAGTTCAGATCACCGTCAAGATGAAGGCGAGTGTGATGAACCTCCCGACAAACCCTAAAAGATATTTGATTGCTGCTGTCATTTTTAACCAATGACCCAGTATAATTCCCGAGAAAAAGAAGGATCGAAGCATCTCCAAGATGACGGAGTTTGTGACGTACCCTTCCCCGAAGAAAAAAAGAAAAGTCAGGAAACATCCAAATGAAGGATGATGTAGAAACCCAAGAAAGCTCAATGTCCCAAAAAAAGTGCCAAAAGATCATTATGGGAAAAGCCTCAGGATATCAAACTGCCAAAATTGCCAGGAATCATCTTTTCTTATGCGAAATCCTTTCACCAATGTCTTTTCACTGCTAGCCTTTATGAAGTTAAGAGTATTTCTTCTCTATTCATGTCAAGGAAATGGATAACTTCCTTGAAGAAACTCAACAACTTTAAAATTTGAATCTAAACTCTAGAATCCAAGGAGTTAACCTCATTTTGGAGGGAATACTCTAGGTAAAAGAGGGAATATCTTTCGCACATACGTGCACACTTTCAAGCATTTTTGAATCAATTGCAATTTCATCTTGTTGGCAAAATTTTCTGGTTATCAAAAAAATGAAATAAATGCTCAAAATCTATTTTGATACAACCCAGCATTCTGTATATTTTTCAAAGAGAGTTGTCTCATTCTAAGTGAGGTATTTCTCCCAGTCCCATCATGGTTTTCCCCATCAAGGAATCCATACTTTGTATATCCATTCAAATAAAGAATTATACATGAACCTCGTCCCACGAGGTTAGTTTTCAAAAATGTCCCATCCAAGTTAAGGGCTAAGCCTGTGTTCTTTTCAAAAATCCTTATCTTCGTCTCAACCTTGAGACTTCTTCAAAATTTCTCCTTTTATCATTTTAGGATATTCATCCCAAGAATCCCATCACGATTTCTTCATTTTCTACTATCCAGATTATTTTCATTCTCGAGGATTTCATTCTCTTCCCAAAAACCCTTTCAGAGTAAGATACAAAACCTTAAAAATAAATCTTTTAAAAAACTGATTCTTTCACACCCAGTTCAGACCTTTTGACTGGGGCATTTTTTTTTTTTTTTAAGAAAATTTGGCATGTCTTCTTTGCCGCTAAGCTCGGCTCACAACCGGCTTAGCAGCAAAGAGGGGCATCTGTGAACACCCCAAATTTTCCAAAAATCCAAAAATTCCTTTTTTCCCCCTGGGTCCATCTTTTAAATAATCAAGTCAAATTTTTGATAAAATTTCCATTCATTTCTCAGATTTGTTGGAAACCAGACCCAATCTTTCATTTCTAACCCATTTTCTGAAGGATTTTCAAAAGAAAAACGTTAAAATTCTCAGAAAACCCCTCTTTTGTAAATATTTAAAAAAAAAATCCAAAAATAGTCTTTAATCTCTCATTTTCCCTAGTTTTAAAGTCTTTTTGTCAAAAATACAAAAATCAGAAAAACACAAAGAAAATACAAAAAAAATATATATATATATATAATAATAAGCTTTTAGAACCACCTTTTGAAAATCATCTTTTATTTAAGTCTATCTTTTTTTTTTAAAAAAATCTTATAAAAAGAACCTCGTTTTGGAAATTTTATAAAGTAGAAAGACATGATTGAAAATAAAAACCCTAATTCGGTTTTTTTCTTTTGATAGGGTCGCTCTCTCTCTCAGCCTTCACAAAACCTCTCTGGAAAACCCTCTTCCAAACCCTTTTCTTTCTCTTTTCCCCTCTCGGCTTCCCTTCACGAGCCATCCACTGAAACCCTCTTCCCCATCGCACCCCTCCGAACCACCCATCGCGGAACCACCCGCCTTCTCCTACCTCTCCCGTCGATCTCTAACCGACCACCCTCTCGAATCTTCCCCTTTAAAAAAGATCACGCAGGTCTCTCCTCAACCCATCCGCACTTCACCCCTCCATGTTAAATCCTCGACGCTTCTCCCTTGAAGTTTTCCCCACTCCTTTCCTTCCTCCTCTTTCCCCTGTTTCCTCTTTTTCCCTGTGTTTTTCCCTTTGATCGACTGAAAATCCATCATCTAGCAAGCATTGATCAAAAGACATCACCTCCTCTTCTTCGATTACCTGATTTCTGTGAAACGACTGCTAAAAAACAATCGTTCAATCTCATAACCCATTACAGGTAAGTAACCATTTTTCTCTCTTTTCCACCTTTTTTTTAAAAAAAAACATAGTTTCCCCTTTATTTTCAGTGTTCCTTCGTCTTGATTTCCGTTGTTCTTCTTCATTTCTTTTTTTCCATTTTCTTATAAGAGCACTAATGACAGGATCGTTCTGCATACAGCAGGGTCGAATCCTCCATTTGCTACAATCAATGGAATGTTTATTCCAATAAATTATTTCTGTGTTTATCAAGTTTCCTCAGTTTTTTAATGAAATATCTGTTCCAAACTTGATTTTCCTGCTTTATTCTCACGACTTTCTGTTTGCATTTTCTGTTCTTTTTTTTTCTCTCTCTTTCTTTTCTGTTTTTCTCATTTTATTGCTTCCTTTTTTTTTATTATTCCCCTCTTTAATTTCTGTAACATGGCGTGGGTGTATGGGTTCGTTGTGATCACTTCCATTCATGGTTGCATTTTTTTTTATTTTTTTTATATATATTTTTTTATTTTACCTGAATAGTTTAGCCGATGTCTTCATTATGGGTGTATTTGGCATCCTGTCCATTCTTTCTTTTTAAACATCACTAGTTCACCTTTTTTTTTTTACCTCTTCTGTGCTTATTATGTAGTTCAATATAGCATGATATCGTTTTTGCTAGATTTCCCTTTCGTTTGGATATATTTGGACACATCGTGTATATATATCGGATACATCCGATCATCATAAGTTACGTTATAGGCATCTTTGTTGATATCCGATCATCATAAGTTTTCGTTTGGATAGCATTCATTGTTCCCCTGCATCTCTTCTTTAGGTGATCTGTTTTATTTCTTTTTTGTTATCTCATGTTGCTATTCGTTTGTTCCAATATTAATTCAAAGTCAAGATGTTGTTACTGCTTGGAAAGAAACGAAGAGAAGAATATGGTGATGATAATAATGATCCTGCTAGTTGACAGTTATGATATTAGTAACTCACCAAGAATCCTATACTAAAATCCATTGATCCACTGCTATCAAGGCCAGTCAGTTGTCATTAGGGAAGGCACTTTGCAGAAGGTATCGTGCGTAGCTGATGAGCTTCCAACTTCCTCTACCTACCAGCTCGCCACATGTTTGGGAATAGGTAATTAACTTGCAATGTCACATACAACATATTTTCAGCATAATCTACTACTTCTTAAGAGACTGAGCTATACCTATGATCTCTTCTGGTTCCTTTCTAAGCTTGGTTTGTGATCTGGGGCTTACATTTTCTGTTGATGGCTTGAATATTTTACATTATTTTATAATAGATGGTTTGCAAAATGGGTTTCTGAGAAAACCAAGATTGATGAAGGCATTGTTTTAGGAAGTGATATTCTTATGTCTATTGAGTGCTCTGCTTTTCACTTGTCGATTGATATTCATGGTTTGGTTGTGCTGGATGAATGTCTAAACTATGGCTGCTGGGTGATCCGTGCTTGAAGCTGTTGAAGTTACTCTCTACCTAAGTGTCGGTATATCAATTTGAGATGGACTCAAAGTTGGTTCAGCATTGGTTAATAACTATGGATGGAGATTTAGAACGGATCATCTAAACCATCAGATGTGGGCAAGATATCTGAATTTTTCAAACTACTGGGTTTGGTCACTATGAGTTCGTTCTCTTGAATAAGAGTGATCCCAAAATGTACAGCGTCAGTCTGGAGCATATTCAATTTCGACCTTGAGAATTGGATTCCTGCATTCTCTCGAGTATTTTCCATCTCAAGCAAACATTGGCCATCTGCTCTTCTGTAACAGTGTCCTGGTTTCGTTCCTTTAAACTCAGAAAATGTCTTATTTATTTCTTTTATGAACTGCAAAAAGTTGATATATACTTTATCAATAATCATCCTCCTGTCATTTAGCCCACATCATGTATTTGATTGTTAGAATACTTTCCTGCAATTTATACTGTTCATCATCTGTACATAAGCACACCCACGTTGCATCTGTATCCATTCACTTGCCCAACATTTGATGCTTTTCATGAATTGTAAGTATCAGGATTTGTGAATTTGATTACCGCGCCCATCACATATCATACTGTCAACGGCTCGCTGCCTATGCATAAACACCACCTTCCCTCCCTTCACACCGCAGTGAAGCAGAGCTTGGACATAATTCAGATGGTCGAGCCCAGCAAACTTCATCATTGACCAGAACAAAGCCCACTTGATTCATAGCAAGTGGCTCCAGCACTGCTTGCATCTAAAAGTTTAGTTGATTTCACAACCCCTGCAACCAGTCATTTGAGATTAAGCAGGGACCAGCTCGTCAGGTAGGTTCTTTAGCTGTTGTTGAGCATCGCTGACTAAGTTTCATTAACTAGGCTTGTTATTTCTGAGTTTAACAGGATTTTCTTTTTACTGATTATTAAACTGATTTCCATTATGATTTCTATTGAGTTTCAATGTAACTTTTACTGATTAGTTAATTAGATATTGTTAGCTGTTAATTAAGTAAACTGTTAACCATTAATTAAGTAAGTTGTTAGCTAGATAGTTAAGTAATTAGCTGGTTGTTAGCTATTTCGTAGTTGAAGTACTTAGTTATTTCATAATGAAATTTAATTAGTTCTTTTGTTATCAGTTGATCCCATTGTTTAGATAATAAATTTACTTAGTAATTAGAGTACTCGGTGGACTTACAATGATTAAACCATCTATGTGATGCCCCCAAGGCATATTGGTCCCTGTACATATTTCATTACAGTTTGTGCTGCAAATACACATTTTAACCAACACTAGTCATTCCCATTTCTGCTGGTTCGGTACAACATTACGTTATCATCCTCTGCCATTAACTTCCCTATCATCCCCTGCTGTAGCCACCTATCCCCCATCACCACTGCATACATACTAGTCGCTTCACAACCAGTTATCATTGGACATGGTTACATATGAGTTCTATCATGTCATCTCCAAGCCTGGAGGTGAAATTTGGTTACTATAGAAGAACATCAAGTGGGTTAGCATTGGTTATCAAATGCTAGTGCAGAATATGACAATCAGTATATAGTTAGTAAGTGTTAGCATTAATGAAGTTGTTCCAGTAGGATGTGTTAGCGTCGTGTGAGGTAGTCGGCTTGTGTAAAATACTTATATATCGATGGTATGGTGTGACAGTTCTTTTTTTTGTAAATACGAGTAGCAATCAAATTGTATCTTCAGTATGAATAGGATGTAATGTATCCAGTGTATTTGAAAGCTGGACATTAAACATTGTCGGATAGGTATATTGGCAGTGTGTTAGATTATGGGTATGTATTATAATGTAGGTGTTAGCCTTTGTCAGTGTCTCTTGTGTTAAAACAGAATGCTGGTTTTGGTAGTATCAAGGCAACATGGCATGATGTCTGCAGCAGTGGGTTAGGGTTAAGGCAATCGTTGAAAGTTACAATTAACAGCAAATATACACTAGCAGTTAGTATATATCAGTATATCATTAACAAAGTTAGGGCATGATTAGCAATGGCGGTGTTAGGTAGGGTGTCATAATTATTGTTTTACAATTAATTGTTTCTTACATTTGAATTTTTTACCATGTCTTTGTTTATTATGAAGTAGTGATTCTAAAATGCCTCTTGCTCTCATTAATCGCTGCCCTTCACGGTGATTGTTTTCTATTTTTTAAACGCTTTCTTAATTTCTTTTTCATCAAGTACATAATAGCAGTTTCAACATTTTTGTTCTAGCGTATATTCTATTTATCAAATATGCTCCAGCACAGCCACTGTATTGAATTTTTAAATCTCCAGCAACACCTTGGTATCCCGTTGCATATTCATCATGAACCTTGCATAAGTGTTTCCACTGTGGCACACCTGCTGTGATGCCTACTTCAACTACCACACCCATCATTTCTGTGAGCTATCACAGTCTCTACAGCAAATGATGCATCCCCTATACTACACCTTCATCATCTCACTGTACATATACACTCAGCCCCATTCAAATCCCCATGGTGATTCCCTTTATCATATTGGTACCTCACAACATGTAGGGCCTCCACAGCAGTTTGCAGAATTTTCTACAAAAGGCACTATGCAGTTCCAATCCTGCCACCAGCCATGCATTGTTCCCCTTTCCACTTCGTCCCTCCCTCCATACCACCTGCCATGGGTGTCTCGACTACATCCTGATGTTACTACCAACAACCCATATTTCATTGCATATATAGTTGTTGATCCCATCCTCAATTTACAACAGTGATTCACATTTCTTTTCAACTTCTGTCTTCATTTCATTGCATATATATTTTCTTTGATTCATCCCATCTCATCTTGCTATAGTTGTGCAATCCAACCCCTTTTGTTACCTACATATTGTCAATCGGTTGGCAGTTTCTATGTGATTTCACAGTATTTAGTACAACACTAACAATGTCCCTCTGTATGAATGTCTCTAAGTTAGTGATCATTGTAAACCTGTAAAGGCGGTAATTTCCAGCAGGTTGCTATGAATAGTTTTAGCAGTTTGTTACATTTTTTTTCTTTCTCTTTTCTTAGGGTATTGCATGTATATTTCAAATCTCTTTATTAGCCTAGAACCCTATATATATGCATTTTTCTTATCAAATATGATCTTCATTAGTACATAATATATGTAAAAGCCTCATATCAGTATGATACTTGGTGAACTTCCTTCTAGTTACATCTCTTATCCTGTGCTAACCTGACCCTTGCAGGAGATATGTAAAATCTATTGAAATCCCTCTTTAAATTAAGATTTCATTATCTCAATTTTAAAGTTGTGATAGCTAGATGCTGATGAGAAACATTTACATTTCTTGTTTTAGATAGAATGAATGAACATTGTAAACATCATGAATTATTTGTTCTTCATGCATTTTTCCTTTATTTCTCAAAATCTCACAATGGCACGTGCACCATTTCGTAAGAGGTAAACTAATCCTAAGTTGATGATCCATATCAATGGCCATAGTCAGGGTGTGGACAAAATTTAGTATTTTTATCTTTTACGAAATAACACTGGATCCACATTGGATCCGTTTTCAAAATTCATCATATTTACTCAAATATTTTCTTCTTTTATCAGAATTTAACTTAAAATTAATTCAAAATATATACCAATGGCCATAGTCAGGGTATATTGAGAATTAATTTCATTTTAAATTCTATAAAAGCACCAAATGTGTTTTATTCTTCACCTGAATTTAAATACAGATTATTATATAATACATTCAATGACCATAGTCAAGAATGTATTATATCTTCAATCTTGTTTTAATTCATTTAAAGAATGGAATAGCTTTTCAAAATCCAATTTCAAAAATTTAAATTCATTTATCATTTAGGATAGAATTGCATCATATTTTCAAAATTCTTTTTTTTCAAAAACTCCAAGTGATGTAAATACCTTCCTCAATCTATCTTCAATTCTTATCATTTTTAAAATTCAATTTCATTTTTCAAATCTCAAAGTTCAATTTAACTTTGAGATTTCAAATTCATTTTATATTCAAATTAAAATCAGATTTCGAAGTTCAATTTGACTTTGAAATTCCAAATTCATTTATATTCAAATACTCCAATCAAAATCAAAGTTCAATTTAACTTTGAGATTCTTGATTCATCTTCTGAATTTAAACTCCAAATCCATCTTAGGATCTAGAATCCAATTCCACCTTGGATCTCAGACTTCAGATCCAATTCCTCCGTAGGATCCAGAATCCAATTTCTCCTTAAGATCTCAGACTTCAGATCCAATTCCTCCTTAGGATCCAGAATCCAATTTCACCTTGGATATCAGACTTCAGATCCAAAATCCATCTTAGGGTCCAGAGTCCAATTCTACTTTTGGATCTCAGATCCAATTCCACTTTTTGGATCTCAGACTTCCGATCCAAATTCCATCTTAGGGTCCAGAGTCCGATTCTACATTGGATCTCAGACTTCAAGACCTGAATCCATTCCAAGATCCAAAATCCAATTTTCATTCCCAAGTCCAACTTCTTTTCAAATCCAATTCATCTCTAGATTTCAAATCCAAATCCATCTACAGATCATTCCTTAAATTCATCTATATTTTTAATATCATCTGGATCTCTCAGATCTATTCTAAATTTCAAACTTCAAAATCTAAATTCAAATCCATCTCAAGTATTCATTTTCTTTCCTAAATTCAAGTTCAAATTCAAAATCCATTTTCCGACTTTGAAACTTCATTTTCAAAGCTTCAAATCATTCTTTCTCAAAATTAAAGATTTATTTTTCCAAACTCTGATTTACTTCGAAAACTTAGAACTTTTCTGATCTATCTCAAGTTCTAAAGTTAAATTCAAACATTTTTTCACTCCCTTATCAAGTTCATCTCATAAACTTGGGAAATTTTCAAAACATCTTTCAAAAGGAGCATACATTCTTGCATTGCACAAGCATGATTCTTTGTGCATTTAGAGTTAGAATAAATTCTTAGATTATATTTAGGCAAAGCAAAAGGCATAGATTCAATCCTTGGTTCGATTACCCCTGGTAAAGGCGCCAGGAACGGTCGAACCTCGTACCGACGAGCGAATCCCGTCTCTCCATTTTCCCGCGCATTTTAAAAAACGGAGGCGAGTAATCTTTTAAAATCTTTTTCAAAAATCAAGGTCAAGTGAGACCGTGCAAAATAGTTTCTCTTCTCACTTCTTTCTTTTTCTCTTCTCTCTTCTTTTCTCTCTTTTATTTTTCTCCCTTCAAAAAGGAGGAAAATAGAGGTTAGAAAGGAAAAGAGAAGGGAGAGAGAGAATATTACGATTGGAAAATTTTTGCGATAATCACAACCCTATAGCAACACTTGATCCAAAACCAGGATCCAACATGATGGGTTTGGCCATGTCTATGGATGCAAACCAGTTGTAGTTCTTACCTAAGTATAGACATGAATCATATCTCCACCATAACATCAGATCTTAGTGGTGTATGTTTGAATAAAGATCAGAATAATTTAGGGTTGAAGATCGGATAGGGTTAAATATACGATATGAGTCAGGCATGTTTTCTCCATATATGGATCCTTTAAGTAAGATTCAAATGTACATTCATAATGGGATTCTGATATTTTCAATCAGTTTACTTTTGCATTCGGATCTCAAATTGATCCAATGCAAAATCTGACCAGATTATGTCTTGCATATAAATAACTTCTTTTTGTTCTATGTTTCAGGATCTAGTATCACCACATGTATTTTGGATTTGGATTCAACTTTACCTTATCGTATTTGAATTTAAATCTACTGTTTAAATTTGGATTCAGATTCGGATCCTAAAAGATCTAAGCCCAGTTCTACCTGTTTGCACCAATGTCAGATTCGGCCTGATTCATATGGAATCCGTTCTCAGTCAATTCAATTCAAAGAGGCCGATTTACCTATCATTTCAAACTCTGTTTTACTATTCTTAATAGATTTTTAACATTTTAAATATTTTAATAACACGTGTCATCCAGTGGTGAAAAGTATGGATTCAATCCGATTCGATTTCATTAAGAGTTTTTTTCTTGAGAAACCGATTTTAACAACACTGGTTCGCACCCTATGAACAACGCTCTGTGAACTGTGATAAAAAGAACCCTAAACCCCAGCATCGCGTTTCCCTACGAATCCCCGCCAAAATCTCTTTCTCTCTCTGTCTTTCTGCCGAAAGAAGAAGGAAGAGGAGGCTGTCCCCCCACCCAGGTACTCTCTCTCTTCTTTGTCTCTTCTTCTTCTTCCGTTCTCCATCTTCTTCTCCTTCCTCTTCTTCTTTGAGTTTTACTTAATTATTTGGTTTTAAACTTTAGTTCTATATTCCTTGATTAATCGAATCTCGTAGTAATTATGTTTATGTATAAAAATTTGTTGCGTATTGTGTTTTTATAAATTAAGCTTTCAAGAGAAGACGTCCTGTCCTAATTTTCATAAAAACCATGTATGCATGCCTCATGCCCATATTGTATCCACGTTCGTGGACATAACCTTAAATAGATAGTTTATTTATTAGATACTTACAAAGATCAAGGTGCTGCATTAATGTTGTTTTTACATATTATTCTCATATCTTTCGATATTTATTTGAGTTTTTTTATTTCTCATTGTTATTTCTTTTATTTATTTGTGTTTTTAGATATATTTTTTTTTTAAGTTTTTAAAAATGTGTTTTTAAGGCTTGTGCTTTACTCCTCTCTTCATATTTTAGTGGAACCCTTCTCTACGCCCCATCGCTTTTCACAACATGGTTTACATCATTGTTTCGGTGAAGATGGTGTCAATTGATCGATGTTTATATGGTTATTCTGTGGGAAAAGTAATTTTGTTGTGATCATCTTATATAGTGATTCTATGTCTGAATCATTGTTGGTATGGTTATTTGGGAGAGTGCTTATTCTCTTAGTCATTGTTTTAGGATCACTAGTCGAATGGAACGTGTTCAGCCTAGAACTACACTAATTTGAAATTTTTGATGGATAGCGTAAAAGGTGCGCTTTTGCCTTGAGGCGCGTTAATGAAGCGCAAGTGCCTGTGAGGCAATAGGCTCTCGATTTTTGAAAGAAGAGAGAGGCCCGATTGTTTAGGGCTCTCTCGCCTCTACCGAAAGGAAGAAGAAGAACCCTCTCGTGTTCTTTCAAGAAGAAGAGGAAGAAGGCCCTCTCTCTCTCTCTCTGCCGAAAGGAAGGAGGAGGAAGCCGGAGGTCTCTCTCGCCTCTGTTGAAAGGAAGAAGAAGAAGGAGGGTCCATTCGGTACGTACCCCTCTCTCTCCTTCGTCTCTTCTTCTTCTTCTTCTTCTTCTTCTTCTTTTCTCCTCCTCCTCCTCCTTCTTATTCTTCCTATGCTGATCTTCTTCTCCTTCCTTCTGCAGATCTTCTTCTCCTCAGGTTAAAAAAACAAGGGAGGCCCGATTGTTTAGGTCTCTCTCTTTTCTTCTTCCGTTCTTCTCCTTCTTCCTCTGCCCAACTTCTTCTTCTTCTGTTTTTTTTCCCCTTCTTATTGTTCTTCTGATATTCTTTTTCTTCTTCCCTCCTACTTCCTTTTCTTCTTCTCCCCCTTCTTTCCTCCTCGTTTTTCTTCTTCCCTTCCTCTGTTCTTCTTGAACAATCGGGCCTGTTAATCAGAAAATTACTTTGTTCTTGTTAATTAATTAATTAATTATATATTGATTTAGTAATTCATTGATTTGTTGCTTATTTATTAGCTGCATGCTATTTGTATTATATAATTGTGTTTGCTAAGTATAACTATGTGTGGTGTATAGCATTATGTTGTCCTTTATACAAATATGTAGAGTGGTTCTTGCTAGTTATTGTGATTTTTGGTCTTGTTCCTTGGTTAAATAATCACATCTTCTTTGTTGGATCGGTTAAATTATTGCATTGTAGTCATTTCTTTGAATTAGTTTTATAATTTAGTTTAGATTGTCCACTTAATATCTAATTATATATTAATAGTACATAAATGATGCTTTATTTTGTTTTTTTATTTGGTCAAATTTTTAATATTTTTTGTGAATCTTACGCCTCGCTTCATGAGTGGGTCTTACGCCTCAACACTATTCACAACATTGATAAAATCATAAGGCTGAAGGTAAATTTGGACTCTTCATTATGCATTAAGATTCGAAATCAGTCAGATTTAATAAATGGGACAACCTAACTGTGAAAATTTTTAAATCTATGATATATATATATATATATATATATATATATATATATATATATATATATATATATATATATATATAGAGAGAGAGAGAGAGAGAGAGAGAGAGAGAGAGAGAGAGAGAGACAGAGATGGGAACCTACTAAATGGACACAGTGCTAAATGAAACATGCTCTTAGGTTTTTGGTGCTTTTCGAAATTTTGACTGTACATATGTGATTTATATGTTTGTTTTTATAGGAATCACTTCTTAGAGCATTTGACTCCGATGCATGAATAGGTTTTTATAAGGTTTCAAAAATCAATAGCCTACAATTTTTCATAAATTTTTGAGCCTCCAAATACCATTTTTTTCCATCCAAAATGCTTGATCCAAATTAGGATTTCTAGTAAATCAATCATGCTGAACACATCTATGGGGTTGGAATTTTGAAAAAAAAACAATGGAAATCCAATTGCATGTTTCATTTAGCATTGTGCCCATTTAGCATGTTCCCATCTCTCTCTCTCTCTCTCTCTCTCTCTATATATATATATATATATATATATATATATATATATATATATATATATATATATATATATATATATATATATATATATATATATATATATATATATATATATGAAATGCATCCAAACACTATTTTTCCAAAATATTTAAAAAATTGAAAAGCAGAAAATCCAGAAAAGTGAATTTATGAATTTTGCATCCAAACATGCCCTTAAGGTCACCAGTTTGTTTGTGCAATTGAAAGCAAAATAGATCCAATTGGAACTTTTTTTTGAATTCATTGTAGGGATGTATGCAAAAAAAGAGAATAGTGCTGCTCTTAAATAATGCCTAAGAATGTCTGCACCTCATATTTTGTAGATTATGTGTTCCATTTATAATGAAAATTTTGCCTGAAAATTTCTTGATTCCTTGGAATTAGCTTTCAATTCCACATTTCGAACACTGATAGAGTAGTTATGGGAAGGTTGTTTCTTATGTAGGTAAAGTTGCAACCAAGAAAAATTGAAAAAGAATATCTTATCTGGTTGTGAATTCAAGGAGATAGATCTTGTCTTTTATTGAATGAATCTTCATTTTCTTTATGCATTACAAGCGTTTTGTCATGGAATCTCAAGCATTTCGTGTTTGAGTTCTCAGGAGCACTAGGGACCCTTTGCAGTTTTGACCTGTATGCTTTGTTTCTTGCTTCACTTGTTAAATATATTACATCATTTTTTCTGAAAGTTAATATTTGCTTCTTGCTATTCACTCAATAAAAATATTGCATCAGTAGTTTTTCTAAGAATCAATAGTTGCTTCAGTTTTTTTTTCTTTTTTAATTTGTTCATTTCTGTAAGTGCATGGATGTGTTATTACAATGCATTAGATTTGGTTCTTCATTTGATTTAGCTCTGGTTTTGAGTCTTCTTGACGTTATGATGTATTGTTCTCATTTGTTTTGCCAGGAAATGGGTAAACTTGGGAAGAAAGCACGGAAATTTGCTCGTAAGAATCTTCAATCTGTGCTCAAGAAAAAGCGGAAACAGAATGCTTTCAGGAATTCTTTCAGGACAAGAAGGGCTTTTAGTAAGGCTCATAAATCCAAAATCCCCCCTTCATGTCTTCTTTAAGCTATTCAAGGTTGAATGAATTTGCTCTTTTGGTTTTTATTCAGGATACTTTCTCTTATCTCTCATCATGGATGTTAAAACTACTGATATACAAGATAACCATGACTAGCTTTGGTGAATCACACACTCAATTTAATTTTGCCTTCCAAATAAGAGAACTAAGTCACCCATTTGATTATTCAATATCTAGTACTTTTCTCACTGCATGTATTCCATGATCAACCGGAGAAATCTTATGAGGTTTTTGAATCAGTAAATACCTTTTCTAATGAAAGAAAATTTGATTAGGATCTTTAATATGGTTGAATAGGTTTAACACAAGAAATTTTCTATTGCAAAGCTCTGAGCTAGTTGGGATATGGTGGGTCAAGCTGCTTACAAGTAGCTCAGGTCTGGCAGTTAAAAGCTTCATTAAATTTTGGACGGCAAACTGAAAGTAACAAATGTTACCAGTTTGAATATTTGCCAACAATTTCAGATAAAATAGTGGAACATTTCCCTCTTCCATCTTGGAGCAAAGAAACTTCAGATCCTTGAGCTTTGCTGGGAGCGTGTAAAAACATAGGTGTTTGTCCTTGGACCAATAGGATAAAGCCTATGTCACAGGGATTCGGCTAGCAGGGTGCCGCACTCGCGTCGACGCGACTCGACGCGGGTGCGGCACCGAGTGCGGTCAACCCGACCCTGGGTGTGTTGACCGCACCCAGGGTCACTTGTGTCCAAATTTTTTATTAAATAAAAAAATGTGTCCAATTTTTTTATTAAAAAAAAATTGGCCGGGGGGAGCCCCCGCCCCCCCTTTCTGCAAGGGCAAAAACTCTGAATCAAGCTCCACAACTCATCCGCTCGACCCCTCCCCTGCACAAAGAGGGCGTAGGGAGGGGGCTCGACCCCTTCCCTGCACAAATTATATATATATATATTTTGCCGCACCCCCGCACCCAAGTTTTTTGAAAGTGTCGCACCCGCACCCGCACCCATGTGACATAGGATAAAGCCAACATAAAAAAACTTGGTACCAGGAAACTCTTGGTGAGGAAAAATGTCATGATAAATTAAATTTTTTATTTTTTGGAAAAACTCTAGGAAATATTAGCATGTGTAAAAAGTTAGAAATATGGGCAATATATATAAAAAAAATTAAAAATGATTTATTATGTTGATATCATGATAAGACCATTATTGGAAATATTGCGACTTTTTATAGTATAGCAGATTTTGTAAACGCTGCCATGTTTACAAAATATTGCCAATATTTGTAACTATGATAAAAGTTAAAACCAATTAAGACTATAAAAATATATAAAAACATAAAGAAAGACATAATTTTTTTAAAAAATGCCTTTATTGGATTAATTGATTTTTTTGTGGACCAAGCCCTATGGATATGATCCATATGGTTTGTTCAGTCAAAAGCAAGTTTTAGATCGTCCGATCAATTATATACGTAGATCTTTTAAGGGTTTCAAATTTTATGGTTCACAATGTATTGAAATTTCAAAATTAAAAAATTCATGCTTGTATGTCCAAACCAGAGTTATCAGAAGTGCCATAGGGCATGGGGAAGCGTGTTTTGTAAGCGTGAAACATGGCGCTTCTGAAACGTGCTGGGAAGTGCCAAAAAAATTAGGGAGTGGGAAGCGCGCTTCCCAATTTAGGGGAAGCTCATTTTCCGTTATTTTTTTATTTTTTTGTGTTTTTATTTTTCTTTTTTTTTGCTTCCCCCTCACTTCCTAGGTCACTTTCGGTTTGCTTCCTAGTTTTCTTCCAAGACGATTCCTGATTCGCTTCTAAGTCGTCCTGCTTTTCCCGCTTCCTAAAATTTTGAAAATGCCTCGCTTCTCGCTTTTGCTTCTCGAATCGCTTCCTCGACTAGCAGCTCTGGTCCAAACCACTCATGATCTTTTCAAAATATTGCTGATATTTGTTACTATGCATAAAACCAGTGTTTAATTTTGCATTGTAAATTTGAATGCTTTGAAGTTTGCGATTTTCAAGTGGGAGCAATCTAAAGGCCGTTTGGATATTAAACCATCTAAAGAATGGTTAAGTTTTTTGGCCGATTGATCAATGCGGGCAATGATAACAGTGTATGACATGAACAAGTATAGTCTGCCTCAAAGTGACTCCATTGTCTCTGCTCTTTAGGTATTCTGGACAAAATCCCTTTCTGGATGATATCACACCTCATTGATATCCTTTTAGCCCACGGGTTATGGTTGCTTGAAGTTGAAGATTAGCAGCAACTTGATTAAGGTTTATGTGTCTTTTTCATGCCCCCCCTGATGTAATCTTTCTACCTCCTTTTCAGTCTTCATGACTGGCTCAGGCCCTCAATGGGAAGCCAAGCAGAGAGTGCCTTGAGGATTGATACCATACATTGAATGAGCTTACATATAACGTCTTTAGTAGTTCATTAGATGTTTAAACATTTATATTATTATTTTAGTAGCTACAAATATTTTTTCCAGAAAATAAATGATAATTCCGCAAGTGTCATGTTGCATGAGGCCAACAATATTTTTGCTAATCTAACTGCCTGCACTATTGCCTTTTTTTTGTAGTGTTCATAGGCAGTTGCTTCATAAGACATCGTTTATTAGGAACTTATCTCTACATCTAAGTTGCCCTGCTTGGTTTGTGTTTGCGCTTCTGTTCACTGAGTGGATTGTGTAACAAAATGTTTCCAAGTTTGTATAGTTTTTAACTAGACTTTTTGTTTATTTGCAAGCATTGATTAGGCCACCACATTTAAGCTTTATGGTTGGTTCTGTTATTGCAGGAGATAAAGGTGTTGTATATGTGAACCATCCAATCTCCTCAGATGCACAACCTGTAGAAGAGTAAGAAAATGCCACTATTTATTTTCTTTGCTATCACATGCTTTAGATTATTTTTCTGACATCAACTTGCTTTAAATTGTTAGACATGCCAATATTGAATGTTAATTCCCATCAAAATTTACATCCCTTGTAAGATTGTTTTTCTGTGTTTTTCTTGTTTGGTTCTGCCTTTGCAATTACTTTTCTTTATATTAGGATAAAACTGTACACTTCTACTGCTTAATACATGATGTAAGATTGAAGTTTGCCAAGAATCAAAGTGGCACCTGTGCAATTTGCCTTTTCTTGTGCAGCCGATAGTTGACAAACTCGTGACTTGGATCCGGATTGCCTGACCCTTGACTTGTGAGTCAGCAGGTTGACTCGGTAATTTAGACGAGTTAGGACATGATTTTTTTAGTGTTAAGATATGGAAAAAATCAAACTCCAAACTGTATAATCACTAAATTTATTACATGACATCAATGACTAAGCTATATAAGTATTCAACTATACATAATTGTTGATATTATGATTTAAAAATAGATGATTCTTTGTAAAAATTATCCTTTTATAAGCATTATGCACTAAAACCATGAAACGCATGACAAAAGACACATAAGTGGCATGCAGATAGGTGGTCCTGAATCGGTGACCCAATTGGGATCCAATCCGGGTTGACTCGGGCGATTCTCGAGTCAGCTCTCTGGGTTTGCCAACTATGGTGCAGCCACTGCATTTTATATGTAATATATCTGTCTATTTATGATGGATTCTAGTTGGCTGCTTTTTCTGTTTGTTGTCAATAGCATCCAATTAGCCTCATTTTATATACATTTGAAAACTGTCTTAAGCTCCTCTTTGAAAGGAGACAAACTAAAACTTTTATAACATTTATTCTTTTGCTTCTGTTGTCTGTGGCTTCTTGTTCATTTTTGTCGTGTAGCGGTTGTATTCTTGTGTTTTCTCTGTGCTATTGTGTAACTTGGGTATATTAATTTATTACCTTCTGTTTATATTTTCAAAATAAAATCTCCATTAAATGGTAAATGGCATATATTGATAATCTGTGTTCTCCCACACTTTTATTGAAAAAATCTTGGCAAAATGAATAATTTTTTAAAAATTTATAAACTGAAGTTAAAAATATGTAAAAAAATTACTCAAATGCCAAAAGCAATAAATATGTCTCATCCATTGTTTTAAAAATGAAAAAGAAATGAAAGATGGGAGAGTCCAGAGGCCGAAATAAATACTTTCTTGCTTAGGATTAAGTTACATTCAGTATTTATTGCCATTAATTAGTTAGGAGAAAAAGATTGAGAGAGATGTGAATGATAAAATAGGATTATCAGCCAAAGTTTTTTAAAATCATTTATGAGACATAAATTATGATATTTTAATTTTAAATTATCACAACATTTTGAAAAATATCGTGATATTTTAAATGTTAGAACTGATGAAAAGATATCATAATATTTTTTTAAAATATCATGATATTTGTGACTGTGCTTATACCTTCTTCCATTGCCTTAGTTTTCTTTTACTGCAAAATTCAATTTTATGTCTTTATGAAAAACAGTTGCATTACTTGAGTTTTATCCTTACATACTTGTAATCACCATTGATAGCTGCTAACTTTTGTTTAGTTGCAAACTATGTTGTCAAAAGTGATGCGTGGTTACCTAGTCAACTGGTACTGCCTACCCTACTTGTGTTCGCCTAATCCTCCCAGAGCCAATCCCTAGTTAGACAGCACAGAGTAGGATGACATTGTTTTTTATTTTTGAGGTCTTAAATTAATCCTATGCACTTAATTCCTATATGCTGTTTTTTGTGCTTATTTTCTTTATTACTTGAGAAAAATGATTGCTTGGGCCTAGTTAGGGACTGTTGCAATCAGATTGATGTCAACATATATTCTTGTTAAAACCCACACACATACATGTGCACACATGCATACACAAAAATTTGCGAGTCTCTATTACAGCTCAATGTTTCCAGAAGAGATGTTCTTGTAAGAGTAAATATTTAGTGCTATGCTGCTATTATGCATTTTAGAGCATACTAGGATCAGCATAGAGAATCTAGTACAAGACTAATGTGTGTTGCCAATTTGCCCTTATCTTCCCTTTTTAAAAATTTTCACAAGGTCTATTATGTTCAATGATAAAATGATTCTCGGGGTGCGCTTCTTAGGAGCCTTAGGAGGTCATTGTTAACATAATTCCTGCTTGCATGAGTAATTCAAACCATTTTTTTCTTTCCTAGGTGTTGATTAAATGACATAATCGATGCCGATATTCTTTTTAGAATAATTTCTAGTGTATCAGTTGGAATTTTGTGTTGATTCTAGTGGAGTGGGTATTATTCTTGATCGTAAAGATACCGATGCTCGACTTTGGAGAGCATCACACAATTTCACTTTCGCCCACTGATTAATTGTCAAGCATTTCACAATTTACTAAGTTCTTTCCTCATTCATGTATGTTATTCAGGCGCTTCATTGTTTCCATTGGTTAATTGTTAAATGCAATTGAGTTTTCCAAATAGTCTGAGTCATATATTGCAAGTTTATATGACATGATTATTCAGGAGGTAGTGATGCTTTTTCAGTTTCCAGAAAGTAGCGAAATTTTTTTACTGATCATTAATTTTAGTATGTATTAACTTAGAGATAAGTTTTAGAAATCACGATTCACCATTTAGGTAGGTCTTCATTAGTGTTTATTGACTTCCATTTAGGCGTGTAACTTAGATAGCTTCATTTAATTTTTTTTTATTTTTGGTTTTAAATAAATAGTCTTTATTTCTTAGGTTTCTATTTTAATTAATTCTCCAACTTAGTTAACTTAGTGGGTCCATTGAGGTGGGACGTGAGTCTAGTCAAGATCAATAAAAAATTTGTCTTCCCTAACTAACTCTAGTTAGCAAAATAACTTTAGAGAATTTAATTTGTTAATATTAGATTGATATGCTTGTTTCAATTTGGTTTCATAGTTAATCGTTGGGTCTTTAGTTAATTAATATTTCACAATAGAGAGAGTCCCTTAGAACTAACTACATTCAGCAATATAAGTATTCCAAGTAATATTATATACTAGTTCATGATAGTTTAAACTTGGCAATTTGTTTAGAGTAGATTTATCATTAACTTGTTTAGTTCATTTATATGTTCGTATAGTTATTTTAATTGTTGTTATTCTCTGTAGTTTAACATTAGATTAGCAGTGTTTAGGATTGTTTTTGCCTCTAATTTACTGTCATAGTGTCATTAGTGGATTCGTGCAAATGAATAGTGCACTGATTTAAAAACCAGATTTTTACTGCAACTTGAACTCATCATTTTATGTGCAAATTTTTAGATTTTTTCCAGAAATTTTGTTCTGTTCTCTTCATCAGAGTGTTCACTGTCAGCAGACCAAAAATCAGCTCATTTCGAGTTGATTTGGCCTGATTTTTAAGCATTTTCCAAAATCAGCTTTTTCGGGTTTTTCAGTTTCGGGACCTGCATTTTCCAAAATTTTCACGAATTTGAAACGCTTATATCTGGAGCTTCATAATGAATTTTTCAAATCTGTACAGTCTGACAGATTCTTGAATCTGTCAGGAACAGAACAGAAGGAATTTTGTGAAAATCAGACTTTGTTTGCCCCTTCAAACTCTCTGTTTGCGAAAAGCTGTCAGAATCCACTTTTGCACTAGTCGAGGGTAAACCAGTCACTTTCTTAGTTTTGTGATTTTCGGTAGTTTTAGTGTTTTTCTGCAGGTTAGTTTGTGTATTTGAAATAATTAACTTAGTTAGACCTAGAATAATTAGTTGAGGTAATTAGATGTATTAGTTAGTTAATTTTGAATTTTATTAATTCTTTGTAGAATTAGATTTAGTATAATTTTAGATTTAATTATCAGAATTGTGTACTGACTTGTTCTTTTCTTTGTGTTAGCTTGATAAGCTTACTACAGATTACAAGGTTAATCTTGCCAAGCGCGGAAAAAAAATTATACTTGGTGAAAGGACAAAATTGCCCTTGGTGATCTGGAGAAGAATTAGAATTTTATTTCTAGTTATCTGTAATTTTTAGTTTGTAATTCTTTTAGATTTGTATTGATTAACTGAGATTATGAGTTTGATATTAATAAATTGAAATTCTTTAGAAGTAATTTGGATAGTTCTCGTTCCCTGTGGATTCGACCCGTACTTGCCACATTCGTGGAAAGTCGATTTTTATTACTTTTGGTTGACGATTTTTCAATTGTTTTATTGAAAAATATTGTTTAAAAATACCATTGCAAAAAGGGCAACCAATATTTGGCGTCGTTGCCAGGGAACGGCGAATATATTCTGTTATTTCTTCAATTTCAATTTATTAATTTGTGTTAGTTAGTTAGTTGTTATTATTTTTCTAGTTAGTAGGATTAACATAGTTAGTAAATATAGGATTCACTTACTGTTTTTCTAGGATTCACTGAAATACATTCTTCAAGGAGCGATTAGACAGGTGGGTTTTAGAGAACATAGTTTGTGATTTCCTGCATTTCTTTATTTTGGTAATATAGATTAGGTTTTGTTTTGTTCTTTATCTATCATAGTTAGTTAATTCTGACATAGTTAGCATAGCATTGTTAGTTAATCTTTACTTTTGTTATTTGAATTACAATATTTAGTTTAGATTAGTTTAGTTTAGATTTAGGTCGTTTCATACATCTGGTCTTAGCACTAGTGTATGCAGGGGCGAAGAGCTTTGGGAACTCCATTGCATCCATTTGTTGACAACCCAGAGAGAATTTTACATTCTCCTCGAAGTTCGACAGCAGTGAGTGATATGGATCCTCCAGCTCCAGTTCCTCCTCGCGCTCTGAGGGAGTACTTCACTCCCACAGACTATGTTCAGGCATCCTGCATTCGAAGACCCGATGTAGGAGCGCCTCATTATGAGATTAAGGCCAGTATCATTCAAATGCTTCCATCATTCTACGACCTTAGTCATGAGGATCCCTATAGGCACTTAGATGAATTCCTCGAAATCTGTTCTATAGTGAAGATACAAAATTTCGATGATGATGCTTTGAGATTGACCCTGTTCTCGTTCTCAGTGAAGGACAAGGCCAAGTATTGGCTAAAATCCTTAGATTTCATAGAAATAGGGTCTTGGGATCAGTTGCAGCAGGAGTTCCTGAGGAAATACTTTCCCATAGGTAGGACGAATCAGTATAGGCAAGCCATCACTAGCTTTTCAGAGCTAGATGGTGAGCAGTTTCATGAGACCTGGGAGAGAATGAAGGATCTCCTTAGGAAGTGTCCCCATCATCAGGTGCCGAGATGGCAACTGGTGCAGAGTTTCTACGATGGATTGTCTGACAAGAATCGTCAGATGATCGATTGTTCTTGCGGAGGAACATTCATGTTGAAGAGTGAGGATGAAGCATGGAGATTGTTTGACACATTAGCAGAAAATTCCCTCCATCATGCTTCTAGCTCTCATTCTGATAGAACCGCACCGAGCATTTCGAAGAAAGGTGGTATTCTCGAGATTGGTCCATCTACTGCATTACAATGCAAAGTGGATATGATTGCACAGAAGTTGGATCAACTTCTCGCGGGCCCATCTACCAGTCAGCAAGTGTGTACTCTTTATGCCAGTCCGGCACATCCGATTACTGAGTTCTCTTTGGCAGCTCAGTACCCTGAATTTTTGCAAGAGCAAGTTCAGGTTGCTTAGGGTTATGCCAAACCCCTGAATAATCCATATTCACCTACATATAACCCGGGGTAGCATAACCATCCTAACTTTTCATGGAAGAATCCTCAGCCTTCCACTCAGCTTCCATCTTTTCAGCCGGCTAGACCGCCACCATTCACTCAGACATTTCAGAGGCCAAGCTATCCTCAGAACACTCCTTCTTTTCCTCCTCAGATCTCACAAGAGTCTGCTGAGCAGACTTCTTTCGAGGAAAGACTTCTCCAAGCGTTCCAAGAGGTGAAAACCTCTAATCAGAATGCCTTCGAGAAGTGCAGTCAGATCTTGAGCTCACATACTCAGTCCATCGCAAAGTTAGAGTCGCAGATGGGACAAATAGCAGAAGCGATTAGTCAGAGACCTGAGGGTAGTCTGCCGAGTCAGGCAGTGATGAACCCGAAGGGCAAGGAATCAATGACGGGAGGCTTGTACATCACTGAGTCACAGCAACAGGCCAAATCTGTTATGGCCCTTAGGAGTGGACGTGAGTATCACGTCGAGAGTAGAGAGAGAACAGATGATCCAGACCCGACCATACCATCTTCTGCGGCTCAGTCCTCTACCCCAGTTCAGGAGCAGGATAGGAGTGAGCCTTCTCACAAAGAGGAAGACCCCCAGATGTATATCCTAAAACCACCCTATCACAAAGCGTTAGAATCTAGCGTGGGCAGAGGAAAGCAAAGCACGAAGGTCCAGGACATGCTTGAGATCTTCATGCATGTACAGATCAACCTGCCTTTGCTAGATGTCATTCAGCAGGTGTCGGCTTATGCCAAATTCCTGAAGGAACTATGTACCCAAAAGAGGAAATCTAGAGGAAGAGTTCCTACCAAGGTCCATCTGACTGAGTAGGTGAGTTCAGTGATTCAGCACCAGACTCCACCAAAGCTCAAGGACCCTGAAGCCCCGATCATTGCATGTACCATAGGAAACATCCGCATAGAACGCGCTTTGCTCGATCTTGGAGCAAGCGTGAACATTCTACCTGGATATTTCTATGATTCATTTGGGCTAGGAGAAATGAGATCGACCCCGATCACACTTCAGCTAGCAGATCAGTCTATCAAGGTTCTGAGAGGTGTATTGGAAGACGTGCTAGTTAAAGTGGATGAGTTCTACTTTCCAATCAATTTCATTTTGCTTGATATGGAAGGAGTTGATAGCCAGCACCAGACTCCGATCATTCTGGGCAGACCATTCTTGGCGACTGCCAATGCATGCAACAATTGCAGAATTGGAGCCATGAACTTGTCATTCGGCAATAGAAAGGTCAGGCTGAACATTTTCAATGCCGCGATAGGTCCAGTGGGAGATATGGAGTGCTTCCAGGTTGATATAGCACATGATTTAGTGGAAGCACAGCCAGAGTTGTATATGACAGAGGATTCTTTGGATTTATATCATACAGAAGATGATAGTTGTAGAGTTAGTGTAGATGTGTCAGTAGTTTCGTCAGGATTCCCTCCTTGGAGAGGGAGCATTGAGCCTCTTCCACCACTCGCGGAAACCCCCGCCAAATCTTCGATAGAGTCTCCACCACAACTTGAGCTGAAACCCTTGCCGGATTCACTCAAGTATGCATATCTCGGAGTTGATGAGACTCTGCCTGTGATCATCTCGTCACTGCTCACAGAGGAGCAGGAGCAGAGACTGCTAGACATTTTACGAGAGCACAAGGCAGCGATTGGCTGGGGGGTTGCTGATTTGAAAGGGATTGATCCTTTATTTTGCATGCATCGGATTCATTGTGACGAAGAAGCCAAGCTGGTGCGTGACATGCAGAGAAGATTAAATCCTAACATGAAAGAGGTGGTGAAAAATGAGGTGGTCAAGTGGTTGGATTCTGGGATTATTTACCCCATTTCTGATAGCCAGTGGGTCAGTCCGATTCAGGTTGTGCCGAAGAAATCTGGACTCACTATTGTGGAGAACAAAAAGGGGGAAAGCATTCCGATGAGGACCACCACAGGGTGGCGAGTCCGTATTGATTACAGGAAGCTGAATGCTGCAACACGGAAGGATCATTTCCCGTTGCCATTCATTGATCAGATTTTGGAAAGACTCGCAGGACAGAGCTACTACTGTTTCTTGGACGGATACTCTGGATATAATCAAGTAGCTGTCCATCCTGATGACCAGGAGAAAACAACATTTACATGTTCGTATGGCACTTTTGCGTTCAGACGTATGCAATGCCAATTCCACCAAGTTTGTCAACTCCATAAGAGCTAGTGCATGTTCCATTCGTGTAGACCATAGTGGATTTGAAATATGTGCATGAATGACAAGCATAACAGTTATATATCAAAGTTCAAAACTATATGCAATGCAAATCCTAATCTAAGCAGAAATTGAAATTCTTATTCCAAATTTAATTACAATTTACATCACTAATTGAATTTAAATACATAAAATTAAAGGAAAGTAAAGTCTTCAATATCCCTGCAAAACTAGAAAACTTGTTAGTGAAGATATGTTGGCTTTTCTAGATTTATCCAGTAATATCTAGAAATTACTGGATTTTGCTAGATATAAGCCATTTTCCATATGATTCCCTTATATAAACTTAATAAAATATGAAATAAGATGAAATAAATATGAAAATAGAATTTGAAATTTTGAAATTGGGGTCAAAATGACCAAAATACTCCTGACAGCAAGACTATGGCCTTAAAATCAGGGGTTTTAGAAAGATATTTTGTAAAATACAACTTTTGAAATACAAATACTGATAAATTAACTCAAATATGATATGACATGATTAAAAATGTGAAAATTAGGGTTTTGAATTTCGATATTGAGGTCAAATGACCAAATTACCCCTAATAGCAAGACTATGGCCTTGAAATCAGGGTTTTCTAAAATAGATTTTGGTAAAAACTTGGGATTTATGATTGAAATAAACATAAAATCAAGCATGAAACATCCTAATATGATTCTAAACATGAATAGACCCTCAAATTGTGAAATTATACACGAAAATCAAGAAATATCACAAATATCATGATTTTGGCAGTGTTTTTGGATCTTTCAGGTACCCTGTTTTGCAATTTGATTTATTCAAGCATCAAATGAATTCAAAATTTAATAAAAATCGACACCTGCACTTATTATAACCCTAAAATCAGATTGGAATCATAAAAATGTATTTTTGACATTATTTTAATTCAAACATTGCATTAAAACCCTAAAATAAGCTATTTTAACCCATGGTCACAGACCAGTTTCAATGTTAGACCTGAATCAGGGGTTAAATCACCATGAAAATTTCTGAAATTTCATAGAGGTAAACTAGACAAAAAAACATATATTTCCCTATTTACAGATCGGAAAAAGCATCTCCGGTTAGGGAGAAACCTTTCCGGCAATCTAAACTAAAATTTAATGAATCCGGCATTGGTTAAAACAGATACTTTGGGTTGAAAATACAGAAATAAATAGCAAACTTAATCAAAAAAATTTGAAATTTCATCAGTAAACAGCAGACCTAAAAATAATGAAACTCTTTTTTTACAGATCATGAATCGGATCTACGGTCTGAGATCTATGATCAACACAAGTCAGATTAGGGTTTTAGCAAACCCTAACGAGTTTTAAATTTTAAATCTGATTCTCTGACAAAGTAAAAATACTAAACAGAAACTAAAAATTATCAAAATTTCACAGTAAATAGTTCACATCAATAGGAATCCACTTCACTTTACGGATTTTGAATCGAATATTAGATGAGAGAAATATCACAACTACAAGTTACCTATGAATTTCAATATCGATTCTAAATGACTAAAAATCACGGTTTAATCTTTTGTTTTTTTAACAGAGTTTCCGAATCTTAAAACATTCTAAATTTTTATAGTAGTTCACTGACATATCCATGTATCACATATTAAAAAATCAGAAATTTACAGTGAGTACTTTAATACGAAATAACATGTTCTTTGCTAATTCAAGCTTAAAACACACAGAAATTTGATAAAACTCAATAAAACATGCTTTAATCAATGAAAACAATACAAAAAATACTTAAACAGTAAAACAAAATTAATTTCTATGCTGGAATACATGTAATATATATGAATAAGTAAAAAAATAAATAAAACACAGGGAATCCATAGCTGAAATTGCTTTTACCCTTGAAACCATGGATTTAATCCATTTAATCGGATAAATCTCATGTTTTCTTGGTTAAGAATATAAAAAATAATGCAATAAATGATTCTAATGGATTAGAATCATGAAAAACAGCATTGAATAGGGTTATATCATCTTCTTGAATTGAACTTGAGGTTCTTGAGGTTGAATCCATGGTTTAATCCATGAAAGAAAAGGTGTCAATGGTGAAATCTAATATAAAATCATAAAAAACTAATACAAAATAATAAAATAATATTAAATAACTCACCTTGGGGCTGCAGCTGCAATGAAGAAATGTGGAGGTGCTGGAGAGGAGAGAGAAGCCACGGAAATTTGAGAGAAAAAAGAGCTCCCTTTGACCCTCTTTAGGTCCCCTATTTATAGATTTTTTTTTTTGGATTTGTTTAGGAAGAGTTTTGATTTTTTGGACTCTTTTTAATTATTTTTTATAAACCACATGGGGAGGACGATTTTTTTGGAGAATTCTAACCTAAATAGACTCTAATTAATCCCTAATTAACACCTAATTAAACCCTAGAAAGTCCAAATGTGGCACCACCTAGTATGGACCCACATTTGTTTTTTAAAACTTGAATTTAAAACCTTTAAAAACCAATGGTTTAAAACTTAAATAAAATGGATTTTTAAAATTGATTTTGACTCACCTAGACATCTAACCTAGGTAGGACATTGACTAACCCTAGTCTAACCCTGACTTTTACAAATGTGGCGCCACCTTGAGTGGGCCCCACTTGAATTTTCAAAAACGATTTTAAAGCTTGAAATTGAGAGAATTTTCAAAAGATTTTCAAAAGTAAACTTGAAATCAAAAGTTTTGAAATGTCATAGAGTTCCAACTGGATCAAAACTCCTCTGGATATGGCACCAACTGAGTGGACCTCACATCAGACTTTTGAAAATTTGAAATAAATACTGAAAATGGCTTTAAAAAGGGGTTAAAATCAATAGTTGAAATTCAAAGTTTTGAAAGTAGAGTCTCAAGCGAACTGAAAATCCGGGTTAGAGTTATGGATTTTTAGGACTCTGTGATTTTGGTTTTTAAAAGCCAAACGAAGGAGTTTTTGAAAAGATTTCATCGAAAATGGTGAAACAAGTCAAGAAAATACAGT
Source organism: Nuphar pumila (assembly GCF_984573655.1). Classification (NCBI taxonomy): domain Eukaryota; kingdom Viridiplantae; phylum Streptophyta; class Magnoliopsida; order Nymphaeales; family Nymphaeaceae; genus Nuphar; species Nuphar pumila. The sequence goes on along the minus strand of NC_143261.1, from coordinate 59,863,568 downwards.
CAGGGTTAGACTCCTAACTCAATCAGAACTCTGAAATAGAGTCCTGAATTAACTGGACTCTACAAAATGACCTAATTTTTGAAAAAAACAAATGAAAATAAATGAAAATAGAAGTAAAAACAGACTCTAGAACAGACTCCTGACTGGATTAGGACTCTGGGACAGAGTCCTGATCGGACTGAAACTCTAGATTTTTTTGGTATTTTCTGAAAAACAATTGAAAGAACTTGTGAAAACAGTGAAAGCAATAACAAATATTGAAATAAAATAGAGTTCTGATTCAACTGAGACTCTGAGAACAGAGTCCTAATTGAACTAGGACTCTCCAATTTTTGGATTTTCTAAGAAAACAAATGAGAGGATTTTGAAAAACAAGTGAAAACAGTATAAAATTGAAGTTTTGGTTCAGAGTCTTGATCTAATTAGGACTTTGAGAAAGAGTCCTGATTCAATCAGAACTCTAAGAATTTTGGTTTTTCTGGTAAGCAAATGATGAATTTTAAGCAAAGCTTATGAAAACCAGTGAAAATGAAGTGAGAAAATAAACTTTGGATAGAGTCCTGATTCGATCAGGACTCTGGGGTAGAGTCCTGATTTAATCAGGACTCTGGGATAAAACCTCAGAATTTTGAAATTCTTTGATAAAAGTATAATAGTTTTGGTAGATAGAAAGATTTTTGAACAATTCTCTCAAAATTGAAATCAGAATCAGAGTCCGGATTCAACTAGGACTCTCTAAACAGAGTCCTGTTTTGACTAAAACTTTGAGTTTTTGACTCATTTTAAAAGATTTGGTTAAAAACAGGTAAAAATAGTGACAAAAGACAGAGTCCTAGTCCGACTGGAGCTCTAAAGAAGAGTCCTAATCCGACTGGGATTCTTGAAGAAGAGTCCTAATCCAACTAGGACTCTGGGATTTTGGCCAAAACAGAAGATTTTGAAAGGTTTTCTCCAAAAACAGGTAGAAAAAGTAGAGTTCTGATCCGACTAGGACTCTGAAAAAAGAGTCCTGATCCAACTAGGACTCTAAGATTTTGGCCAACATGGAGGAAATGGACAAGGGATATGATCATAACTGGTTTAAAATCAAAATAGAGTTTTGAAAATGTTTTAAAAAGATAAAAAGATAGTGTCCTGATCCAAGTAGGACTCTGAAATTTTTGAGAAATTTAATAAATTTAGGAATTCAGAAGCGACACCACCTAGATGGGTCTCATCTGAGAATTGAAATCAGTTGAAAATTGAGTTTAAAACGAATCCAGATTATTTTCTGAGAAAACATTTCAAAATATAAGGTCATGGGGGTTGGCAAATGACAGAATGTTGATTAAAAACTCAGGTTTTAAAAATTGATTTTGAAAGAAAAGTTTTAAAACCCGAATCTGGATTAAATATTTTGAAAACACGAGTGCTGGATATCGAAAATAAGATGTAATGACATGCAATGCAATAAAATGGTATGCCGAATGCATGCAATGATATGCAATGACACATGAAATATATAAACACTGGATGAGGGTGAAAATTTGGGGTGTTTACAATGGGTCACAAAACTGGATATTTGAAATAGCGCTCAAGTGAGAAAAATGCTCAAGTGAGAAGAATTGAAAAATGGTGAAAAATTGAAAATCAAAAGAAAAAGAATGAGCTTAATGAGGAAAATTCATTGCTTAGGAATAATTGTGAAATACTGTGCAGAAAATATACAGGTGGGGATAAATGAATAATAACATGATAATACTTGATTTTCTGAGAAAATTCATAGATAATTACAGTTTTAGAAAAGTGAAAGAAAAGGTTTTTACTGTGGTGGCATAAGAATTCTAAATTTGTTATGAGAGTGTACATTACATGAAATATTTGCTTAAACTGATTTCTTAATTACCTAATATTTCTGAAAAATCATTCTTGCATGACATTGATGTTTGTGGGTAGCATCGCTGCAAACCCTCACGAGACTTTACTCGTCCACTGGGGAAACCCAGGGATTTAAAGGGCTTGTTGCATGAGCTAAATGCAACCATGATTCCTACGAAAGTGAGTTAGAATTTTAATTGTGTATTGCATATTTATTTATTTTCATAACTTAGTTAGTTGTTTGTTAAGGGACTAATAAACATTCAAGCATGGGGGTATTTGATGATGCATGAAATGCACATCATGTTATTAGTATATTCATGCCTTTTTAGGTGATTTTAAGGTTTAGAACTCATGATTGGATGTATTTTGTCATAATGGAGTCTTGGTTCGAATTTCAAGTAAATCATAGTTAAATTGAGTGAGATATTATAATTTTAGTGCTTGGGCACGAATTTCAAGGTAATTCGGATCAAGATTCGACCCAATTAGAGCATCTTGGACCTGGGATCAAGTTATTAAACATCATAATCCATCTCACATGTGATCCAAAACCCACTTAGAAAATGTTTTCAGAAAAACCCCTCCCAAAAGAGGCGCAGAGCAAAATTTTCTATTTTAAATCTCTTTTGAAATTTTGGAAACTTGAGCCAAAGCATAAAATCATTTTTTCTGAAAGCCCTAGACGTCTTTGCCTAGGGATTTGTGCCCCATCTACTGATTCTTGCTCCATCCATCTCCTTTCCCAGCCATTACACACCATCACCATTGTTTATTTGGGTTTTGCTTGAGATTCATGCATTATCCATTGTTATCTCTCATCGTTTTCAATTCTATTCTCCCTTGCTGTGTGCTGATCATAGGTGCTTTCTTTTGCAGGTGTAGCAGAGGTTGAAGATGCCATTCTTGCGTGGAGTGTCGTCTACTCCAACAAGATCGATCGGCCCTACCTCCATTCGATCCTCTACTCCAACCGATTGTGAATCGGATCACCTTCCACCTTCGGTGTACTTCAACCGTGTTGCAGCTGCAAGAACGAGTTCCATTGTGCTGCTCCAGCATTATTGAAGAAGATGGGATGCATCTCCATAGGCTGATTTTGCTCACCTCTACCCCCACATTCATCGGATCGCCCTTGAGGTAGGTCTTTCACTTCTCTTTCTTTTAGATAATATTGTGTCCTCCGATAGTCGTGTCTTGCTACTCTCAACCCTTTCTAATTTTTCTCGTTCTTTGACAGCAAACCACTGTCGTATTTCAGTTATTTTCGATGTTTGAATGCTGGGTCTGGTCGTTGGATAGGCGTCAGTCTATGTTCTACAGTTTTTTTTAGCCAAAAGCAAGAATCGACTAGATCTATTCTAGCCGATTTTCACGTTTTATTATTTTCTGGTTTCTGAATCTTTTAGCAGTAAATTGTGTCAAAAAAAGAATTGTTCCAGCAGTTTAAGTTTTTATTTATCTTAATTTTATGTTAGATTTATAGTCGTTGAGTAGTGGTGTCAAGTTGAATCAATCCATTGGTGCGTGTCTTGTTTAAGTCTAGCGATTTTCTTAGATTTCATTTTAGTTTAATTTTTGTTACAATTTTAGTCAGTCGTGTCTTAGCTAAGCTGAGTTTAGCTGTAATTAGGTTGAAGCTTGGTTGCTATTGAAATTAAAGTTTGTTTCAAAAAGAAAAAGAAAATAAAATTTTCGTTTTCCATAGTTTAGGTAAAGTCGATTTTGGGCACGTAGAGTGGTTGTCTTTTCCAAAGAGAAGTCTGCCATTAGAGTTCCAGCTTGGTTTTATGTTTCATTTGGTAAGTCTATTAGAATTAGGTAGGTTAATTAGAGTGTCTAGATTCAATGTATGGTGATTAGTGTAAAAAACGTTTTTAGCAATTGTGTTTAGGTAATCCTTGATTTGTGTGTTAGTTGTCAAAAAAATCGAATTTGATAACTTAGGATGTTTTTTGAATGTTTTAGGTAATTGGGGCAGGTCAAAATTCGTGTTCTACATGCCATTCCTACCCCTTGAGTTATTCGTGTAGAGGTTAATTTAGTTAGGTTAATGTTAGATTAGATAAGCTAGTTAATTAGTCTTGCATTTTAGATAAAGGGCAATTAGGTAATTGTGGTTGAAAAAACGATTTTGGTAGATTTGAAACTCATCCAAATTCGTGGGATTCATTTAAGGCAAGCTTTGACCCTGTGTAATCCAGCCAAGAGAGAAAGAATTATCTTCTAAATTTTGGAAACAAAATTTGATTTTTAAATCACTTTCTAAAAGTGTTGTGCACGGTTTTGGAAAAGAGTTTAACTTTTCTATCTTCTTTTAATGAAAACCTAAAAACGTGTGGGTCCCTCAAGCTGGACAGTTTTACATTTTCAAGCTTTCCAATTGGGTTACTAAGGCAATTATGGAGGATGATCTCCTTGCCAAATTCGTTGCATCTCATTCATAAGCCCTTTTACTAACTTCCTATCCTGACATAGCTCATATAGAATATCATTAATTTTAGTATGTATTAACTTAGAGATAGGTTTTAGAAATCGTAATTCACCATTTAGGTAGGTCTTCATTAGTGTTTATTGACTTCCATTTAGGAGTGTAACTTAGATAGCTTCATTTATTTTTATTTTTTTCGGTTTTAAATAAATAGTCTTTATTTCTTAGGTTTCTATTTTAATTAATTCTCCAACTTAGTGGGTCCATTGAGGTGGGACGTGAGTCTAGTCAAGATCAATAAAAAAATTGTCTTCCTTAACTAACTCTAGTTAGCAAAATAACTTTAGAGAATTTAATTTGTTAATATTAGATTGATATGCTTGTTTCAATTTGGTTTCATAGTTAATCGTTGGGTCTTTAGTTAATTAATATTTCACAATAGAGAGAGTCACTTAGAACTAACTACATTAAGCAATATAAGTATTCCAAGTAATATTATATACTAGTTCATGATAGTTTAAACTTGGCAATTTGTTTAGAGTAGATTTATCATTAACTTGTTTAGTTCATTTATATGTTCGTATAATTATTTTAATTGTTGTTATTCTCTGTAGTTTAACATTAGATTAGCAGTGTTTAGGATTGTTTTTGCCTCTAATTTACTGTCATAGTGTCATTAGTGGATTCGTGCAAATGAATAGTGCACTGATTTAAAAACCAGATTTTTACTGCAACTTGCACTCATCATTTTATGTGCAAATTTTTAGAGTTTTTCCAGAATTTTTGTTCTGTTCTCTTCATCAGAGTGTTCACTATCAGCAGACCAAAAATCAGCTCATTTCGAGTTGATTTGGTTTGATTTTTAAGCATTTTCCAAAATCAACTTTTTCTGGTTTTTCAGTTTCGGGACCTGCGTTTTCCAGAATTTTCATGAATTTGAAACGCTTATATCTGGAGCTTCATAACGAATTTTTCAAATCTGTAAAGTCTGACAGATTCTTGAATCTGTCAGGAACAGAAAAAAAGAAATTTCGTGAAAATCAAACTTTTTTTGCTCTTTCAAACTCTCTATTTGCGAAAAGCTATCAGAATCCACTTTTGCACTAGTCGAGGGTAAAACAGTCACTTTCTTAGTTTTGTGATTTTTGGTAGTTTTAGTGTTTTTCTGCAGGTTAGTTAGTGTATTTGAAATAATTAACTTAGTTAGACCAAGAATAATTAGTTGAGGTAATTAGACGTGTTAGTTAGTTAATTTTGAATTTTATTAATTCTTTGTAGAATTAGATTTAGTATAATTTTAGATTTAATTATCAGAATTGTGTACTGACTTGTTCTTTTCTTTGTGTTAGGTTGATAAGCTTACTATAGATTACAAGGTTAATCTTGTCAAGCGCGGAAAAAAATTGTACTTGGTGAAAGGATGAAATTGCCCTTGGCGATCTGGAGAACAATTAGAATTTTATTTCTAGTTATCTATAATTTTTAGTTTGTAATTCTTTTAGATTTATATTGATTAACTGAGATTATGAGTTTGATATTAATAAATTGAAATTTTTTAGAAGTAATTTGGATAGTTCCCGTTCCCTATGGATTCGACCCGTACTTGCCACATTCGTGGAAAGTCGGTTTTTATTACTTTTGGTTGATGATTTTCCAACTGTTTTATTGAAAAATATTGTTTAAAAATACCATTGCAAAAAGTGCAACCACATATTTCCCAAAAACCAGTGCTCGAACTGGTACTATTTCAAAACCCAGTGCTTGAACTGGTACATTTTCAAAATCCAGTGCTCGAACTGGCACATTTTCAAAATTCATTGCTCGTACATGCATATTTCTCAAAAACCAATGCTCGAACTGGTACTATTTCAAAACCCAGTGCTCGAACTGGTACATTTTCAAAATTCAGTGTTCAAACTGGTACATTTTCAAAATCCAGTGCTCGTACTGGCATATTTCTCAAAAACCAGTGCTCGAACTGGTACTATTTCAAAACCCAGTGCTAGAACTGGCATATTTTCAAAAATTCAATGCTCATACTAGCACATTTCCAAAATCCAGTGATTGTGTTGTTGCATTTTGTAAAACCCAGTGCTTATACTGGTATCCTTCCAAAATCTAACCCCGTGTTAGTATCCCATCAGTCGATCTTCTAGGTTCAGTCCTCGTACGAACCTCTCATCAAAATTCAATTTCCAATTTTGACCTCCGAGTCATCCAATTTCCAATCTTGACCTCCGGGTCATCCAATTTCCAATCTTGACCTCCGGGTCATCCAATTTTCAATTTTGACCTCTGGGTCATCCAAGTTCCAATTTCAACCTTCGGGTCATTCAATTCTAAAATTTCGACCTTCGGGTCATTCAATTCTTTAATTTTGACTTAGGGTCATTCAATCCTCAATTTTGGCCTTCGGGTCACCCAATTCCCAATTTTCAATTCTCAATTTCGACCGTCAGGTCATCCAATTTCAAACCTTCGGTTTACCAATTCTATCTCAATCATTTTCGACCTACGGGTCACATGTGCCAATCTAGGTCGTATTCATTCTGCCTATTGGCCCAATATCCAATTTCAATCATTTTCTCTTGGGAGAGACCCTTTTTATAGGGAGAGTTCGAGGGAGCTCATTCTTTTTGCATGTTATCCATTCGTTCACTTAGCCCCTTTTCAGGGAGAGTTTGAAGGGACTCGTGTCTTTGTGAACCGTTTGCAAAACAATTTCCAATTTCACACAAGGAACCCTTTTATAGGGAGAGGCTTGACGGAGACTCGCTTTCCTTGTGGGGCCCCAGTTTTCATACTAGGCCATTTCGTCATGGAAGACCCTCTTTTCAGGGAGAGTGTGATGGACTCATCCCTTCATGACCCAATTTACCGACCTCACTACTATCGGCCCCCTTTCCATAAGAGAAGCCTAATGTTAGAGAGCTTTGACGAAAGCTCAATTTCTCTTCAAAAGTTTGTTTTGCAAACACCTCCTCTTCAGGGAAGAGAGGAGTAATTTTCATTTCCCATTCAGGTAAGGGCTAAGCCTGAGTCTTCTCCTTTGTGGAAAGGAGAGGATAACTTTCGTCACGGATGCGTTAAGACGGATTTCAAATGCTCTCTTTCACTAAGGATTTCAAGAACATTTTGCCAATTTGTCAAATACCTGTTGATTTCAAAATCTTCATTGCACAAATCTTTACCTCAGTTTACCTTCAGCATTACTTCCAAAAGAGTGAAGCTTTTGCGAAGAAGGATTTAAAATTTAAATTATTTCCATTGGCTAACCGAAAGGATGAAGGATAAATCCTCGATATGGCCAGCAAGGAAAAGTCAATGTTATTGCAAAGCCATAAATGATTGATATTGATCGTAGTTATGACACATCTTTAAAGACCATTCTTGTAAAGATGAGGCTGTGGAAATATCCTAAGCGCTAGGAAAAGAGAGAATTCACCCAAGCCCTGTCTCCTTAAATCACCTAAGTTGCAATTAAATATCTGCAAAAGGGATCTCTCAATTGTCGTCAAGATGAAGATGAATTATGTGAGTTAGATCCCTGGGGCCAAAGAAGATTTGAATCATCTCCAAGATGAAGGAGTTTGTGACGGATCCTTCCAAGGAAAGTCCAAAGCACCGTCAAGTTGAAGGCGGATGCGATGAACCTCCCGACAATCCCTAAAAGATATTTAATTTCCGCTATCATCCATAGATCTCCAACCCATGAGCCAATATAATCCCTGAGGCAAAGAAGGATCGGAACATCTCCAAGTTGAAGGAGTTTGTGACGTACCCTTTCAAAAAGAGAGAGAGAGAGGGAAAAGAAAAAGAGAGAGAGAGAGGGAAAAGAAAAAGAGAAAAGGCAGGACATCTCCAAAATGAAGGATGATGTAATAAACTCCCCTGAAGCCCAAGAGAGCCCAAAAGAGTGCAGAAAGATTATCATGAGAGAAACATCCCCGGATATCAAACTGCCAAATCCATCAAGAATCTTCTTTAATTTTATGAAATTTCATTATCAATATTCTTTCATTAATTACTTTCATAATATTAAATTCCCTATTTCCTATTCATATCAAGGAAATTGATAGCTTCCTTGAAGAAGGTCAATCGCAAGCAATTTGGATTTCAAATCTTGATTCTATGAAGTCAATCCCGTTTGGAGGTAATACTTTAGGTAGAAAAGAAGGAATATTTTTGCAACAATGTGCATCATTTTCAAATGCTTTGAATCAACAACAAAATTTTCAACATTTTGACAATATTTTCTAGCTATCCTGACGTGAAGTGAGAGTTTGATGTCCATTCTTGATATATTCTGACACCATTTTCATCCCTCTTTAAGACTTGATAACAGGAGTTTTCAAGATTCCTTCCCTTCTTGTATAATCTGAGCGCCCAGGCTCTTAGATTCGCACACTTTCCTGTGTTCCCACTGTCCAACCACAGACAGTCCCATTTCGGTTCGAGGTCGAACCACCAATCATTTTTAGCAAAAGGCAATTTCAAAAGCTGATTTAGTCTCAGCAATGAGACGCCCAAGATCAATCCCTTTTCAAGCTTTAGGGACCCCATTTTCTATCCTTTTGCAAAAACCCCTGTCGGATTTATTGTGTAAAATCTGAAGGTTCCATCGTGGTCTCTTCCTTCGAGGAGTCCATTCATTTTTCGCCCGATCAGGTTAAGGGTATAAACCTGAGCCTCATTCTGATGAGGTATTTCATTTTTTCTGCCCAATCAGGTTAAGGGTACAAACCTGAGCCTCATTCTGATGAGGTATTTCATTTTTCTGCCCGATCAGGTTAAGGGTATAAACCTGAGCCTCATTTTGATGAGGTATTTCATTCCTCAATCAGGTCAAGGGTTAAAACCTGAGCTTCATTCCATATGAGGTATTTTGGTCCCATCCAGGATAAGAACAAAACCTGAACTTCACTCTCGTAGAGTGAATAGTTCTTCTTCACTCTCCATTTCATAACTACAATCTTCATCAGGGTCAATTTTCTCATACCCGGTCAGATCCTTCTAACTGGGACATTTTATATAGCCCAAATTTGGTGGGTTTTCTTTGCCACTAAGCTCGACCACAAGCCGGCTTAGTAGCAAAGAGGGGCATCTGTAAACACCCTAAATTTTCACTCACCTCCCCAACATCTCCACCAACCATTGTGAGCCATCCTTTAGGATTACCGGAGGGCAAAATGGTCATTCTCTGAGCTTGAATCCTGTAAAACTCCAGATTTCATCCCCGATTCTCAAAAATTTTCTATTGTTTTGCTCAAAATTATCTCTAGTCACAAAATCTCAAAGTCTTATTCATATCAAGAGATTGAAATTTCTAATTCTTCATGCGGTATAAAATCCTCCGAGACGTCATTGCATATCATCGCATGAGCATTTCATATCACTGCATGACACAATATGTCATTTTGAGGTCTAGAACTCCTTATTTTCAAAATTTTTAATCCAAATTCGAGTTTTTAACTTTTTCAAAATTGATTTCAAACCCCCTGGGTCTTTAAAATTGTCAATTCTTCCCATTTTTCCCCCAGGACTCTGGATTTCAAAAGATTTTCTCAGGAAAACGATATGGATAGTTTTAATATGGATTTTCAAATCTTATCAACTGGATCGGCTCTGCCAAAAGAAGGGGATGAAGCCTTGAATTTCAAATCTCAATTTTTCTCTGCAAAAAGACTTTGAATTTCTTTACAAAATTTCTCCATTTTGCCTTAAAGGGCCACCTTTCTTTCAATTTTTTGCAAATTATGCTTTGTATTTTCTAGTTAGTCTAATTTTCATAAAAATTTCAAAAAAAGAATTTTACATTTTACTTTAATTTTGTTTTTATTCTAAATAAAGAAAAGAGGTGGGACCCACTCTGAGGTGATGTCACACTTCCTTTTTATTTCCTTTTACTTAAATTTTTATTTGCATGAGGCCACCCAGAGATGGTGTCACCTCCTTCTCTCTCCTTCCACCTTCTGCCACTTGTCGTTTGTTTTCCCTTTTAGTTCTGCGTCATTTGGAAGTGTGGGGTCACTCAGAGGTGGCGCCACATGGCCTCTCCTCTCTTTATTCTCTTATTCCTTTGCCATGCGTCAGTGTGGGGTCACCCTAAGGTGATGCCACATGTGTCCTTCAGAAAAGCAGAAAATCAAAAAGCCTCAAATGTAGGAGCCTTGTCTCTGAATGGGCGCCACATGCCACTTTCTCTCACCTTTCATTTCTTTGCCATGTGTCAGTGTGGGGTCATCCTAAGGTGACACCACGTGTCCTCCTCCCTGCACCTCCACTAGTTGCCACTTGTCCTCTCTAGTTGCCACTTATCCTCCCTACATCTTCCTCTTTTTACCCTTTGACATGTGTCAATGTGGGGCCTCTTTGAGGTGGCGCCACATGTCTTCAATCTCCTCCCCAAGAGGAAAAACCCGCGAAATCACCTCCATAACCAACCAAATTCAAATTTCAAATGGCCCACAGGAAAAACAAGTAAAGACATTCAAATTTCAAATGAGATCAGGTTTTGCGTACTAAGACTATTCCGCTAGTTAAGGTACGTTGGCAGCACCATGACATTGAAGAATGCACATGGGAACCAGAAGCGAGCATGAGAGAGACGTATCCGGAACTTTTTGTAACCTCCTAAGGGTGATTTCGCGGACAAAATCCTTTTTAAGGAGGGGAGAATGTAAGAACCACGATTTAATTTTTGATGTAATATTACATAAATATGTTGTAATCGATGAAATTTTTATGTTCTGGCTATTTCTGAAAAATTTGCTTATTTTGAGAATCGGGTAAAATTGCGTAACTTTGCGTAAAAGAGCAATTGCACGAAATCTAGAGAGAATTGACTTCCGAAATTTTTAGGGCAAGTTTGGAAAAGGATTATGGTGATTCACCCCAAATTTGAGGTCCGAACGATGAAAAACCTTGTCAGTGCATGTGAATTACGGGAGATCACTTAGAAAATTTGCGATGGCCTAAACAAGACCAATTTCGCTCGAAACGAAGAATTCTTTGCTTGAGTAGCTGTGTGATGGCATTTATTTTGAAAATATAAAATAAAATTAGTGAGCACTATGGATAAAAAATTGAAAATCTAATTAAAATTGGAAATTGATAGCATGATATACCTTTTCTTCCATTGGTCAAAGTCGACCAAGGCCACTTTCGTCCATTTTGGAGGGCCTTGGACGACCGAGGCCATGGAACCAGCTGGTCCCATTAACCAGCTGGGTTAGTGGCATAGTTGTAAAGGACTTTTATAACTCATAAAAGGAGGGCCACGATTGGCCCTACCCAAATCATTAAAAAGATAAGTTTTAAAATTTAAAAATTTACATTGTCATATCACTTAAGAGAGAGTAGGAGACGTTGGAGCCTTGGAGGGTGCCATTCCTCCTTGGAGAAGGTGTGGGCTCATGATGGAGTGCCTTGGGATTTTGAGGAAATCCCAAGGAGGCTCTTTCCAAGGGAGGAGCAATCATGAGGATGGACTCACATCCATTGGATGCATGGGGCGGCAGCCCCATGGCCTCATTGTAATAAAAAAAAAGCCTTTTTGAATCTTGGAAACCCATTGGAAGGGCTGGGCGGCGGTGGAAAACCGTGTTCCACCCCCAGCCCTCCATCTTGGATGGGTGGATCTTAGCCATCCATATCCACTCAACCCCCTATAAGACCCTTTAGAAAAAATTGGGCCCCCTTGTTGGGCGGTTTTTCTTTCTAACACACACACTCTCTCTTCCTCATTCTCTCCCTCTCTCCCAAACTCTCTCTCTCACTTACCTCCTTCCTCCATTCGTGGAAGCCTCCTTGGCGTGGAAAGCTGCAACATCACCTTCCTCCATTTCTCCAAACTGCTAAGGTGAAGACTCAAACTCGGCTTCAGTACCCATGAAACTGACAGAGCTTTGCATCTATGCATGCAAGCCCAATGGTGGATTAGATGTAGAAACCTGTTTCTTTTTGTTATTTTACTGTGGTTTATTTTAGCTTAAATGTAGCATCCATTTACAATAGGTTTCTTCCATTTTTCCTAAGTGTGTTTTTCAGTTTTTCCTTGCCAATGCATGTAGGTCAATGACTCGGAATCTTCACTTGATGACGGACTTGGCATAATGTTGAGTTATCCTTTGACGATAAGCTTGAGCATATTTTGTTGCCTTGAGTCTCCTTTCATCCACTATGTCAAGTTGTACCAATCTCTGCTGTTGATACTGACCAAGCGGTAATTCTATAAGTGAAGCAAATTTGAGAGCTGACTTTTGAATGTGGAGAGGCAAAACCACCTCAGTCCCATAAACGACCTCTGAAAGAGTGGCATTGGTCGGAGTCCAAATAGTAGTTTGGTATGCCCAAAGTGCATCATGAATTTTCTCATGCCAATCACGACTTATTTCCACAGTTCTTTCCAAAATATGAATCAGGATTTTGTCAGTGGCCTCTGCCTTACAGTTCCCTTAAGGATAGTAGGGAGCTGGGAAATGATTTCAAATTTTGAATTTTGAACAGAAGGTCTTCATCTTCTCATTCTTGAAGTGGTTGTCATTGTCTGACACAATGTCATGTGGTATGCCAAAACGACAAAAAATATTCTTGTGAATAAAGGAAACCACATGGCAGCCTTCTATTGTACGCAGAGTCACAGTCTCAACCCATTTGATGAAATATTCTATTGCGATAAGAAAATATTTGTGGTCATTGAAAGCGGAAGGAGTAATTGGGCCTACGACATCGAAAGCCCACATAAAAAATGGCTAAGGATATACAACTGATTGCAAATATGTGGCTGATGCATGAATGGAAGGTGCGTGCATTTGGCATTTGACGCACTTCTTTATAAATCGATAGCAATCTTGCTGCATGGTTTTCCAATAATATCCTGCCCGGATGATCTGCTTGATGAGAGTTTGGTAACCGACATGGCCACCACAAATTTCTTCATGTACCTCTTGGACAACTTTCGAAGCCTCATCTTTGTCTAGGCATATGGCATATTTAGCACTGAACCCACGACAATACAGGATACTAGCCAGAACGAAATAGTGGGTGGACATGCGCTGAATTGCACGTTGCTCTCTTCTTGGCATTTTCGGGAAAAATTCACCAATTTCGATAAAATTCTTGATATCTTGGTACCACGACTTTTCTTTCTAGTTGGCCTAGTTTACTTGCTCAGCCAAAATGAAGGCAGGTTGATCAAGTCTACCAACTTCAAAGGACTGACAGGATTCACTGTCTTTAAAGGACAAAATGGAACCCAGGCTAGCCAAGCCATCGGCTATCTGATTGTGTTCAGATAGCCGATGGCTTGGCTATCTATTTCCACTCATCTTTCCCTCCGGACTGGACCCAAGTCCCCTGGAAGGGGGCGCCGGAGAGGGTGAGAGCCCCGTCGTGTCCGGACCCTGTCGCACCACGAGGCGCTGTCAACGAGTCGGGTTGTTTGGGAATGCAGCCCTAATCGGGCGGTAAATTCCGTCCAAGGCTAAATACGGGCGGGAGACCGATAGCGAACAAGTACCGCGAGGGAAAGATGAAAAGGACTTTGAAAAGAGAGTCAAAGAGTGCTTGAAATTGCCGGGAGGGAAGCGGATGGGGGCCGGCGATGCGCCTCGGTCGTATGCGGAACGGCTCTCAGCCGGTCCGCCGATCGGCTCGAGGTGTGGATCAGTGCGGGTTGCGGCGGTGGCCGAAGACCGGGCGGTTGTTACGCTCGTGGACTGTCATCGCCGCGACTGAGGATGCACGGCACGCGCCCTTGTGGCGGGCTGTTCGCAGCACTGCGTGCTGTGGCACCGGCCTGCGGGCTCCCCATCCGGCCCGTCTTGAAACACGGACCAAGGAGTCTGACATGTGTGCGAGTCAACGGGTGTGGAAACCCGGAAGGCGAAAGGAAGCTGAGTGGCAAGATCCCCTTCGGGGGTGCACTGCCGACCGACCTTGATCTTCTGAGAAGGGTTCGAGTGGGAGCATGCCTGTCGGGACCCGAAAGATGGTGAACTATGCCTGAGCGAGGTGAAGCCAGAGGAAACTCTGGTGGAGGCCCGCAGCGATACTGACGTGCAAATCGTTCGTCTAATTATATTAAATAACCTGCTCAATACATTGTCCAACACAAAACATTTAACAACACAATACATTTAACTAAACATAGAATTCTGAAACATATGTCTATATATAAAAGTCATCTTCATTCTTCAGTATCAAACTTCATTTCAACGATTTCCTTCATTTATTGCATCTTTTAGTGGCTTGAGATGATGATGGCAGATCATCTTCATACAATTTCTGTCCCACAAATGTTGCAGGTACTTGTGCCTTTCTCTCATCATCTTTTTTAAGACTAGTAAGAAGCTCAACACAAATATCAGAAGGAATGCTATGTTTACATAATTTCACAGTGGAGTTAATATGTCCCACAACATGATATTTAAATCTATACAATCCTTCATGCATTATAAAATCACAAAAATTACACTTCACTATTTCTTTGGCATCTCTAAGTCAATAGTGTACAATATTTCAATGCAGGTTTCTTTGAGAGGCATCCTCCAAGACCTCTACCCTCCATCGACTTACTAGAACACGAATTAATAAATCTAATCACTACAAAGATGTAAAATAATGTAACTGATAACCATGTTAAAAAATGAAACAAAGAACAATGGAATAAATAAACCATGCAACTGATAACCAATGCAAAAAATTAAAACATAACCAATTAATCACCAAATAAAAATATAAGCATACAGACATTTAACAAATCTACACACATAACATAATTAACTTTAACTGTATTTAAGTATAAAATAGTAAAAAAAACCCAATAAGTTTATAATAACAACTTAAATTTAATCCTTAGATGAACTTGAAAGTCTATCATCATCTTCATTGATATATTGCTCTTCTTCTTCAGTTTTATTTGCAGAGTTAGCTTATTCCTCTTCTTCTTCCACCCTCACCACCTTCTTTCCTTTGTCAAACATTTTTTTTTCTTAGGACATTAGTTACACGTATTTTTACCCCCACCCTATGCCTTAACGCTCTGGATACCTTATCAACAAGATCTCATGTAAGTGATGTGTCATTTTCAAAGATTATCATTGACTTCTCTTAAGACAATGGGGTCGAGATCTCCTTTTTTTCATTCTCTCCTCATACCTTCGTTTCAATTTATGATTATATTGCACAAAAAACAAACCATTCAACTTTTTGTGCAAAAGTCAGTTTCTTTTCTTTGTATGAATCTATAAAAATATATATAAAGTTAAAATATATACAAACTGACAAATATTATTTAGTAATTAGTAGTAAATAATATTTTACTGCTTCAAAAGTACTTCAATCACGTTCACAACTGAATGTAATGCATGCGAGACCTAAGACTTGAACAACAAAGGTCTGGAGCTGGAGACAACCAATGGCAAAAGAAATCCACCAATCTACTATAAAAAAATCAAATTACATATAATTAAAGTATATGTTGAAACTTGGTTTGAGAAAAGATAGAAAAGTACCTTCACGATTAGCCCTAATCACCCTTAAGTAGTGATTAGGGTCAATAAAGAAAATTACACTAGAGACCATTGAAAGTTAAAATATAAACAAGACCACCCAATAAACCCCTCACGATAATAACTCTCAACACTCCCCCTCAAGCTGAAGCATAGATACCAATCATGCTCAGCTTGTTACAACACTTTGAGAATTCTGTGATAGGAAGGGGTTTGGTAAAAACATCTGCTACTTGATCTTCTGAAGAAACATGAAAAGTTGATATATTTCCCACTTGAACCATATCCCGAATATAATGACAATCTATCTCAATATGCTTAGTCCTCTCATGAAACACATCATCTTAATAGGCAGAGAAACCTTTATGCTCAATCCGGTAAGCATAGATTTTATCCAAATCATTTCAGCAGCCGTTTGTGCCATGACCCTATATTCTGACTCAACACTTGATCTTGCTACTACAGCTTGTTTCTTGCTTCTCCATGAAACTAAGTTGCCACCAACAAAAACACAGAACCCTGTAGTAGACTTTCTATCATCAACCGACCCTGCATAATTTGCATTAGTATACGCAACCACATCAAGATTTGCCTCTTTTGTAAACAATAGACCTTTTCTTGGAGATGTCTTCAGGTATTTAAGAACCATCATAGCTGCCTCCCAATGAACTTTTCTTGGTTTATCCATGAATTGACTCAATTTGCACACAACAAATGATATGTCAGGCCTAGTTACAGTAACATAGAGAAGTTTACCAATGAGAGTCCTATAGGACTTACTATCAACTGCCTCAGATTGCTCGTCATACAAGAACAGTTTAGGATTCATGGGAATAGTGGCTGGTTTTGCACCAAGCATCCCTGTCTCTTGTAAAAGATCAAGCACATATTTACTCAGAGAAAGAACCATACCTTCTCTATTTCTTGCTACTTCGATTCCCAACAAGTACTTGAGAGGACCCAGATCCTTTGTAATAAAGTATTTCTGCAGATATGCCTTGGTGCTTGAAATCTCCTGCTCATTATCTCCAGTTAAAATTATATCAACATAAACAACCATAGTCACAAAACCCTTAGAGCTATTCTTTATGAACAAAGAATGATTTGATGGTGACCTCTGAAAACCAAGTTTAGACATCACCTCAAACAATTTGTGAAACCATGCACGCGGGCTTTGCTTTAGGCCATATATTGCCTTTTTTAGTTTGCACACTTTGCCACACTCTCCCTGTCGTTCGAAGCCAGGCGGTTGTTGCATGTAGACCGTCTCAGATAGATCCCCATACAGAAAAGCATTCTTCACATCAAGCCGAGTCATACTCCACCCATGATGAACAACCACAGAAGTAACTAAGCGTATAGTGCCCATTCTGGCTACGGGAGAGAAAGTCTCAAAGAAGTCCACCCCATATGTTTGGGTGTAGCCTTTGGCGACTAGACGAGCTTTGTGTCTCTCCAGAGTGCCATCAAAATGATATTTAATAGTGTACACCCACTTACAACCAACAATGTCTGCATCAGAAGGAGGATCGACAAGCTCCCAAGTCCCTTGAGAAATCAAGGCGTCCATTTTTTCTTGCATTGCTTGTTTCCATTTAGGATCTAATAAAGCCTGTTGATGATTGATAGGACTGGAGATTGCAGATAAAGCAGATAGAAAGTTTTGCATGCTCTTTCCAATCTTGTCTGTGGACACAAACTTTGAAATTGGGTGCAGAGTACACTGACGCATGCCTTTCCTCAGGGCTATGGGCAAATCATTTTTAATCTCAGGATCTGCTCTACGATCATCAGGATAAGCAATAGAATCATCAACATAATCAGGATCACTGACTGCAGGAGAAGAAGACAATGAAGGGCCACAAGAGGAGGCTTGACGATGAGTATACACCAGTGGAGGATCATGGAACCGAGTTGAAGAGGGATCAGAACATAATGAAGGCAATAAAGGAACTGACTCCAAAGGAATGGGAGGAATGGGTAAGGGAAATGATGTGGACATATCAGGATTCACACGAGACGCGCACGGCGAGAAGTAAGGAATGGTCTCAAAGAATGTGACATCTGCACTGATATACTCTTTACGAGCAATGGGGTCAAGACATTTGTACCCTTTTTGGTTTTTTGGATACCTAAGGAAGACACACTTAGTTGCCTGTGCAGCTAGTTTGTCCCTAGTAGGTCCAAGTTTTTGCACAAAACAAACACAACTAAATACCTTAGGAGAAACTTTGAACAAAGAACAATCAGGATAAAGTTGTCTGATAGGAATTTGGTCATTAAGAGCAGTAGAAGGCATTCTGTTAATAAGGTAACAAGAAGTAAGAAGGGCATCTCCCCAAAAAGAAGCTGGCATGTTTGTTTGAATCATAAGGGTTCGAGTTACTTTCAAAAGGTGTCGGTGTTTTCTTTCAGCTACCCCATTTTGCTGGGACGTATGGGCACATGAAAATTGAGGGCAAATCCCATTATCCCGATAAAATTGTAATAGTTTGCTAGATTTGAATTCAAGAGCATTATCAATGCGAACAATTTTAACAATGGAACCAAATTGAGTATTTATTTCAAGAATAAAAGATTGGAGAATACACAAGACTTCAGATCTCTCCTTTATTAAAAAGACCCAAGACACTCTAGAGTAGTCATCAACAATGACAAGGTAATACTTGGACTGAAACCTATTAGGAACCCGACTAGGCCCCCAAACATCAACATGAATTAGATCAAAAGGACTTTGACTAGTATAACTCTGACTTAAAGAAAAAGAACTACGATGATGCTTGCCCAACTGACATGCTTCACACTGAAAGGACGCTGTAGGAGAGACCTGTGGAATGACTATTTGAAGCTTGGAAAGAGAAGGATGATCCAATCTGAGATGCCATTGGTAGGAATTAGAACTCGATTCCACACATGAAGTTGCTACTCCAACAGGTTGTGTAAGATATAAACACCTCCCTCCTCATGTTCTCCACCAATCTTCTTCTCAGACAGCAAATCCTGAAATACACAAGAACCCGGGTCAAATATAACTCGACAATTTAGTTCTTTTGTAAGCTGGCTTACGGATAATAAATTCTTAGGAAACTGTGGAGCATGGAGAACATATTGAATCCGTAATGTAGGGGTAAAATGCACATCTCCTTGCCCCACCATTGGGGATAATCTACCATCTGCCAATTTAACATGACGAGGAAAAGATGTATGAACCAGTGTAGAGAAACTATATGAATCTCCACAAAAGTGTTGAGAGGCGCCAGAATCAATAATCCATATCTTACCTCCATCATCCAACTGAGTACCCGTAGAGCATGCCACATCAGTCACTACAATAGAGGCAGACACAAATGCAGAACTCTGAGAAAGAAGTTGATCATATTCTGCACGACTGAGAGTAATCGTATTGGTTGAAGAAGTAGGCACAGGTTCAGTGATGGAAGAGACAACCGGAGTTGTTGCTTTGGGGAAGGATAATGAGCTCTGAGGGCGACTTCTAGGGTTCTTATCCCAACAACGATCCTCAAGGTGCCCTTGCTTGCCACAATATGTACACTGAAGCCTGCTACGACCTCCACTGCCTCTTCCACGACCTCTGCCTCTGGAAGAACTAGGTAAACCATGCCCTCCTCCACCAGTGACAACAAGAGCTGAAGTCTGAGAGTCTCCATGAGGCGGAGGAAAGGTAACAGCAAGACGACTTAACCGGTTATAGGCATCAGCTAGAGTAGGGATCTCTGAGCTAGTAAGCATTTGCACCTTGGCTACTGAGTAATCTGGAGATAATCCTGATAGAAAACGAGCCACCATAGTCTACTCCTGATGGGTTTTATGATTAGTGCAGCAGGGAGGACGAACAGAGTTGAGCCTTTTATAGGTTGATTTAACTGATGCATAATATTGGGAAAGATTCTGATCACTGTTATCGTCGCAAATTTTTTTTTTTTTCGTCTTCCCTTCCTTGCGGAAGAGAGAGGAAAATGCTTTCGCGATTCAAACTTGACCGGATTTTGGAAAATGGTTTTGAAATACTCGCCTCCATTTTGAAAATTGCGGGAAAATCCATGGGATGGGGCTCGACCTGTCGGTACGAGGTTCGACCGTTCCTGCCGCCTTTAACAGGGGTAATCGAACCAAAGACCAAAATTATGCTTGACTTAGTGAAATTACCAAAATCGTGTTCTATCCTAAATGCACAGAGAACTCAGGCATGTGCTATGAGAATTTTGGAAAATGTAAATTGGAAAATATGATGTATGCTTAGAAAATATTTGAAGTTGAAAAGTATTTCTCAGGAAAAAGATGGAAATCAATCTCTCAGAAAACTCAGGCGAAGAAGGTTTGAAAATCTCAGGAAAGTTTATAAAGACTTAGAAAATCTCGAAGAGATGAGAATTTCAAGAAAATCTTGAGAAAGTTTAGATGAGAATCTCGGGAAAATCTTGAGAAAGTATATAAAGACTTAGAAAATGAGAATCTCAGGAAAATTTTGAGAAAGCTTAGAAAGACTTGGAAAAATGAGAATCTTAGGAAAATTTTGAGAAAATTATAAAACTTGGAAAACTACGAAGAAATGATAATCTCGGGAAAATGGAAGGAATTCTTGAGAAAAGACGAACTTTTTGAAACGGAAAACACTTATCGGGAAAACTCAGACTTTGAGAATTTTCTTAGGAAAATGAGGGAAAATCTATAGGAAAAATCATTGGAGAAGGAAATTCAGAACTTAGAAAATTGAAATCCTTGGAATCTTATCTTTGAAATATTTGAAAATCAGCTTTGATTCTGGAGAAAGATGAAAATTTCCTTTTGAAAAGAATCTCAAGAAAATAACATTTTAAGGGAAAATCACGGGAAAACTTTGATTTGGAAAATCCAACTTCGAATATCATCATAGTTTCTTGAGAAAATCGATTCCATGAAGTGAAAATCTTTTGAGAAAATTATGAGAAAAATAAATGATGCAGATGATGTGAATGAATGAATGCACTTTTGAAAAGATTTCTGAAACTTTTATTGGAAAAATGTGAATTAAGCCAAAGTAAATCCTTTATATATTCTGACTGTGGCCATGAATATATTCATGATTTATTTGAGTTAATTCACAATATTTTGAAAACATTGGAAATATGCGGTGCATTTTCAAGATAGCCTATGAGTGTAGGCTCAATGTGACTGGTAGAGAGATGATGGATCTGGGTCTCGTCCATATTCCGACTAGGGCCGTAAATATGGACTCCACCAAGTTCATCAACTCTCTAAGAGTTGGTGCACGTGTCATTCGTGTTCATCCACGGTGAATTTGGAAAATTGAGATATATGCATCATAGAATCAGGATATTACTGAAATCAAACTATATGAGATGCGGCCTAATCTAAGCAGTAAAAGTAAATCTTATTCCAAGGTTTACATTGGGTTGTTACATTGCATAACATAAAGTAAAAGAAAATTGAAATGGAGCCAAGGAATCACCATCTTCTAGATTTTCCTGCAAAATGAGAGTTAGTACAAGATAACCAAGGAAATGGGTATATATATACTATATACAACAACAAAAAAATACTTGAATTGATGATGAATGATATATAATAATGAAGATATATTTACAAAAAGTAAAAGAAAAGAAAAATATATGTGATAACCAATGCACATGGAGGGATATATATATATATATATATATATATATATATATAGATAGATATAGATATAAGTATATGTATATGTATATATATACATATATATATACATATATACGTATACATATAGGTGGATATACATATATATCGATATATATACCTATAATAAGAAAATATACATGTAAAGGCAAATTCCATATAATGGGTAAAATCAGAAAATACAGGTATATACAGTTTCTGTAGGGGATTTTACACAGCCGTATTTCCCAAATTACAAGATAATTTTCAATAAAAATGGATCTGGAGCTTCCCTATATATCAATAATAAAGTATGCAAAAGATGGTATAGAGATCATGAACGGATATGGATATATCCGTTCGTGAAGGTGGCTGTTTATCAAGACTGGATACCTGCAGAAAAGAGAATGGTAAATACCTAACATAGATAATATGCAGAAATTGTGCTACAGAAGCACCATGGATTGGCTTTCAAGGGTGCTGTGAAAAATATAATGGAGATATGAAGATACCATGGAAAGTTTAGTGAGAATAAAGGAAAAGATGCAAGTGATGCTACAATAGGGTGATGTTATAACAAGTGGCAACAACAGGAGTGCAGGAAATTGTAATAGAAACCAAACAAAAAGAATAGGTAAGGGGCATAGATGCTGGATTTATCATGTACATGAGATGTTATGTGCAGATAATGAAAATATAACCCTGTCAGTGAAAAATATGTATAGATAACAGGTATTATACATCAATTCAACGTGATGACGTTGTCTATATAACAACGTATGTCAGTGTCAATGGTGTACCTAGTGTAAGGTGTCATGGATATGGCTGAAAGCACTATGGAATGCACAGGGGAAAGCATTATATTACAAACCAAGAAAATATAATGGGAGGAAATGAATTGCTGCAGGTATGTAAAAATAAGTTTATCAAGTCTCAAAGTCTGGACAGAAACATAAAAGAGGATATCCTCATATGATTGACATAATGTATACATAGGTGCCTGTTTGAGATCAAGATCTCCTTTAGTCATACAAATGATAAAATTATGCCTTGATTTGCATCTAGAGAGTAAAGGTCACAACATCCCCAAAACAGGAAATACAGAGTATATATTGTTCCTGCAAGTAGATACAGCTTAGTGATTTTTCTACAGCCGTATTAGCAATTCAGGGAACCCACGATAGAAACCCATTTCTAGGCGACTGAGTAGATAATGGATCAACATAAATACCTTCTGTTTCAAAAAAAAAAAAATGCTCAAAGGGTAGTAAATTGGTATTCAAAACTAATGTGTAATCAAAAGAAACAAACAACCCTGAGTTGGATAATGCTTCAGAACATACAAAGAAAAGGGGTGAATGCTCTAATGCAAAGGAAGAAAAAAACGCAGGAATTCATTGATGTGCAAAGAAAAGAAATTTTTTTTTTTTTTGACTAATATGATGAATCAGAAATAGGGACGTTATCAAGGCATATGTGCAGAGTGTAGAAATGGTGCTGGATGACGTGAATGACTATGCCTAATAGGATGTTGAATGAAACATGAAAATCTACCTACAACTAATGCACGATGGAATGAAAATACAGAGTGCAGGAAAAAAATTGGATAAAGTAATTTCATTGTGTAACCCAGCAGAAAATACAAAGGGAAATCACTATTGCATAATGCTAATCAGTGCTGCTATATGCAGACTGATATTGCATAGGATGCGTTAATGAATAGGGAACAGAGAATTCAAGGAAAAGGAGATGTTGATCAAGAAAGATCCTGATTCTTACTTTGGTTTTACTGAAGCTGAAAGCAGGGAAAGACTCCTTCTGGAACGCTATTGCTGCAGGAGTTATCTTCAGCCGATCAATGAGGGGAGGAAATCAAGGGAATACAAGAGGGAAGAAGAAGATCCCTCCCATTACAGGTCCGATTATGGGTTTTTGCCAAGAGAGCTTCAAGACTTCAAGGGGCCAGCAGTGTTCCGGAGATGGGATTCCAAGACATCAGATCCATTTCTAAAGAAATCGCAGATTCTCCTCTTCTCTTCGGCTGAAAGGAAATGGCTCCAAGCCTGGTGCCTCCTCTGCGATTAGGCTGAAGGTGGATGTGCGTTGGCTGGCCGTTGGATCTTTGGCTGGTGGATTGAAGGCAGATGGTGAACACGCTGGTGGCTGGGCTTTCCTGCTGTGGCTGGATTGAAGATGGGGAAAACGGTGGTGGCTCTCCTGCGGCTGGGCTGGAGTGGTTGAAGGATGGCGCCGGTGGTGACTCTCCTCCCTCACGCTTCAGAGCCTCCCCTCTGCAAAATCCCCAAAACGAGATTTCAATCCCTCACCTTCATGAATGCCCTGCCCCCTTTTAAAACTTTCCTTTCTCCCTGAAAAAAAAATGCAGCCCCTTCCCTTAATGAGGTTCCGTTAAAATTTTTTTGAAAACTTTGCAAAGGCATGAAACCGATGCCTCATTATTTTGAAAACTTGTTGTTTTTAAAAGAGGCGCATCTTGGGTTTTTTTTTAAAACTTTGCTTCATTTACCTAAGTTTTAGGTAAAAATCAAATTTATTATATTATTATTTTTTTTTTTGGAAGTTCGGCTGTGCCATTTAAGGCTGTCTCTTTCTAAAACAAAAAAAAAATTATTAAAACAAATAAAATAAAAAGGAAATAAATGAGAGGCTTTTATGGAAATGCCACCTCAATCCACTTTTAAAATCCTTTTGAAAATAAAGCTTTATTTTGTTTTTGCAAATCTTTTATTTTCAAGTGGGGTGCCACATGTGTGTGGGCCCACTAACTAAAAATGAATAATATTGAGAAAAATAAAAAAGAAAATTTGCAAATTGGTATGGATTTCGGGTGGGTCCCGCTCCATTTATTTGAAGATACGAGATACAACCTTATTTGTTTTTCAAGAATCTGGAAAAATTGGGTTTTCAGGGCAAAAATATGGATAAATGTAAAAACAAAATTTGTAAAGAGATTTAAAATCTTTTGCAAAAACAGTTTTGAGATAAAATCTTTAAAATCAATATCCAAATATTCAGATTGTTTTTCTTGAGAAAATTTTTGTATTTCAAAGTCCTGGGGGTAAAATGGGAAAGATTGGCAATTTTGAAATCCCAGGGTTTTAAAAATCAATTTCGAAAAGTTTAAAAATCAAATCTGGATTGACAATTTGAAAAATCAGGAGTTCTGGATCTCAAACTGGCATGCTATGCAGTGAAATGATGCAATGTTATGCAAATACATGTTTTATGAAATGTCACTCTGAGCTTGGACTTGGAAATTCTAACTTTTTGTCCAGAAAGAGGATTTTGAAATTTTGCAATTTGAAGATGTCTCTGAACCTAAATATAGAAATTTTGAGGCTCAAGAATGAAATTTAGGACTTTCTGCAAGGTTCAATCTTGGAAAATGACTATTTTGCCCTTCATTGCTTCTGAAGAACTAAAATATGATGATTGAGGGCGATGTCATGAAGGTGAGTGAAAATTTGGGGTGTTTACAATCACCCTGCTGCAACTGAAATATCTCTTGCTCAACTTACAAAATTCTACTGACATTTTTGTCTTGAGAGTACGTGTCACGTAATGAATCCCACATCTCCTTTGCAGTAGAATAGTAAATTAAGCCGTCTGCAATATGTGGCTCAACACTGTTCATAATCCAAGACATAACAATGTCATTATCTTCCTACCATGTGGCATATTTCCCAGTTTTCTCTGTTGGTTCCTTTTTTAACAAAATATGTTTTCGACGATGTCCTGACACAGACATCATAAAAGTCCTCGACCACCTTTTATAATTATTGTCGTCCAGCTTTACGGACGACCCATAAGAGAAGGGATTAGCAAAAGCTTTGTACTCTGCAGACACTTCAAACCTTTGTTCACCATCACTGGACTTTATTTCAGCCATGGTATTTCACTGCTGACAGTAGCTAGCTAATGAGCCGGATAATAATAATAACCAGAAAGTAATCACGAGCAAACTGATAGTAAAGAAATAGATTCCAGCTGAAATAAAATCCTTGTCTTGCAATATATATATATATATATATATATATATCACAGACACCACCAGCAAGATAATAAATCTGATCACCACTATAAAAATTAATTTTAGATGACAAAAATTGATTTCACATCTGAACTTCAACAAAAATTAATCAGATCTGATTAAATTTGATTCCAACAACAGCAAGCACTACAGATTTAACGCCTACCACATCAACACGACTCTGATACGAGCAAATCTGATTCCAACGACAGCAAGCACTACAGATTTAACACCTACCACATCAACACGACTCTGATACGAGCAACAGTCAGTCAGCCACACCATTCAGATCTGATCCAACATCAACGCTCCACGCTACACGACATCCAATTACTGCACGATCTCAGATCTGCTCCACCCAATCACAAAATGATTGCTGATCTGATGCAACACGATCATGATGTCAGATCTGCTCCATGCAATCTCCACATGATGGTAGATCTGATGCACCACGATCCATCAATATTACTGAGGCGTCATCAACAAGGAGCAAAAGAGGAACACACGATCTAGGGTGTCTGATCAGATCTGCATATTGTGTAGAACTAGTCAGATCCCAGGTCGTGAGACTGAGGAAAGAACCTAGGGTTCGATCAGAAGGAAGATCGAACAAACTAGATATAGGCTAGGAGGAGAGAAGAAGAAAGAAAAAAACTATGATAAAGAGGGAAGAAAGAAATTCAACCTAGGCGTTAGATTCTCCCAAGAACGAGAGGCTTTGATACCATGTTGAAACTTGGTTTGAGAAAAGATAGAAAAGTACCTTCACGATTAGCCCTAATCACCCTTAAGTAGTGATTAGGGTCAATAAAGAAAATTACAAAAGAGACCATTAAAAGTTAAAATATAAACAAGACCAACTGATAACTTTTCTGATTTCCAATAAACCCCTCACGATAATAACTCTCAACTGTATATAAGTTATAAAAATAATGCAAAAGGGGTTATATGAAATTTAATCATCTTACCTAGGGTTTACACCAGAGTTACCAGTCAGGGAAGCGGGAGGGGGAAACGATACGAGAAGCGAGAGCGGGAAGCGAGACACTTTCAAAAATTTAGGAAGCGGGGAAGCGTGGGACCACTAAGAAGAAAATTACGAACCGTCTCGGAAGCGACCAAGGAAGCGAACCGGAAGCGACCTAGGAATCGAGGGGGAAGCAAAAAAAATGAAAAAATGGGGAAGCGTGGGGGAAGCGAGGGGGAAGCGCGCTTCCCAAAAAAGGGGGATGCTTCCCCACACATTTCGAAAGTGCGACGTTTCGTGCTTCCGAAACGCGCTTCGGGGAAGCGCGCTTCCCCTTTTACCTAGGCGCTTCCGGTAACTCTGGTTTACACTTTCTTCTTCCTCTTTGCTAACTCCATTTCAAAAGGCCCAATAGCAGTTCTATATCTTATGAGTTGGTCTAGTAGTGTGTCTCGATCCTCTTCGCTTTGAACAAGACGATTGGCATAATCATATAAGTCATTCTTTATATCCTCATTGGACTCGATATTTTTATACTTATAATATATGGTTGGATTCAAATATAGGTTTGTTGCATGCAAAGGTTTGTGCAATTGATTGCTCTACCTTTTATCGATTATCTCCCAAACCCAGCCGTATATTTGTTTATCATCACACACATTTACCTACTAAGTAAAAGAATTGAAAGTAACCATTATAGAAGCTAAAATAAAATGTAATTTACAATTAGTAGAATACAAAAAAATTAATTTATAATTATACTTTTATTTTTTCCTTTCCACGATCCATTTTCTTGTAGATGTAACTCATAGCAGGCTTTTCATCGCTATCAACCAATCGAAGCATGTCAAACAAGGGGGCGATTGTTTTCAGAGCACAACTCACTCTCTTCTAAAATTTTGAACTCAAAATCATGCTTTCACATCTTTTACCAACTGACGTTTTTGAAAAACTATTTTTTTTCCAATCATCTCTAAGAAATATGAACTTTAGGCATTTTTTCCAATTATATATACTTTCTAGAGTAAAAAAATGGCAAATTTTGTCACTGCAGGCCTATGTAAGTCCTTTTGTGTGTGTGCTCTCATCATACTCAACACTTGAGAATGTTTGTAATGAATACCACCAATTGCCTTGCTTTTCCGGAAATGTTCTTCAACTCTTTCAATTATCCTATATATTCCAACATCATATCTATACAATGTGCAGACAAAGAGTCCAAACTAAATGCTTTCTCTTATCCATAAATAATTTACCTGCTTTCACATAGTTTGAGGTATTATCAATAACAACTTGAACCATATTCTCCTCCCAAACTTCAACAATATCATTCAACAATGCAAAAAGCAAATTTGCATGTTTTACTTCATTTGATGCATCAACTGATTTCAAAAACATTGTTCCCAAAAGGCAATTAACAAAAAAATTAATGAGTGTACACCCTTTTGTATCCATGTTTGGACCAATGCACTTTGTATTGGTCCAAGAACTCCTTCATTTTCTTCATTTCTTTATTCAAAAGTAGTTCTCGCAACTCGTGATATGATGGAGGCTTCATCCCTGGTTCAAATTGGCCTATAGCTTCAATCATACTGTAAAATGAAGGCAACTTCGCTGTATTAAAAGGTATTCCACCGTCATAAAATCACCTATTAATGTACTCGTACACTGTTTCTCTTTTTTCCTTTTTAAAGCAATTTTCAAACATAGTTTGTTTGTTTGCTTGCCTTCCTTTCTCTGTTGAATCACTTTGAAAGTATAGATCCATAGCCCTTTTGGTCTAAAGCCGAATGTACTACTCCCCTCCATCTATGAAACTGCATTCACGTCCTTCGCCATAATCGGAAGCTGAGAATAAACTTTCATTTCTTTCGTATATATTAACCGTCTCTCTCTTATTTTTTTCATCTCTATTCTTCTTTGATTCCTCCATGTACTTAGAAAGTACTTGCTTGATTTCTGCAATTGTTTTATCATAAGCCTTCACTTTTCTTCCAATCCCAAGTAGATACCGTTTTATTTTATATATACATCCTTTATAAGTTCAACATTTAAGTTATGTCACAGAATTCATATCTTGTTTATCCTTAATATAGGCCCACTCCCATGCTGGATCACCTGATTTTCTCTTAAAGTTCTGAATATGTTCCAAATTTGAAAATGTGGACCCACTAGCACTTGCAGATGAAGCCCCCTTCCATTGTTCTAAAAAATGATAAGAATCTAAAAAAAGGCAACATCTAAATTTGCCAAATAAAAAGGAGTAAGCAACAAATAACATATCAGCAAAATATGAATTCATAATAAAAAAACCCTTAAGTTTTTTTTTGTAATTGCAGCACACATTTAAAGACAACTTTAACAGGAGCAAACCCTAGGTTTTTTATTAACTATAAAAAAGTTTAGGTGTGTTTTTAACAATATTGAAAACTTAGATGTGTTTTTTATAATCAACCAAAATTTAGGTGTTTTTTTTAAAATGTCCCCCAAAAAACATAGTTAAACCTAATTTGAGTTGGGTTCTGGTCATTATTTTATGCCTATCCTGATGTTTGGGTTTGGGCTCAGTTAGATACCAGACATGGATCCGGCCCATTGACTGCCCAAGATGAGATCTGTGAACTTATACCCAAACAAATGTTTATCTGTGCACTTATACCCTAACAAATGTATATCTGTGCCCACACATGCAACATTGGAAATAGCCAGTAACAAAAATTGGAGTGTGGCTGAGATTTGTTCGGATCACAGTAAATCTTTTTAGAAGAATTTCTAGCTTGTCCGCACGGGAATTTGTAGGGGATTTTCAAAAAATGATTGGTTTTCTTTCATAGAATCAGTAATTTAGAGAAAAAGTCAAAAGGAAATTTACAAAAGCCAACAAGCGAAAATGTTTGGTTTATAAGAGGAAAAAAAGAGAAAAACATAACTGCCACAACATAGATGAAAATATTATTCATGGCAGCATTGATCCCAATTTCATAGAGATACTCTTTACACTGGTGTATAAAGCAGAGCTACCAGAAGCTTCTTAGATAGGTGGGAAGCTCGCTTCCTGGAAACTCGCTTCAGAAGCGTGATACTCCTCGCTTCCGAAACTTGATGAGAACCTCGATTCCCCCATGCTTCTCCTATGCTTTCCACACGCCTCATCTATTCTTCTTATATGTTCTCTTACTCAACTTTTCTTGTTTTTTATGTGTTTTCTCTCACTTTTCTCACTCACTTCCATGTGCTTTCTCTAAATTGGTAGTCATCATTTTTAGATTTTGTTACACATTTAATTCTTACACTAAAAAAACATGAAATTTAATATTCGTCACTTTTATTTTAGTTTTTATTTGTGTTTCATTTTGATTTTCATTCAA
The DNA here is from genome assembly GCF_984573655.1 of Nuphar pumila. NCBI lineage: Eukaryota > Viridiplantae > Streptophyta > Magnoliopsida > Nymphaeales > Nymphaeaceae > Nuphar > Nuphar pumila. The sequence continues at coordinate 59,833,729 of NC_143261.1, read as the reverse complement.
TTCATATATTCCTTTTATTTATTCTTCGCTTCCCGCTTCCTATATATTTTAAAATGCATTGCTTCTCGCTTCCGCTTTCTGTATCGTTTCCCGCTTCCATTTCCTAGTCTGGCAACCTTGGTATAAAGTGATCCTAATAAACCGATAATGTCTATTTAGTACAAATATGACACCCAACAGTTTGCTTCATCACTCTTTTTTTTATAGGCAAGCCATCACTGAGCATTTGATTTTCTAGATTTATATTCTGATCAAATATATCACACTCACATCATTGGAATCACACCACAGAGCCAGCCTAAACTGTGAAGTGTGAACTCAAAAGGACAGTTTAAAAATGTTAAAAAAAATGTGAAATGTTAAGCAAAATGCTACCAAATAATGTTCCAAAATATGATGAAGAAAACCGTGGCACCAACAGCTTGAAACACTGAACACATTATTAGAATACTTTAATTCTTTTTCTTCACTTACCTTTGTTTATAAGGTTCATATGGAGAGTACAACTTTTAAGAGAGAGAGAGAGAGAGAGAGAGAGAGAGAGAGGTAGCGGTACCTGTAGAGGGAGGAGAAGGTTGACCTTCTTCGGCTCTGCCCTAGCGAGAGAAAGGAGAGAGAACGGAGCGAGAGAGAGTGGAGCGAAAAAAGGGGAAAAATGACCCTTTTCCCCCTTTTATACATGTTGATAACAGTCAACGGAAAAAAAATACCGACCTAGGCTTATGCCTAGGCACCACCTTTGACAACTAAGCTTACCACTAACTAATGCTAAAATCCATAAGTACCCCTGAAAAAATGAAATGTACACATAAATACAAAGAGGGGGTACCACACTAAATGTAATACACATATGATACATAAGTCTCATATGTGATTTAACATAAGAAGCGAGAATATAGCTGTAAATTCATAAAACGATATTAAAGGCAAAATATCACAATATTTTAAAAATATCATAAATTTATATATGTCATGATATTATCGTGATAATATCATGATATTATAAGTTGCCTTTTACTTTTTATTATATCTTAACTATGTTTTTGTTCTTTCTTTTGTTTTTTTACTTATTTTTTGTATTATGTGTTGCTTTTCTCACTTATTGCTACTGTTTTTAAAAAAATTTTAAGCACCAAGTTTATATTTATCAACCAAACCTAGAGAAATTGCCTTGCTAAGATATGTCTGAGACCGATATTTGTGACTATGATAATATATATTTTTTATATTTATATAATGCATGTCTACCTATTTTATTGCTTGTTGATCATTGATTTATATTTTATACTACTGTGATATAAAAATTTCTAAAATATTGTTTATTCTGTTTGATGCCATTATTTGGGCTATTTCTTGATTCTTTCTTTCCTGTGTTCACTTATTCTCAACTTTTATGTGTTGCTTACTTTGTTAGCCTTCACATGACAGCTTTCAGATGATGAAGGTGAACCAAATGAGAGCAGCAGCAACAAAACCGGGGAAAATTCAAGTTTATGTGAACATAAAATCCTCACAAGTTTCTCCATTGATTCATGGTGCCAACAGATCATGAATCAACAAAACATCTCTGTGCTTCCTAATCTGTTAAATGGATTCTGGGTTGCATGCCATTATGGAAGTGATAACTCTGATGCTCTATTATACAAGATTCAGACAAGAGCAGCTTTCTGCAAGGTTTTGTTAATTGTGCTTCATGAAGCAGACAGTATATTCCGAAGATTATTGGGAATGTCAAGCTCTGGTTGCAAGGACACTGTACTGAGCTTGCAAAATACTTCAAAATGGGCCTCAGTGAAACCACTGGTTAAGTCTTACATCAAAAGTACATTGTATCTTCTGACTCAGGCTACAGATACACAGATAATTGTCTTCGTCCTTTCTCGGCTCAGAGATTCAGTTATATTTTTAGTTGCATTTCCGGTTTTGCTACAAAGGCTTAGCAAGGTAACTGTTGTTGAACAAGCTAGAATCTATTGAGAAGCAAAAGATATGCATATGTATGCGTAAACATGCACGGATGTGCCCCATGCTATCCATGTGCATGCTTGTATTTGTGTGCTGACGTGGTCATGTCTGTGTTTTTCCAAAAAACATGTTTGTTTTTTAGTTTTATGCTTTGTTCATTACATTAGGCCATTTCTACGGCAAAATCTGAGACTTCTTTTAAATGCAATGAAGTTTCCAGGATCTATATTGCATGATCCTGCTGGTACAGCAGAAAGGATATATTTGGTATTTCTTTGGGAGAAAAGTTTTCTTTATGAGGAAAGACGTAGGGAACAAGGGGTTTCAGTGCTAAGTTTTTTAATGAGCAAATGTGGTTATTTCACAAAATTCATTTATTGCAGATGGAAAACCCTTTTTAGGTGTTTGCATCTATTATTTCATAATAATTCATATTTTGAGAAAGGTTTTTTCCTTGTTTGTCTCAAAGTGCTTGTCCATCACATGGGAAGAGGTGTACTTAATCTGCCCAGAGGTCACATAGATTGGAACCCCTACAGTTAACTTATTATCATTATACATGAGATTGATTTGAACCATTGCTGTTACACTCGGCTATTGTAAGGGCATTCTTGTGATGAATGTCTAATAACTTATCACTTAATGGATTTTTATTATCTCATATGTGAGGTGATTGCAGATTGCCATCCACCTATGTGCAACTGGAGGAGGGAGAGTCTCTTTGGCAGCATTCTTACTCATCCAAAGCATGGTTCTGCAGTTAAATTCATATTGCTATGATTCCTTCCTAACGAACATGTACAAAACATTTTTGGCATACTCCAAATTTGTTGAACCGGAAAACATAAAACATATCCAGTTTCTTGCTGATTCTGTTATGGAGTTGTACTCACTAGATATTGCTAAGTCTTACCAGAAGGCATCCATCCTTATACAGCACCTTTCCAAGGTTTTGCAACATGCCCTCAAAACCAAGATGGAGGTCAGTTTTTCAGCTCATGCATATCACAATTTTAAAAGCCAAATTAGTTTGCTAGTTATCGTGTCTAATTGTTTCTGCTTGTCCATCTATGCATAATGTAGAATATTACAGTTATTGAATATATTAAAAAGTCTAAGATTTTAGGTTATTGAATATTTTAATATTATGCATTATTGGATGTTTTGGTACCCTTTTTGGTTATAGTATATCAAAAAGCTTAGCCTTTCAAGAGGAAATATTTATGTAGAACCTATATATATGAAATATGATGTTACAATATAAAGAAAATTCCTCAGATCTAGTAAACCATCTACCCCCACTCCTTCACTTTCTCTCTCTGTGAAACTTGCTAGGCCCTTGTTTGGTGCCTTCTTTGATAATGGGAAACTCCTAATAATACTTAATATCCAAAAAAAGGAAAAAAAAATTCTGAAAGAACCAAAGCACAATTTATAATACTTGTACAGTGTAGTCGATTGAACCTCAACCTTGCGAAATTATGAACATTATGTATGTAACAAACAAACCTTCTCATTTCCTTAAGAGTCATTGACACTTCCAATTCTGTAGATTGGACTGCAGAATTTGCAATTTGATCAAGCCACATGATCAAGATATAGTTGGATAGATGTCAGACACATCTAGGGATGTAACTGGGTTGGATGTGGTTTCAATGTAGGCATAATTGGATATAACCGATGTCACATGGACTCGGTTAGGAGGTCGATGCACCCGTGTCGACACGCCCCGACACGGGTGCGGCTTCAGACACGGGGCAGACTCGGTCAACAAGTGTTGGACTCGGTCAATGCATCAGGGCTGAGTCCATCCACTTTATAGACTTGGTCAACTTTGACTGAGCCTATTGTTGTCCATATTTAAAATTTATTTTGGACTCGGGTCGGGTCCGATCCGGACCCGATCCGGATCCAAAATGTTTATCGGGGTCGGGGTCAAACCCTAAAGAGGCTACGCAAGGGGAGGGGCTTACGACAGACCCCTCCCCGCTGATCTTTCCCTCTCCCCCAGCCGTCCCTCGCTCTTCGTCCCCTTCAGTCTCGCCGGCGACCCAGACCCTGACGATCGTAACCGCAGCCAGCCATCGGCGACCCCAGCCATCGGTCCTCTCAGGTATGCACTCCTCCCTCTTTCGTTCTTCTTCCCCTTCGTCCGGTAGGGGGCGGATCCCCCTGCCTCATTCGTGTTTTCTGGCAGGGGATGGAGGCCCCTGCTTGAGTTTATTTTTCAGTAGGGGGCTCCCGTGCCTCAGATTTGTTTTTCGACAAGGGGCTGCCCCCTGCGTCAGATCTGTTTTCCGGTAGGGGGCTCCGCCCTCTGCCTCAGATCTATTTTCGGGCAGGGGGCTGCCCCCTGCGTCGGATCTGTTTTCCGTTAGGGGACTTCGCCCCCTGCCTCAGTTTATTTTTTGGCAGGGGGCGGAGCCCCCTACCTCGTTCGTGTTTTCCAACAGGGGGTGGAGGCCCCTGTCTCAGTTTATTTTCCGGCAGGGGGCTCCCCTGCCTCAAATCAGTTTTTCGGCAGGGGCTGCCCCCTGCCTCAGATCTGTTTTCCGGCAGGGGTCTCCACCCCCTACCTCAGTCGTAGGTTTTCGGCAGGGGGCGGAGCCCGCCTCAGATCTGTTTTCTGATAGGGGGCTCTCCCCCCTGCCTCAACCCCTGCCTTTGTTATTTTCTATCAGGCACACAGTTAGAGGGGTGGAGCTCTTGTTACTATTTTTTTGAAGTGTTTATTAACTTTATTTACATATTTTCTATTCACTTTTCACTTTTCAGATATAATGGCGAGTTCTAGTGGTGTCAATAGAGTTGGTTCAAGTTTAACTCTGAATTAGAAGTTTCTTAACCACTTTGGAGGCTTGTGACAAAAGGGATAAAAAGCTAGTGGTGGTAGTGGTGGGAATGTGCAGTTTCATTGTAATTTATGTATGATTGTTTTCACGGGTTCTTATACGCGTGTGAAAGAACATCTTTTGCATATTCGTGGTCAAGGAATTAGGCAATGTTCTGGGGTTGATAAAGACTTGTTAAAGCAATTAAAGAAAGAACAAGATGAAGCTGAAAAGAAGAAAATTGCAGAGATGAGAAGCGATTCGAGTTTTTGAAGAAAAGAAAGATGGAAGGCAATAAAACAATACAAGGATCATTCAAAAACATGGCAAGAGCAGAAATTGATAAAAAGATTGGTCGATTCTTTTACTCAAGCTCAATTCTTTTTAATGTAGCTAGAAGTCCATACTGGAAAGATATGATTACATCTTTGACTAATTGTAATTTGAGTGGTTATATGCCTCCTAGTTCAGAAAAACTAAGAACAGTTTTTCTTGCAGAGGAAAAAAATAGAATTGAAGACTTGTTAGAGACCAAAAAATTTGCATGAAAACGTCATGGAGTGTCTATTGTTTCTGATGGGTGGACTGATATACAAAGGCGTCCACTAATAAACTTCAATGCTTACTCACTTAATGAGCCAATCTTTTTGAAGACTCTTGATGCATCTGGGGAGTATAAAGATGCTGAATATTTAAAGAGATTATTTGTTGAAGTGATAAAAGAAGTGGGTGAAGAAAGTGTGGTGCAAATCATTACTGACAATGCTTCAGTTTGCAATCGTGCATGAATGAATTTGGCAAGTGAAGATACGTATTCACATATTTTTTGGACTCCTTGTGCAGCACACAGTTTAAATTTGGCACTTAAGAGTATATACAATCCATCAAAAGATAATGCACATGCACATGAAATGTGTTTATAGATTGAGGAAATAGAGCATGATCGAAATATTAGAAATTTTGTTGTAAACCATCATCATGCCCTTTCTATATTTAATCGGCATTCTGATCTCAAGTTACTGAAAGTTGCTGAAACTCGTTTTGCTTCTCATTGTTATGATGCAAAGAATTAAGCAACTCAAGAATGCATTGATGATTATGGTAGCTGATAAAGATTGAGATTTTTATCGCACTGAAGATGATGTTAAGTCTTAAGCTATCAAAAAATGCATCTGTGATGATTTTTGGTGGGATAAAATTACACATTTTGTTGAATTTACAGAGCCTATTTGAGAAATGTTGAGAGAAGTTGACAGAGATATACCCATGCTTCATAGAATTTATGAAACGTGGGACAATAAGATTGAAAAAGTTCAAAGTATCATTTTTAAAGATGAGAAGAAAGATGTTGTACTTGATGATTCAGAATTTTACAATTATGTACATTCAGTTTTAGTGAGAAGATGAGATAAAAGCAATACACTTTTGCATTGCATGGCACACTCTCTCAATCCAAAATATTATGCAAAAAAATGGTTGACAACAGGTGTTGGTCGTGTTTTTCCAAATGAAGATCCTGAGATATCAAGGAACAAAATGATATATTTGGGAAGACTTTTTAATGATCCTCACATGTTTAAGGTTGTAAATAGTGAGTTTGAAAAGTTCTTTACTGGAAGATTTGATTCTTTAGCAACACTCATAGCAAGGGACGGAGAAGATCCCCTTAATTGGTGGGCAACATATGGATCAGATACACCAAATCTGCAACGTCTTGCAATGAAGTTGTTATCCCAACTTGCTACATCATCGTGTTGTGAAAGAAATTGGACTCACATATGTTCAAATTCACAACATTAAAAGAAACAAACTCATTAGTAAAAGAGCAGAGGATTTGGTTTATGTTCACTCTAATCTACGATTAATTTCTCGTCACACCAAAGATGAGTATATGTACTTTTTTTTCTTTTGTATTCAAAGTTCGTATTTAAATATTTATATTCAAAGTTTGAAGTTAGATACTAAGTTAGTCATATTTTGATGTAGTTGTGAACCATCTAAGTATTGAGATGTAAATCCAAAAGATTTTGACTTGGACGGAGAACATGATTTGCATACTCTCAACATGGACTACCTCGATCTTGTTCTTCCCTCTAATTCAGACGATGAGGCAGATTTATGATAAGTTTTGTTGTTATCACACTTACAAGCTTCTTTATGTGTTATATTTTGGTAGGTTTGTGTTGTTACTTCAATAGAATTACTTTTTTATTTTTGCTGTAAAATTTACAATCTTATTATTAATTTATTGTTATATATATAATTATATATATATTTTTAAAATATATATAGCCGAGTCCCCGTCTTCAAAATTTTTAAAATTGTGCCGCACCCGTACCTGCACCCGTACCCGTACCCATACCCGTACCCGCACCTGCACCCATGTGACATAGGATGTAACCTAATCAGACTTGGAGTTGGATGAAGAGATGGGTGAGAAAAGCCTTCAGCAAGCCAGATCCTATCAGCGTAATTTGTGTGTGTTGGTTCTGAACCATGATGCCATATGGTGATGTGCACTATTGTTTGCATGAATATAACCAGCAAATGTTAGATGTACCCCCCACAATCATGTTCAACATAGTTTATTTACTATATTATGAGGTTTTATCATGTCTAATATACCATAATCATAGTCACAGTTATATATATATATATATATATATATATATATATATATATCGTGTGATAATATCAGGTGCAGAAAAGAAAGAAGAAAGGAAGGAAAAAAAGGAGGGAAGAAGGAAAGAAAACTGTTTTTCCTAGTTTTTTTTTTATTTTTCGCATTTTATTTTTAAGTTCATAGATTTTCCTGGGATTGATTGGAAAATATATAATATCCTGATATTTTGCCTTAGCCGAGATATAGCCAAGACCGATATTTGTGACTATGATTATAATACAGTTTCAAAGATGGTGAAAAAACGAAGGCTCACAATTCATAAGGATAAAAAATGGTCTAAAATATCCTATTAAAATAAACTTTAATGCATAAAATGGAAAATAGAACATCCTAAACATGATCCAAAGGTTAGTTTTTGCTTTTAGAGGTTAGATCTGTGTAAAACAAGTGTGTACCACCATAAGTTATGGTGGTTCAGTACCACCATAGAAACACCATATCCATATACATATGTACACACGTGTACATGCATATATATACACACCATTGTCACCGATATCGCTGATATTTTGAATATATCGGGAATATATCGTGATATTTTCAAAATATCAGCAAATAAAAAATATCACGATATTTTTGAGTTTTTTTTTTTAAATTAAATTTGCATTTCCTATTTTTTTGTTTCTTTTATATTTTAAAACCTTTAAAACATGTTTCTTTATATTTTTGAAAGAAAAATAATACAAAACTTATTATTTTCTTAGGTTTTTTTGTTGTTATTTATATTTTTTTCAATTTTTTAAACTCCCATGATTTTCCCAAGATTTATCAACTTTTGAAAATCTCTCCGAGAAATACCCTCGCTGAGAAATTACCTTTAACGATACAGGCGACTATGATACACACACATTTTAAGCCAGGTATTATGTTGGATTTGGATTAGGATATAAAAAACTGAAAGATAGTCTGTTCTGATTAGCTAATTGGATATTGAAATTTATACTGAATCCCTCTAAATGGATTTAAGCCAGTTGAATATCCAACCCTCACATCCTTAAGCGACATCTGCATAAGACCTATTTAAATCTTTAGCCCTGATTCTTCCAAAACCATCCTAGTGCCATGTTTATTTTGGCCAGGCTACACTTCACCCCATGGCAAAGGCTTGGCCTGATTGCCTAGGCATGGGCCCATCAGTTTCAGGCCCAAGCTAAGTCTGTCCTGCACCATGTACCCAGCTCAATACCCACCCCTTCTGGAAGAAAGAGACTGAGGTTGGGTCAGATGATGCACTTTGGTTTGACCCAACACCATTAGAGATTGGAAATCTTTAGAAACATGTTTCTATTCTACTTGACCAACACAATGAAATTTCTCTTGTATCTATGTCCTTCAAAGCAATCAGAGAGTTGATGAAATGGCGAACTTGGATTTTATGGTGACATATTTATTATAAATCCCCATTGATTTCATATAATTTATTTTTCATATATTTTTTTCCTGAAGGTGGTAGTATTATAACTTTATCTACTTGTATAGCTGAGGTGTATTATAGTTGTCTTAGAACATAGGAATATAATTTTAACTTTATAACCCTAACCTTGTTTCCTTATTCTATAATTGTAGTAATATTTTATTTCCAGTTCCTATGATCTAGCATATATCTCATAAACTCCAAACAAAGGGTTTATATGATTGACAATAGAAACTTTAGAAAGTCCTTCAATTGTTTAGGAGTTGCTTCTCGCTAATAAAGCCAGATGATGCGGATAGATGGATATGTGTTTTGACTTTTGAGCTTCTCTCGATTCCTTGGGTTCTGGAACAATTTAAATAAACGTGGCATGTTTAAGTCATTTTTAGTTTGAACGACCATCCCTGCTTAATTAGTGTCTTTGGGCTTTGTGACCCATGACTTGCAATTAGCAAATTCAGTGACTGTGGGATCAACTTTGCAAACATCTTCAAAAACTACTTCAAATAACCAGGATTAACTCATTTTTTTCCAATGTGAAGTTTGAACGCTTTTTTTAGCCATCTACTTTCTTTGATGATGATGCCATCTTATCATTTTAAGAAAAAGTGAAATTTGGATATCAGAACTAGCTTAAATGTCTTATAGTCAAAGAGCTAGGCAGTGCACACGTGCCAGCTTGCTGTGTGGCTCAGAAACACACAAAATAAATTTTCAAAATGAAAAGATTGATAAAAGGCTTTCAAGATCTAGAAATTTTCTGAAATTATATGTTTTAACATTGTATGCAAAAAACAGTTATAGTATAATATGAAATTCAAGGTGGCTGTAATGTTAAGATTAACATCTTACACCATTACAAGATGTACGCTAATATTAGTAAAAATTGTGCACCTACTTGAGCACAAGATGGCACTGTGACATGCACCCAGGAAAGCAAACCGACATATTTAACATAATATGAAAATCCATGACTCTGTAAATACATTTGTATGTGATGTTGATTGTTGAACAGAACCCAGGAATTCAAATAAAAAAAAGAAAGAAAAAGTTTCAATCACAAACATAACTTGCTATTCTCTGTCTTTATAGACTTTTTTTTATTAAGATCAAGCATACTTAGAAGCACCTAAGTGATGTTTACATGAGGTTTCCTGAGCATGACTTTTATCGCCTAGTACTAGCACGTAGGTAGCCTTCCCAGTCAGTAAGCTGGCCTCACAATATGGGTATAGGCAGGGACCCATGTGAAATATAGATATTGTATTGATCTCATTTCTAAATCTTTGTCATTTTATTTCAGCACCATGAAATGTTCATGATCCAAAGTTATATTTTTTTACCAATTTGTCTCCTTTTACTTTATTCAACTAGAAACAGTTCTTTTACTTGTTTCCTGAAGTTACTCTGTGCTCTATTAGTTCAGAGCCCCGAGTGCAACAAAACTAAATCCCTTAGGTTCTTTCACTAAAAGGTAAAGGAAAAAGTCCCTTTAGATAGAGACTCTTCAGAAAAATGATCACCACCTCTTTGGGTGTGCAAAGGCTAGTTCCTTTGTTCTTGTGCTGTTGTGCATGGCCAATGGATAATGTTGCATAGATTGGATGATCAATTACTTTCTTGTGCCACTGAGAAGACATTGGTGTAGATTTGGAAATGGTGGGTAATGACTATTTGGAGGCTTCTCCGAAGTAAAAGAAATACATGTTACTGTATGGATGGATTTATCTCACATGCAAGTTTATCACCTCCAATCACAAGTCATAAGGTCTTGGACCTTCATGGCGTGGCCTCATTGCTCTTTCAGGTATTTTTTATGATGTTTTCCTTTAGCACAAACCCAAGTATTGTGTCATGAAGGTTATAGAGGGTGTGGTTCTGCTCATCATGACAGAAATTGCATATATAAAGGGTTTATTGTGGGCAAACTGTGGGTGACACCAAGCTTACAGAAATTAATTATTATTTCATGTATGTGAAAGTTGCAAGCGAGAAAGTTTACCACAGTGAAGATAATGATGCTACACTTGTTAATTTGCCACTAAAAGAAGTCTGAAGTTTTTATAGGATGAATTCCATGTGCGTGAGCATTATTTTGCATTCTCAAGTGTGTTTCACTATGTTTCAGACCACTATCTGATTTGATATAGATCAGCTATGGGCGATTTCACAATTTCATCGGCCAACACTGCTGGGATCTATATTATGTTAATTATTGGAACTATTGCAGCATGGTTTGATGTTAATTGGAAAACCGACAACTTCTCTAGTTTCCTCTGCCCTGCTCTCATTCATGTTCTTATGGAATCAAGTCATTGAACCTAGAACGGTTCTTACCCTTCTTGAGAAATTCACTGTGATATTGTTGTTTCCCAAATATAGTGAGTGTTTTGCCTATTCCCCACAAATTTCTGCTTATCTGTTCATAATTGTGGTTGCAATTCTGTTTGTACACGAGATCCATATTTCTCTATCTTCTTTCTAATATTTTACATATTTTTCAGGATGGACTAAGGAAAATACAAGATTGGCAGTATGTAAACTGCCTTGAACTTTGGGTTAAGTTTGTATGTGCTAACATCAAGGAACATGATCTTCAGAGTTTGCTATACTTGGCAATTCAGATGATAAATGGACTTGCCCATATGTTGCCTGGACCTCGTTTCTTTCCTTTGAGGCTAAAATGCATCCATTTGTTGAATAAGCTTTCACATTCTAGTGGCGTCTTCATTCCTGTGGCTTCTTTATCTCTAAGCTTTCTAGAATTTGGGGAAGGTGGCAAATCTGATAATAGTGCTCCAAAAGATTTTAATTTTTCAAGTATGTTGAAGGTTGGTTCAAGTGGAGAGACTACCTCATCAGTTTTCAGGATCTTCACTGTCTCGGCTCTCTGTTTTACTTATTAGTTGGTTACTTGTCTGACAGGTGCCAAAACAGCTACTGAAACTGAAAGCATACCATGAGCAATGTGTACGCTCTGCAGTTGAAACACTTTCAGAGCACTTTTTTCAATGGAGTTATCATGTATCTTTCCCTGAGTTGGCTTTTGTTCCACTCGTCAGCTTTAGAAAGTTTTGCAAAAAGACAACCAGTGAGAGCCTCAGACGTCTTGTAAAGCCATTCATGGATCAGGTAAATATTTTTGAATAAGCTTACATGTTTGACTTTGCGATAGCACGTGCTCAGAGTTGTGTTTTTTATCTATAAATTGATTTTCTTTTGACCAACAATGTGAAACATTGCTCAGGGAATCCTTAGTACAACTAACTTGGGCTGACAGAATTTGTGTCACAAGGTTGCACCTACCCCTGACCACAATCCAAGTGCATAAGGTGAAGGGGCTCTGAACTTGGGGCAAGGGCACTTTGCTTCAATTCTACATCTACCCTTGCCGCAATTCAAGATCATATGAGGATTTTGTACCTACATTTGATTATGTGGAACCAGCCCTGTCCACTTCATGCCGCTGCCACCTGAACAGCCTTAAATTGAATGGTCTAAGCTTGGAAGCCTGTAGTTCTAATGAAAGATTTGTTGGTTCGAGACAAGAAAAAAAATTGATGACCAATGCCGGTGTTTCAAAACCTAGCAAGCTCAGAACCCATCTTAGGATGCAGGAAGTGTAGCCAAACTTCTCCAGGTTTGTGCCTAGAGTTAGATGGACTTGGAAAATCCAAGACCCACCAATTTGGATTAACAAAACAACCAGCCGGGACTGAGTTATCCACTTGGCGCCAAGTGACACAATCTTGTTCAATGAATCAATATCATGGTGATAGGCTTAATCCTATCCATTTGGATTATGGTTATAAACATTATTTTATACTAATGAAGAAGCAGTTCCCAACATCTCTTTTTTATTAGACGGGGAAAACCTGGCCCAGTCTGGAGACTTGGCCCAGACCTGGTTGTCTATCCAGGAAAAAATCTTGTACAGCTACCCTGCCTCATGAACAGTACTGCTGTTAATATATATATATATATATATATATATATATATACCCGATAAAGGGTATTTCTGTAATTCTGCCCATTAGGGGCATTTCAGTCTTTTTACTTTTCTTTTATTTCCTTTTTCTTTTCTCTTTTTTTATTTTTTATTTTTCTTTTTTTGATTGTAAAATGCATTAAATGCATTGCATTGGGGGTCTCTGTTAAATTATGTATATATATATATATATATATATATATATATATATATATATATACATACGTATATATATATACATATTTCTTTTTTTGTTTTCTTATTTCTCCAAATACCCAATAGGGGTATTTTGGTAAATCCCCATGTAAACTCTCCCCTTTTCCTTTTCTCTCCCATTTTTACTTTTTCTTTTTTTCTTTTGCTTTTTTAAGACCACAAGGGGCCCCACTCATCTTGTTGTTGGGGCCCCAACGGTCATATTTTTGAGATACTTTTTAGGAATTGAGGTTGCCTATTCTCTCAGAGGATATATTCTCTCTCAAATAAAATTAGCTGCTAACATATGTGCTAGGTCAAAAGTTTTCGATAAAAAGGTGGAAACCTCAAAAGTCATAAATACAAAATTAAGACTTGAAGATAGTGTATTGCTTGAAGATTATATTTCATATTATCAATTGATTGGATCTCTCACTTATCTCTCTATCACCCAACCTAATATCACTCATGTGTTCATGCAGCAAGTCAGTTTTAACATGCCCCTACCACATTGCACATGGCATCAATTATGAGGATTGTGTGATACATTAAAAACACCGTTTCAAAAGAGCTTTTTTTTTCTCCTCTTCATCATCTTTAGATCTAATTATCCGGGGTGGTAACCTAAATGATAGGTTTTTGTATTTTTTAAAGAGATTTGTTGATCTATTGGAGGTGTAAGAAACGACAAAAAATATCTTTATCTTCAGCTGAAGCCGAATATCAGGTAATGACTATGACAACAATGGAGCTATGAGCGAATCAAACATATTAAGATGGATTGTCACTATGTTTGTGATGAATATCTAAGAGGAACTATTACGTTGCCGTACCAGTTGACAAATTTCTTCATCAAAGCTCTTTCCGCTCCTCGATTTCTCTTTCTCAGCAAACTTTCGATCATTTTCTCGTAAAGTTTAAAGGGGAGTGTATATATATATATATATATATATATATATATATATATATATATATATATATATATATATATAAACAGTTTGCCCAATAAGGGCATTTTTGTCTTTTTGTATGTAATTATAGTTGTTTATTAGAAACAACTATTTTTTCATTTTCTTATTTTTGTCTTCATTTTCTTTTTTTATTTCTATTTTATCATGTCATTGGGCCCCGCTCTATAGAGTCGATAGGGGCCCCAACAGTAAAAAAATATGACTGAGGGAGCTCCCCAACGTCTCTATGAAAGGGAGCTCCCAATGGTCTCCCTCTTGTATTTGTATATAAATAGGGGAGTGTTCCCCCTATATTTTTTCATGGCTTCCCAAAGCACATTTTCAATAATATTTTATTTTTAATTGACTCTTTGTATTGTCCTTTAGTGGACTTTTGTCTATGCACTTTTGTGCTTGTCTATCTTCTTTGTAATTGTCCACTTATGTGCTTTTGCACTTTGCTTTTGTAATTCCACATACTTCATTACAACCGCTTGCATCAGCTTGCACACAGGCACATGACTGGTTTTGATCTTGAGATGTGGGATTAGCATCACTCCTCAATCCCACTCCGCTGGCCAAATGCACACTCTGTTGCAGGGCCAGCTCCCAGCATCTTACCCAAAATCATTTTAAGTATTTGTTGCTGATAAAATTAAAACAAATCCCTCTTGGTGTTTGTGATATGCACTTACACTTCAGCTATCTGCGACATTTCCTAGACTGGACCAGATTCCATGCAACACCCAAAATAATGTCCAAATGAAAGTAGCAGGATGATTTTTGAAACATCCTTTGTTGTGCTCTTTGTGACCAATGTTAAACTAATTAATGAAATAAGGAAAAGAAAATTAAACTAAAACATAGTCTTGGTTTTTAGTTGACATCAGTGAATATTTTAGGACTGTTTCATATTGTAGTATATAATGGTATTCTACAGATGCAAACTTTGTAAGCAGGATGCACTAGTAGTGGATTTCGTGATGGACATATCATCTTCACATATTTTTTTTTGTATTAATATCATGCTCTTGAAGTTTCTGGATATCATAATCTGACATCAAATATTCATGAAAAGAGATGATGTCTGCTTTTTTCTTTTTCATTCAAGCTTAAATTACGGGAGAGTATGAAAATGAGCTTTTCTTGTAATTAAAGACTTGCCATCTTCTGCGCTCTTCAGCATTCAAGTATCAAATTAATTTGGCAATTCTCTCACATAATTCTTTTTCCTATGATATAGGTTGAGCAGAACATAGAATTTGTACAGAAAAAAAGGGATGAGATTGCTTTTTCTTCAAATGACCAAGCATCACTTGAATCTTTTCTCCAGGTGTGCTAGTGTTTCTCTTTTTTTTTGTGTTTACTAGCCATCTTCTCTCACCAACTGTTCTAATATCTCTAGGATGAAAAGAGAAAAGGGAGTGCTCCTTTCCATAAGTATCATGCAAGGATTGTTGAGGGATCTCTTTCTAAAAAAGCTGAGAAGAAATCAAGGTAATAGATGGATTTTTGTTAGAAATCTCCAATAATTAATTAATTCTCTGCTTGGCTCACAAAGGGTTCAATATAATCACAAAATGATATATACCCGAAAAAAATGCGATATTTTAAAAATACTGCCAAAACCCTCACGATTTTTTGTAAGATTTTGAAATATACAAAAAAATCATGTCGCTTCTTTTGATGGTGTGAACTTTTTTTTTGTCAGCAATCATTCAATGCTGAGCTGAGCTGGCATTGAATGGCGCATGTCAGGCAGCATTGAATGCTGACTACCGATGGCAATGGCTTTTCACTAAATGAAGGGGAGGCACCCTCGTTTTATATAGCAGCTGAGAGGGCCTTCCCTCCCCTACACATTTGGTATGGTACTATTCAAGTAGCCGATTAGACTCTAAACAACTTATGCATATTTTTTTAAAGGGAAACTGTGTTATATGTTGCGTATCATTTAAACTTCCTTCACCCCATTGCTGAAACTACCTTATATTATATGGTATTTTGTAAATGCCTTTCACCCTATTGCTCAAAGTAACCTATGTTGTATAGTATTTTTGTAAACGCCTCTTACCTCATTTTCAAAATCTCTCTCTCTCTCTATATATATATATATATTTATATATATATATAAGGTGCTCCCAGAGCACCTACTCTCACCTAATAGAAGCTTCAAATTTTCAGAATCTGAGTGATTTTTTCGTTGATCAGACCCTATAGATATGATCTACAACTTTGCTTTCTAGTAGGAGGGAGTAGGTGTTCCCGGAGCATTACTCTATATTAATAATGATAGGGTGTTCCCCGATCACCTACTGCCACCTAGTAGAAGCTTCAAATTTTCAAAATCTGAGTGCTTTTTTTGTTGATCAGACCCTATAGATATGATCTACAGTTTTTATTTAGTGGAAAAAAATGTTTGGATCATGTGATTATGTCATACATGTAGTTTTTTTTTAATATCTTCAAAAATCAATGGCTCACAAGGTACCAAAATTTTATGACTAAAAAAGCCTATTTTGAACATGATCCAAAACATGATTACTATCAAATACACTGTTTTAAGTACATCTATAAGATCTGATTGAGAAGATGCAACCTACAAATATGATTTCTAGTAGGTGCTCCGGGAGCACCCTAGGATTGCTCTATATTAGTAATGAATGTATAAATTTTCAACTTACAGAGATTTTCATGAGGAAAACTCACTTTTTTAACATGAGAATGAGATTTGTAATTGTGATACCCAGGGTGTGCATCCCTTGCTTTAAGCCCAAGCATCAAGCTCCCTGGAGGGATTTTATGTGCTTGGGAGTGGGCCATACGGCAGAGCATCAATCTCTACCGGGCCCTACCACCTGAACTGGGGTTTCCTCTCAAAAAATATAAAAAAGGCAATTCTCTGCCTGCCAACTAGAATTTTTGCTGAATAAATTCATCTTACTCTGGTGGTTGTCAACTTGGTATTGCAGCATTTTGGAAGAGCCGGCTTCAAATTCTATTGAAGTTACAGAGCTTGTAAGTGGAATGAAAAGGTCAGGCAAAGGGAAAAGAAACTTGAATTTAAATTCTCCGAGTAAGAAGAAGAAACATAGAACATGAGTGTGCATTCTGTATACCTTTTTAACCGTCGTGTTTTTCATTATTGTTTAATATTGAATGATAATAACTGGATTAGTTTTATTTAGTTTTAGTCATCTAAATTCTGTACATGCTGACGAAGTTTTTGAGGGCTTATATGATGAAATAATTCCACTGGAGATCCGGATAAACGGCAATTCATTGAAAGGTTTAGTGCATGCTTGATATTGACTGATCTAATTTATCAAGATATCTGTGCATGAGCAAGTGACTTTTTAAGTGTTGCTGTTTCCAATTAGGAGATTCAATTCATATCAGCAGATTCACATCGATTTTAACATAAGGATATGTACTTCATGCAAGATTGATTGGCCTAGTTGTTTCCTCTCATTTGATCGTTTGACTAGTCACCTCCTCTGTAGATGTTTTTAGGTTTTTTAGTATTGTTTAGACCATTTAATTTCCTTTTTAGGCCGTAGATGCCGTTTGACTCAATTGTTGGCTGTTGGGATCGAGTCTATAATAACTGAAGCCTATCTTTTATTCCTGTTATCCATCTCTCTCTCTCTCTCTATCATTTTTTAACCTAGTGTGAGTCCCTTTCATTTTATTAAAGGTGCTATCTTAAGTGATTTGTGCCAGGCAGTTTAGTTGGACAACACGTAGATTAGACTCCATGAGCAGGCCAAGCTCAGTTGTATCCTCAAAGCCAAATTGTGTAAAGTTCATTGCACCAAATAATTATCAGAAGTTGGGCAATTTTCACTTTATAATTCTGGTCAATGTGTTGTATAATTAACACAACTGCTTCCTTGTTTGGGGTTGGTGACAGGGTTTGAACTGCTTTCTACTACCATGTTTTTTTTTGGTTTATAATTATTCATTGTGAACTCCTTATATACATAAAAGATATAAAACATTGGAATAATTAATTAAAAAAGATTGTAAATACAAAGAAAGAATTCATAAAACAACTTCTAATAAATACAGATTTTGTAAACCATCTGTACTCTAATATAATGTTATTTGTGCTTTCGCCGGTTGTGGCCAATTTCATAAAAAATGATTGCACTTGTATTACCCAACATTTTTGTGTTCTGTTTTTTGTTTCTTCTTAAGGTATCTTGTTTTAGGATGTGCTTTAGGTGGTAAGACTGGAATAAGGTTTGGAGGAGTGATGTGAGATATTATCCGTCATTAGAAAAAATGAATAAGTATTATATGCAGCTTGATACGATTTAATAGTGTAGAACTTATCATAGTAATCTTCTGATAACTTGTCTTCGTACAAAATGCACGTGATTATATGTTTGCACAAAATCTCGCTAACCTGTTACTCTCTACAAGAGCATGTTTGTTTTTTAAGATAAACATTACAATTGTGAGAGTGATTGTAGGCTTTGTATCGACGATGAAGGCAATGCACTACTTGAACACATAGATTTCGTGCTTCTTTCTTACCATCGTCCAACTTTTTTTTACTTTAGGCACCACACATGTTATGGGTATTATTCTTTTGGTTTTCAAAAAGTTTCATCATCATGAGATAAAGTTTTTCAATAAGAGGATTTAGTGACTTGTCATGTATTGTGAGAATCCTCGCATTAAATCTCTTTGCTATATTAGAGGTTAAGCGCTTGTACATTCTAGTTGAAAAGTATATGTTAGCCTAATGTTTTTCTTTTATGACCTTAGTTGCATACTTGTATGCATCTTCCCTTTGCTCCTGAATCTTTTTAAGAAAATAATTATACTTTTGTCTCGTGAGTGCTTTGGTTGTGCTTTACCAAAGTTGACCTAGTGATATTCCAAATTTATGTTAAAAGTTTTTCGTAGTGTTTTGTGTAAAATCCAACCTGACAATTTAGCCATGTATTGTGAGAATCCTCGCATTAAATCTCTTTACTATATTAGAGGTTAAGTGCTTGTACATTCTAGTTGAAAAGTATATGTTAGCCTAATGTTTTTCTTTTATGACCTTAGTTGCATACTTGTATGCATCTTCCCTTTGCTCCTGAATCTTTTTAAGAAAATAATTATACTTTTGTCTCGTGAGTGCTTTGGTTGTGCTTTACCAAAGTTGACCTAGTGATATTCCAAATTTATGTTAAAAGTTTTTCGTAGTGTTTTGTGTAAAATTCAACCTGACAATTTAGCCATGTATGGGAGAACATGTTGTGTAGCTTTGTGTGCTTATTTGAGATAGCTGTTAATTGTACTTTAACTTTGGGTATGTCATTGTATTAGTGTCTCTATTGTGCATTCACATGCATAAAAAAACTACACCCATGATTCATTCGACTCGTTATCTATAACAGTAAATGCAACCGAAAATATTTGATCACAAGGATCAATACCATGGGCTGACAACAATATTTATGTATTTTTCTTTTAGGAATGTGTCATCTACCATAAGAAGTGGAGGGCTTTCTTTAAAAAACTGATCAATGCATGCACGAAAAGATACGAACATGTACATAAATCTATGTCGTCTATCAATTTCAATGCACATTGTCGATCATCGGTTAGTCGTCATCAAATAATGACAATAGGCAAAAAGCATCTTGAAAAACTCTTCGAATAAACCATATAGGATCACCTTAGTCATTTCTCATTAATGTCATGCTTGTTTGTACGTAACCTTCATACTTTCCTTGCGACTAATGTCATTTAAGATTTCTTTTAGAGTTAACTTTGGGTTATCATGTAAGTGTTCAAGAATAACACTTGAAATCCACTTGAAAGATATTTTTTTCACTACTACATTGTCCAATGATCCACCACATGTATGCTCACTTTGATACTTCTTCACTTGAAAGAATGATGTTTTCTGCACCTTTGTTCAATGGATCCTCCAAGTGGAATGAACCATAGTCCACAAGTTATTTCTCATGCATACTACAGTTACTCTGTTATTGCAGTTTTTCATAAATTTTATTTTATAGTTATTTCTTATCACATGATCTTTAAAAAATTATGATAGTGCTAAAGATTATTAAACCTTTTGTCGATAACAACTTCTCGATCTTTTGACTATATTGATAGTCATTGAAATCGTTCTATATCATTAAGTCTTTTGTTACACTGTTGCTCAAACAACTAAATTGACTTAACATCAATGATTGCCAATTGCTCTTTATTGAAATAATATTCATTGAGCAATAATGTAAAGTTTATAAATTTCTCAAAATTTTTAAATAAATAAAAGATTTTTTTTTGTGAATTATTTTGGTATTTAACTTTGATTAAATATCATTTTTTAGCAAATTACTTAGCTAATATTGATTGATTAATTAGCAGTTATTTATGGATAATATTTTGGCATTTATTGAAGTTATTTGATATTTAATTGGGCAGTTATGAGGTTTTGTATGAAGTATTTGGATCTCGACCTCAATATAGATCTAAGAGGATCAACCAACTCAAACGCAAGTTTGAACTATTTGAATGAACATATAAGATCCACTCGATCTCAAGTTATTTAGGATTGGATCTCCAAATGATTTCAGTCAACCGAAATAGATTTGGGTAGGGTTTTGATTTATATCGGGGCTTAAATCAGGCATAGAAGAAATTTAGATCCATTTGAGACGCAATAGGATCTTTCTTTAAAGTAGAAAGTGTCTTGGATTTATTTAGAGACCCAAATGAATTCTACTAAGTAAAATAAGATTTGGATATATTTAGATGACCCAAATGGATCTCACTAAGAAAAGGACTTTTGGATCCACTTGGAGACCCAATTCGATCTCATCAAGTAAATAAAATTTTAGATCCATTTGTGACTCAAATGGATCCTATTAAAGTATAATAAATTTGTTTGGATCCACCTAAGACCCAAATGAATCTCATTTAAATAAATAGGATTTAAGTCCACTTATGACCCAAATGAATTTAATTATATATATATATATATATATATTAGTAGGTTGGATTTGGATTTAATGAGATCCAAATAGGTCTCACCAAAATCCAAATCCAAGCCCACTTGTTTTCCTACTTAAAACTAAAAAGAAATTCAAAACCAAATTCTAATTTCAAGTTTTTCTTTCCACACTCGCCTTTGAAAATGTTTTTTCCCCCTACTTTTTTTCAAATCAAAAAGGTTTTCCCCCTTTCTAATTGGATTTTTTCCTTTTTTTCTTCCTATAAATACTCTACTCATGCCCCCTCTGCCCATTACATTCCCTCTCACCTGTATCATAAACTTCACTCATGCTCCCCTTCACCCTTCACTCTCCCCTCTCTCGTGTAAACCCAGCACCACCACCACCAGTCCACCACCACCACCACTGCCCATCTCTCTCCTGATTTTCGTCTTGCACCATACCATTGCCACCCGATTCTCTCCTTCCCACCAACTGGGCAGCCACCGATGGCACCCACCAGTGCCACCTTCACTGACTCCTGGTGACTGCTCTCAGCCGCTCCTGCTGAACAACCTCCTCTCTTTGTTGAACCACCCTGTTTTGCCTCACATAAAATAACAATTGAATAACATGCTTTTCATCATAGATACTATGCAGCATCTTTGATATGCATTTTATCATTCATCATAAGCATTTACACAGGCTTAAAACTACGTAATAATTTCAGAAACATGCATATTCAAAAAACATGAGCCATATACATATATTTATTCATAAAATCTTGAAATACACTCGTATTTAACTATTCATAAAATCCAAAATACATATGTTAGAATATGTTTGTAAAACCTGAAATATACGTGTCTTTTATTGAAAACATGTTCAAAATACTCACATATGGAAAATTTTGATACTTTTTTAACATATGCACATTCTTGTTTATGAAAAACAAATATTACTTAAATATATATTTTCTCAAAAGGCATGCAACACAAAAAATTTTTGAATATATATATATATATATATATAAACTATGTAATTATGAAAACCCCAAGCATTTCAAAAAACCTAAAACTACACATATATGTTAAAGTTATTATAAACCTACCTTGTAATGCATGTGGTCTCACGAGAAATAAAGAAATTTCAAAAAGGCCCTCGAGAATTCTCCTCGATTAGCATGACATTGATCGTATTTTATTGACGATCCAACTATGAGCGAGGACACGTATGCTAACCTCGGTTTCCAGTCCGATGATGGTAGTGAAGAACAAGGTTGTGGCGAAGGTGACGACCACAAGCGGTAGGGTCAAGGTTGGCGAAATGACCTCGCTGAAGGAGGTGATGGCTTTTGGTGACATCGAGGTCAAACTCGTGCTCAACTCAGCTTGGCTAGGTTGAGTGCGGGTCAGCTGGACCGACCCAAGTTCAGTTCCCCAAACGTGAAAGTGGGCACCGACAGGCTCTGTTGAGCTTCGGTTGGTGAATTGAAGAAGAATGGAACTTGTGTTTGGAGATATGTGTTAGTTACAGTATATTGCTGCATTATGGTTGTTTTGTGAATTTCTCATCTGTTGGTGAATTCATATACGATAAGATGAAACACTTATTTCTTGGTTTGTGTTGTAATGGTGAATTCATATGTAATTCTATTTATATGCAAAATTATGTGTATGTGCATGCATTATGCATAAGAGCATGATGATGTCTTAATCTACCCCAACATTCTTGAGTGTGACTGATACTGTGTATTGTGTGTGCATGTGTGCACGTGCATGATTGGTTTGTAACATACTATTGGTGTGTCTGCTGTTGCTTTTCATATATGGATTTTGATATGTTAAACAACTGAAGATATAGCTGTTATGCTAATATAAGATCTTTCTCTTTCTCTCCTTTTTTCGCTTGACTTGAACGAAGAGATTAGTAATGTCCCTTACCAAGGGAGCAGGTTTTACAACTCCATCGAATGAAATTGTGCAAAAACATGAAATTAAGGCTGATGCATTTATGCGAACTGCTAAGAATCATGCCAGCCATTAATGTATTATGAAGCTGTAATATAGACTATGTTGGTCGCTTTCATTTGTGATATTTTTCTGAATGTAGCCAGTTCATGAATGATTAAGCATATTTTCCCCTACTTCGTTGTGTTGAAGGTCATTTGTAAGGAGTGGAGTGGGAGAACAATGTCTACAGGAAGCACAAGGTTGGTGGTATGCTTATTTATGAAACCTACTCCTTATACATTTACTTATGGGAATATATTTATCCTGTTTTGTATAAAACTTCTCAGGTCTTGGGTGTTCCTTGGGAGGTAGACGATGAAGGTTTAAGGCAACACATGAGCCAATTTGGTGAATTGGTTGATGCAACAATTATTAAAGTAATTGTTCAGGCACTGTTACTGCTTTGTTTGTTTTGAAATAATTAACTTAACATTGTACTTGTTGTGCCTTATTTTAATTGATTTTCTACTTCTATGGGTTGTGGAACAAAAAGGGCACCATTACCTTCAATTATTTGTCAATTGCTTTTCTGTGGATTCAAGCACATGCTATTGTTTACACCCTAGCTCATAACTTCAAAAAAAAAAATGATGACTGTGAGCTCCGAGTCGAGCCATGTTCCGAGAAATGCTATCTTGATGGTGCTCTTGGCACCCTGACAAAAAAAAATTAAGTCCATACAATGTGTGTGAACCCCAAGGCGGGTTCGGGATTTTGAGAATCATCTTTAGTGCGATGACTCGCACAGGAAAATAATTGAGAAATCAAATATGAGATTTCTGAGGCTCTGGGTATACCTGAAAGATGGTATATGTTACCAGACCCCTCGTAGTGCGATAGCTCGCACTTGGTTATAAAAAAATGTAAAATGAAATATAAAACCTTTGAGACTCTGGGTATACCTGAAAGACGGTATATGTTACCGGATTCTCCAGGATCTGGGTACACCTGAAAGATGGTGTATGTTACCGGACCCATGATCTACCTTGGAGAGGGTACGTGGTATGAGCTTCATGGATGTTCGTGTTTTCGTGAGAGTTAGGCATCTCACCGTATGGTCTCAGTTCACTACAATGTCTATGCCTGTGCTTACCCACAGGGTGAGAGTAAGATAAACATTAAATAATTTAAGTTGACTGAAAACTTATTCCTGAAGAATTATGTACTGTTGATATGACTTTCGTAAAACTTGTAGAATCTACAGCTTGTGCTAATGTGGATAAATGTATCTTTAGTTCAATCCTCTTTTGCACTGTATCATGAATTGAAAGCATAATCATTTTCTTAGAATGATATAAATTTCCATGCTAGTTATATCTGCAGTTGTTGCACATATTTGTACACAGGACACTGAGCACCACATATAGATATAATGCTTCTTACGCAGACAGGGAAGTCTGACCCTTCTGCATTAAAATTTTTCAGGTAACGCATAATTGGAGCATCGTGGAGTCGTATTTGGAAGTAGTCAAGAGATCTCAGTTTTTCAGTGTTTCCTATTTGAACTCTGATTAGTAGATTTACATTTCTGTTATCGGTGATGCATAGACTATTTTCTAGATCACGAATTTATAAATCATGTTGTTTCTAAACCTGCTTTGATATCAACTATGTAACGACCTCAAATTCACCTCCGAAAATATATGATTTTTTTTAAAGAAAGTGAATGATGCTATAACTGATCTATGGTCCTGCTTCAACCAAACTAAGCTCTAAGAGGTCAACTTCTACGCATGCACTAGCATTTATAGCCCATTAGAACTAAGTTCGCAAAAGAGATACCAAAGACAAGATCCCTTTGTCAAGATGAAAACGAAATACAACTTTGTTTTAATACTAAAAACATCCCACGAATCTAGGGTACATCACAGATTCACATCCCAACACACCAATCATCCATTTTAAACCATAATTTAAAATGAAATAGTTCAAACCAAAATTAAAAAATAATAAACTTTAACTTTAAGTTCATAAAGTTTAAATCAATCCCATAACATATAGAATCCAGCAACCATAATAAATTTTTCCATCTCTAGCAAAACTAGTCGCATCATCACCTACTCGATTAAGTTTGAGAACTCACAGTTCTCATACAAAATATTATATTATCCAATAGTAAAGAATAAAGTATAAATCCACTAAACATCAAGTTTAGAAAATATTTATGTGCACATAACGATTCAGATATGCTTGCAACATAAATAAATTCAAGCATACTTGCAATATCACATGATACAAAAATCGATGCATATATTATACATATACAATACATGAACCAATGCAAATTGCATGAAAAACTTTTATCTCCGTATAGAATGTTTCTTTTGAATGCATGTATATGTTTAATACAAACCAATTTAAGTTATTCTCCTAACCACTTCGCGGATACTAGCATGGGTAAAATTCTGAGGTCCAAGGTAGATCCCAACTATATCTTAATCATACACAATTATATTTTATTATGTACTAGGATCTCATATATGTTTCTCGATCGACTTCGAGCATCATCACCCAATGTCGTGACGACAAGGCCTACACATCCTCCAACACCATTTTTCTTAATATACCAATATGCTACAGTTGAGCCAATCTCATGATCCTCGACAAAATGGTGGAAAATTTTCTACAATCATGGCTAGGAACATGAACCTCCATATCGGGTTCTTGGGACAAACAATGCAAATGTTGTTCAGTATCCTCATGGTCCCTCATGACCATCATCCAAGGATCCCACCATCATCAGAGGACAATCAAAGAATCATATTATTGGTATATTGTTAAGGTCTCTTATACCTCTTTAAATTATCATACACTCTTTCCACAAAAACATAATGGATCTGTATATCCATAACATGCACCTCATCATGCATCATCTGATTGGGCTACCACCCTACTCAGTCATAACAGTGTATCATTATATGTCAATAAGTATAATTAATCATATGCATCATAAGACAATATAAATAATGCATTCACATGATTATTACAATAATATTTTACTCACACGCGGCCTCAATAGGCCCATGTGTAGCTTAATCATAAGTCACAATACAATCTCATTCACCTTTCGAACCGTCTCATACATTCAAGTAAGCATTTTGCATTATGCGACATATCATGTTCACAAGCCACATACCATAATAACATATTATACATAATCATCATAAGCATATATAACATCACATTAGGCTATACATTATTATCATATTGCATATAATAAACCTGGTTCAAATCTGAAACCAATACATGCATGTAATTCAACACATCACATGCAAACTGGCAAAAACAATTTACATGCAAAACTGTAAAAACAGAATCTTACATGTTCTTAGAAGCTCAAACATAAATCATATAAAGTGATTCTGGATCTAAGATTTTTAATGTACATTCATATACACATTAGCTATCTACAAGAAGAAACCCTGACCTAAACCCATTCAGAGTCAAGAAATAATTTTTTTAGAAACATCGATTATTTTTTGTTCACTGAACAGTCTAGTCCGGTTTGATCTTTTCAAAGAAAAGTTAGTCATTCATCACACATAACGAAATAAATTCTAAATTTTTTACTATGGTTGGCTTGATATGTCTAACAGATGTCCCCAAAAACCCAGACTTATTTTTTTTTTTAAATAATTAAAAATTTTGTAATACAGACTATTTATATTATTTAGCAAACTATTTTTTAGAAATTACAGATTCTGGACCAAAATTTCAAGATTTTTAATTCTTAAACTGTAAATAATCTGCCTACATGATTTTTATCGTGTGTTCTACCATATATAAGCTAACACATATAAAAATATCAACCATAAATCTAGAATAATTTGGGAGGTATAATTTTTACAAAAATATGCAGCCTACAAAGATTTTCTATCGAGACATAAATTTTGTGTCGACTTGCGGAGGCCATATCTCTAAACCCGAAACTCATTGTGCTCAATTTTTTTTTGAATTGCTTCTGTATGTCAGAAACATTTCTAAATTCATAATTTATGGGTTCATCGACTTGAAAACTATATTTTTCTTTACAACAGATTGAAATAAAAATACATAACAACATGCAGTTTTTAAGAAACACATCAAGAACTTTATGTTTTCATCCAAAACACTAAGAATATGCAACCAATGATTTTGATTCATCAAAAACATATCATATTTATACATAAATATATGTAAGCATGTTACATATATGTAACACAGAAGTATCATGCATATCATGAATTAAACACAATAACCAACATTTTTACTTAAGATAATATATTTTTCTCAAAATTGATTTTTGAAAAAGGATTTTGAGTTTATAAAAACATCCAAACAACTTTATAATCCATCAAAATCATATTAACTCCAGGCATAAACATATCCAGCATGTTACAAATATCAAATCTAACTTATAACATGAATTTAAATACGAATCTACATCATTTTTCATTAGAAAATAGGTTAAATTGCTTCTGCGAATTAAAATGGATATTATGAAAGCAAAATAGGGTTTTAAATATGAATATAACATAAATCGAACCATAGAAACACAATTTCATGTTTGATCGACCTATCCTAAATTCTAAACATGTTGAATAATGTAAAATCTTGTACCCTAATGTGAATAAAAATAAATAAAATACTGCACACGTGAATGAAGATCAAAATGCAACAAAGCTCTCTCGAAAACACAAAAGAGATCAAAAATATCTTCCTTAACGCAAATGGTTGTTGTCTAAAGCCAAGGTACAAACCTTGTATCAGATCAAACACCTAAAAACAAAAGAAAAAATGAGTATGATGGGATATCAGATCAAACACCTAAAAAATGAGTTAATCCGAATGACTTTTGTTATCAGGAAAGTCCTTATTTCTCTAACTTGTTTATTGAAATGTTTGAAAATAGTAACAGAGTTTATTGCTTTGCTAGTGCTGACGTTGGTTTTCAAAAATGTTGTTTAACATCTATAAGACTTTAACAACACTTCTCAATTATTAATTGTGATATTTTTAATGACATTTATCTCATACTTCAAATGAGGTTTGCATATAATGTATATTATATATAATATATATTATATATAAAATATACATTATATTCTATGTTGTATATATAGTATTCTATGTTATATAACTTATATTAGTATTATTATATACGGGCTGAGCCAGGCTGCAGGCAGGGCACGGGCTGCCCGGCCCGGCCCAATCTACTAGCATTTAGTCGGATTGCTTTTTAAAATCGGATCCAACTCCGAATCCGATTTCGTGAAGGCCTTTGTTTGGAATTTTACAAGAAAATAGAGGCTATATGTGGAATGTCAGAAATGTGAGGCCCATGCCTGGAATAAGGGGTAAAATGTTGGCCTTAAATGGGATTTTCTCAAATAAATACGAAGGAGAGAGAGAGAGTACTCTAACATAAATACGACGACCAATTGAAAAAAATGTCGTTCCCTTGTTTCCTGAGAGAGAGAGAGCCGAACTATAACCATCAACATTACGAAACGAAAACAGGTTCAACCAACATTGAACCTACCGGGAAACCAAACACGGGCCCAAGACATGCCAAGGAGCCCAAAAAAGGAAAAAAGAAAAGTAGCAAAGCAAGGAGAAAAGGAAGAAATAAACAAGAAACAAATACAGTTAGGCGACGAGCATCATCCTGGATCATGAATGGTCCCTGGAGGCAGATGGTGTTGCAGATCAGGGATGTTGATGCGGAGAATGGCGTATACGTCCGCCAAAATAAGGTTCACCATTTTGTTGAACACTGTCGGAATATGCCGAAAAATAGCGTTGTTGCGAGTCATCCATACGGCCCACCATGACGAGAGCAGCCAGGTTCGCCAAATAATACGCCATTTGTTGGAATGACGAACTTGTTGAGGACCCCACAACAAATCGTTGGCGAACGATTCCTGGCGCACGCTGACCCCCGGCTTATTCCAAGTCACCTTAAAGATGTTTTGAAAAACAGAGCACTCCCAGAAAAGGTGGAAGGCAGATTCTTCAGCCGCCTCACACAACACACATTTACTCGGCAGATGAAATCCGATGGATTTGAGGAAGTTGTCTGCACCCGATCGTGTAAGATTAGCCAAGCCAGGAAACATGATCTCGGAGTGGGACCCTTGCCCCAGATCAGGTTCGTCGGGAACCGGTCCACCCCCGACGGAAGGAGAGCGAGATAGCCTTCTTTTGAGTGGAAAGATCCGTTCAGAGCAAGGTTACGACCAAAGAACTGAGTCTGCGAGTCAACATTGCCATTATAAGACAGAACTGTAGACCATGCTTGGATCCATGATCGTCGAAGCTTTGACATAGTTCGCTGACGCACGCTTGTGGCCCCCACCAAAGATTCCACACCACCGTATTTAACTAGGAGCACGCTTGCACACGGAGACCCAGGTTGGTGTGCAAGCCAGCTCTGCTTCACGACAAGAATCATACTCCTCAGCCGAGGATCCTTGATTCCCAAACCCCCCCTATTTGGGGGTAGTCGTAGAGTGTCCCACCCTATTAGGTGGTGCATGTTTTTGGGACCTCGCCCAGACCACAGGAAGTGCGTCACTACCTGAGCTATCTTCTTACTAACCACCATCGGCATCAGGAACATAGACATAAAAAATTCTGGCATAGCAGAAAGAACGTGCTTGATGAGAGTTAGTCTACCCGCGATAGAAAGGTATGACGCTTGCCAGCTCGATATTTTTTTCTGAACCCTTTGGATAGTGGTACTCCAGGCTGCCGTTGATACACGACTGATTTGAAGCGGCAGACCCAGATAAGAAAAAGAGTTATCCGAAACCGAGCATCCGAATATCCGCTGGCCCATGTCCAACATTGATGGAGGGGCGTTGACCATGGATAGACAACACTTCTCGTAGTTCAAAGATAGACCTGACATCGATTGGAAGAAAAGAAGGACCAGCTTGAATCTTAACATTTGTTGGATGGAGGCCCTTCCGAAGATAATTATGTCATCAGCGTAGGTCAGGATCTGACTACGACACTCTTGAATACCGAGAGATTCAATTAGATCACCCTCCACTGCTCTCTTAACCAAAACCACTAGGCCTTCAGAGACGACGTTAAAGAGTAGCGGAGACAGAGGACATCCTTGTCGAAGACCACGACCAAGTTTGAACTGTTTTCCTTTTACCCCATTGATCTGAAACTGAGATTAGGCATTGGTTACCAGCTCTTGCACCCAGCTAGAGAAACGCCTACCAAAGCCCAAGTTTGCCAACATGTTGAAGAGGAACAGCCAATGAACCGAGTCGTAAGCTTTATGAAAGTCGAGCTTCAGGGTGAAAAAGGCCCCCCCGCTGATCTTTAGGGAGTGCAACACTTCTGTGGCCAAAATGAAGGAATGTTGAAGTCTTCTGTTAGGAATGAAGGCAAACTGTTCCTCTGAAAAAATCCTAGGAGCAATTGACCGCATCCTGTTAGCTAAGACCTTTGCGATAATGCGATATAAACTCCCTAACACTGATATAGGTCTAAACCGCGAGATATCCGATGCGGCTTCCTCCTTAGGAATAAGCGACACAATTGCTAGGAGAGAATGAACCGGCAATCGGCCATTACGATGAAACTTAGCGAAGACACTAAGAATGTCACTCTTAACGCATTTCCAGAATATGCGAAAGAAATCCACAGGATACCCATCAAAACCTGAAGCTTTCCACCCAGACGACTCCCGCACCGCCGAGATGATTTCTTCTTCGGTGAACAACCCCTGAATCGAATTGGATAGCGCTCGATCCATGGACAAAAATAAAGATGAACCCATATTGCCACCTACAGCTTGGTTGCAGGAATACAGGTTAGAAAAATAGTTGGAGACAACATTGATTACCTGATCGCCCGAAAAGGAGACACCATTGATATACAGAGTGTGAATCGCATGTCTTCGATGCCTGTGAGACGCCAAAGAATGAAAGAACCTTGTATTCCCGTCACCCGCTTTAAGCCAAGTCACCCTTGACCGCTGCTTCCAACGAATCTCATCCTTAAGACGCCACGATTGCACTAGAAGAGTAAGCTCGGCCGATCTAGCATTGAGACATTCAATATCTGATGCATTCATATAGGGCGTATCCAAGAGAGACTGATTGATAGAGGCCAGCTCTCGCTCCCAATCCCCCAGATATGCAGATCTTTGTGAAGACCCTGACGGGGAAGACGATCACTTTGGAGGTCGAGGGTAGAAATACCATCGAAAACGTCAAGGCCAAGATTCAGGTGCTTTGGAGGCACAGGAGATCACGCCTCCCTGTCTTTTTTTTCTCTCTCTTTGTGCCCTTTCTTCCTTTTTTTTTTCTTCTTTTCATTTTGTTGGGCGCTTTTGGTTTGTTGGTATTGCTTTTCCGAGGGATTTGTGTTAGGAGCAGGAGGAGAAACCGGTGCTCTGAGTATGAAATTTGGTTTTTCTTTTTCTTCCTTCTCATTTCAGACTAGCGTTTTGCTGATTGGTAGTGACATACCCATCTATTGATTCTCTCTCTCTCTTGATGGAAGGGCTCATGTTTTCGGCTCTTAATTTTCGTTTTATTTTTTGTGGTCTTGCTTTTAGAACAGAAAAAGGGTTCACAAATCCATCTTTTAGCTCCCCTTTGAAGGAATGTCTTGGGTTTTTGGATTACAAACTTTGCATGGATTAAGAAGTTGAGGTTTGGGCCTTTGTGTGGTTCGGCTGGTTTTCTGAGTTTCATCTTTTCGGTCTAATTTCTGAGACGGAGATTTGGTTTATGACGAACTAATGAGTTCCTTTCTGTTGTTCTTTTTGTTTTTCAATGGATTCTTTTGGTCCTATTCCCTCTTTTCAATGTTCCATCCATTGTTTTCTTCTATTGGTTTTGTGGGTGATAGTCTAAATAGAGAATATGGGTGTTATGTTTTCTTCTGGATAAAGAAGGCATTCCCCCTGATCAGCAGAGGCTAATATTTGCAGGGAAGCAGTTGGAAGATGGGAGGACTCTTTCAGATTACAACATCCAGAAGGAGTCCACCCTTCACTTGGTTTTGAGGCTTAGGGGTGGAACGATGATCAAGGTGAAGACACTTACCGGGAAAGAAATAGAGATCGATATCGAGCCAACCGATACCATCGACAGGATCAAGGAGCGTGTGGAAGAGAAGGAAGGCATCTCGCCTATACAACAAAGGTGTGGTCTCTGTGTTTTTCACTGATTGCCGATGGGTTTATCCGATCACTTAGTTTAGAAAGAATTGTGTTTTCTTGGTTGAGCATTTGCGTGTAAGTTTTTGTTTCTAGTGTCCCTTGTTGGATATTATAGGTTACGGATCCAACCCGCAATCTGACCCGGTTTGACACCATGTTAGTGGGTCACATAAGTGACTAGATGATGGAGGTAGTGGGTGGGAGTTACGTGAATGTGGAGAGACCACATTCACGTAACTGCCCAATTCTCCATTATAAATATGGGATTAGGGGCTACAAAGTTGATGAGAGTTCACAGCCATATCCTGCCCAAACTCACTTCTGCATTCAAGCTTAAAGCAGAACAGGGTCCTGCTCACCGTCGACATAAGGCCTGGGCTCATTGTGGGCGTCGACCGGCTGAGGAGAACGCCGAATCACCTACACGATCAATGGCGAATCAAGGTACGCTCCCTGTCTATTTGTTTTCACAGGGTGATCGCCCAACATTGGGTTATGGGCCCACAGCCACGCATTTCCGCTGCGCGTGGCCGTGTAGGGCAATTTGGCGTCGGTAGAGTCGCCATGGGGCGACAACCAACGATTTGCTGCAGACTGTCGCCGTGGGGCGACAGTCTGTCTTCACCGGCAAATGTCACCGAAAAGGGCGACATTACATTCCCGGTTTCATGGTTTCAGGCAAAACTCATAAAAAAAATGTACGTTTTTATACCTGTGATCGGTTATGCCGTCGCCGGGAATATCGTCGGAGCCGTCGCCTGATTCTGTAACCGGCAGATGTAGAAAAAGGGTTTAAAAAAACCCACTTTTTTCTCTGTTTTTCCTTTTTCGTCATAGGGCGAAAGGCTTTTACCGGAAAACAGCAGAGCTGTCATCGGCGGTCTTGTCGGCGCCCTGGATACCCCACCCCATAGCCGGAGTTACCTGCAAAACCGGCGTCAATAAAAAAAAAAAAAATCTATTTTAACCCTTACCTGTCGCCGGGGAGGAGGTGGTTTCGCCGGGGTCACGCCGTGGGGCGATTCCCCGTGGAGGGGCAGCCACTGGCCGGCGGCATCCTTGCTGATTTCACCGGGGCTGCTGCCGGACTGGCAGGTGCTGCCATGCATTTCATTCATCGGAAGGCAACGCCGTGGATCGTCGCCGTGGGGCGACGTCTTCTGTCGGGGAGGGCTGACGCCGGACCAGCGTCACCGTGGGGTGACGCAGGTCGCCGGCATTTACGCTGGTCGCCGTGACGGCAACGTGGGTCGCCGTGAAACCGGAAAAAGGGGAAACTGAAAAACCTTTTTTCGGTTTTCCCTAAAACCGAAACAGAAACCATCAGGTTTCTGTTTTAGGTTTTAAAAATCGGACCGGATCGGGTCCGGAGACCCGACCCGTGGACAGACCCGATCCAAACCCTTTTGGATGGATCGGGTCTGCATTTTTTTACTTTTTGGATCTGACCCGGACCCATAAAGGTTCCGGGTCTGGGTCTGATCCGGGACCATTAAGGACCGGGTCGGACCCGGATCCGGTTTTATCCGGGTCGTACCCGGGGTCCTTTTCGGACCGGGTCGAACCCGGTATCCAGTCTGGACCGGGTCATAGCCGGGTCCATGTTGGTCCGGGTCATACCCGGGTCCATGAAGGACCGGGTCATACCCGGGTCCATTTTGGACCGGGTCGAACCCGGTATCTGTTTTGGACCGGGTCCGACCCGGGTCTGTTTTGGACCGGGTCCGACCCAAGCCTGTTTCAGACCGGGTCTAACCCGGGTTCTGTTCGGGCCGGGTCTGATCCATATTATGTTTGGGTCGGGTCAGACCCGGATCCCATTTTAACCGGATTGGATCCATGCAAAGCAGGATCCAAACACTATTGAGACTGAATCGGATCAGGAACCTGATCCGACCCTTTCCGGAACCGGTTCGGAGCCGTTTTTGATCGGTTCTTTCCAGTTTTTCACCGGTTCCGGGATGCTGAGACCCTGTTTTCATAAATATAAAGAAATACAGGGATTTTGGCATACGGTTATAGGGTTTTATGAACTTTTGTTCATATTATGTATCGGTTTATAAGATTCAGAACCGGTTCGGACCCTTAGATGACCGGTTCGGGGCATTTTCAGACCGGTTCAGAGTGTTTTAAGACCGGTTCCTACATGAGGACCCTGGGTTTTACGCATTTGAGCATGCTTTTGTTATTTTTCATGCTTTATAAAGTATTTATTTTGAATAATGCATGACTTATGCATGTTAATTCATGTATTTAGCATTGGTTAAGTTATGCATACTGATTTTAAGCATGAATTATAACTAAATTTATGATAATTAGTTTATGCATTTGTGTTGTAGTATGAACTGATATTATGTCATGAATATACATGCATTAAAATGTGTGCATGGGTGTGCTCCATAATACGAATAGTTTTTTTTCGGTAAAAGATTTTGATTAACCGATTCAAGTAATCACCAAAGTGATCTGAGTCGTGTTAATTGAGGATTCTTTGAATCGTATTAAGATTCGTAATTATGATTGTGTGTGAATTTATGAAACATCGATTCTACCCAAAGGTAGGTCGTTGTGTTCCAAATTTACACAGGGTGTGATAGTAGATATGAATCCCAGCCCATGAAGCTTGTTCGTACCCAAAGGTACAGTGCTGAATTGCCTCTGGATTCATGATCTACTAGTTTCACCAACTGAAGTCAATTCCTTGAGAATTGAAGAGACGGAGCAATTATGAGTACTATCGTTTTCACCAAAGTGAAACGATAATGGCTCAACTATGCTTGTCTCAGAAAAGGTGAAAATAAAGGGTCTCACTTTTACCTTTTCAACACGAGTCTCGTTTGAGCAATAATAGTAACATCTTTCCATTTTTCATTCCTTTTATCAGGTTCCTTCCATATCGACGGTTCTAGTAGTATCCCTATCTTAGACGGATCGAATTTTTCTGATTGGAAAGAAATTGTGTTATTCACTTTGGGCTATATGGATTTAGATCTGGCCCTTAGAATTGACGAACCTCCCACTCTTACAGAGCAGAGTACAACTGATCAGAAGGCTGCCTCTGAGAAGTGGGAGCGCTCGAACAGACTTAGCCTGTTGCTTTTGCAATCTCGAGTGGCTAAGAACATTCGAGGCGCAATTCCTCACTGTAGGACTGTGAAGGAATTTATGGGAGCCATTGAGGCTCAGTTCGTCACTTCTAATAAGGCAAGGGCCAGTACCCTCATGTCCAAATTAGTGTCTATGAAATATGCTGGTGATAGTCACATCCGACAGCACATTTTGGAAATAAGGAATATTGCGACTCAACTGAATGACATGAAGTTCGCCATCTCTGACTCATTTTTAGTCCATCTGATCTTAACCTCGTTACCTACTGAGTATGGACCCTTTAAAATCTCCTACAACACACATAATGATGAGTGGTCTTTTAATGACCTCTTGAGTAAGTGTGTTGAGGAAGAGGAGAGGTTGAAGGGTGAGAGGGTGCCAAGTGCACATATGGCCTCTCACAAGCATAAACAGAGGTCGAGGCCAAAGAAAAGCTCCTTCAAAAAGAAGAATCAGAAGAGAGCCACTGGGGAGAGTTCAAACTCTCAGGCGAAAGCCAAATCCCAGTTTGGTGGCCCTTCTATAAAGTGTTTCTTCTGCAAAAAGAAAGGGCATAAGAAGGTGGACTGTTTGAAGTTCAAGAAGTGGCTCGAAAATAAAGGTAATAAGTCATTTGTTTCTCATGAGTGCAATTTAATTCATGTTCCATTGCGTAGTTGGTGGATTGATTCTTGTGCCACGGTGCACATTGCCAACTCTTTGCAGGCATTTCTGAACAAAAGGGAACCAACGGAGCATGAAAGAAGCATCTTCTCAGGAAATAAGATGCGTTCGCATGTCAAGAGCGTTGGGACCTGCAGAATTGTGTTGGAGTCGGGATTCATGTTGGATTTGGTCGATGCATTTTATGTTCCATCTTATAGTCGGAGCCTAATTTCAATTTCAAAACTTGATAAGTTTGATTTTGTGTTTAAATTTGAAAAATCTGAACTTATTATTATGAAAAATTCAATGAATATAGGTTCTGCATATATGTGTGATGGTTTGTATCGATTAAGAACCAAACTCCAAATTCAGGAATCTCACTCCATTGAGAACACAATGATTGGCAATAAACGTGGTCTAAAGGATGATCAATCCTATTTGCTTTGGCATCGGAGGTTAGGACATATCTCGAAAGAGAGAGTCCAAAGACTCGTGAAAGAGGGAATCCTTGGATCCCTTGATTTTACGAATATAGAGTCATGTGTTGACTGCATAAAGGCTAAGCAGTCTAACACATACAAGAAAGATGCCAAACGCAGCAATGGAAAGTTAGAAATAGTGCATACGGATGTCTGCGGCCCTTTTTCACCGTGTTATACGGGTGAAAAGTATTTTGTCACCTTTATAGACGATTACTCACGGTATATGTATCTCTACTTATTATCTGAAAAATCAGAAGTCTTTCAGGTTTTTAAGGACTTCAAGAAAGAAGTAGAGAAACAAATCGGTGAAGTTATTAAGGTTGTCAGGTCAGATAGAGGTGGCGAATATTATGGTCGTTTCACTGAGATGGGACAAAAGGAAGGTCCATTAGCGCGGTTTCTAAAAGAGGAAGGCATTGTACCTCAGTATACCATGCCTGGTAGTGCTTACCAGAATGGTGTAGCTGAAAGGAGAAACCGTACGCTTAAAGAAATGGTTCGAGCGATGTTGAATCACTCAAATCTTCCTTTGACCTTGTGGGGTGAAGCTCTTAGGACTGCAGTGCATATTTTGAATAAGGTTCCTACGAAGGCTGTTCAAAAGACTCCTTACGAGTTATGGACAGGTAGAAAACCTTCTTTGTCATATATGCACATATGGGGATGTCCAGCAGAAGCTAAATTGTATAACCCACATATAAAAGCTTTTGATCCTAGGACAACTAGTGGTTTCTTCATTGGTTATCCAGAAAGATCGAAAGGCTTTAGGTTTTATTGTCCATCTCATACACCACAGATAGTGGAAACAGATAAAGCAAGATTTCTTGAAAATGATTCTGTTGGGATAGATGCATCTCAAAATATTAATTTTGAGAAAATGCAGGATTCAGGTTTCTCACCTGCTAAGGATAATGACCCGACTTTCTCTATCATTGTTCCTTCGAGTAATGTAAGAGAAAGTCCAGTCAATAAACATCAATCCCAACTAGATCCGGTTGTTGATGAGGATATACAACAACAACAGGATATAGAGGTTCATTTTGACCCACCTGTAGCACCTGTATGGAGGTCCACCAGAATTAGGAAATCTGCTATCCATCCGGACTATGTGGTGTATTTACAAGAGTCAAATGATTTCATAGACATTGATGAAGATCCCTTCACATTTGCAGAAGCCATTGAAAGTGAAAGATGAACACATTGGATTAATGCCATGAAAGAAGAGCTTGACTCTATGGCAAAGAACCAAGTGTGGGATCTTGTACCTCAACCTAATGGAGTTAGACCTGTTGGTTGTAAATGGGTTTACAAAACCAAAACAGACTCTAAAGGTCATGTGGAGAGGTACAAGGTTAGGCTTGTTGCAAAAGGTTTCACACAGATAGAGGGCATTGATTATAATGAGACTTTTTCTCCTGTCTCAACTAAAGATTC
The DNA here is from genome assembly GCF_984573655.1 of Nuphar pumila. NCBI lineage: Eukaryota > Viridiplantae > Streptophyta > Magnoliopsida > Nymphaeales > Nymphaeaceae > Nuphar > Nuphar pumila. The sequence goes on along the minus strand of NC_143261.1, from coordinate 59,795,903 downwards.
ATTAAGAATAATCATGGTCCTCGTAGCTCATTTTGATTTAGAGCTGCATCAGATGGATGTGAAAACTGCCTTCCTGAATGGGGATCTGGATGAGGAGGTATACATGCAACAACCTCCTGGTTTCAATATAGATGACTCAAATAACTTAGTTTGCAAATTGAATAAGTCAATTTATGGACTTAAACAGGCCTCCCGTCAGTGGTATAAGAAGTTCAATCAGGTAATTATGAACTTTGGATTCACTGAAAACATTGTTGATCAGTGTATTTACATTAAGACTAGTGGGAGTAAGTTCATAATTTTGGTTTTATATGTTGACGATATTCTTCTTGCAACTGATGATTTGAGTCTTTTACATGAAACAAAAGATTTTCTTTCCTCTCATTTCGATATGAAAGACATGGGTGAGGCCACTTATGTCCTTGGAATTGAGATCCGTCGTAACAGAACTAAAGGTGTCCTTGGCCTATCTCAGAAATCCTATATCCTTAAGGTTCTTAAAAGATATGGGATGGAGAATTGTTCTCCTAGTTCGGCACCTATAGTGAAAGGGGATAAATTGAGCTTGAAGGACTGTCCTCAGGATGATATTGCGAAGGCTCAGATGGATGCTGTCCCATATGCTTCAGCAGTTGGGAGTTTACAGTACGCGCAGACCTGCACTCGACCTGATATAGCATTTGCTGTGGGAATGCTTGGTAGATATCAGTCAAATCCAGGCATTGCGCACTGGAAGGCAGCGAAGAAGGTCATGCGCTATTTACAAGGAACGAAAGACTATATGTTGACCTACAGGAAAGCTGACCATCTAGAGGTCGTTGGATACTCTGATGCGGACTTAGGAGGGTGTATTGACAGTAGAAAATCCACTACTGGATACATTTTCCTTCTAGCGGGTGGTGCTGTCTCATGGAGAAGCGGAAAGCAGTCTACCACTGCTGCTCATACCATGGAGGCGGAATTTATTGCTCTATACGAGAATTCGTCACAGGCCATTTGGATAAGGAACTTCATTATGGGTCTTGGTATAGTGGACTCTATTGAGAGACCACTAAAGATCTTTTGTGATAATGAAGCAGTCGTGTCCTTTTCAAATAACAACAAGAGCTCAACATCGTGTCGACACATGGAGTTAAAATATTTTGTTGTTAAAGAAAGGACTGAGAATCATCTGGTATGTATTGATACAATTGGGACAAAGGAAATGACTGCAAATCCCCTTACTAAAGGGCTAGCACTGGGATTGTATTCCCAACATGTAAAGGGGATGGGTCTTTTTGATTCCTTCTGATGTATGACAATACATTATGTAATCACATTTGTGTTTATGTTTTGATTCTCTAAAGTTTTGTGTTATTGTTGATTTTGCATAAAGAATCTCTCATATGGGTTAGAGAGAATAGCAGAATAACAATATTAAAGGACCAATAGAATAGGTGAGAGACCAACCTATTCATAAAGGTAATTTCTTTACATGCCTAAGCACTGAAGGTGAATTGTAGTGTAGTACAAGAAAATATGACATTTCATAAAAGGGTGTTCATATCCTTGACTCATACGATTCATCCTTGTGATAAAGGGTGGCATGTGAACCCACATGAAGAATTAAATCGAGATAACGGTATACACCTCGATTTAGTACACTCTTGGTGTCAATGGGGCAAGTGGGAGAATGTTGGATATTATAGGTTACGGATCCAACCCGCAATCTGACCCGGTTTGACACCATGTTAGTGGGTCACGTAAGTGACTGGATGATGGAGGTAGTGGGTGGGAGTTACGTGAATGTGGAGAGACCACATTCACGTAACTGCCCAATTCTCCATTATAAATATGGGATTAGGGGCTACGAAGTTGATGAGAGTTCATAGCCATATCCTGCCCAAACTCACTTCTGCATTCAAGCTTAAAGCAGAACAGGGTCCTGCTCACCGTCGACATAAGGCCTGGGCTCATTGTGGGCGTCGACCGGCTGAGGAGAACGCCGAATCACCTACACGATCAATGGCGAATCAAGGTACGCTCCCTGTCTATTTGTTTTCACAGGGTGATCGCCCAACATCCCTCTGATTTATCGTCTTGTTATTTGGTTTCACATTGTTTAGCTGTTCTGGAATCTGAATTTCTCTTGTCAACCTTTAATTGGTTTGCTTGGTTATTTATATCTTAAATTTCTTCATTTGGTTTTCTATTCAGCTAATTTTCCTAACTGATGTTTCACTTTTTTTCTCCATCATCGGCATTACCGTTACTGTTATATGTTTCCTGCTTCTTCGATTGTCAAGCTGGGTAACTATCCCTAGTTGGGTTCAAACGTTGCACACCTTGGCTACTATAATGCAACTTTTAATAATCTAGCTATCAGTGTAATCAGTTGTTATCTGTGCATTTGATTGTCCCCTTGGATAGCTATGCCCAGCTCCCCTCTTTTATAACTGGTTCATATGATCTGTTTCTCAGTTCTATCTATTTTTGTGTGCTGGTTGTAGTGATGGCATTTCATCTCATCCTCGCTGTAATATGTATGGTGTCTTTTGTAGGGGACACAATCGAGTTCTGTCCTGCTCGTACAAATACCTATCAGTGTACAGTGTACATGCTTTATTAAAGACGGATAATGTTAACTTTTCATCTAATTTTCTATTCATATTTTCTTTCTATAATTTGTCGTAGATGGCTTATTGGATTAGAAAGTTTTGGTGTTTGGGAAATTTTGACATTGACCTTCTTTCACTTTTATTTCTTGACATGTGCACATATTTTTGCAAAATAGGGTGAGATGTTGAGTTGCATGTTGTGTGTGTGTGTGTGTGTGTGCTCGCTTGTGCACATGTGTGTGGGTGTGTACATGTGTGTGTGTGTGTTGCGGGCATGTGTATGCATGGTTGACAAACCAAGAATCTCAGTCAAATCTCAGTTGACCTGCAACTCATGACTTGGCAAGTCAACTCAGCTGACTCGGGAGTTTTTTCTTAATATATTTAAAAGTACAAATTTTCATGAAATAAAACTATATATTTAAAATATTCAAAAAGTTATGAAAATGTAAAAAGAAGAAATATGATTAACATGAGAAATTAGAAGTCACATATCATGTCATTTTTAGTGGTTGTTTTGATAACCAAGTATATCTATGAGTACCAAATCAAGTACAAGTATGTCAATTAGATGCATGTGGAAAAAGTGTAGAATGCTGTAAAATAATAAGGTATTGGATTTACAAATTTAATCACATGGGACATGGAGATATTCAATTAATTGCATCTACTGTTAGATTGCAGCGCATAGGGAGAAATCTGCCCATGTCAAAAATCACAACTTTTCGGTTGTAAAAGGACTTTTTCACCCTTTACACGTGAATTTCCTTTGATATGTGAACTTCCCTCTCAAATATCCAAATATGTGAATTTTCTCCTACACATTTGCGAATGTCCTTATGCTTTCACATTTGTGAATGTTCTGACCTTCACATGTGAATGTCCAAATGTCTTCCTGCTTGTGCTCCTATGTGATTTATAGTAAAAAGAGTTTGTTGAAAAAAACTGACACTCCAAAAGCACGATGGGCATTTGGCAATACTTCAAAAGTATCACTAAAGCCTTTAGCAAAGCTTTTGCCTTTCGTGCCGCTTCAAAAGTACATATTTGGGAGAAAATCGTAAAATAAAAGAACGCCGTTTGCATATTTTGGGATAAAATTTGCATATTTGGGAGGACATTTGCATAAAATTTGCTATCTCCCTGGTTATAATTTTGAACAGGGTGCCTAAGAGTGAAATTGGTCTGAACTTTTTAATCTCAATCTCCTAGGTTATTTAGGAAAGAGGACCAAGAGGGATTCACCCCCATCTCCCTGGCAAACATGAGTTTCTATAAAGATCGTTAAACACTGCCATAAAGTCTCTCTGGCATGCTGGCCAAGCCACCTTAAAAAATTCAACAAGGAATCCGTCCACCTACGGGGCCTTGTTGTTGAGGAGTTTTCATTTTGTTTGCTTGACTTCATCTACCAATAAACCCCTGTTCACGAAGTCTTGCACCCTCGAATCAAAACAACCCATGGGGGTCTCACTTATGTCAAGAGAGTCCTCACCCATATTGGAGGTAAAAAAAAGTCACTAACGTATTTTGTTGCCTCCCTTTAGATTTCATCATTCTCATAAAGATGCCCTCCAATTGACAAGGCCAAGTGAAGTTATTTCTTCTAGAGGAAGCGAAAGAACTTAGTGTTTTTATCGCCACAACACATCTAATGTACTTTGGATCTTTGCTTCCATTTAATCTCCTGCCTTGCTCTTCATTCTGATATATCATCGATCAATAGCTTTTTCCTGTCATTTAATCCCTCCACCTCATGTGCATCACCCCGCCATGCTGCCATCTCCCTCTGCATTAAACACAGTTCCTCTATCTGCTTGAATCTCACAACCCCTTCTCCTTTGGATCACTCAATTAATCGAGTTTTTATGTGGTTTATTTTTTTGTGAATATAAGAACAGCCTAAGCGGCTACCTGCGGGTGGGCTCACCATCCTTCTATGCTTTCAACCAGCTTTGGGTCCCTCAACTACCATAGTTCAAACTTGAACCTTCGATTGCTCATCCATCTTACCTCCCATTCGAGCATTATTGACATGTGATCCGAAATGGATATAGGTGCCGCCCCATGGTGGCTCGTCCATCACGGAGTCGCTCCCACCACCCCTACTCACAATGAACCTTTCAAATTTCTGCTTGCAAGGGTCTCTTCTCCTGACTGACTAGGTATAAATGTTACACCAACCTTGTGAAAATGGATTTCAGAAAAGAGATCTCAAGCCTAGAGGCACGTTCTTAAGATCGCTATCTTTAGAACTTCAATCGCCCCACTTCGGGAAGACCGAAGATGCGAAAAGGGGTTTGATGCGACTGAGTTCCCAGGATACAACTAGGCTTGAACCTCCAGAGAGTCACTGCTTCTCAAGGACAGATGATCTCTACCACACTTGTACTCTGCAAGCCAAATCGAGAAGAAGAAAGAAGAAGATTTTTTTTTTTTTTTTGAGAGTCGTAAAATTCTTGTATATTCAAAAGACGAAATAGAAGATATTTATAGACTTTTAGAGAGGCCAAAACGTTTTGCGATAAATGAGATTAATGGTCATAAATCTGACGGTTTGAAAATAGGACGAAAAAGACCTGAACGGTCACCCACCTTTGACTGTCAATCAAAGGCCTCCAAAACCGCCCAACAGTCACAATGCAACATTAACTCGATATGCATGCAACTTAAAGCTTTTCAAACGGCCAGATAACTCAAACCGAAAAACAAAACGGATATTTTCACCTCATAAGCACCTCGCACCGCTGCGAGCGTGCAAAGTGCAAAGTGCCACATTGCGCCTCAAGCGCCCTTGCGCACGCGCGTGTGCGCGAACGGCGCGTCCGTTGCTGCACGATGCACAGCAACGTCCGCAATCCACCTAAAGAATCAAGGCTTACCAAAGTAAAGAATAGATAACAAGCTCTCTATTTAAACCTCTTGAAAAACTTTTCTCTCTTAGATATGGGACTAAACTTTTTCAAAACTCTTTTGGTTGTAATCATTAATATTTTAAAACTTTCCTAACAATCCCCCACTAGTTTTAAAATATATTTGGCTTGCATAGAAACTTATGCATTAGTGAGAGTGTCTGCATGACTTGAACCCCCACTATTTGAAAGAAAACCTAAATTAACCAAGGTGCTAAGTGGACTTACCTTGAACTTAGCTCCTTATATTGTTAACGGAGTTTTCAATCATACATAGGTTTCCAAAAGTATGATTGTGTGGATTTCATGTTGGCACATTTAGAGCCTTGTGCTTTCCTGGATTCATGAGTGCTCTAGAGAATTGCCAATTCTCATAAGAAACGGTTCACATTTCTACACTCATATAGGTGAGTTTGTCTAGGTGTACTGTAACACACACCTTAGCCTTAAGGCCTACAAACTCATTAAGAGCTATTAGCTCAACCCTCATATTAGTTACAGCTCATGAGCACACATCAATAATGGGCTTACATAAATATGCTCAATATCTGTCATTCACCAATTCATTTCCCATTGAACCTATGCATGTGGGATCTCCAGCGCTCTAGGTTGGGTATCCTTAGGTGATGACTTAATTGGCTTAATTCCCATTCCCCTCGAAGTTTTATTGATGACATCTCTCGAAAGGCCTTTCGTAAATGGGTCTGCCAAGTTTTGACATGACTTCACATATTTCAATGAAATAATATTGTCATCAATCATTTGTTTTATAAAACTGTGTCTTAGACTAATATGTCTAGACTTCCCATTGTATTTCATATTACCTGCTTTACATATAGCTGATTGGCTATCACAGAACATTGAAATAGCAGGTATAAGCTTCTCACCTAGTGGAATATCCACTAGCATATTTTTAAGTCATTCAGCTTCTCTACAAGCATATGCCAAAGCAATAAACTCAGATTCTATTGTAGAATGAGTTATACAGGTCTGTTTCTTAGACCCCCATGCAATTGCTCCTCCTCCAAGGGTAAAAATCCAACCACTCGTAGACTTGGAATCTTCAAAGTCAGTATTCCAACTTGCATCACTATACCCTTCAATAACAGCAGGAAACTCGGTATAGTGAATTCCATAGTCTAAAGTATGCTTTAGATATCTAAGAATCTTGTTCACTGCATTCCAGTGTTGATGACCAGGATTATTAGTGTATCTACACACTTTACTCATTACATAGGCAATGTCAGGCCTTGTGCAGTTCATTGCATACATAAGGCTACCTACAACACTGGCATATTTTAATTGTTTAACACTAGCACCATCATTAGGAGTCAATTTCATATTTGGATCATATGGGGTGCATGCTGGTGAACTATTAAGATATCCATACTTTGTAAGAATTTTCTCAATATAATGTGATTGACATAATACAATGTCATTTTTATTTCTTATAATTTTGATTCCTAAAATAACATCTGCAACACCCAAGTCTTTCATACAAAACAAGGAAGATAAAAATCTTTTTGTTTGATTTATGCATTTACTATTGTTACCCAAAATAAGCATATCATCAACATATAAACAAATAATAATAATTGAGCTACTATCTACTTTACTGTAGACACATTTATCCGCATCATGAATTTTAAAACCATTATGCACCAGAGAACTATCAAATTTTTCATGCCATTGCTTAGGGGCTTGCTTTAATGCATATAAGGATTTCTCAAGTTTGCAAACTTTGCGCTCTTGCCCTAGCACTACAAAACCTTTAGGTTGCTCCATATATATCTCTTTATCTAATTCTCCATTCAAAAAGGCCGTTTTCACGTCCATTTGATGAATTTGAAGCTTATATATGGCAGCCATGGCAATCAGAATTCTAATAGTAGATATTCTGGTTACAGGAGCAAAAGTATCAAAATAATCAATACCTTCTTTTTGTTTAAAACCTTTTGCAACCAAACGTGCTTTAAATTTATCGATTGTACCATCAGCTTTTAATTTCTTTTTGAAAATCCATTTGCAGCCAATAGTTTTGCAACCAATAGGTAAATCCACTAATTTCCATACATTATTAGACATAATTGATTCTATTTCATCATTAATAGTTTCTCTTCAAAAGGCAGCATCTTGAGAAGACATAGCCTCTTGAAAAGACACAGGATCATTCTCAATTAGAAATGTATAAAAGTCAGAACCAAAATTAGTTGGTTTTCTAATGTGTTTACTGAGTCTAACTTCAGTTTCTGGTTCATCAACACAATCATTAGAATATTCAATCATGTCATTTACAGGAAGTTCATCTACTATAATCCGGCTGCCATCAAGAAGAGAATCAAATGCATTTTTATGTTTTATGAAAGATGCATCTCTAGATTCTATAATAACATCATTAACAATGTCCAAAAATCTATATGCTTTACTATGTTTAGCATACCCAACAAATGCACATTTAAATGCTTTAGATCCAACCTTCTTCCTTTTATTTTATAGAATTTTAACATATGCTAAACAACCCCAAACACGAAAATAACTAAGATTAGGTTTCTTACCAAAACACAATTCATAAGGTGATTTATCAGATTTGGAATAAGGAACTCGATTAAGAATATAACAAGCAGAAAGTATAGCCTCTCCCCATAAGTTGGAATGCAAACCCGTATTAAGCAGCATAGCATTCATCATTTCTACAAGTGTTCTGTTTTTCCTTTCTGCTACTCCATTTTGTTCAGGAGTTCTAGGAGCTGACGTTTGATGGATAATACCATTATCTTCACAGAATTTATCAAATTCTCCACCTAAGTATTCACCTCCTCTATCTGTTCTTAAATGTATAATATTTGTTTTAAACCTATTTTGTACTTCAGCTAGATAAAGAAGAAATTTGGAAAATGCTTCAAATTTATGTTTCAACAAATAAACATAACAAAATTTTGAGTAATCATCTATAAAGGTAATAAAGTACCTATTGCCACCACGACTCAAAACATTATCCATCGTACACACATCAGAATGCACTAATTCAAGCAATTTATAATTCTTTTCTACACTAGGAAACGGGAGTCTAGTTAGCTTAGTTTAAATGCATGTCTCACACTTATGTTTATGTTCTATTCTCACATGACACGGAAGAAGACCAAAGTTATTCATATTATGAATGCAACGAGAATTTATATGTCCTAATCGTGAATGCCAGAGAAAATAGTAGTCAACCATATAAACAGAAGTAGTAGCTTCATTTATGCTCATCTTGAACATACCACCAGTGGCAAACCCTTTTCCTACAAAGATTTTTCCTTTGGTCATAGTTACAATCCCAGACTTAATAACAATCTTAAAACCATTTCGTGACAGGAGATCTGTAGAGATTAAATTTTTTCGAACTTCTGGAGCATAGTGGACATTCTCAAGTGTTAGGACTTTCCCGGAGGTGAACTTAATTTCCACACTCCCTTTTCCCAGCACTTTAGTTGAGGAAGAGTTTCCCATAAAGAGATTGCATCCTTCCCCCACTACTTCATACGACTTGAACAAGTTCCTGTCGTTTGCCACATGAACAGTGCTTCCAGTATCCAGGTACCAGTCTTTATTTGCAGCCACCATAAAGGTTTCAGAGATTACAGCAACAATCCTCTCCTCTGACTCATTTGGCTTAGGATCAGTCCTCTTCCGTTCTCTAGCAAAATGGCCAAACTTGCCACAAACATAACAACTAATTTTCTTTTTATCAGTTGGCTTTTTCCCTTTCACAAAATTCTTTTTGATTTTCTGGGTTTTCATGATTTTGCCACCCTTGTTACTAACAAAATTCACTTTAGGATAACCTTCTTTAGGACTCGAATTCTTTTTGTCACGAAGACGAGTCTCTTCCTCAATTCGGATGTCCTTAAGAAGGCCATCTAAAGTAATTTTCTCATTTTTATGTTTTAGGTGATTCTTATATTCTTTCCAGGAATCCGGCAGCTTCCCAATGATGACAGCAACTTGGAAGTCATCATCAAGATACATACCTTCTCCTTTGATCTTATAGGCCAGTATTTGCATCTCATGAATTTGAGCAAGTATAGGCTTATCATCAACAATAGAAAAATTAACATACTGATCTACGATAAACCTTTTGTTACCAGCATCTTTTGCATTGTACTTGATCTCGGAGAGCATTCCACAACTCTCTAGCCGACTCCAATGGTGAATACAAGTCAAAGAGAGAATCGGCTAAAGTGTTCAGGATATGCCCTTTGCATCGGTAGTTCTCAGTAAACCACTTCTCTCACTCTTTCTTCTGTTCTTCTGTCTCAACTTCTCCAGCAGCGACAGTGGGATAGGGTTTTTTGAGAACATAGTCAATATGCAGCTCGGATAGCAAGAAATAGACCTTTGATTGCCACCGCTTGAAGTTTGACCCATCAAATCGATCGAGTTTTTCGAGGTCACGGCTAAGCAGATTGATGGAGTTGGATGTCGAACCAGAGGCCATAATGAAGTTCTAAAATTGTTACACCAACCTTGTGAAAATGGATTTCAGAAAAGAGATCTCAAGCCTAGAGGCACGTTCTTAAGATCGCTATCTTTAGAACTTCAATCGCCCCACTCCGGGAAGACCGAAGATGCGAAAAGGGGTTTGATGCGACTGAGTTCCCAGGATACAACTAGGCTTGAACCTCCAGAGAGTCACTGCTTCGCAAGGACAAATAATCTCTACCACACTTGTACTCTGCAAGCCAAATCGAGAAGAAGGAAGAAGAAGAAATTTTTTTTTTTGAGAGAGTCGTAAAATTCTTGTATATTCAAAAGACGAAATAGAAGATATTATAGACTTTTAGAGAGGCCAAAACGTTTTGCGATAAATGAGATTAATGGCCATAAATCTGACGGTTTGAAAATAGGACGAAAAAGACCTGAACGGTCACCCACCTTTGACTGTCAATCAAAGGCCTCCAAAACCGCCCAACAGTCACAATGCAACATTAACTCGATATGCATGCAACTTAAAGCTTTTCAAACGGCCAGATAACTCAAACCGAAAAACAAAACGGATATTTTCACCTCATAAGCACCTCGCACCGCTGCGAGCGTGCAAAGTGCAAAGTGCCACATTGCGCCTCAAGCGCCCTTGCGCACGCGCGTGTGCGCGAACGGCGCGTCCGTTGCTACACGATGCGCAGCAACATCCGCAATCCACCTAAAGAATCAAGGCTTACCAAAGTAAAGAATAGATAACAAGCTCTCTATTTAAACCTCTTGAAAAACTTTTCTCTCTTAGATATGGGACTAAACTTTTTCAAAACTCTTTTGGTAGTAATCATTAATATTTTAAAACTTTCCTAACAATAAAGTCTCCCGAGATCTGTAAATCCACCATATCCAACTCAACAAAATCAACAAACTGCCGCATACTGCTAGTATATCTTTGTTCTCGGTTGGATTCATAGGTACGTAGAAAATTAAAATTTTTAGTTATGCACCAATTTGCCAAAACTCTTTTACCCTAACAAGTTAAGCTCATCCTGAAAAGCTCTTTTTAAAGCAAATATAGTTGGAGCATATACTAATGTGAGCATTAAAAAAATGCTTGAATTTAGCTGTTCAAAATACACCATGATCGAAAATAGGCCTTTGTCCATAACCATACCACTAATACCTTCCCTTCAAACCACCAAAATATCCCCTGATATGCCAATCGAGGAAATAAAATCAAAAGAACAACCTCGCCAAATTTGTGCAAGGAAACTGACTTCAAACATTTCCATCTTTGTTTCCGAAATACAAACAATGTCCACCTACTACCATGAGTAATGCAATAACGGCCCCCAAACCATATCTACCTTCCATTTTAAAAAAGAATGCCTCCCGTTCCCACACCCTCATGATTTCCCCCCTTCCATTTTAAAAAAATACTTCTTCCATTCTCCAATTGTTTTGCACCTGGCCTTTAATGCATGAGCACAGCGAACGAGGAATCACCTCCCCCTGCCACTGCTGGAGGGGAACCAACTCGACGATCGGTGAGCTTTCTTGGCCAGACGAACTGGCACCAACAACGGCTTCCTTTCGATGCCAAACCAACCACTGATTCTTGAGGCGGGGCTGCCATTGTTCAGCGATGGCCTTGACAGCCTTGCAGACCCGCTGGTCCCTACTGCCCCCATGACAACAATCTTGCTGGGGGCTGATGAAGTTGTGGATCCAGAATCAGATCCAAGTCCAACAAAAAAGAAGAAAAAGTGATGAGATTGAGATCCGGGATTCAATTGGATCCGTAGTTAGTATTTAAGATTTGAATTTCTGTTTTGGGTTTGCTTTCAAATCTTATCCAAAATTCATGGTAGAGTTGGGGTTTTAGTTTTTTATAAATACTTGTTATGAGAGAGGGATTAAGGGGAGTTAGAATGATTAAAAATGGCTATTTTCTTGAGTTTTATGTAATTTTTAGTTTTCTTTGCTTTTTTCAATTTCAGTGCATATAAATAGTGTAACCTAGTTTTATGGTAAAATCAAGCACACTTGATTTACATCAGTTGGTATCTTGTGACAATGTCATGAGGTGTTCAAGAAAAGAAAATGACAGAAATCATGGTTGAAGCAAAGGATAAAGTAACAGATTGGCCGACGAAACTAATATCCTTGAAAGCGACTATGGTGGAGATCAGCAAAAGTCTTGCCATGCTGGGATGAACAATTCAATCAAATTAGGAGAAAAACACTATGTTTGAGGCGTTCATGCGATGATTATACGTGATTCGTGGGAAGACACCCATGAAACAAAGGTTTTGACCCTTGGTAACATCCCACTAATGAGCAGCGAAAACGCTCGAGAGACTGCCAAATCTTCCTCTTTGGTACAAAACGATGACAGAGGTGGGCCTCATCCCTCTCCTTCTTTTCTGGCTCCTCCCTTCACGGCGACTCCACACCCTCCCTTTTTGGCCACCTTTATCACCGCTTGGAGGACCAGCCCCGACACACTCAGCTCTTCCTTGTCGGTGGATGAGAACTGACAAGTACCCGTCGCCCTGGCTGATGGGCTCGACGGTGGGTTGCAACTCACCGTTCGACCCTCCATGGACTCAGCAGCCATCGTGCTGGGGCACCCCATTGTCAAATTACCATTGTTCGGTGGGTTGCCGTCGGATAGGGTAGGCTGACAGGGGCAACCACCGACAGACGGCCCTGGGCCACCGCCCCCCAAGCGGCGCCCGACTGCTCATAGGAACCCCTCACACGGGTTCCTGATGTGAATAGGGTTTCGTGGGAGGGTACCCAGTTCATCCTAGGAACCGGTTCTCATAACCGGGTCACGGCAATAACGGATTTCAACACCCAGGACTTGGTTTCGGGTATTTGGGCCTCAGATCATAGCCAGCTTTCATCGGGTTTGACCCCAGACGCCCTACTTTCGGGTAGTGTAAGTCCAGTCCAAGGTATTATACCTCCAGATTAGACCCAAAACCTTGATTTTAGTCTAAATAATTAGATGCAAGCCAAAACTAGACCTAATTGGTCTCAGATGGAGCTCTAGTTCCAATTCAGACCAGCAGACCCAATATAATTTTTGATATGGATCAGGTCTTAACTAGGCCTTTTACCCTCAAAGCTCAATCCAATATCTGACATATACCAATCCAATTCGACGATCCAATATCCTCTTTCGATTGTGATCCGGTTCCAAGCCCGATATCATTGCCACCCAAACTTAAATCCGACCCATGAACCGAACCTCACCCAAACCCAAAATCAACCTCTTGAACACCAAACCTACCCACAACCACACATGTATCCTAATTATCCCCCACCTAGGCCTACACAATTAGGGATGGTAGTGGAACGGGGAAAAATGGGATTCGACTGAACCTGCCCCGTTTGGACTGGAGATGGACATAAAACGAGGAATGAACCGGGGCTGAAGGTGAAAATCAAAACTTGTATAGAGATGAAGGCTGGATGGACTTACTCTTGCCCCTGCCCCATCACCGATCCCCATTAATGAAATTATTAATATATCTTTATATATTATAAAATCTTCATATATATACATATGTTCCTAATCTTAAACATTTCCTCTCCTTATTTTCTTCTTAATGCTCTTAAAATAGGAATAAAGTTATTTTGAGACGGGGATGGGGACAGCATCAGGAATGGGTCTAAACCAGTGTTGTGAGAGGCGTACGCCTCAGTACCTGAAGCGTACGCCTCAGAGGCGAGGCGCACGCTCAAGGTACTGAGGCGTTGCTGTGATGCGCTTAAAGCTAATATAAAAAAAAAAAACTGACTGAGCATTAAACAAAGGTCGTTCTGATGCAGTCGAATACGCATTAAATTCAATCGGCATTATCATTTAACAATGTACGCTTGGCAATAAATTTGGGAGAAAAGTTATCACAAATTCAGTCATTCTTATGTTGTGAGAGGCGTACGCCTCAGTACCTGAGGCGTACGCCTCAGAGGCGAAGCGCAGGCTCAACGCCTCGCTTCGCCTCATCGCATTTAACAACCTTGGTCTAAACACTTCCACTCCTTATTTTCTTCTTAATCCTCTTAAAAGTATATGCGAAAGTCGTACTGGATTTGTAGATATACATAAGAAATATTTACTTAAAGAAAGTTCACACATTTTTTGTGACATTCTCGCACATGATTTGCAATGTACTATATTTACAAAAGGACAAAACTATTATTAAAAAAACTGGGAAAAAGATTTTGGATGTGAGGGGATTTAAGCAAATTAGGGGACATTTTGAAAAATGTGCCATTTTTACAAGGACAATACAATTATTTTACGAAGAATATGTATCCTTCTCTTTGTATATATATATATATATATATATATATAGGTAGGTGCTTTTTTTTCCAGTTGATTTACAAGGAATCCCCCACCTAGATCATGGCTGCTTTTTCTGTTTGTTGTCAATAGCATCCAATTAGCCTCATTTTATATACATTTGAAAACTGTCTTAAGCTCCTCTTTGAAAGGAGACAAACTAAAACTTTTATAACATTTATTCTTTTGCTTCTGTTGTCTGTGGCTTCTTGTTCATTTTTGTTGTGTAGCGGTTGTATTCTTGTGTTTTCTCTGTGCTATTGTGTAACTTGGGTATATTAATTTATTACCTTCTGTTTATATTTTCAAAATAAAATCTGCCATTAAATGGTAAATGTCATATATTGATAATCTGTGTTCTCCCACACTTTTATTGAAAAAATCTTGGCAAAATGAATAATTTTTTAAAAATTTATAAACTGAAGTTAAAAATATGTAAAAAAATTACTCAAATGTCAAAAGCAATAAATATGTCTCATCCATTGTTTTAAAAATGAAAAAGAAATGAAAGATGGGAGAGTCCAGAGGCCGAAATAAATACTTTCTTGCTTAGGATTAAGTTACATTCAGTATTTATTGCCATTAATTAGTTAGGAGAAAAAGATTGAGAGAGATGTGAATGATAAAATAGGATTATCAGCCAAAGTTTTTTAAAATCATTTATGAAACATAAATTATGATATTTTAATTTTAAATTATCACAACATTTTGAAAAATATCGTGATATTTTAAATGTTAGAACTGATGAAAAGATATCATAATATTTTTTTAAAATATCATGATATTTGTGACTGTGCTTATACCTTCTTCCATTGCCTTAGTTTTCTTTTACTGCAAAATTCAATTTTATGTTTTTATGAAAAACAGCTGCATTACTTGAGTTTTATCCTTACATACTTGTAATCACCATTGATAGCTGCTAACTTTTGTTTAGTTGCAAACTATGTTGTCAAAAGTGATACGTGGTTACCTAGTCAACTGGTACTGCCTACCCTACTTGTGTTCGCATAATCCTCCCAGAGCCAATCCCTAGTTAGATAGCACAGAGTAGGATGACATTGTTTTTTATTTTTGAGGTCTTAAATTAATCCTATGCACTTAATTCCTATATGCTATTTTTTGTGCTTATTTTCTTTATTACTTGAGAAAAATGATTGCTTGGGCCTTGTTAGGGACTGTTGCAATCGGATTGATGTCAACATATATTCTTGTTAAAACCCACACACATACATGTGCACACATGCATACACAAAAATTTGCGAGTCTCTATTACAGCTCAATGTTTCCAGAAGAGATGTTCTTGTAAGAGTAAATATTTAGTGCTATGCTGCTATTATGCATTTTAGAGCATACTAGGATCAGCATAGAGAATCTAGTACAAGACTAATGTGTGTTGCCAATTTGCCCTTATCTTCCCTTTTTAAAATTTTTCACAAGGTCTATTATGTTCAATGATAAAATGATTCTGGGGGTGCGCTTCTTAGGAGCCTTAGGAGGTCATTGTTAACATAATTCCTGCTTGCATGAGTAATTCAAACCATTTTCTTCTTCCTAGGTGTTGATTAAATGACATAATCGATGCCGATATTCTTTTTAGAATAATTTCTAGTGTATCAATTGAAATTTTGTGTTGATTCTAGTGGAGTGGGTATTATTCTTGATCGTAAAGATACCGATGCTCGACTTTGGAGAGCATCACACAATGTCACTTTCGCCCACTGATTAATTGTCAAGCATTTCACAATTTACTAAGTTCTTTCCTCATTCATGTATGTTATTCAGGAGCTTCATTGTTTCCATTGGTTAATTGTTAAATGCAATTGAGTTTTCCAAATAGTCTGAGTCATATATTGCAAGTTTATATGACATGATTATTCAGGAGGTAGTGATGCTTTTTCAGTTTCCAGAAAGTAGCGAAATTTTTTTACTGAGATTCTAGCTAGATTATGGGCGTAATATCTTTCAATGTATTATGGAATTATCTGTGCGCATACATTTGTTCCATTTTGTATAGTTGTCTTAAGGTGAGGCAATTAATTAACGATTTAACTTGAAATGCAAGTGTTTATGTTCATATATAGTTATGCTCATCATTGTTGTCAGATATCCTGAAGGTATTGTAAATCAGGCGCTCGACGACATTTTTGCAGATACTTTTGGTAATGATGTTGACAATGATTCAGTTATAGATTCAAATTCGGAAAGTGATGGTCATCTTTCTGAGGTAATGTCATGCTCTTCTAAAAATCCGGCCTCATCTTTTTCTAATTCCTTATTTATTTATGAAAGAGTTCTGAATTCTGATATTGGTTTCAGGATTTGAATGGTTCTTATCTTGTTAAAGATGGAAGTGATGATAATTCAGGTTGGAACATAATTACAACAGTGAAATTTGGTGTTTGAAATATCCGAAATTTTTGTTTTAGTAAAATCGCAAGAGGATATTTTTCAATATAATTGCTGTTGCTGTAGATGAAAGCTACCATACTGCTCTATCTGAGTAGAACAAGACAATTCAGGTGGAACTCGTGAAGCAGAAAAGCAAGTTAGATCGGCTGAAGAAAAAGGTAAGAACGACCTTGTACTTAATTAAGACCTTGAAATGACCATAGATATGAAGCTCAACATGATGGTATGTCTAACTAATATAAACATATAGGGTTTGTTTTAAAAAATTTCTCTCCTATTTTGAAGACAAAAAAATTGATGGCTCACATTCATCATTGTAATGCACTTAGTTTTACCCAAAATGAACTAATGCTAGGGATGTCAATCGATCACGTTTGAGTCAGGTATCTGAAAAGTACAAATCTGATTAGTTGAATCGGTATAGCAAATGAATCTGATTAATAATCAGATTCGGATGCAGTTTTCAGATTTTCATTTGAATCTGGATCCAAGGGTAATCCAACCCAATTCCTTATAAAATATATCTGATTAGCTAACCGAGTACAGGTTCAATATTGCCTTTTCCATCCAACTCTAAATTTGATTAAGCTAGATCCGGATAGGTCAGATTCACTAAGACCTAGATCTCAACTGAATATTTCCAGTTTACTACCCTGGCTAATGCTCAGAAAGATTTTCATGTTATGACCCTTGAAATGTTGTATTCTTAAGTATGAAGAGCATATTTAAAGCAATAGAAGTGCTTTTTGTTTTTTATTTTTGCTTTTGTGTTTGCTCATAAAAAGAAAACAAGTGCATCTTTTGTGATATAGACAACTCTTCATACTTCTTTCAGTACGGCATTATTTCTGGATGCTTGAAATATTAATAAGGTTATGTTTGCTTCATTGTTTCACCAGGACCCAAATTTTGGTGAGTTTCTGGAAAAGCATAGTTTGGAGCTTCAAGCTGCAAGCAATGAAGAAAAAGTAAGACGTCCATCACTTTCCAGTTTCCACATGGCCATCATTGTACTGGCTTTCGACATTCTATTATCATTTTATCATTGGTAGGACTCCTATTGATATTAAAAAATTCTGATGCCATAAATGGTTGTCTTCTTAGGTTGTATGTCATGTCGGTAGTCATGTTATCAAGCCTACTCTTCTCTGTTCTTTTTTCCTTCACCCTTTTTCTTTTGTTTTTTTTCTGGTGTGTGTCTCTTCCAGATTGGTGTGCTCAAATCAGGCTAGATTGGGTCCAACTAACCAATCCTGATTGATTCCATAGATTATCCATACCAGTGGGAATCAATTTTAGAGTCAAGTTGAGTCAGATTAGTATAAAGTGGCAAGTGTCTGGTTGGACCAATCCATTGATTAGATCACCCAATTTTAACGTTCTTCTTATCATTTTTTGATAACTTTGCAGTGAATTTAGGTGGTTTTGTTCTTAGTTGTCATAGGCACTAGGCGGAGCCTAGGCGGTGAGCCCCTAAAAAGCCTAGGCAGTCTAGGCAGTACCCCAAATAAAAAAACAAAAAAAATATATACAAATATGTAAACAAACTACTAAAATTAATAACAAATATGTATACAATATAAAATCAATCAACAATAAGCAATAGACAAAACAAAATATGTCGTCAAACACTATAAGATAATTATATTAAATAACCTGCTCAATACATTGTCCAACACAAAATATTTAACAACACAATACATTTAACTAAACATAGAATTCTGAAACATATGTCTATATATAAAAGTCATCTTCATTCTTCAGTATCAAACTTCATTTCAATGATTTCCTTCATTTATTGCATCTTTTAGTGGCTTGAGATGATGATGGCAGATCACCTTCATACAATTTCTGTCCCACAAATGTTGCAGGTACTTGTGCCTTTCTCTCATCATCTTTTTTAAGACTAGTAAGAAGCTCAACACAAATATCAGAAGGAATGCTATGTTTACATAATTTCACAGTGGAGTTAATATGTCCCACAACATGATATTTAAATCTATACAATCCTTCATGCATTATAAAATCACAAAAATTACACTTCACTATTTCTTTGGCATCTCTAAGTCAATAGTGTACAATATTTCAATGCAGGTTTCTTTGAGAGGCATCCTCCAAGACCTCTACCCTCCATCAACTTACTAGAACACGAATTAATAAATCTAATCACTACAAAGATGTAAAATAATGTAACTGATAACCATGTTAAAAAATGAAACAAAGAACAATGGAATAAATAAACCATGCAACTGATAACCAATGCAAAAAATTAAAACATAACCAATTAATCACCAAATAAAAATATAAGCATACAGACATTTAACAAATCTACACACATAACATAATTAACTTTAACTGTATTTAAGTATAAAATAGTAAAAAAAAACCAATAAGTTTATAATAACAACTTAAATTTAATCCTTAGATGAACTTGAAAGTCTATCATCATCTTCATTGATATATTGCTCTTCTTCTTCAGTTTTATTTGCAGAGTTAGCTTATTCCTCTTCTTCTTCCACCCTCACCACCTTCTTTCCTTTGTCAAACATTTTCTTTCTTAGGACATTAGTTACACGTATTTTTACCCCCACCCTATGCCTTAACGCTCTGGATGCCTTATCAACAAGATCTCATGTAAGTGATGTGTCATTTTCAAAGATTAACATTGACTTCTCTTAAGACAATGGGGTCGAGATCTCCTTTTTTTCATTCTCTCCTCATACCTTTGTTTCAATTTATGATTATATTGCACAAAAAACAAACCATTCAACTTTTTGTGCAAAAGTCAGTTTCTTTTCTTTGTATGAATCTATAAAAATATATATAAAGTTAAAATATATACAAACTGACAAATATTATTTAGTAATTAGTAGTAAATAATATTTTACTGCTTCAAAAGTACATCAATCACGTTCACAACTGAATGTAATGCATGCGAGACCTAAGACTTGAACAACAAAGGTCTGGAGCTGGAGACAACCAATGGCAAAAGAAATCCACCAATCTACTATAAAAAAATCAAATTACATATAATTAAAGTATATGTTGAAACTTGTTTTGAGAAAAGATAGAAAAGTACCTTCACGATTAGCCCTAATCACCCTTAAGTAGTGATTAGGGTCAATAAAGAAAATTACACTAGAGACCATTGAAAGTTAAAATATAAACAAGACCACCCAATAAACCCCTCACGATAATAACTCTCAACACTCCCCCTCAAGCTGGAGCATAGATATCAATCATGCTCAGCTTGTTACAACACTTTGAGAATTCTGTGATAGGAAGGGGTTTGGTAAAAACATCTGCTACTTGATCTTCTGAAGAAACATGAAAAGTTGATATATTTCCCACTTGAACCATATCCCGAATATAATGACAATCTATCTCAATATGCTTAGTCCTCTCATGAAACACATCATCTTAATAGGCAGAGAAACCTTTATGCTCAATCCGGTAAGCATAGATTTTATCCAAATCATTTCAGCAGCAGTTTGTGCCATGACCCTATATTCTGACTCAACACTTGATCTTGCTACTACAGCTTGTTTCTTGCTTCTCCATGAAACTAAGTTGCCACCAACAAAAACACAGAACCTTGTAGTAGACTTCCTATCATCAACCGACCCTGCATAATCAACATTAGTATACACAACCACATCAAGATTTGCCTCTTTTGTAAACAATAGACCTTTTCCTGGAGATGTCTTCAGGTATTTAAGAACCATCATAGCTGCCTCCCAATGAACTTTTCTTGGTTTATCCATGAATTGACTCAATTTGCCAACAACAAATGATATGTCAGGCCTAGTTACAGTAACATAGAGAAGTTTACCAATGAGAGTCCTATAGGACTTACTATCAACCGCTTCAGATTGCTCGTCATACAAGAACAGTTTAGGATTCATGGGAATAGTGGCTGGTTTTGCACCAAGCATCCCTGTCTCCTGTAAAAGATCAAGCACATATTTACTCAGAGAAAGAACCATACCTTCTCTATTTCTTGCTACTTCGATTCCCAACAAGTACTTGAGAGGACCCAGATCCTTTGTAATAAAGTATTTCTACAGATATGCCTTGGTGCTTGAAATCTCCTGCTCATTATCTCTAGTTAAAATTATATCAACATAAACAACCATAGTCACAAAACCCTTAGAGCTATTCTTTATGAACAAAGAATGATTTGATGGTGACCTCTGAAAACCAAATTTAGACATCACCTCAAACAATTTGTGAAACCATGCACGCGGGCTTTGCTTTAGGCCATATATTGCCTTTTTTAGTTTGCACACTTTGCCACACTCTCCCTGTCGTTCGAAGCCAGGCGGTTGTTGCATGTAGACCGTCTCAGATAGATCCCCATACAGAAAAGCATTCTTCACATCAAGCCGAGTCATACTCCACCCATGATGAACAACCACATAAGTAACTAAGCGTATAGTGCCCATTCTGGCTACGGGAGAGAAAGTCTTAAAGAAGTCCACCCCATATGTTTGGGTGTAGCCTTTGGCGACTAGACGAGCTTTGTGTCTCTCCAGAGTGCCATCAAAATGATATTTAATAGTGTACACCCACTTACAACCAACAATGTCTGCATCAGAAGGAGGATCGACAAGCTCCCAAGTCCCTTGAGAAATCAAGGCGTCCATTTTTTCTTGCATTGCTTGTTTCCATTGAGGATCTAATAAAGCCTGTTGATGATTGATAGGACTGGAGATGGCAGATAAAGCAGATAGAAAGTTTTGCATGCTCTTTCCAATCTTGTCTGTGGACACAAACTTTGAAATTGGGTGCAGAGTACACTGACGCATGCCTTTCCTCAGGGCTATGGGCAAATCATTTTTAATCTCAGGATCTGCTCTACGATAATCAGGATAAGCAATAGAATCATCAACATAATCAGGATCACTGACTGCAAAAGAAGAAGACAATGAAGGGCCACAAGAGGAGGCTTGACGACGAGTATACACCAGTGGAGGATCATGGAACCGAGTTGAAGAGGGATCAGAACATAATGAAGGCAATAAAGGAACTGACTCCAAAGGAATGGGAGGAATGGGTAAGGGAAATGATGTGGACTGGTTGATATTTTGGAATGCTCTTTTTAAAACAGTTATTTTCAATAAAACTTTGGAAAATCGTCAACCAAAAATATAAAAACCGACTTTCCACAAAGTGGTAAGTACGGGTCGATCCTCAGGGAACAGGAATTAATCACTATAATTCTAGAAAATTTAATTTATTAATATCAAATGACAATCTACAATTATAAAGTGAATACAACTACAATTAAGCACTAAAAGAACAATAAACAAGCATTTAGTCTTCTGCTCCACGCCAAGGGTAATTCTGTCTTTTTGCCACTTAGAGAATCTTTTCACTTGTATACTAACCCTGGAAACTAAATATGCTTTTCAACCTAAAAAATGCAGAAAAATACAAAGTTAGTTTTCTATTTTAATGATGCAAACAACAATTAAAACTATGTCTAATTCTACGAAAATAATAAACAAATGCTATTTATCAAACAAAAATTAAATAACATACTAAATTAATTCTAAAATTAACCAAATTACTTCTACTAATGCTGTATGATGATTATACAACTTCTAAAATACAGAAACTACTGAAAACAAGTCTAAAATGCCGAAACTAAGAAAATTACGAAACTGCCCCTAACTAGTGTAAACTAGCAATCTGACAGGTTATCGGAAAACCACTGTTTGACAGGGCAAACGAGGTCCGATTTTCCCAAAATTTGTTCTGTTCTGCAACTGACAGATTAAACAAAATGACAGTTTTTACAGAATTAAAAAACAGTATCTGGAACTCCAGATATAAGCGTTTCAAATCTGGGAAAAATCAGGATATCGCCAGTCCTGTAATTTAAAATCCAGAAAAAGCGGTTTTCACAAAACGCTTAAAAATCAGACCAAATCAACTCCGAATGAGCTGAAATTTGGTCTGCAGTTAAATAACACGTCAATACAGTGAATAGAAAAAATAAATTTGGAAAACACAGAGTTTTTGATCAGAAAATAATTCTGTTTCGACAGGGCAAAAATCTGGTTTTTATTTGAGTGCACTATTCACTTTATGAACCTATGGAAACACTATCAAATGCAATCTACACCTAATGCAATCTAAATGACACTGTATAACAGTGTATATGCAGATGATAATTAGGAAAATACTAAATGCACGACGCACAAAACCTACAAACAATTTATGACTAGAACTAAGTTAACTCACTATGGAAATGCAACTATGCTAAATAATAAAATGCAATCTAACCACTAAGTTAACTAATATCTAACTATCATTCAAAACACAACAAAACACATTTCATACATACTGAATAAATACGCTATACGTACACACACTTCTATACTAAAACTAAATTAGATAAATAAACTAATTAATATAGAAATCAAAGGAAATAATAAAAAATGACTTACTTAACTAAAGAACGAAGGCTAAGGTTAGGATTCACTTGGTTGAGTCGATCTAGGATCGGTTTCGACTTGAGTAGGTTCAGTTTGGGTTTGGATGCACTCGGATGGGATTAGGTAGGCTCGGTTTGACTAGGTTGAAAGAGATAGGTTCGAGCTAAGGTGGACTCACTAATTGGATTCGGTTTTGAGTTACCTTAGTCAACTAGGTTCGAATTGACTTAGGCTCAACTAAGTTGGACCCAGCTTAGGGTTTGACTAGGCTCGAATGGCTAAGGTAAGCTCGGTTGACTCACTAGGTTTAGACTAAGTTTTGACCCGAGTTAGGTCTTTGACTAGGTTTGACCAAGATTGGGTTTTGGATGTAGGTTTAGCAAGACTAGGGTGAACTCGGTTTAAGTAGGCTTGAACTAAGTTTGACTCAACTAGGGTTGACTTAGATAAGTTAGGTAGACTAGGTTGACCTAACTTAGGTTAAGGTTGACTCCACTAAACTTGACTAAGGTTGGGCTTTGGTCTTAGACTTGACCTAAGTGCGGTTTAGGCTTTGACTTGGGCTAGGCTAGGTTTTGACTAGACTCAAAGGGGGTGTAGACTAGGGGTTGACTCGACCTAGGCTCGGTTTGACTAGGTTAGGTCTAGACTAAAGTAGTAACCTCCTAATTAAGCTACAATTAATCCAAAGTTCACGATTTTAATGGAGGAGGTTGGAAAAAGGAATGTAATAATTACCAATATTCAAACTTTGAAATGCTTTGGATTCTAAAAAATCGCCACATTTAAAGAGGGGGTTACACTCCTTAATTGCCTTTAATACCTTTTTGGAAATCTGAAAAGACCAATCTAGAAATCCACGATTTTTGCTTTTCAAGATGGAATTAAAATGCTTTTAATGTTCTATGGAAATCGTGTAACCTATATTGGAATTTTGGTTTAATTGCAAAACACTTTCCAAAGTTAAGGAGTAACTCCTTCTTTAATACACATTCCAAATTCCAATTTTCCTTAAATGCCTCACACGATTTTTGAAGAATATCGTTTTTCCAAAAGCTTTCCAATTTTCAATTACTTTAATTACCTCCCTTCTCCAAAAATCGCCAACTTCAATGGATGCTACTTTCTAAACTAATAGACTTAATTATACCTAGGGAACAAAAGAACTTAAATGGAAAATCGATTTCCTAGGAGTTAATGCTAACCTAATTCCAAAACTTACCTAAATGCAACCCTAAAAACGGCTAAAAAAAAAAAAGAAAGACCTAATACATTGAACCTAGACACCTTCCTAACTCAACTAATGACCATTAAGACTTGCTAAAAAAAATCGACCAAGAGCTCCAGGGGAGCTCTAATGGCTGCCGCCCCACCTTGGGGAAGAAGAAGAACCTCACGAAAATAAAAAAAACTAAAATTATAAATTAACAAAAAGCAATAAAACTAAATAACCACTAATTTGATAAAACTAAATTAGAGAATAATACAAAGGACTCCTAATTACACCAAGGCTAACAAGAACAGCACTATGCTGGAATTAAAAACATAAAAAAAAAAAAAAACTTGATTTTTATAATTTTCAACAATAGACTCAAAACACAAAAACGAAAAATTGATTAAAACAACTAATTAAATCAATCCTAAAACAATGAAATGACTAACACAACTATATACTGCTGTTAACACCTAAAACACACAGCAACTACACGATTCACCAACATCAACACAAACATTTAACAAAAATACAAAGATCGGCTAGAATATCTCTAGCCGAATTTTTTTTTTTTCTTTTCAAAAATACAATCAAAACAAGACAAGCAGCACCCACAATCAAAATGAATTAAAATAAACTTTTTGGAATAGGATTTTCAGCAAAACAACACAATACACATGCTGGACAAAACAAAAATATCAAAACAGAAAAATATTTTTGTAAAAATCAAGAATCGGCTAGAATGAGTCTAGCCGATTTTGGATTTTTTTCTTTTTCTTTTTAATTAAAACCAAATACAACCCACACAAAAACTGAATAAAGTAACTCAAAATGAACACCTTTTTTATTGGATTTTCTGTAAAACAATATCAAGAACACTTATGACAAACTTGAAGAATCGGCTAGATGAAGATCTAGCCGATTTTTATAAAAAAAAATGAAAAATCAATAAAAACTCGATTCCAATGAATCAATCAAATAAATAAACCTAAGTTAACGTGCTGGCCTATGCACGAATGCTATTCTAAGGTTGAAAAAAAAAAAAAAAAACAAGAAACATACAGAAAATAACAAAACAAAAACCACACACACAAATCGGTTTTATCTAGAAGAGAAGGAAGAAGAAGACCTACCTTTTGGAAGATCCGACGACCGGGGGGATGAAGAAGAGCGGACCGTGGCTGGAGGTAGACGTCTTCTACAGTTCAAGGATGCTGTACTTCACCAAAAACGGCACCTATTGCAGCTGCTACACGTTGGAGATCCACCGGTGATGGAATGTGAGCCGATTCGCGATCGGAGGGTGTAGAAAGCCGGATGGAGGTAGGGCCGGCTCACCTTGGTGGTGTGTTGCGCACTCCCGCCCAAGGTTAATGGTCTCCACCTCTGCTACACCTGCAAAAGTACAGAAAAATGGTGAAAAGACAGCAAGGAATAAGAAAGAAATGAAAAGAAACCAAAGAAAGCTTGAAAATATGCTTGAAAATCAAGCATAGGTCGATCTTCAATGGCCAACACTTGGGGAAGATGGAGAGGAAGGAGCTGCTGCTGTAGAGTCACTGTAGGGGGCGTCCAAACACAGCCAAAGACGCCTAGGGTTCTTGAAAAAAAACTATTTATAGTTTTGACATTTTTCAGAAAGAGTGTTAAAAAATAAAATATTGCTAGGCGCCACTTTCTGGGGGGTTTTTAGAAAAACTTTTTGAAATGAGTATGGATAGGTGTGTGGGTTGGGTTTTGAGCTTTCTAAGAGTTGATCCAAGGTCCAATTGACCTAATTGGGTCGGATATGGATCCGATCCACCTCGAAATCCGTGCCCAAACACTGAAATAGCCATAACTCTCTCATTTTAACTCTGATTTTTCTGAAATTCGAACCATAGCCCCTTACTATCAAAACACATCTAAACATGGGTTTAAAACCTTAAACTTGATACAAAACGCATGAAAAACTTGTTTACATGATGTGCATTTCATGCATCATCAAATACCCCCATGCTTGAATGTTTGTTAGTCCCTTAACAAACCCTAATCATGATATGCACTGAAGACAAGAAATGCTAAGCATGAATGCATAATACTACCTCACTTTCGTAGGAATCACGGTTGCATTTAGCGTATGCAACAAGCCCTTTAAACCCCTAGCTTACACTAGTGGACGAGTAAGGTCTCGTGAGGGTTTGCAGCGATGCTACCCACAAACATCAATAAAATGCAAGGATGATCTTTCAAAAATATTAGGCTCTTAAGAATGCAGTTGTAACAAATATTTCATGTAATTGACATTCTCAAAACAAGTTTAAAAATCTCATGCCTCCACAGTAAAAATTCTTTTCCTTTACTTTTCTAATATTGTAGCTAGTTCATGATTTTTCTCCGAAAATCAAGTATTCTCATGTTTTACTCATTTATTCTCACTTGTATATTTTCTGCACAGTAATGCACATATACTTAAGCAATGAAAATTTTCTCATTCAGCACATTCTTTTTCTTTCATTTTCAACTTTTGATCTCTTGCGCATTCTTCTCATATGAGCACTATTTCGAATAGTCAGTTTTCGTGACCCGTGTAGCGAGCTTTGGGTCAGTGACTCCCAAGTCGGCCGACCTTAGGGCACTAGATACAGAGTATCCCTCGGACTTAATTGCTCGAGTCACTAGACCTTCTATTCTAATAGTTTACGTATAGTCTTCCTCTTGTCATGTGCAATGTCTCTATCTCTTAGGCTTTCTATGCAGTCCATGTAACAAGCTTTCGAACCGGTGGCTCCCAAGTCAGTTGGCTTTGGGGCACCAGGTGTAAAACACCCTTCAGATTCTACTTACTCGAACTGCAAAGGCCACAAATATAGACTTAGACAAGAAGATGATCTCCTTCGTTATCCTTTTCGTTAAGACACTCAAACACGTCATCTCGTGTCTGAGTTCCACTACTAGGATTCACGAATACATCAACATCTAAACGTAGCTCTATTCTTTTAAACTCATTTTTCACACACATCTTTCCATTGCTTATTTCTTCCTCAAAACATACTGTGCATACTTATACAAAAGTGATTCAACATTTTCTAACAATCAAATACTATCTTTTCTTTGAATTATCTCATAAACAACTACTATATTTGATTCAGTTCAGAAAAAAAAAAAAATTTTATGGGGCTTAAAAATTTTTAAACTGTTAGATTATGCCAAAAACAATCATATATGCTACACTTTGTTCTTAAATGCCTACTTTGACTACCAGTCATACAAAAAAAAAAAAAATTGTGTATTTTTGTGTGCATGCATCTAAACCACCCCCCCATGCTTGAATGACACTGTCTCTAGTGGCATACAAAATGAATAAAAATGTAATGCAAATGCACACTAAAAGACACTAACAAAAATATGGGAGAAAGGATAGATACAACCTGATTTGCTCTGAGCTTTTGAAGTTGATTTTCCCCGGCAATGGCGCCAAAATTTGGTTGATATTTTGGAATGCTCTTTTTAAAACAGTTATTTTCAATAAAACTTTGGAAAATCGTCAACCAAAAATATAAAAACCGACTTTCCACAAAGTGGTAAGTACGGGTCGATCCTCAGGAAACAGGAATTAATCACTATAATTCTAGAAAATTTAATTTATTAATATCAAATGACAATCTACAATTATAAAGTGAATACAACTACAATTAAGCACTAAAAGAACAATAAACAAGCATTTAGTCTTCTGCTCCACGCCAAGGGTAATTCTGTCTTTTCGCCACTTAGAGAATCTTTTCACTTGTATACTAACCCTGGAAACTAAATATGCTTTTCAACCTAAAAAATGCAGAAAAATACAAAGTTAGTTTTCTATTTTAATGATGCAAACAACAATTAAAACTATGTCTAATTCTACGAAAATAATAAACAAATGCTATTTATCAAACAAAAATTAAATAACATACTAAATAAATTCTAAAATTAACCAAATTACTTCTACTAATGCTGTATGATGATTATGCAACTTCTAAAATACAGAAACTACTGAAAACAAGTCTAAAATGCCGAAACTAAGAAAATTACGAAACTGCCCCTAACTAGTGTAAACTAGCAATCTGACAGGTTATCGGAAAACCACTGTTTGACAGGGCAAACGAGGTCCGATTTTCCCAAAATTTGTTCTGTTCTGCAACTGACAGATTAAACAAAATGACAGTTTTTACAGAATTAAAAAACAGTATCTGGAACTCCAGATATAAGCGTTTCAAATCTGGGAAAAATCAGGATATCGCCAGTCCTGTAATTTAAAATCCAGAAAAAGCGGTTTTCACAAAACGCTTAAAAATCAGACCAAATCAACTCCGAATGAGCTGAAATTTGGTCTGCAGTTAAATAACACGTCAATACAGTGAATAGAAAAAATAAATTTGGAAAACACAGAGTTTTTGATCAGAAAATAATTCTGTTTCGACAGGGCAAAAATCTGGTTTTTATTTGAGTGCACTATTCACTTTATGAACCTATGGAAACACTATCAAATGCAATCTACACCTAATGCAATCTAAATGACACTGTATAACAGTGTATATGCAGATGATAATTAGGAAAATACTAAATGCACGACGCACAAAACCTACAAACAATTTATGACTAGAACTAAGTTAACTCACTATGGAAATGCAACTATGCTAAATAATAAAATGCAATCTAACCACTAAGTTAACTAATATCTAACTATCATTCAAAACACATTTCATACATACTGAATAAATACGCTATACGTACACACACTTCTATACTAAAACTAAATTAGATAAATAAACTAATTAATATAGAAATCAAAGGAAATAATAAAAAATGACTTACTTAACTAAAGAACGAAGGCTAAGGTTAGGATTCACTTGGTTGAGTCGATCTAGGATCGGTTTCGACTTGAGTAGGTTCAGTTTGGGTTTGGATGCACTCGGATGGGATTAGGTAGGCTCGGTTTGACTAGGTTGAAAGAGATAGGTTCGAGCTAAGGTGGACTCACTAATTGGATTCGGTTTTGAGTTACCTTAGTCAACTAGGTTCGAATTGACTTAGGCTCAACTAAGTTGGACCCAGCTTAGGGTTTGACTAGGCTCGAATGGCTAAGGTAAGCTCGGTTGACTCACTAGGTTTAGACTAAGTTTTGACCCGAGTTAGGTCTTTGACTAGGTTTGACCAAGATTGGGTTTTGGATGTAGGTTTAGCAAGACTAGGGTGAACTCGGTTTAAGTAGGCTTGAACTAAGTTTGACTCAACTAGGGTTGACTTAGATAAGTTAGGTAGACTAGGTTGACCTAACTTAGGTTAAGGTTGACTCCACTAAACTTGACTAAGGTTGGGCTTTGGTCTTAGACTTGACCTAAGTGCGGTTTAGGCTTTGACTTGGGCTAGGCTAGGTTTTGACTAGACTCAAAGGGGGTGTAGACTAGGGGTTGACTCGACCTAGGCTCGGTTTGACTAGGTTAGGTCTAGACTAAAGTAGTAACCTCCTAATTAAGCTACAATTAATCCAAAGTTCACGATTTTAATGGAGGAGGTTGGAAAAAGGAATGTAATAATTACCAATATTCAAACTTTGAAATGCTTTGGATTCTCAAAAATCGCCCCATTTAAAGAGGGGGTTACACTCCTTAATTGCCTTTAATACCTTTTTGGAAATCTGAAAAGACCAATCTAGAAATCCACGATTTTTGCTTTTCAAGATGGAATTAAAATGCTTTTAATGTTCTATGGAAATCGTGTAACCTAGATTGGAATTTTGGTTTAATTGCAAAACACTTTCCAAAGTTAAGGAGTAACTCCTTCTTTAATACACATTCCAAATTCCAATTTTCCTTAAATGCCTCACACGATTTTTGAAGAATATCCTTTTTCCAAAAGCTTTCCAATTTTCAATTACTTTAATTACCTCCCTTCTCCAAAAATCGCCAACTTCAATGGATGCTACTTTCTAAACTAATAGACTTAATTATACCTAGGGAACAAAAGAACTTAAATGGAAAATCGATTTCCTAGGAGTTAATGCTAACCTAATTCCAAAACTTACCTAAATGCAACCCTAAAAACGGCTAAAAAAAAAAAAGAAAGACCTAATACATTGAACCTAGACACCTTCCTAACTCAACTAATGACCATTAAGACTTGCTAAAAAAAATCGACCAAGAGCTCCAGGGGAGCTCTAATGGCTGCCGCCCCACCTTGGGGAAGAAGAAGAACCTCACGAAAATAAAAAAAACTAAAATTATAAATTAACAAAAAGCAATAAAACTAAATAACCACTAATTTGATAAAACTAAATTAGAGAATAATACAAAGGACTCCTAATTACACCAAGGCTAACAAGAACAGCACTATGCTGGAATTAAAAACATAAAAAAAAAAAAAAACTTGATTTTTATAATTTTCAACAATAGACTCAAAACACAAAAACGAAAAATTGATTAAAACAACTAATTAAATCAATCCTAAAACAATGAAATGACTAACACAACTATATACTGCTGTTAACACCTAAAACACACAGCAACTACACGATTCACCAACATCAACACAAACATTTAACAAAAATACAAAGATCGGCTAGAATATCTCTAGCCGAAATTTTTTTTTTTTCTTTTCAAAAATACAATCAAAACAAGACAAGCAGCACCCACAATCAAAATGAATTAAAATAAACTTTTTGGAATAGGATTTTCAGCAAAACAACACAATACACATGCTGGACAAAACAAAAATATCAAAACAGAAAAATATTTTTGTAAAAATCAAGAATCGGCTAGAATGAGTCTAGCCGATTTTGGATTTTTTTCTTTTTCTTTTTAATTAAAACCAAATACAACCCACACAAAAACCGAATAAAGTAACTCAAAATGAACACCTTTTTTATTGGATTTTCTGTAAAACAATATCAAGAACACTTATGACAAACTTGAAGAATCGGCTAGATGAAGATCTAGCCGATTTTTATAAAAAAAAATGAAAAATCAATAAAAACTTGATTCCAATGAATCAATCAAATAAATAAACCTAAGTTAACGTGCTGGCCTATGCACGAATGCTATTCTAAGGTTGAAATAAAAAAAGAAAAACAAGAAACATACAGAAAATAACAAAACAAAAACCACACACACAAATCGGTTTTATCTAGAAGAGAAGGAAGAAGAAGACCTACCTTTTGGAAGATCCGACGACCGGGGGGATGAAGAAGAGCGGACCGTGGCTGGAGGTAGACGTCTTCTACAGTTCAAGGATGCTGTACTTCACCAAAAACGGCACCTATTGCAGCTGCTACACGTTGGAGATCCACCGGTGATGGAATGTGAGCCGATTCGCGATCGGAGGGTGTAGAAAGCCGGATGGAGGTAGGGCCGGCTCACCTTGGTGGTGTGTTGCGCACTCCCGCCCAAGGTTAATGGTCTCCACCTCTGCTACACCTGCAAAAGTACAGAAAAATGGTGAAAAGACAGCAAGGAATAAGAAAGAAATGAAAAGAAACCAAAGAAAGCTTGAAAATATGCTTGAAAATCAAGCATAGGTCGATCTTCAATGGCCAACACTTGGGGAAGATGGAGAGGAAGGAGCTGCTGCTGTAGAGTCACTGTAGGGGGCGTCCAAACACAGCCAAAGACGCCTAGGGTTCTTGAAAAAAAACTATTTATAGTTTTGACATTTTTCAGAAAGAGTGTTAAAAAATAAAATATTGCTAGGCGCCACTTTCTGGGGGGTTTTTAGAAAAACTTTTTGAAATGAGTATGGATAGGTGTGTGGGTTGGGTTTTGAGCTTTCTAAGAGTTGATCCAAGGTCCAATTGACCTAATTGGGTCGGATATGGATCCGATCCACCTCGAAATCCGTGCCCAAACACTGAAATAGCCATAACTCTCTCATTTTAACTCCGATTTTTCTGAAATTCGAACCATAGCCCCTTACTATCAAAACACATCTAAACATGGGTTTAAAACCTTAAACTTGATACAAAACGCATGAAAAACTTGTTTACATGATGTGCATTTCATGCATCATCATGGACATATCAGGATTCACACGAGACGCGCACGATGAGAAGTAGGGAATGGTCTCAAAGAATGTGACATCCGCACTGATATACTCTTTACGAGCAATGGGGTCAAGACATTTGTACCCTTTTTGGTTTTTTGGATACCCAAGGAAGACACACTTAGTTGCCTGTGCAGCTAGTTTGTCCCTAGTAGGTCCAAGTTTTTGCACAAAACAAACACAACTAAATACCTTAGGAGAAACTTTGAACAAAGAACAATCAGGATAAAGTTGTTTGATAGGAATTTGGTCATTAAGAGCAGTAGAAGGCATTCTGTTAATAAGGTAACAAGAAGTAAGAAGGGCATCTCCCCAAAAAGAAGCTGGCATGTTTGTTTGAATCATAAGGGTTTGAGTTACTTTCAAAAGGTGTCGGTGTTTTCTTTCAGCTACCCCATTTTGCTGGGATGTATGGGCACATGAAAATTGAGGGCAAATCCCATTATCCTGATAAAATTGTAATACTTTGCTAGATTTGAAATCAAGAGCATTATCAATGCGAACAATTTTAACAATGGAACCAAATTGAGTATTTATTTCAAGAATAAAAGATTGGAGAATACACAAGACTTCAGATCTCTCCTTTATTAAAAAGACCCAAGACACTCTAGAGTAGTCATCAACAATGACAAGGTAATACTTGGACTGAAACCTATTAGGAACCCGACTAGGCCACCAAACATCAACATGAATTAGATCAAAAGGACTTTGACTAGTACAACTCTGACTTAAAGAAAAAGAACTACGATGATGCTTGCCCAACTGACATGCTTCACACTGAAAGGACGCTGTAGGAGAGACCTATGGAATGACTCTTTGAAGCTTGGAAAGAGAATGATGACCCAATCTGAGATGCCATTGGTAGGAATTAGAACTGGATTCCACACACGAAGTTGCTACTCCAACAGGTTGTGTAAGATATAAACACCTCCCTCCTCATGGCCTCCACCAATCTTCTTCCCAGACAGCAAATCCTGAAATACACAAGAACCCGGGTCAAATATAACTCTACAATTTAGTTCTTTTGTAAGCTGGCTTACGGATAATAAATTCTTAGGAAACTGTGGAGCATGGAGAACATATTGAATCCGTAATGTAGGGGTAAAATGCACATCTCCTTGCCCCACCATTGGGGATAATCTACCATCTGCCAATTTAACATGACGAGGGAAAGATGTATGAACCAGTGTAGAGAAACTATGTGAATCTTCACAAAAGTGTTGAGAGGCGCCAGAATCAATAATCCATATCTTACCTCCATCATCCAACTGAGTACCCGCAGAGCATGCCACATCAGTCACTACAATAAAGGCAGACACAAATGCAAAACTCTGAGAAAGAAGCTGATCATATTCTGCACGACTGAGAGTAATCGTATTGGTTGAAGAAGTAGGCACAGGTTCAGTGATGGAAGAGACAACCGGAGTTGTTGCTTTGGGGAACGATAATGAGCTCTGAGGGCGACTTCTAGGGTTCTTATCCCAACAACGATCCTCAAGGTGCCCTTGCTTGCCACAATATGTACACTGAAGCCTGCTACGACCTCCACTGCCTCTTCCACGACCTCTGCCTCTGGAAGAACTAGGTAAACCATGCCCTCCTCCACCTGTGACAACAAGAGCTGAAGTCTGAGAGTCTCCATGAGGCGGAGGAAGGGTAACAGCAAGACGACTTAACCGGTTGTAGGCATCAGCTAGAGTAGGGATCTCTGAGCTAGTAAGCATTTGCACCTTGGCTACTGAGTAATTTGGAGATAATCCTGATAGAAAACGAGCCACCATAGTCTACTCCTGATGGGTTTTATGATTAGTGCAGCAGGGAGGACGAACAGAGTTGAGCCTTTTATAGGTTGATTTAACTGATGCATAATATTGGGAAAGATTCTGATCACCCTGCTGCAACTGAAATATCTCTTGCTCAACTTACAAAATTCTACTGACATTTTTGTCTTGAGAGTACGTGTCACGTAATGAATCCCACATCTCCTTTGCAGTAGAATAGTAAATTAAGCCGTCTGCAATATGTGGCTGAACACTGTTCATAATCCAAGACATAACAATGTCATTATCTTCCTGCCATGTGGCAAATTTCCCAGTTTTCTCTGTTGGTTCCTTTTTTAACAAAATATGTTTTCGACGATGTCCTGACACAGACATCATAAAAGTCCTCGACCACCTTTTATAATTATTGTCGTCCAGCTTTACGGACGACCCATAAGAGAAGGGATTAGCAAAAGCTTTGTACTTTGCAGACACTTCAAACCTTTGTTCACCATCACTGGACTTTATTTCAGCCATGGTATTTCACTGCTGACAGTAGCTAGCGAATGAGCCGGATAATAATAATAACCAGAAAGTAATCATGAGCAAACTGATAGTAAAGAAATAGATTCCAGCTGAAATAAAATCCTTGTCTTGCAATATATATATATCACAGACGCCACTAGCAAGATAATAAATCTGATCACCACTATAAAAATTAATTTTAGATGACAAAAATTGATTTCACATCTGAACTTCAACAAAAATTAATCAGATCTGATTAAATCTGATTCCAACAACAGCAAGCACTACAGATTTAATGCCTACCATATCAACACGACTCTGATACGAGCAAATCTGATTCCAACGACAGCAAGCACTACAGATTTAACACCTACCACATCAACACGACTCTGATACGAGCAACAGTCAGTCAGTCACACCATTCAGATCTGATCCAACATCAACGCTACACGACATCCAATTACTGCACGATCTCAGATCTGCTCCACCCAATCACAAAATGATTGCTGATCTGATGCAACACGATCATGATGTCAGATCTGCTCCACGCAATCTCCACATGATGGTAGATCTGATGCACCACGATCCATCAATATTACTGAGGCGTCATCAACAAGGAGCAAAAGAGGAACACACGATCTAGGGTGTCTGATCAGATCTGCATATTGTGTAGAACTAGTCAGATCCCAGGTCGTGAGACTGAGGAAAGAACCTAGGGTTCGATCAGAAGGAAGATCGAATAAACTAGATATAGGCTTGGAGGAGAGAAGAAGAAAGAAAAAAACTATGATAAAGAGGGAAGAAAGAAATTCAGCCTAGGCGTTAGATTCTCCCAAGAACGAGAGGCTTTGATACCATGTTGAAACTTGGTTTGAGAAAAGATAGAAAAGTACCTTCACGATTAGCCCTAATCACCCTTAAGTAGTGATTAGGGTCAATAAAGAAAATTACAAAAGAGACCATTAAAAGTTAAAATATAAACAAGACCAACTGATAACTTTTCTGATTTCCAATAAACCCCGCATGATAATAACTCTCAACTGTATATAAGTTATAAAAATAATGCAAAAGGGGTTATATGAAATTTAATCATCTTACCTACGGTTTACACCAGAGTTACCAGTCAAGGAAGCAGGAGCGGGAAACGATACGAGAAGCGGGAGCGGGAAGCGAGACACTTTAAAAAATTTAGGAAGCGGGGAAGCGTGGGACCACTAAGAAGAAAATTACGAACCGTCTCGGAAGCGACCAAGGAAGCGAACTGGAAGCGAACCGGAAGCGAGGGGGAAGCAAAAAAAATGAAAAAATGGGGAAGCGTGGGGGAAGCGAGGGGGAAGCGCGCTTCCCAAAAAAGGGGGATGCTTCCCCACACATTTCGGAAGTGCGACGTTTCGTGCTTCTGAAGCGCGCTTCGGGGAAGCGCGCTTCCCCTTTTACCTAGGCGCTTCCGGTAACTCTGGTTTACACTTTCTTCTTCCTCTTTGCTAACTCCATTCCAAAAGGCCCAATAGCAGTTCTATATCTTATGAGTTGGTCTAGTAGTGTGTCTCGATCCTCTTCGCTTTGAACAAGACGATTGGCACAATCATATAAGTCATTCTTTATCTCCTCATTGGACTCGATATTTTTATACTTATAATATATGGCTGGATTCAAATATAGGTTTGTTGCATGCAAAGGTTTGTGCAATTGATTGCTCCACCTTTTATCGATTATCTCCCAAACCCAGCCGTATATTTGTTTATCATCACACACATTTACCTACTAAGTAAAAGAATTGAAAGTAACCATTATAGAAGCTAAAATAAAATGTAATTTACAATTAGTAGAATACAAAAAAAATAATTTATAATTATACTTTTATTTTTTCCTTTCCACGATCCATTTTCTTGTAGATGTAACTCATAGCAGGCTTTTCATCGCTATCAACCAATCGAAGCATGTCAAACAAGGGGGCGATTGTTTTCAGAGCACAACTCACTCTCTTCTAAAATTTTGAACTCAAAATCATGCTTTCACATCTTTTACCAACTGACGTTTTTGAAAAACTATTTTTTTCCCAATCATCTCTAAGAAATATGAACTTTAGGCATCCTTGAGTGAAGTGGATACTCGTATAAATATATATATATATATATATATATATATATATATATATATATTTGTATATATATATATTCATTCAATGGTCGCTTTTAGTTCAATTGAACTTAATTCAATTATCCAAGTCTTCTGTGCAATTTTTCCCCTACCTTGGAGGGTTACGAGCTTGCTGACATCTGCGGACGTACACAATTGACGGCTCGGGTCGCGGAGTGTGAGTGGGATCTATCGTAGCTGCAAATATGCAATATTAACAAGCAAACTCTGACAAAAGCAAAAGAAAGGCAAAGACTCGACTTTGCCGATACATAAGGTTGGGGCCAACCGTCCCAATTGACTCGAAAAGAAGATGGGGCAGGATCAAAAGACTCTAGCTGCCAAAAGAGGGATGTAGCCCATGCGAGCAGATGACTCACGCTACTAGGAATTCCTCGTTGGAGACCAACAATTGTAATGATCTGTCCCCATCACGATGTAGCTTCCAAAGATTTCCCGGGCCTGTCGGCCAAGGGTATAGCCTTGCGCACAAAGGGCAGGGGGCCATCGGCCCCTGCTGGCAAAAAAGAAAGGCAGGGGCCGATGGCCCCTGCTGGCAAAAGAAAGACAGGGGCCCATCGGCCCTTGCTGGCAAACAGAAAAGCAGGGGCCATAAGCCCCTGCTGGCTAGCAAAAAGAGAGGCAGGGGCCCATCGACCCCTACTGGCAAAAAGGCAGGGGCCGATGGCCCCTGCTGGCAACAAGAAAGGCAGGGGCCATAAGCCCCTGCTGGCTCGCAAAAAGGAAGGCAGGGGCCCATCGGCCCCTACTGGCACACGGAAAGGCAGGGGCCAATGGCCCCTGCTGGCGCAACTAAAAGGGATAGGGAGGAGGGGCTCGACCCCTCCCCTGCCATAGCCAAGAACAGGGAGGAGGGGCTCGACCCCTCCCCTACCGTAACTGAAGCAAGGAGGGGGGCTCAGCCCTCTCCCCTACCATAACGGAGAGCAGGGAGGGGTGTCGGGCCCCTCCCCTGCAAAAAAGGGGCCACAGGGAGGGGGTTTGACCCCTCCTGTGGGCACACAGAGAAATGAGGGAGAGAGAGAGAAGAGACAGAGAGGGAAAAGAGGGAGAAAGAGGAAGCGATGGCGTACCAGGGGGTTTTCGGAGGAAGCTCGCCGGAAGGAAGGGGGGTCACCGATGTCGGTGGCGGCGGCTGTCGGGGGTCGCCAGCGTCGGTGACCGTGGATGAGCGAGAGAGGGAAACGGAGAGACAGAGAGCAAGTGGCGGTGAGGGGGGTTTTGTAACCCTCCTCCTGCCTGCCTCGCTGTCTTTTAATGACAGCGAGGGGCGGTGGCTCGGGTCGGGTCCGACCCAAACCAATTTTTTTTTTTTGATATTACATCCTACCCTCCTTAAAATAATTTCGTCCGCGAAATTTCTATAGCATAAATTGGTCAAAATACAAGTCAGGGTATTTATCCCTGATATCTGACTCAAGCTCCCATGTACATTCACTAATTCCATGGTGTTGCCAACGTACTTTTACAAGAGAAATCATCTTCGACCTGAGCACTTGGTCTCGACGATCAACGATTGCCACTGGTCTTTCCTCGAATGTCAAGTCCTTTTGGATATCCACATCATCATAATGAATGATGTGCGATGGGTCGTGAACATATCTTCTCAGCATGGATACGTGAAAGACGTTGTGAATCTGAGCATACTGAGGAGGCAGCGCAACGCGGTAAGCCGCTTCGCCGATCCGTTCCAGGATCTCAAAAGGTCCGACGAATCGCGGACTCAGCTTTCCCTTTTTCCCGAACCGGAAGATGCTCTTGGTAGGAGATACCTTAACAAAAACCATATCTCCTGTTGAGAACACGAGCTCTCTACGTCGACGATCGGTGTAACACTTCTGCCGACTTTGCGCGGTACGCAGACGTTCCCTGATCATCTGCACTTGCTGAGTATAGTGCTGTAGCACTATAGGTGAATATAGCATTCGTTCACCAACCTCATCCCAGTAAACGGGTGATCGACAAGGCTTCCCGTACAAGGCTTCGTAAGGGGCCATACCGATACTGGCATGGTAACTATTATTGTACGCGAATTCTGCCAACCCAGTATGAGAGTCCCATTCTCCCCTCCAGTCTAACATGCACGCTCGCAGCATATCCTCCAAAGTCTGAATCGTGCGTTCAGATTGTCCATCAGTCTGAGGGTGGAAGGCGGTGCTGAATTTTAGCTTTGTGCCCAAGGCCAACTACAGCTGCCCCCAAAACCTGGAGGTGAACCTCGGGTCACGATCGGAGATGATTGACACAGGAATACCGTGCAATCTCACAATCTCCCTGACATAGAGGTCTGCCAAACTGTCCAGTGACTGACTGAGCCGTATAGGGAGGAAATGCGCCGATTTAGTGAGTCGATCCACGATCACCCAAATCGCATCGTGTTTCCTCCGCGTCCTCGGCAAACCGACGATGAAGTCCATCGTGATGTCCTCCCACTTCCATTGTGGAATCTCCATTTGCTGCATCACTCCGCCTGGTCATTGGTGCTCGATCTTAACCTGTTGGCAAGTCAAGCACTTCAAAACGTACTCGGCTACGTCCCGCTTCATTCCATTCCACCAATATCTGCGCTGCAAATCTTTGAACATCTTTGTGCCGCCTGGGTGGATCATGTACTTGGACTTGTGGGCCTCAGCGAGAATCTCATCTCTCAAAAAAGGATCTTCTGGCACCCAGAGACGATCCTTAGGCCATACACCTCCTTCGTCACTCAGTCGGAAGGGGGTATCGGCCCGCTGCGCTAGAGCCTTCAACTTTTTGTACTGCGCATCGATCTTCTGACTGACAAGGATCTTTGACAATAGCTCAGGCTGAGCTACCATGCTGGAAAGACTGATCGAAACTGGAGTGACCGCAAACGGTTCCCACGATATCAGATCCTCGATCAGCTTCCACCCCGCAAATAACAAGTTTACGAAAACGCTGGGAGACTTGCGGCTCAAAGCGTCGGCCACAACGTTCACTTTTCCTGGGTGGTAGGACAAGGTAAAGTCGTAATCCTTGAGGAATTCTAGCCAACGTCGCTGCCTCATATTCAGCTCCTTCTGCGAGAACAAATATTTTAGGCTCTTATGATCTGTAAAAGCCTTGAACCGCTCCCCATACAAATAGTGCCGCCATATCTTCAATGCGAAGACCACCGCTGCTAACTCCAAGTCATGAGTCGGGTAATTCTTCTCATGTATTTTAAGTTGGCGCGATGCATAGGCGATCACTCTATCGTTCTGCATTAAGACGCAACCCAAACCTGTCCCGGAAGCGTCTGTGTAAATCACGAAGCCGCCTTGACCCGAAGGTAAGGCCAAAATAGGAGCAGTCATAAGACGTTCCTTCAACATCTGAAAACTGCTCTCACACATGTCGTTCCACACGAACTTAGCTTCTTTCTTCAGGAGCTGCATCAAGGGTAGAGAGATCTTAGAAAAGTCCTGGATAAATTTTTGGTAATACCCAGCTAATCCAAGAAAACTCCGAATGTCACGAACATTCCTCGGTTGCTGCCAACTGAGTACAACCTTGAATTTCGCTGGATCCACGGACACACCTTCCTTGGAGATGATATGTCCAGAAAACATGATCTCCTCGAGCCAAAACTCGCACTTAGAGTACTTAGCGAACAACCGCTCCTTTCGCAAGGTTTCGAGAATAACTCTCAAGTGCTCACGATGTTGCTCCCAGCTATCTGAATACACCAAGATGTCGTCGATGAACACGATCACGAAGGTGTCCAAAAAGGGTTTGAACACTGTGATCATCGCAAAATTTTTCCTCTCTGGTGGTTTCTCTCTCTTCCTTCTTTTTCCCTTTTCTAACCTCTATTTTCCTCCCTTTTGAAGGGAGAATAATAAAAGAAAGAAAAGAAAGAGAGAAGAGAAAAGAAAGAAAGAAAGAAAGAAAGAGAGAAGAGGAACTATTTTGCGCGGCTTTCACTTGACCTTGATTTGAAAAGAATTTAGAAATTTAACTCGCCTCCGTTTTGAAAATTTGCGGGAAAATGGAGAGACGGGATTCGCTCGTCGGTACGAGGTTCGACCGTTCCTAGCGCCTTTACTAGGGGTAATCGAACCAAGGATCGAATCTATGCCTTTTGCTTTGCCTAAATATAATCTAAGAATTTATTCTAACTCTGAATGCACAAAGAATCGTGCTTGTGCAATGCAAGAATGTATGCTCCTTTTGAAAAAGAAAGTTTTTGGAAATTTCCAAGTATTCTGAGATGAACTTGATAAGGGAGTGAAGAAATGATTGAATCTAACTTTAGAACCTTGAGATAGATCAGAGAAGTTCTAAGTTTTTGAAGTAAATCAGGATTTGAAAAAAAATAAATGAGAAAGAATGACTTGAAGTTTTGAAATGAAAGGAAATGAAGTTTCAAAGTCAAAATCGACTTTGAATTTTGGATTTTGAATTTAGAAAAGGAAATGAATACTTGAGATGGAATTTGAATTTGGATTTTTAAGTTTGGAATGGATCTGAGATAATCAAATGGTATTTAAGAATGGAAGTGGATTTAGGGAGTTCAGATGAGATCTGAAAAATGGAATTTGGATTAGAATTGGGAATGAAATTGGATCTAAAGATGGATTTAAGGTCTGAGATCTGAGATCCGAGATAAAATTGGGTTCTGAATCCTAAGATGGATTTGGATCTGAAGTTTGAGATCCAAGGTAGAATTATATTCTGGATCCTAGAATGGAAACTTGGACCTGAAGTCTAAGATCCAAAGTGAAATTGATTCTGGATCCTATAGGTAAATTGGATCTGGAGTCTGAGATCCAATATGAGTGTTGAATTTTGGATCTTAAAATGGATTTGGAATTAAAAGGAGGAATCAAGAATTTTTAAGTCTGATTTGAATTTGGGAAAAGGAATTTTTTTTTTTTAGAAATTTGAATTTTGAATATATAGATGAATCCCAAAGTCAATTTAGACTTGGGACTTGAAGCTTGAAATGAATCAAGAATCTCAAAGTTAAATTGAACTTTGAGTTTGATTGGAGTCTTTTGAAAAATGAATTTGAAATTTCAAAGTAAAATTGAGCTTTGAAAATGAATTTAAATTTGGAAATTTTGAATATGAAATGAAATTGAAATCTCAAAGTTAAATTGGACTCTGAGATGAAAAATGAAATAGAATTGAAAAAGATGAATAGGATTGAAGATTGATTGAAGAAGATATTTACATCACTTGGAGTTTTGAAAAACTAATTTTGAAAATATGATGCGGTTCTATCCTAAATGATGAATGAATTTAAAGGATTTTGAAATTGGATTTTGAAAAGCTATTTCATTCTTTGGATGAATTAAAATAAGATTGAAGATATAATACATCCTTGACTATGGTCATTGAATGTATTATATAATAATCTATATTTAAATTCAGGTGAAGAATAAAACACATTTGGTGCTTTTATAGAATTTAAAATGAAATTAACTCTCAATATACCCTGACTATGGCCATTGGTATATATTTTGAATTAATTTTTAAGTTAAATTCTAATAAAAGAAGAAGATATTTAAGGAAAATATGATGAATTTTGAAAACGGATCTATTATGGGTCCAGTGTTGTTTCGTAAAAGATAAAAATCCT
Organism: Nuphar pumila; assembly: GCF_984573655.1. NCBI lineage: Eukaryota > Viridiplantae > Streptophyta > Magnoliopsida > Nymphaeales > Nymphaeaceae > Nuphar > Nuphar pumila. The sequence goes on along the minus strand of NC_143261.1, from coordinate 59,753,424 downwards.
AAGTTTTGTCCATACCCTGACTATGGCCATTGATATGGATCATCAACTTAGGATTAATTTACCTCTTACGAAATGGTGCACGTGCCATTCGTGTTTCACCATTTGAGATTTTGAGAAATAAAAGAAAAATGCATGAAGAACAAGTAATTCATGATATCTACAATGCTCATTCATTCTATTCTAGCACTTGAAATATCGAATTCCCATTATGATTTAACTATCGCAATATTGAATTAAATAAAGAATTTCTAAGCTAAGAAGAGAATTGTATTTTCCATGTATTTCCTGCAAATGGATTAATCATAAAATGGAAGGAAATGGCATATATCATGTGGATATCTAAAAAAAAAAAAAAAAACAAAACAATGGTCATATACCAAGATATGAATGATGGAAAGATGGGAAATTATATATACATATCTATATACCTGCATATATATATGTATATGTATATAGGCATATACATATACCTAGATAGATACAATATCCTGAGAAAACATATGGGCATATATATGTATATATATATATATACATAAGTGCATATATGTACCTATATCAGAACGCCTAAAATCAAATGAGAAACTATATATGAAAAGGATATTCTGATTTTTTTTTTTTTGTTTTTTTTTTGTTTTTAAATGAATGATAAGATGTGCATATGGTAATTGGGCAAATGTGCAAGAATGACAGATATGCTAATATTAGGGAAGAGGCATTGATGGTGGATGCCAATGTTGCTGCAAGCAGTGCTGTAGCAGCATTGTGATTGACACATGAAGGTAGGTTTAATGGACAAAGTGGGTGTATCAAACTGCTGCATTTACCGTGCAGCAGCTCTCTGACAAGTCCTACTCCTATGAGTGCTTAGGGCAAATCAGTAAAGCCAGAAGAGTTAGACAGGTCTTACATTCTGAGAATGACTTGAAAGTATAATTCATGGAAGGCAACCCAAATAAGTTTGCCATACATGAAAAAAGCTAGTTCAGTTTTATTTCATGCAGGGGATAGCTCTGTTTCATGCACCAGGTACTTATTGTCATCGCTGGTCTTGAGTTCTAACAGCAATGACATTTCACAAATTTCATGACACATTGGTCTGGATCGGCTTTTGGGGAGTACTCCTAAAAATATATTGGATTTGAGGCTGTTGACAGGAACCACGAGAACAAAACTCTTCATTTCCTTTTGCAAGCTTGCACCTCCTAGCTGAGCTTTGAAAGCCACATCAGTAGCTTACTTTGATCATCCATACAACTAGAGACAGTAAAGTACTATAATACAAGCATCTTATTACACTCATCTATAATGAAAACTGTGAAGGAGCATACGGATGTTAACTTTGTTACAGAAAAAAATGTACACCCTTTCTCACCAACCTTTGGGTCCTTCGGATGATCTTACAGTGTATTTGCAAGGATCAAGGAATCAATCTTCAAATCCACCATAATCAGCATCGACCGCACCATCATCAGTGTCTTGCTCCTTTTTATTTGATTTTTTTAAGCTGAAAATGTTAGCCGATGCTGCTACTTGAGGAAACAGATAAATGGAAATCAATTAGCAAGACAAAAAGGATTAAATTAACCTAAAACAATTCACATTGAGATGCTCATATTAAGTATAATAAGCTTGTTTTTACAAGAAAAGCCCACGGAACTGAGACAAAGAAGGATAAAACTGCATACATATAGAAGAATCTTGTTAATACAATCTCAATCTATGATATCCTTTTTCTAGCCACGAGAAATTGACAGTAGATATCCCTGTTAGCCTGGTTCTTATCATCATTTTATATTCTTATTGGCATGTACACTTAAGCTATCCACCAACAATCTAAAAGAGGTTGTCTAACATGCTTCCACATATTATAATTTTTTTTTTTTTAATCTCCAAATCTCACATATTTCACCCTAAATAAAGGAACAATTCCATAATGCATATCTATCAAGCCATATATCAACCCATGGTTAACATCACAAATATATTGCAAACCAAGCTACACATGCATCTAGGATTGATCAGACAACAAAGCACTCTCTGTTGAAAGTTTTCCATTGGTTTCACCTGGAAAGGCTGAATCAATTACTTCACAATTGCTTCTTGTAGATTTTCACACAAAATGACCAACAACTTCCCTAGGATAACTAGATTCCACCACAGAGAAATTACCCAAAAGTGATCCGCTGGAAGAAAGACACTTCCCCATAGTCCAGAGATAGAAGTTAACGCAGCATTCAGGAAATTCATATCTCCGGGACGATTAGAACCAAAAAGTCTCTTATGGAAGGTTAAAAAAAAAAAAATTTATTCTTTTTATGAACTAAAGTTCAGATCCCAATAACCAGTAAAAAGTCACTTCATCATATCAGCATGCAGTGCATCCATAATTGGATAAGTAAAGAGTATGCTAATTGTGGGGGAGGAATAGTGAAAACAATGAAGCAGATGAAATCATTCAATCACATTAACATGGAGAAAAAGAGTCATCCCATGTATGTATTAGTAGTAGTCAAAGGTAGCTTTTATAATAAGTATAAAACTATCTACCTCCAATTCATCTTAAATCAGTAATCAAATGATTAAAACGAGGAGGACCACCATAAGCAAACCATGTGCAAAGTGTACAGAGCAACCATTATTAGTGAGGCAACAAAAGGATTAAAATGCAGACACTGGATTTGATGAAAAAGTTTCAAATGAGCCAAACAGAGCGTGTAATTGCAGAATGCACCAACAACACTACTCTTTAACATCACTTGGTCCCTCTTAGGATGATTTGCTGGAGAATCAATCGCAATGACCTTCAGATCAATGGGCACTTGATGGACCACTTTCTTCACTTGGAGACTTCTCCTATTCTCACAATAGCCGAGTGAAATGTTATACAGAAATGCACTTGGATGTGGATCTTCTATGATAAATAGAAAACCTACTGACTAATGTGATGAAAGGGACATAGAGAATGTATATCTTGTAACGAGCATGGACCGGATATCAACATTCAGAATAATGAATCGGTAAACAGAATTAACATGTGACACATTTAACAGCGGACCATGAACAAATGCCTTCAAACCTGAGCCTATCTTCACCATTTCGGTATTACATCATAACCAAACTAGCTATTCATATACTACTTCTCAATGAAATTGAAGTCCAAACCCCTCGGTAGGTTCCATTAATCTCACAGCAGATCAGTGCTCAGGTAATCTAACTTTTACAGGTATTATTACATAGGTTGATGACAAATGCGGCCTGGTTTGTAGTTATAAAATGATGAAGGGGTATTTAATCAAACGCAGGGAATGTAACGATATAAAATAGGGAATCCACAGGTGAAATGAAAAAAAAAAAAAATGATGATGATCATGGTTCAGAAAGAAAATTAAGTCAACATGAAAACCCATCTTCACAATAAAATATCTATAAACCCAAATCTTGTTTAGCCGATCAGGGCACTTCTCAGCAGACACTGAGGTCTGTGAAGGGCCGACGTTTGGGTTTTGACTCAAACACCAGTGACATATTAAGTGATGATTGTTAAAAAAAAAAAAAAAACAAAAAACTAGTGAAATGGTAAACAATCAAGGCAAAGCAGAAGATAAGAAGAGACAACAGAATGATTATGTAAGACATAAGATGCATGGCGATGAGAATACGAACTTGAAATCGAGAAGGATCGGTTAGTTAAATAAAAAAAAAAACAAATGGGAAATCTCATAAGACAAGAATTCAAATGCCAGAAGCGGAATACCGATCAGAACTACCATATATCGACTGATGGAAATCGTAATCTAAGTCGATTCAAACAGTAAAAAGAAAAAAAAAGAAAAATGAAAACATGTAGGAATATGAAACTCCCTTGCTGTAGCACGAGGAGGTATCGGAATTTGCCATAGGCAACCGAATACCATCCGTAGTGCATTTAAAGGGGCCAAGAAGAGGGGAATCTAGAGAGAACTGAGAAATATAAAGGAGATGGACTTACCTAATTCTGCGGATATTCTCAAGGAGGGGATTGGATTCTTTTCTCTCAACTGCGAAATCCTCTTGTCACCGGAAGGGAGAGGAGAATCCTCTACAGCTCTGTGGATAAGAGATTTACCTTCAATCTCTTGAATGTGATACACCGGAGGAGAAGGGTTTATGAGTTTTAAGAAAAATGGGGAAGTCAGGATCTCTGGTTGCTAATGGAAAGAGTGCTCAACAAAGGGTCTGATCCCCTGTAGAAAGGGGGTCCCTTGTATTTATAATAGGGAAGGGGAACCATAGAAGGATCCAGAGGAAGTTGGGGATCAAGGGCGGAGAAGGAGGGCGTTGCAGATGGACGAAGGGTGGAGGCTGTAAGTGGATGTCGCGCATGGAGCTGGCTGGGGGAAGCTTCGTGAAGGTGGGGAAAGTTGAAGATGATGTTGGCGATCAAGGGTTGCCCTGAAGCAGAAGGGGGATGAGCGGTTAATGGAAACGGGGCGTGCGAAGCCGTTGCAGATGAAGGGCGAATGGAGGCCATGGGGGGTTTGAGAGGGGGTCTCACACATGGGGGAGGCTTGGTGATGGCGGGATGGAGAGAGTGGCTGAGGGAGGAAAGCAAGTTAGGGTTTTCAAAAACCCTAACTCGACCCTCAGACCTCGAAATTTAGTTTTTCCAAAAACAGGCCTCCTTTTCAGGTTTTTCTAAAAAAAATGGTTAAAGGTGAGTTTTTGGCAAAAATCTTCAAAAACCGCGTAGTTTTTCCCGATTTCTTTGATTTTTTGCGTGATTTTTCCCATTTTTTGTATTTTTAGAATAAAGTCCTAAAGTTTTACGAGAAATCAAAGATTAAAACTAATTTTTTGTGTTTTTGTAAAAATATTTACAAAAGGAAATTTTTCTGAGAATTTTAAATCTATTTTGAGAAAATTTCTTCAGACATGGGTTTTTGATCCGGATTTTGAGAAAATATGGATTTAAAGTACTGGATTCGGATCCGGAGTTGATTTTGAATATATCAATACGAATTTTAATTTAGAAAATCTAAAGAAATGACTTGATTTTCTCAAAAAACGGGTTTAGGGGCAAAAAGGGTCATTTTTATAAAATCTTTTGAAAAATTTGGGGTGTTCACAGATGCCCCTCTTTGCTACTAAGCCGGTTGAGAGCCGAGCTTAGTGGCAAAGACAACACTCCAAATTTTGAAAATGCTCTAGTCAACAGGTCTGAACTGGGTGCAGAAAAATTTATTTAAAACATGACTTTTCAGGCTTAAGACCTTATCCTGAACGGTCCTGGGGGGACGAAATCCTCGACAATGATACGACTGAATGATAGGAGGGAGGAAATCGTGATGGGACTTTGGGCGAAGATCTCGAAATGGTGAAAAATAAGGATTTTGATCAAGTCTCGTGGGTGAGACAAGATCAGCCCTTCGGAATGACTCAGGTTTAGCCCTTAACCTGGATGGGACGAAGATAGATCAAGATAAATTGGATGAGGAAGGAATATAGGCAGACCTCGATGGGACATTTTTGAGAAAAATGCCTTATGAGATGAAACTTCAAGGACGATCCTTTCCTGGATGGATGTACAAAGAGCACGGGTTCCTTTGTGGGGAAAACCATGATGGGACGGGGATTGCCTCGTCAAAACGAGGCTCAGGTTTAACCCAAACCTGAACGGAAGGTACCTCACGGAGTGAGGTTTAGGCTTAAACCTTTAACCTGAAAAAGGGCGACCATACGGAATCCTCGGATGAAGAAAGCCGTGATGGGACAACAAATACATCGCCGAAGCGAGATTCAGGTTTAACCCTTGACCTGAGTGGGAGAATGATATAGAATCTTCAAGCGACGAAACCGTGGTGGGACTAGAAAAGATATTTAGTCGGAAATGGGACTCAGGTTTAACCCTAACCTGAACGGAAGGTACCTCATGGAGCGAGGTTTAGACTTAACCCTTAACCTGAAAGGGATGACCATATGGAATCCTCGGATGAAGAAACCATGATGGGGCCTTCGGAATTTGGACGAACAAATTCAGAAGGGGTTTGCGAGAAGAGAAAAACAAGGGGTTCCCTAAAGCTTGGAAAAGGGATGGTCTTGGGCGCCTCATTGCTGAGACTAAAATCAGCTTTCTGAAAACAGACGACCTCTCGCAGAAGGTTTTGGGTTTGTACCTCGAGGAGCGAGGTAACAGGTTTAATCCTTAGCCTGAATGGATACAGAACCCTCGAGGAGAGAGGAGAACTGTGATGGGCCTCTAAACCTTGCACAACAAGTCCAAGAGGGATTTTTTGCAAAAGGATAAAAATGGGGGTCCCTAAAGCTTGAAAAAGGGATTGTTCTTGGGCGCCTCATTACTGAGACTGAAAATAGCTTTTGATAATAACAGATCTTTTGCGAAAAGTTCAGGTTTAACCCTTATCCTGAGCGGGTACTGTCTATGGCGGGACAATGGGGAGCACAGGGAAGTGTGCGGATCTGAGAGCACTCAGATCAGACGGAAGGAAAGGACCTTTCAGTCCTAAGGAGGGATGACGTCAGAATACGTCAAAACGATCTCAAGTTCACACTTCATGTTGGGAAAATTAGAAAATATTGCCAATAAAATGCCAAAAATTGTAGTTGATTCAGAATGATTGAATTGTGCTCATGTGCGAAAATATCATCTCTTTCTACCTAGAGTATTAGCTTCAATTGGGCTAACTCTTGTAGAATCAAGAATCAAATTCAAATTTGATACTGTTGAACTTCTTTAAGGAAGATATCAATTTCCTTGATATAAAAAGAGAGGAAACATTCTCAGCTTCATGAAAGCATTTGAGTGAAAAGATATTGATAAAGAATTTCACATAGATAAAGATGATTCTTGACAGTTTCGGGCAGTTTGATATCCTGGGCATTTCCCATGATGATCTTTTTGCACTCTTTTGAACCATGGATCTTTTCTGGGTTCTTTTACATCATCCTTTATTTTGGAGATGTCCTGACTTTTCTCTCCTTTTCGAGGAAGGGTACGTCACAAACTTAGCCTACTTGAGCTGAGTTCGAACCTGCTGAACCCAGTTGACTTGGATCGAACCCTGTTTGGTTCAAACCACTTAGGTTGAGTAGCTTGACCTACTCTACCTCTTTCTCAACTAAGTCAGCTTCATCTGACTTAGTCTGACCTCTCGAAGGAAGGCTCGAAGCCAAAGAAGCAACCCGGAGCCGTTTCTTCCATGATTTGAAGTAAGTTTGCTTCGTTGATCCATCTCTCTCAAGTATTTGATTGTTTGTATATAGCATATACTTTCTGAAGTAGTATCTTGCTTTAGTTCTTGATTGAGCCCTTTTTGGATACTTCGGTGTTCACCCGCTCATCTCGTAACTATCGTCGGATATATCTATGTTCAAACACGCAGTATATGCGTTTTTAAAATGGTATCTCGCCCTAGTTCTTGGTTGAGCCCTTCAGAACACTTCGGTGTTCACCCGCTCGCCTCGTAACTATCGTTGGATACAGATCTAGGTGTATATCTGCTGATTCTGCCGACGCGTCTTATATCGCACAGGCTATGTAATTTACCTTTGCCGTCGCGTCGTATGATGCCAAGGCTCCTGCTTTCTGCACTTCCGATTACTGCACTTCCGATTATGCATTTACTTACGCCGTCGCGTCGAACGATGCCAAGGCTCCTGCTTTCTGCACTTCCGATTACTGCACTTCCGATTATGCATTTACTTACGCCGTCGCGTCGAACGATGCCAAGGCTCCTGCTTTCTGCAATGTCTTTACTTACGCCGTCGTGTTGAATGACACCAAGGCTCCTGTTTTGTTATATATGTAGAATATTTCGTTCAGTTTCACACCCTGAACAATAGTATATGCATTTCCTTTACGCCGCCGCTGTATAAAGCACAGGCTTCTGCTTATACTACATATATAGCGCATAAATGAGCGTTCAAATGGAGATCAACTCCAAATCGCCAATGCGATTCCCTGATCGCTCCTCGTTCAAGATTCTGCTTGACGAATGAAGCCCCAATTGGAAAGGCTTCGGTTTTTTGGCAAAATGCTCTTTACGTAAAGACTAAATCAATTACGTATGGCCTGGCTATGGCCCAGGGTTCCTGCAACCTTGATGGATGCAAAGTACGCACAACGGTGCGCATCCATTTCCCGAGTTAAGCGTAGCGATTTCCCGCCAAAGAGGGGAGATGCCGCCGAAATGGATAAAAGAAACGCACGCTTTCTCCGTAAAAGAGAGGAAGTGCTGCTGAAATTTCTGAAGAAGCTATTGATAGCTCAGAAGGAACGTAGCAGGATACTCTGACATATAGCAGAGTGCTACCCAGTTCATGGATTGCCTTCTATAACGTAGAAGGGTTCGTCGCACCACTGCCGATAGAGCAGGAGAGGTGCTGACGAAATGGTTGGCAGAAGAGCTGCCGGAACCAATAGAATGGCATAATGATGTCCGTTGATGGAACAATGCCAGATCGGCTTGTATCCCTGTGCCTGCAAGGGCACCTTGCTCGTAAGGGCCGTCGAGCCGGAGTAGAGGTTGCGCCTTGGCTAGGTTTGGACTCGCTGCATAAAAATATGCCGAGTAGCCGATCTATTTAGATCGAGTCATATGCATGCTCATTGAGAACGGTTACACAACCAGACTCGTAAGGGCTGATGAGCCAGAGTGTGTTGTTTCCACCCAAAGAGGTGTGATGCTCGTGGTGGCTGAAGTGCCAAAGAGCGGTGTTCTGCATGCATATGAATAAGACTTAAGGTCGCACATACCCCGCGGTTGAAAATCGTGTTAGGGGTACCCCCTCAGTAATGACTGTGTTGGGGCGAACTGAATGGGGTCGGGTACATACTCCAGTAGTGCTGAAAGCACGGGCTGCCTAAATGGCATGCAGATTCTGTCCAAGTAATTGTAAGACTGGCAGACCCCTTCAGGAATTATGCTCACTGTGGAATGGCAGTGATGGTACAGCCTTGAGTGACACGTATTTTACTTTGGACCTGATAGAGTCCACGATGGCCTCAGTCACTCATGGGTTTTGGGGTCGTGGTTATCCTTAAGATCTAAGGATTGAACCCAACTACTGCAAGTAGAGGATGCATCCGAATATGGGCCTAGTAGGGTCCTCCCAGTTGAAACACACTGCCCTACTATGGATAGGGTCAACAGGCCTCTGGGGTATCTAAAATACATAGAATAATCAACCCCCAGAACGTCGCGTTGATGCCCGGACAATAGCTCTACCTGCGTACCAAAGGCGGGAGCGGTTAATTATCGAAACAATGCATTAGCTTAGGTTCAGCGATGTTTTGAATGTATGAGTGGATGACGTGTTGAGTCAGTCCTGCATAACCTTTGTGAAGGTGTCATGTTCGGTATACTACTGGACCGACTGGGCAAAGACCCGTGTTGTATCCGCACGACTAAGCGAAGCTCGAGGAGTTGTCCTTAGATGCGTGGGATACGGATGTGCCAAATATGAAGACTTGAGCTAGACATCACTTTGATACCCGGAAGAGGTCATGGCTAAGTCGTGGAGACTTAAGTGGTTATTCAAATCACAGCCCTGAAAAAGCTTGCTCTAAGTCATGAGGACTCGAGCGGATATTCAACTCATAGCCTGAGGAGGCTCTTGCGATATACGCTAAGTCTTGGAGGCTTGAGCGTCGTTATTGCGCATTGCGACCCTGAGTGGTCATTATCGTACTTGAGTTGAATGGTTACATGATTGCATGCTTACCAGACCATCAGTGGTTCTGACCCCGTTTTATGGGGATTTCAGGTGTTGGACCTGCGTGGCGATATGCGGAGCAAGGCGGCATCGAGTTCCAGGGTTTCTCTAGACAGAGTTGTACTGCTTCCTTTTTATAGAACCTATACTGTTTTCCAAGCAGTGATGTTGTAATAAACATGTGGTTTTCGATAAAATGGAACACTTCGGTGGTCAATGAGTTGCTTGGCCACATACCTGCAACGTGCTCAGAGTTTTCTAAAACCGACGACTCATTATCGTCTGATTCCGCTGCTAAAGCTTTTGTAAGTTCCGCTGCAAAGAAAAAAAAAAAGAAATTCATGAAAATTTTAACTTAGCTTTGTTTTGGAAATCCGGGGCGTTACAGAATTGGTATCAAAGCATGAGTCTGAGAAACCTGGTTCAAGATCCGTCGTGTTTGCGGTATCGCACTGTAAGTATAAATTTTATACTTTCTCTGATTGGGTGTATTTGCATGAATAGATAAATGGCTCCTAAGACCAGGAGAACCATGCCGAGCGAGGAGTCCCATACACAGGGCTTCCTGTTGGAGACACTCAACAGGCTTGTGTCTGCCATTCGTGAATCAAGGCAAGCACCAGCCCCACCTCGTAATGAGAACCTTGGAGGAATAACATATGAAAAATTCCTCAAATTAGACCCACCAGTTTTCGTTGGTAGTGCCGATCCAGAGCTTGCAGAAAGTTGGATCGAGGAAACGGAGCGTGCATTCCTGGTATTGGGAGTACCAGAGGATAGAAAGACTAACTTCGGCACTTATAGGCTGAAGGATAATGCACGGAAGTGGTGGGATACCACTAAGCTTATCCAGTTCTCACAAGTCGAAGTCATTCCTTGGAATGATTTTCGGAGGGAATTTTTGGATAACTACTTCCCGATACACTCTAGAAATAAGAAGAAGATGGAGTTTCTTGAATTGGAGCATGGTGGTATGAGTCTTATCGACTATACTACCAAGTTTCAGAACCTTGAGCGGTACTGCTCTCGGTTATTCGATACTGACCAGGAGAGGGCCGATAAATATATCAACGGATTTCGGGAAGGGCTACGATCTCGAGTTATAACTAGCATGCCCCAAACATTTCAAGCCGCTGTGGCAGCAGCTTCGAAGATTAGCGCAGACTGGGAGCGATGCAAAGGGGTCGTAGTAAAGCGACCGATAGCAAGTAATGGGAACAACAAGAGGACGTTCCCAGGTGGCCAAGAATCGCAACCACCTTTGTATAAAAGAGATTTTCAGGAAAAGAATTTCACTCCATCGGCCGAGCGGCCATTACAGATGGTAGAAGCCAATCAGCCCTACCAACAGTCTAATTTTCGATGCCCGAGGTGTAGCTCTGATCATCCCGGAGGGGTTTGTCCTCGCGATACGGGAGGTTGCCTGTATTGCGGCAAACCGGGGCATCGTGTAAGAGAATGCCGCAAGAAGGCCTCAGATCTTCAACGAAGAAATATGGGATCTGGAGGACCCTCTCAACAAACACAACAACAACGACTGCCACTACCCAGGATAGAGCAGAAACCTGTTGCAGGTCGTGTGTATGCGGTGACAGCCGAACAACTTATGAATGATGATCATATCAAGGAATCTGGATCCCTTGATAGATAGAGTTGTAATGGGTAAAAAGCGATTGAAAGACAAGATCCAATGAATGCTTGAGACAAGTGGCTTATGACCTTGTGTACGGTCATCTGGATCGATATGTATCCTTGCTCTCTAAAGTAATATTGGATTTGTCAAATAAAAATCTTAAGTGCTTATGCCCAAAATTTATGGCTATAGACCACATGATTGAGAAATTAAGTTTGCGTAATTAGAATGTTAAAAGTTACTTAATAAAATAAATCATCGACGAATTGTTCCCAAGAAGAGAGTCTTGTGAGGTTTTACATATTCAAGATCAGATCGTCTAGCCAGAGTGAGCCTGTGAGGGTATACAGCTCCGTGCGAGTGTATATGTTCCAAAACCAGTAGCTTGGCTAGTATGATTCTGTGAGGGTGTACTGATCCAATATCAGGTAAGTCTGACGAAGGTGAACCTGTGAGGAGGTACGTTTCCAATACCAGGTAGTCTGACAGGGGACTTATTCCAATATGGTTAATCTCTAGAAGAATGATCTATGAGTATGAAATAGTTACACAAGATGGCTATATTGATAGCCGGTTGGAAGAACATTGATTCAACAAAACTATCGTGGTTGTAGCATAATTTGAACTTAGATATGAGAAGCATACCTCAATTGATCGAGAATCATGATATGAGGTTATGATTGGAATAAATACGATGTTGAACTAATTGAATAACATTATGAATCTAACATATGGGAGAAATATCCCAAGTTACGCACTTAGTACTCTTAACTGAATTTCGCGGACGAAATTCCTTTAAGGGGGTAATGATGTAAGACCCATAATTTTTCAGTATCTTTCTGAAGAAATTCACGAGGCATTTTCAAGTAAAAATAGCATCTGAACCCGAAATACGAATCAGATCGATTTGTACGAACCAGTTATACTTAGGATATTCGTCGCTTTGTGAATATATGCTCAAACACTCTGGAAGCCATAACTTCCTAACTAAACAAAATCAAAGGATTTCCTCGAGCCAACTTTCTTAGTGACGTCAATACGAAGAGAATGGCGTACTCAGAATTTTTCGGAAAAAAATTGCCGAAAACCCGAAATTTTTGCGGGACCCACGAAAATGTTGGTGGGACCCACAGAAATATTCCTCAGAAAATATCTTGTGGGACCCACAAAATATCCTATGGAAATATCTAGTGGGCCCCACCTCAAAAGGAACCTCCAGGAATTAAAATATAGCTCAGGGATAAAAGGGGCATGGAAAAACCCAAGAGGAGGTGGGCTTGGGCTATAAATAGCCCTCCCCACTCTCTCTCTTCTCATAATTTCGACCCCCCCTCTCTCTCTTGCCTTCTCTCTCTCTCCTAAACCTCCCCTAGTGAGCCCAAGTGAGTCTGAGCCCACCTGACCTGGCCTGAACCCACCTGACCTAGTCTGAGCCTGCCTGACCTGGTCCTAGCTCACCTGACCTGGGTCTGAACCCACTTGACCTAGTCCTAACCTAGTTGACTTGACTTGAACCTAGTTGGGTTTAAAGTCAAAGTCAAAGTCCCTTTTTGTCCAGATTCCGGTTTGGATTTCTGAACCCAAACTTAGCCTACTTGAGCTGAGTTCGAACCTGCTGAACCCAGTTGACTTGGATCGAACCCTTTTTGTTTCAAACCACTTAGGTTGAGTAGCTTGACCTACTCTACCTCTTTCTCAACTAAGTCAGCTTCATCTGACTTAGTCTGACCTCTCGAAGGAAGGCTCGAAGCCAAAGAAGCAACCCGGAGCCGTTTCTTCCACGATTTGAAGTAAGTTTGCTTCGTTGATCCATCTCTCTCAAGTATTTGATTGTTTGTATATAGCATATACTTTCTGAAGTAGTATCTTGCTTTAGTTCTTGATTGAGCCCTTTTTGGATACTTCGGTGTTCACCCGCTCATCTCGTAACTATCGTCGGATATATCTATGTTCAAACACGCAGTATATGCGTTTTTAAAATGGTATCTCGCCCTAGTTCTTGGTTGAGCCCTTCAGAACACTTCGGTGTTCACCCGCTCGCCTCGTAACTATCGTTGGATACAGATCTAGGTGTATATCTGCTGATTCTGCCGACGCGTCTTATATCGCACAGGCTATGTAATTTACCTTTGCCGTCGCGTCGTATGATGCCAAGGCTCCTGCTTTCTGCACTTCCGATTACTGCACTTCCGATTATGCATTTACTTACGCCGTCGCGTCGAACGATGCCAAGGCTCCTGCTTTCTGCACTTCCGATTACTGCACTTCCGATTATGCATTTACTTACGCCGTCGCGTCGAACGATGCCAAGGCTCCTGCTTTCTGCAATGTCTTTACTTACGCCGTCGTGTTGAATGACACCAAGGCTCCTGTTTTGTTATATATGTAGAATATTTTGTTCAGTTTCACACCCTGAACAATAGTATATGCATTTCCTTTACGCCGCCGCTGTATAAAGCACAGGCTTCTGCTTATACTACATATATAGCGCATAAATGAGCGTTCAAATGGAGATCAACTCCAAATCGCCAATGCGATTCCCTGACCGCTCCTCGTTCAAGATTCTGCTTGACGAATGAAGCCCCAATTGGAAAGGCTTCGGTTTTTTGGCAAAATGCTCTTTACGTAAAGACTAAATCAATTACGTATGGCCTGGCTATGGCCCAGGGTTCCTGCAACCTTGATGGATGCAAAGTACGCACAACGGTGCGCATCCATTTCCCGAGTTAAGCGTAGCGATTTCCCGCCAAAGAGGGGAGATGCCGCCGAAATGGATAAAAGAAACGCACGCTTTCTCCGTAAAAGAGAGGAAGTGCTGCTGAAATTTCTGAAGAAGCTATTGATAGCTCAGAAGGAACGTAGCAGGATACTCTGACATATAGCAGAGTGCTACCCAGTTCATGGATTGCCTTCTATAACGTAGAAGGGTTCGTCGCACCACTGCCGATAGAGCAGGAGAGGTGCTGACGAAATGGTTGGCAGAAGAGCTGCCGGAACCAATAGAACGGCATAATGATGTCCGTTGATGGAACAATGCCAGATCGGCTTGTATCCCTGTGCCTGCAAGGGCACCTTGCTCGTAAGGGCCGTCGAGCCGGAGTAGAGGTTGCGCCTTGGCTAGGTTTGGACTCGCTGCATAAAAATATGCCGAGTAGCCGATCTATTTAGATCGAGTCATATGCATGCTCATTGAGAACGGTTACACAACCAGACTCGTAAGGGCTGATGAGCCAGAGTGTGTTGTTTCCACCCAAAGAGGTGTGATGCTCGTGGTGGCTGAAGTGCCAAAGAGCGGTGTTCTGCATGCATATGAATAAGACTTAAGGTCGCACATACCCCGCGGTTGAAAATCGTGTTAGGGGTACCCCCTCAGTAATGACTGTGTTGGGGCGAACTGAATGGGGTCGGGTACATACTCCAGTAGTGCTGAAAGCACGGGCTGCCTAAATGGCATGCAGATTCTGTCCAAGTAATTGTAAGACTGGCAGACCCCTTCAGGAATTATGCTCACTGTGGAATGGCAGTGATGGTACAGCCTTGAGTGACACGTATTTTACTTTGGACCTGATAGAGTCCACGATGGCCTCAGTCACTCATGGGTTTTGGGGTCGTGGTTATCCTTAAGATCTAAGGATTGAACCCAACTACTGCAAGTAGAGGATGCATCCGAATATGGGCCTAGTAGGGTCCTCCCAGTTGAAACACACTGCCCTACTATGGATAGGGTCAACAGGCCTCTGGGGTATCTAAAATACATAGAATAATCAACCCCCAGAACGTCGCGTTGATGCCCGGACAATAGCTCTACCTGCGTACCAAAGGCGGGAGCGGTTAATTATCGAAACAATGCATTGGCTTAGGTTCAGCGATGTTTTGAATGTATGAGTGGATGACGTGTTGAGTCAGTCCTGCATAACCTTTGTGAAGGTGTCATGTTCGGTATACTACTGGACCGACTGGGCAAAGACCCGTGTTGTATCCGCACGACTAAGCGAAGCTCGAGGAGTTGTCCTTAGATGCGTGGGATACGGATGTGCCAAGTATGAAGACTTGAGCTAGACATCACTTTGAGACCCGGAAGAGGTCATGGCTAAGTCGTGGAGACTTAAGTGGTTATTCAAATCACAGCCCTGAAAAAGCTTGCTCTAAGTCATGAGGACTCGAGCGGATATTCAACTCATATCCCTGAGGAGGCTCTTGCGATATACGCTAAGTCTTGGAGGCTTGAGCGTCGTTATTGCGCATTGCGACCCTGAGTGGTCATTATCGTACTTGAGTTGAATGGTTACATGATTGCATGCTTACCAGACCATCAGTGGTTCTGACCCCGTTTTATGGGGATTTCAGGTGTTGGACCTGCGTGGCGATATGCGGAGCAAGGCGGCATCGAGTTCCAGGGTTTCTCTAGACAGAGTTGTACTGCTTCCTTTTTATAGAACCTATACTGCTTTCCAAGCAGTGATGTTGTAATAAACATGTGGTTTTCGATAAAATGGAACACTTCGGTGGTCAATGAGTTGCTTGGCCACATACCTGCAACGTGCTCAGAGTTTTCTAAAACCGACGACTCATTATCGTCTGATTCCGCTGCTAAAAGCTTTTGTAAGTTCCGATGCAAAGAAAAAAAAAAAGAAATTCATGAAAATTTTAACTTAGCTTTGTTTTGGAAATCCGGGGCGTTACATGTAAAGTTGGTTGTTGTTTTGCAAACTGTTCGCGAAGAAAACGAGTCCCTTCAAACTCTCCCTGGAAGAGGGTCCTTGCGAATGAAAGATGGTTGCATGCGAAAAGAACGAGCTCCCTCGAACTCTCCCTGAAGAGGGTCCTTCACAAGAAAAGATTGATTTTTGATGAAATGATAACCCGAAGGTTGAAATTGAGGATTTATAGCTTTAAATGATGATGTTTGGTTAGCACAAAGGCTGAACCTGGATGGCTAACTGATTAGTCAGCCAAATACTAGCACGAGCGCCAGATGTACCAGCACGAGCACTGGATTTTGAAAATGCACACCAGTAAGAGCACTAGATTTTTGAAATGCACACCAGTATGAGCACTGGGTTTTTCGAAATGCACACCAGTATGAGCACTGGGTTTTTCGAAATGCACACCAGTACGAGCACTGGATTTTCGAAACGCACACCAGTACGAGCACTGGGTTTTTCGAAATGCATACCAGTACGAGCACTGGGTTTTTCGAAATGCACACCAGTACGAGCACTGGATTTTCGAAATGCACACCAGTACGAGCACTGGGTTTTTCAAAATGCACACCAGTACGAGCACTGGATTTTCGAAATGCACACCAGTACGAGCACTGGGTTTTTCGAAATGCATACCAGTACGAGCACTGGGTTTTTCGAAATGCACACTAGTACGAGCACTGGATTTTCGAAATGCACACCAGTACGAGCACTGGGTTTTTCGAAATGCATACCAGTACGAGCACTGGGTTTCGAAAATGCATAACAGTGCGAGTACTGTGTTTTCGAAAGTGCACACCAGTACGAGCACTGGGTTTTTCGAAATGCATACCAGTACGAGCACTAGGTTTTTCGAAATGCACACCAGTACGAACACTAGATTTTCGAAATGCACACCAGTACGAGCACTGGGTTTTTCGAAATGCATACCAGTACGAGCACTAGGTTTTTCGAAATGCACACCAGTACGAGCACTGGATTTTCGAAATGCACACCAGTACGAGCACTGGGTTTTTCGAAATGCATACCAGTACGAGCACTAGGTTTTTCGAAATGCATACCAGTACGAGCACTGGGTTTCGAAAATGCATAACAGTGCGAGTACTGTGTTTTCAAAAGTGCACACCAGTACGAGCACTGGGTTTTCGAAACTGCACCAGTACGTGCTCTGGATTTTCAAAATGCACCAGTACGAGCACTGGGCTTTTCCTGCGGAGAGTTGAGAAGGAGATTGGCCTATTTAAGATATTTAGAGATTGAAGCAAGAAGAATGGCCGGGGTTTCAGGATTATCCCTTATCCTAAGAGGGAAATAGAATAGACATTTTTAAAGAGAATTTAGAAAAATAATGATTCAGGTTTATCCCTTAACCTGAAGGGGAAATGATGAGTGAAAACTCGGATTCACAATAACTTGTCCAATACGAGCATTGGATTCAAAAGGAAGTTCAAGTCGGAACTTGAAACTTCAAAAATGAGAATATACAAGAAGGAAAATCCGAGTCGGAACCCGGTTTTTAAATACAAGAAAGGAAGTGAGAATCGGGTTCGAAAACTCGAATTCTCAAAACAAAGAATTGTCCAACACGAGCGTTGGATTCAAAAAGGAAGTTCAAGTCGGAACTTGAAACTTCAAAAATGAGAATATACAAGAAGGAAAATCCGAGTCGGAACCCGGTTTTTAAATACAAGAAAGGAAGTGAGAATCGGGTTCGAAAACTCGAATTCTCAAAACAAAGAATTGTCCAACACGAGCGTTGGATTCAAAAAGGAAGTTCAAGTCGGAACTTGAAACTTCAAAAATGAGAATATACAAGAAGGAAAATCCGAGTCGGAACCCGTTTTTTAAATACAAGAAAGGAAGTGAGAATCGGGTTCGAAAACTCGAATTCTCAAAACAAAGAATTGTCCAACACGAGCGTTGGATTCAAAAAGTAAGTTCAAGTTGGAACTTGAAACTTCAAAAATGAGAATATACAAGAAGGAAAATCCGAGTCGGAACCCGTTTTTTAAATACAAGAAAGGAAGTGAGAATCGGGTTCAAAAACTCGAATTCTCAAAACAAAGAATTATCCAACACGAGTGTTGGATTCAAAAGGAAGTTCAAGTCAGAACTTGAGACTTCAAAAATAAGAATATACAAAAAGGAAAATCTGAGTCGGAACCCAGATGAGAAGGAGATAATTCCTACCCAAGAGTCGAATTTGAAAGGATTGACAAAAAGCATGAATAGATCTCGCCGATTACAAAGATTTATTCAAGACTCTTGACCCAAGATGGTCTGAACTTTGATTACTTCAGGATTTTCCCTTATCCTGGAGAAGAATGAATAAAAGATTGATATGAATTGAAGAGTTTATGGGAAGTAGTTCAGGTTTTATCCCTTAACCTGAAAGGGATGTAAAATAAAAGATCGATAAAATTTAAAAGTTTGATAAAAACTTGACAAAATGAACAAATCGATGAAAATTCAATTAAATTGGAAAATGAAATAGATGCCAAATAAAATAGATCAACTGAAAAATTGACAAGTTTTTCAGAAAAAGAGTTCGTCTAATCCTGCCTGCATATGACGAAGGAAGACATGTATAGATCAAAATAAAAATGCCCCAGTATCAGGGAGAAGATGTGAGAATTTAATAGAAAAATCGTCGCTTTATTGAGAGAGATTCTTTTGAATAGTACAAAAGGCTAGGAATTTAAGTGTAAAATCTCTTCAAATGTAGAGCATTAATAGGATCTGGCAGTTCCGCTCCATCTGCGTTGATCAAACGATAGGAATTACGGGGCAATGCTTCCTTAACCACATAAGGGCCTTCCCAATTGGGTGACCACTTGCCCTTCGGCCGATGCTTGAGATGAGCTGTCGATCTGAGCACGAGATCATTAACTCGAAACCTTCTCTCAATAACTGATTTGGCGTAGTGTCTAGCTATCCTCTGACGATAGGCCTGGGCGTGCTCTGCTGCCTTGAGTCTTTTCTCGTCTAGTAGATCAAGCTGTACCAACCTCTGCTGCTGATATTGATCAAGCGGAAGTTCAACGAGTGACGCAAACTTGAGTGCAGGCTTCTGAACATGTAGAGGCAATACCACCTCGGTCCCATAAACAAGCTCTGAAGGCGTAGCATTGGTTGGGGTCCGAATGGTGGTTCGGTATGCCCACAATGCATCGTGCATCTTCTCGTGCCAATCACGGCCTGTTTCCACTGTTCTTTCCAGAATGCGGATCAAAATCTTGTTGGTGGCCTCTGCCTGACCGTTCCCTTGGGGATAGTAAGGAGCTGAGAAGTGGTGATGAATCCCGAACTTCGAGCAGAAGGTCTTCATCTTCTCATTTTTGAAATGGCTGCCATTATCTGACACAATGTCATGTGGGACGCCGAAGCGACAGAGAAGATTTTTATGAATAAATGAAACTACATGCCGGCATTCTACTGTTCGCAGAGTGACAACTTCGACCCATTTGGTGAAGTATTCTGTGGCTGCAAGGAAGTATTTATGGCCGTTAGATGCAGAAGGAGTGATTGGACCCACCACGTCGAAGGCCCACATTGAAAAGGGCCAAGGAGAGACCACTGACTGCAAGTATGCAGCTGGCGCATGAATGGAAGGCGCGTGCATCTGATATTTGACGCACTTCCTTACAAACCGATGGCAATCTTGCTGCATGGTTTTCCAGTAATATCCTGCGCGGATAATCTGCTTGACGAGTGTTTGGTAGCCGACATGGCCACCACAAATTCCTTCGTGTGCCTCTCGGACCACTTCTATGGCTTCATCCTTATCTAAGCATCTAGCATACTCAGAACTGAACCCACGATGGTAGAGAGTATTGGCAAGGATGAAATAGCGGACTGACATGCGTTGAATTGCACATTGCTCCCTTCTTGGCATGTCTGGCGGGAATTCACCAGTTTCGATAAAGCTTTTAATGTCTTGATACCAAGGCTTTTCCCTCTGAGCGGCCTGGTTCACTTGCTCAATTGGAATATAGGCAGGTTGATCAAGTCTGCCGATCTCGAAGGAACAACAGGATTCACTGTCTTTAAAAGACAAAATAGAGCCTAAGCAAGCTAGGCCGTCTGCTATGTGATTGTATTCCCTCTTGACATGATTGAGCTGAAATTCTTCAAAGTCGCCTATGAGAGCCAAAGCGATCTTCTGATAGGGAATTAACTTCGAGTCTTTTACTTGCCATTCTACATTAACTTGGTTAACAATAAGCAAGGAATCGCCGAAGGCATGTACCCTCTTGACATCGAAGTCTTGCAAAATTTTGAGGCCTTGTATTAGAGCTTCATACTCGGCCATGTTGTGAGTACATTGGAAATTGAGCTTGAGGGAGTAAGGGAGCATTTCCTTTTCAGGAGTGATCAACAAGATCCCAATCCCTATACCAGACATATTTTTGGCTCCATCAAAGAATAGAGTCCAAACTGGAGATTCCTGAATACTGCAAATTCGATCGTCAGGAAAATCGTCTTCTGCCTTGATTTCTTCTGTTAACGGGAAATCCGCCAACTGATCTGCGATGGACTGACCCTTGACTGACTTCTGAGAAACATATTCCAAGTCATACTGCATCAGGAGGACTTGCCATTTCGCAATTCGTCCAGTAAGGAAGGGCTGCTCAAGGATGTATTTGAGAGGGTTGAGTCTTGACAGAATTTTGATTTCTGAAGCCATTAGATAATGTCTCAGCTTCTGACACATCCACACTAAGGCTAGACATGTCTTTTCCATCTGAGAATATCTCTTCTCATAATCAATGAAAGTCTTGTTGATGTAGTAGATGGCATGCTCTATCCGGCTGCCTTCCTCATACTGCGCAAGAAATCCGCCACAAGCATTGTGGTTGACGGAAATATACAAGAGCAGTGGCTTTCCAAGTTCTGGTGGCTTCAGAACAGGTGGATTGAGAAGATACCGCTTGATGCGTTCAAATGAGAGCTGACATTCTGGTCCCCATTCAAATTTCACTTCTTTTCTCAGTAAGTGATTGAAGGGCTCGCATCTCATGGCTAGATTGGAGATAAAGCGACGGATAGACTGAATGCGCCCCTGAAGGATCCTTAATTCTTTGAGGTTGGTGGGAGCCGGCATATCAATGATTGCTTTCGCCTTGGCAGGATCCACCTCTATGCCTTTCTTGCTGATCATGTAGCCGAGCAATTTGCCTGACTTTACTCCGAAGACGCATTTCTGTGGATTGAGTCTTAGCTTGTAGAGAATAAGTCTTTCGAAGACTTGGCCGAGAGCATCAAGATGATCCTCTCCTTCTTTGGACTTAACCAGGATGTCATCTACATAGGCATCCATGTTCTTGTGCATCTGGTCATGAAAGATCACTGCCATAGCCCTCTGATAGGTTGCCCCGACATTCTTGAGTCCAAATGGCATGACTGTATAGCAAAAAGTACCCCAAGGCGTGGTAAAGGAAGTTTTGGATTGGTCACGAGTGGCCAATTTGATTTGATTGTAGCCCGAGTATCCATCCATGAAGGAGAACATGGCATGGCCTGCCGTGCTATCGATCAGAAGATCGATGTTGGGGAGTGGATAATCATCCTTTGGGGTAGCTTTGTTTAGATCCCTGAAATCAATACAAATCCGAACTTTGCCATTCTTTTTGGGGACTGCCACAATGTTCGCCAACCAATCTGGGTATTCGATGGTCCGAATGAACCCTGCTTTTAACAATTCTTCAAGTCCTTCTTTAACTTGTGGTGCTACTCGAGGATCCATTTTTCTGAGTTTCTGCTTGATTGGTTTGCAATCTGGCTTCAACACAAGGCGATGCTCGACTAACTTGGAGTCTAAACCTGGCATATCCTCATAAGTCCAAGCGAAGACTTCCTGATGCTGTTTGAGGAAGTAGATGAACCTTTCTTTCTCATCAAAACTTAGACTGGAACCAATTTTGAGAATTCTTGGATCATCTTCTGAACCGATATTGACATCCTCCGTTAGATCTTGAACCAATGGTGATGGTTCATCTTGCTTCTGAATGCTGGCAAATTCTGGCAGATCTTGAATTGTCGAGTCGAATTCTGCCAACTCTTCGATCTGCCCTGTCATTTTGCTGGCCTCTGCCCCAGTCTTCGCTTTGCATGCTCTGGCTGTTTTATTTTGAAAAAGGTTGGTATTGATGACGAGCTTTTTGAATGATTTAGGAGTCATGATCACGGCAATCCTGTAAGCGAAAAGGAGGCTTTTGAGAAAAAAGGTAAAATATCCAAAAAATAGCCTTTTGTATAAAGATAGAGAATGACAATATAGACAAGGACATAAGTAGAGAATTTGTGTACACCAAGATGAATAGAGCAAACAAACTTTTCATTGATTTAAGTAAACTTTGATATTTACAAGCGACTGTTTGAGAAAGGGAAAGAAATCGGGGCGGATCTTGCCCTTACAAGATGACAAAAGGGAAAGGAAAACAGAAAACACTGGCATTGTCTTCATTACTGAACTCCCTTGACGAAGATGGTTTTTCTGCAGGATGACTGACCTGCGAAACCCAAGCCTGTACCGGTGACATGCTGATCGGGGACGATCGGCTCCAGAATGCCGTCTTCATCTTTGCCCAGGCCCCTGAAGGGCTGATAACCGTGCTTCGTTAGAAGATCAAACCCTTTCTTAGCTTTGGAGAATTGAGGAAACAGAGGGTGATCTTTAAATGAGGTATAATCGAGGCGTCCTCCTAATTTGAAGAAGCGAGGTCCCTGCCACTGGACAACTGCGGTGACATTTTCTGTCGGCTGGATCTCTTTCAATTTCAGCATATCCAGACTTTCGCTCAGATTGATCTCATCGACTTCCCTGATGCTTGGGATGTCGGCAGTGAAAGTAGGACGGGGAATCATCGGCTGCGGGAGTCGTTCTTCCGGATCCTCTCCTAGGACCGTAGTGATCATGCCCCCTTTCGACCATTTTATACACTGGTGCAGGGTTGACGGGACCGCCTTGGCATTGTGGATCCATGTGCGCCCCAGCAACAGATTGTACGTCGGTGGTACATTGACCACATGGAAGAGTACAGTATGCACCGAATAGTTGATAAAGATTTCGAGAAATATCTTCCCCTTGGCTGTCTGCCCATGGTTATCAAAACCGTAGATCGTGATCGGATCTGGGGTATATTCCTCTTCTTTTAAACCCAACGCCTTGTCTGTCATTTCTGGACAGATGTTTAGGTTGCTGCCTCCATCGACGAGCACATGAGGGACTGTCATGCCCCTGGTCCGCACTACTATGTATAGGGCGTTGTTATGAAACGAATGAGGCCTTGGTAAATCCTCATCAGAAAAAGTGATTGGTGCGTTCGTCATGGCCTGATTGACGATCTGAGCCATATCTTGCGGAGACGTGCTAGGCTTGACTTTGATCTTTCTGAGGAGATCTTCTAGCACTTGCTGGTGCTCAGATGAAGCGTGGGTCAGGTCCAAGATAGAGATGTTGGATAATGCAGTAATCGGCTTCTGAACTGACCCTGAAGCCTCTTCTTTCTTCGAAGCTGCCTTGATAAAGCGCTTCGGGATCCTGGGAACTAGTTTGGCAGTTCCTGTTGCTGCCTTTGTTGGTTTGCTGGAAAATGGGGTGACATCCGCCCTCTTGACGGATGACTGTGCCTGGTGAAGGACTAGGACCTGATGTTGGTCCTGAATGTCCTGCATAGAACATGGTTGAATACTGCCTGGCAGAGAGAACGCTTGTTCTGTAACGACTGAAGCTGAATGTTTAGGAAAAGGTTTGCTCAAGACTTCTGGCTGCTGCTCATCCTCGTCCTCAATCAGCATATTCTTGTCAATACAATCCTGAATGATGTTCTTGAGGACAAAGCAATGCTCGGTGTCATGTCCCACAGTCCGGTGAAACTTGCAGAACTTGTCAGTCCATTTACCCATAGCGACGGGAGGGTCCGCCACCTTGGGAAGTTTAATCATTCCTTTTGACATCATATATTCTAAGATGTCTTCGCGGGACTGTTCTAAAGCTGAGAATTCCCGATCATAACTCCAACCTTCGTGCTTCGGCTTTTCTGGCTGCTTTGCTTCTGGCTGGGGTATTGGTTGGACGGGCTTAACAAATTTTCCCTTCTGGGCTGCTGAATTTGCTCTTTCGGCCCTAGGAGGCCCTGAGTTCTTGCTGCGATTCTTCTTGCTTTTCTTTTTGCCAGAGCTACTGCTGTTGTCGGGAAAATCCATGGAATAAACAACATGAGCCTTTTTCTTCTGCTCAGGGTTTCCTCGAACGAAAGGGTAACCCTCATACAGGCCGGTCTCGAGCCACTCGGCTCTCTCAATCAGTTTGATGAATGACTTAGCAGGTGATGTAGAAATGAGGTTCCTCAGAGGCTGAGCGAAATTATTCAGGATAATCTGCAAGGCGTGCTCCTCCGGGATGGGAACTTTCATTCTGTTACAGGGGCTTCTCCACCTATGGATGAACTCACTAGCTTTCTCATTCTCCATCTGTTTTAAATTGTACAGATGATTGAGGGTTGGTGAGGCTTCAACATTGAACATGAAGCGCTCGATGAATAAGTTGACAACTTTATCGAACTCTCGTAGTTCGATAGGATTAATGTGATTTGCATACCACCTGGCCGCTACTCCTTCTAAGCTGCGAGGAAAGCAGATGAATAACGCCCGATTATCTTTCCTGAAACGGCCGCACTAGGCATAAAAGGTGGCCAAATGAGCCTTGGGGTTGCTAGTTCCGTCGAATTTAAGGAACTTGCGAGGGAGATTCTCCAAATTGTCATCTCCGTCCAGACCATGGTAAAAATCTTCACCGGAGTAGGTCTGCTTGCCCTTGCTTTTAGCCTGGATATCTTTGATGGCCCGATTCATTTCTTTCATTTGTTCTTGCATTGGGTTATTAACTAGAACAGGCTTATTGATTGATTCGGGGTCTGCAGTGGTCTTTGCAAACTGCGGTGGAGGATTCTGATAGACAAACTGCTCTTCTTCTTCTGATTCCTCAACTGATTCTGTTTCTTCAGAAGTGGTGTCAGGCTGTACTTTCTTCCTAACAATCCTGACTGGCTTCTTCACGGCCTTCTTCTTTGGCTTGGTTTTTGGAATAGCTTCTTTCTGACTGGCCTCGGCCTGCTCAGTCATCATTTTGGTCATCATTCTTTTGAACAGATTATACATAGCTGGATCTATGTCATCTGCTTGATTCTGATTTTGTCCCCTGACTGATTTGGGGGAGTTCATCCCTCCAGCCTCACTGTCACTGTGTTGAGGAACCGTTTCTTTTCCTGCCCTTGTTACGACCATTTTGCCAATGCCAGTGATTCCTGAAGAATAAGGGAATGGTTAGAGCACGAAAGATCTTTTTTGAAAACACGATCTTTGAGAAAAAGACGAGAACGAAGGGATCTGATAGACAATTTAGACAGATTATCCCATCACCAGGGATCGGGTCATCACAAAGCTTGCGATAATTGCGTTACCATTCTGTGATAACGAGAAAAAAAATGCGCCTTATTTCCTAGGCGAGGTCGTCTATCATGATAAGAGATATTTACAGAAGAAACGGAAGGAAACGTCTCATTATTAGGGATGAGATATAAAAGAATCATTTGGCAAAAAAAGAGCTTTTTAACAGAACAAAAGTTGTATTTTATTGATGACAAATTCAAATACAAAGAGAAGGTGGGCACACAATTCGCCACCATTCCCGATATTCAGAAGATACATTGGGTCCAGGAGATATTGACAAAGGAATGAAGGAGTCCCAAGTGTATTTGGCTACATGGTATGCCCCAGACCACTGATCCGACTGTAGATCGAATTCTGGCATGCTGCCGGTTGGGAAGTGAATGTTGGCTCGTACCTGCCGCTGCGAGAACTGTCTGAGGCACCTCTCTGGCTGATAGTCGACACAGAAGAATGGACCGAGCAATCTGTAGCGCTTGTTACGAGCATAAGTGTAGCGAGGGATAGTCTCTCTTCTGTCGAAGAAGTCCCAAATGATTTCCTCCTGATGTAGTTTCTCGATCAAAGCTCGATACTGAATGGCTGACTTCGGCTGCTTGTTGCTGAATCTGAAAGAACTGGCTTTCGACGGCACATGTCGTAGGAACCACGACTGCAAGGCATATGTGCATCCTTCCACCAAAATGACCTCTCCGAGGGCAAATCGAGCCAAACCTCTGTAGAGAAAGGCTAGAGCTGCCATGGATACCGAAAGCTGACGGGTCTGCTTGCTTCCCCATCGTCTAAAAAGTTGGGCGACTCTGATATCGATGAAATTCTGACCATCCTGAAAGAATGCCAGCCCCACCGTGCATAGGATCATAGCATGCTGAATTCTTTCTTTCGCTGCTCGAGATAGGGTATCGACTTCTTCATAGGCTCCGTACTTATTATAGAGTTCGAACAGATCGATGAACTGACTTCCGTTGATCTCTGTGAGAGGCCAGGATCTGCTCCCTGTAGCTTTGGCTAGTGCTTCTCGAATATCTATCCCTTTGACACTGATCAAGAACTGTTGTTCGACTGGATCATCTGGCTGACCAGCTGGTTCCGGCAATCCCATGATATCACTGAACTCATCCATTAGCAAAGTCATCTCCCCCCATGGAAACCAAAATGTGCAGGTACGTGGATTCCATCGTTCTGCCATAGCTTGAATCAGACTGCCGTTGATGGTTTGCTTGCCAACTGCCGATGCCATCTCCAATCCACAATCATCCAAGTGGTCTGGGAACATACGCGAGAAGGCGGTGAACCAAGAATAGTACCATCGAGGGAAGAAGGTATGAGATTGGATGACCCGATGATCTGGGGTTCCATCCCTTATTTGATAGTAGACATGATCCATGGGAAAGATAGCATCGAGAGATTCGGATGCCATTGGACTGATACTGTGGCAAGAGAGGAAAAGAATCAGATAGAATGCAGGACTTACGGATAGACTCTTTGAAGAATTAAACCTGGAAATTTTGAAAAGGTTTGGAGAAAATTTTAAAGGAATTTTCCAGGGTTTTTGAGGAAAAATTTGATCTAAAGAGTAAAAAAGAGAATGTAGGTAGAGAAAGATATACACCTGGAGTTTCTGAAAGTAAAGGGAAATTTTGAATAATATACCCAGGGTTTTGAAAAGGGTTTGATATATATATGAGAGAATAAGAGAAATATCACACAACCAAAGCTGCACATACAACACTCCCTAAAGTCTGACTCTATATGCAATATTTTGAAAATAGCTTGTAGGACCTTAATTCTAACTCTATGGTTCAGATCATCTGATTCCAATCAAGGTATGCCGATATACTCAAGCCGAAGCTCGAAGTACGTGGCATATAAGATATTTCTCCGGTTCTAAGGTAAGGGCTTCCCAACATCCTTGAGCACCTATCGATATACCTCGGACTATGGCCCTTAGGTACGTGGTAGGGGGGCGCGAACCCAAATAAGCGGTCCAGTTGTGAGGCTCTCTCCCGAACTATGGTTCAGTGAGACAGCCCAGCAACGTGAAGACCGGGACAATATAGGTAGGGATGTTTTCAAAAACATGATCAACATGCAATAAAATTAGAAGGCTCTAATGCAAGTCCTAAAGAAGATAGATTTAAATAAAGAAGAAGCATACACTTGCATACATTGTTTGCATTCAATCCCTAAAATTGAGGAGAGTTGTATTTAAGACCTAAATCTAATGTGAACATGGATAATCTCCTCAATATGGTCCTACCAAACCATACTTAGATCCTATATGCAATGATGTCAGCTTAGGACAGAATCTAGGCTCCTATAGCTGACATAGAAAGAATAAAGACTTAGATTATATATAAAAGCAAGGCAGAGGCATAATTCGACCAGACGGAGACAAGTCCCATCACGGTCGCCAAAACTGTGATCATCGCAAAATTTTTCCTCTCTAGTGGTTTCTCTCTCTTCCTTCTTTTTCCCTTTTCTAACCTCTATTTTCCTCCCTTTTGAAGGGAGAATAATAAAAGAAAGAAAAGAAAGAGAGAAGAGAAAAGAAAGAAAGAAAGAAAGAAAGAAAGAAAGAGAGAAGAGGAACTATTTTGCGCGGCTTTCACTTGACCTTGATTTGAAAAGAATTTAGAAATTTAACTCGCCTCCGTTTTGAAAATTTGCGGGAAAATGGAGAGACGGGATTCGCTCGTCGGTACGAGGTTCGACCGTTCCTAGCGCCTTTACTAGGGGTAATCGAACCAAGGATCGAATCTATGCCTTTTGCTTTGCCTAAATATAATCTAAGAATTTATTCTAACTCTGAATGCACAAAGAATCGTGCTTGTGCAATGCAAGAATGTATGCTCCTTTTGAAAAAGAAAGTTTTTGGAAATTTCCAAGTATTCTGAGATGAACTTGATAAGGGAGTGAAGAAATGATTGAATCTAACTTTAGAACCTTGAGATAGATCAGAGAAGTTCTAAGTTTTTGAAGTAAATCAGGATTTGAAAAAAAATAAATGAGAAAGAATGACTTGAAGTTTTAGAATGAAAGGAAATGAAGTTTCAAAGTCAAAATCGACTTTGAATTTTGGATTTTGAATTTAGAAAAGGAAATGAATACTTGAGATGGAATTTGAATTTGGATTTTTAAGTTTGGAATGGATCTGAGATAATCAAATGGTATTTAAGAATGGAAGTGGATTTAGGGAGTTCAGATGAGATCTGAAAAATGGAATTTGGATTAGAATTGGGAATGAAATTGGATCTAAAGATGGATTTAAGGTCTGAGATCTGAGATCCGAGATAAAATTGGGTTCTGAATCCTAAGATGGATTTGGATCTGAAGTTTGAGATCCAAGGTAGAATTATATTCTGGATCCTAGAATGGAAACTTGGACCTGAAGTCTAAGATCCAAAGTGAAATTGATTCTGGATCCTATAGGTAAATTGGATCTGGAGTCTGAGATCCAATATGAGTGTTGAATTTTGGATCTTAAAATGGATTTGGAATTAAAAGGAGGAATCAAGAATTTTTAAGTCTGATTTGAATTTGGGAAAAGGAATTTTTTTTTTTTAGAAATTTGAATTTTGAATATATAGATGAATCCCAAAGTCAATTTAGACTTGGGACTTGAAGCTTGAAATGAATCAAGAATCTCAAAGTTAAATTGAACTTTGAGTTTGATTGGAGTCTTTTGAAAAATGAATTTGAAATTTCAAAGTAAAATTGAGCTTTGAAAATGAATTTAAATTTGGAAATTTTGAATATGAAATGAAATTGAAATCTCAAAGTTAAATTGGACTCTGAGATGAAAAATGAAATAGAATTGAAAAAGATGAATAGGATTGAAGATTGATTGAAGAAGATATTTACATCACTTGGAGTTTTGAAAAACTAATTTTGAAAATATGATGCGGTTCTATCCTAAATGATGAATGAATTTAAAGGATTTTGAAATTGGATTTTGAAAAGCTATTTCATTCTTTGGATGAATTAAAATAAGATTGAAGATATAATACATCCTTGACTATGGTCATTGAATGTATTATATAATAATCTATATTTAAATTCAGGTGAAGAATAAAACACATTTGGTGCTTTTATAGAATTTAAAATGAAATTAACTCTCAATATACCCTGACTATGGCCATTGGTATATATTTTGAATTAATTTTTAAGTTAAATTCTAATAAAAGAAGAAGATATTTAAGGAAAATATGATGAATTTTGAAAACGGATCTATTATGGGTCCAGTGTTGTTTCGTAAAAGATAAAAATCCTAAGTTTTGTCCATACCCTGACTATGGCCATTGATATGGATCATCAACTTAGGATTAATTTACCTCTTACGAAATGGTGCACGTGCCATTCGTGTTTCACCATTTGAGATTTTGAGAAATAAAAGAAAAATGCATGAAGAACAAGTAATTCATGATATCTACAATGCTCATTCATTCTATTCTAGCACTTGAAATATCGAATTCCCATTATGATTTAACTATCGCAATATTGAATTAAATAAAGAATTTCTAAGCTAAGAAGAGAATTGTATTTTCCATGTATTTCCTGCAAATGGATTAATCATAAAATGGAAGGAAATGGCATATATCATGTGGATATCTAAAAAAAAACAAAAAACAAAACAATGGTCATATACCAAGATATGAATGATGGAAAGATGGGAAATTATATATACATATCTATATACCTGCATATATATATGTATATGTATATAGGCATATACATATACCTAGATAGATACAATATCCTGAGAAAACATATGGGCATATATATGTATATATATATATATATATATACATAAGTGCATATATGTACCTATATCAGAACGCCTAAAATCAAATGAGAAACTATATATGAAAAGGATATTCCGATTTTTTTTTTTTTGTTTTTTTTTTTTTTTTAAATGAATGATAAGATGTGCATATGGTAATTCGGCAAATGTGCAAGAATGACAGATATGCTAATATTAGGGAAGAGGCATTGATGGTGGATGCCAATGTTGCTGCAAGCAGTGCTGTAGCAGCATTGTGATTGACACATGAAGGTAGGTTTAATGGACAAAGTGGGTGTATCAAACTGCTGCATTTACCGTGCAGCAGCTCTCTGACAAGTCCTACTCCTATGAGTGCTTAGGGCAAATCAGTAAAGCCAGAAGAGTTAGACAGGTCTTACATTCTGAGAATGACTTGAAAGTATAATTCATGGAAGGCAACCCAAATAAGTTTGCCATACATGAAAAAAGCTAGTTCAGTTTTATTTCATGCAGGGGATAGCTCTGTTTCATGCACCAGGTACTTATTGTCATCGCTGGTCTTGAGTTCTAACAGCAATGACATTTCACAAATTTCATGACACATTGGTCTGGATCGGCTTTTGGGGAGTACTCCTAAAAATATATTGGATTTGAGGCTGTTGATAGGAACCACGAGAACAAAACTCTTCATTTCCTTTTGCAAGCTTGCACCTCCTAGCTAAGCTTTGAAAGCCACATCAGTAGCTTACTTTGATCATCCATACAACTAGAGACAGTAAAGTACTATAATACAAGCATCTTATTACACTCATCTATAATGAAAACTGTGAAGGAGCATACGGATGTTAACTTTGTTACAGAAAAAAATGTACACCCTTTCTCACCAACCTTTGGGTCCTTCGGATGATCTTACAGTGTATTTGCAAGGATCAAGGAATCAATCTTCAAATCCACCATAATCAGCATCGACCGCACCATCATCAGTGTCTTGCTCCTTTTTATTTGATTTTTTTTTTTTAAGCTGAAAATGTTAGCCGATGCTGCTACTTGAGGAAACAGATAAATGGAAATCAATTAGCAAGACAAAAAGGATTAAATTAACCTGAAACAATTCACATTGAGATGCTCATATTAAGTATAATAAGCTTGTTTTTACAAGAAAAGCCCACGGAACTGAGACAAAGAAGGATAAAACTGCATACATATAGAAGAATCTTGTTAATACAATCTCAATCTATGATATCCTTTTTCTAGCCACGAGAAATTGACAGTAGATATCCCTGTTAGCCTGGTTCTTATCATCATTTTATATTCTTATTGGCATGTACACTTAAGCTATCCACCAACAATCTAAAAGAGGTTGTCTAACATGCTTCCACATATTATAAATTTTTTTTTTTTTAATCTCCAAATCTCACATATTTCACCCTAAAGAAAGGAACAATTCCATAATGCATATCTATCAAGCCATATATCAACCCATGGTTAACATCACAAATATATTGCAAACCAAGCTACACATGCATCTAGGATTGATCAGACAACAAAGCACTCTCTGTTGAAAGTTTTCCATTGGTTTCACCTGGAAAGGCTGAATCAATTACTTCACAATTGCTTCTTGTAGATTTTCACACAAAATGACCAACAACTTCCCTAGGATAACTAGATTCCACCACAGAGAAATTACCCAAAAGTGATCCGCTGGAAGAAAGACACTTCCCCATAGTCCAGAGATAGAAGTTAACGCAGCATTCAGGAAATTCATATCTCCGGGACGATTAGAACCAAAAAGTCTCTTATGGAAGGTTAAAAAAAAAAAAAATTATTCTTTTTATGAACTAAAGTTCAGATCCCAATAACCAGTAAAAAGTCACTTCATCATATCAGCATGCAGTGCATCCATAATTGGATAAGTAAAGAGTATGCTAATTGTGGGGGAGGAATAGTGAAAACAATGAAGCAGATGAAATCATTCAATCACATTAACATGGAGAAAAAGAGTCATCCCACGTATGTATTAGTAGTAGTCAAAGGTAGCTTTTATAATAAGTATAAAACTATCTACCTCCAATTCATCTTAAATCAGTAATCAAATGATTAAAACGAGGAGGACCACCATAAGCAAACCATGTGCAAAGTGTACAGAGCAACCATTATTAGTGAGGCAACAAAAGGATTAAAATGCAGACACTGGATTTGATGAAAAAGTTTCAAATGAGCCAAACAGAGCGTGTAATTGCAGAATGCACCAACAACACTACTCTTTAACATCACTTGGTCCCTCTTAGGATGATTTGCTGGAGAATCAATCGCAATGACCTTCAGATCAATGGGCACTTGATGGACCACTTTCTTCACTTGGAGACTTCTCCTATTCTCACAATAGCCGAGTGAAATGTTATACAGAAATGCACTTGGATGTGGATCTTCTATGATAAATAGAAAACCTACTGACTAATGTGATGAAAGGGACATAGAGAATGTATATCTTGTAACGAGCATGGACCGGATATCAACATTCAGAATAATGAATCGGTAAACAGAATTAACATGTGACACATTTAACAGCGGACCATCAACAAATGCCTTCAAACCTGAGCCTATCTTCACCATTTCGGTATTACATCATAACCAAACTAGCTATTCATATACTACTTCTCAATGAAATTGAAGTCCAAACCCCTCGGTAGGTTCCATTAATCTCACAGCAGATCAGTGCTCAGGTAATCTAACTTTTACAGGTATTATTACATAGGTTGATGACAAATGCGGCCTGGTTTGTAGTTATAAAATGATGAAGGGGTATTTAATCAAACGCAGGGAATGTAACGATATAAAATAGGGAATCCACAGGTGAAATGAAAAAAAAAAAATGATGATGATCATGGTTCAGAAAGAAAATTAAGTCAACATGAAAACCCATCTTCACAATAAAATATCTATAAACCCAAATCTTGTTTAGCCGATCAGGGCACTTCTCAGCAGACACTGAGGTCTGTGAAGGGCCGACGTTTGGGTTTTGACTCAAACACCAGTGACATATTAAGTGATGATTGTTAAAAAAAAAAAAAAAAACTAGTGAAATGGTAAACAATCAAGGCAAAGCAGAAGATAAGAAGAGACAACAGAATGATTATGTAAGACATAAGATGCATGGCGATGAGAATACGAACTTGAAATCGAGAAGGATCGGTTAGTTAAATAAAAAAAAAAACAAATGGGAAATCTCATAAGACAAGAATTCAAATGCCAGAAGCGGAATACCGATCAGAACTACCATATATAGACTGATGGAAATCGTAATCTAAGTCGATTCAAACAGTAAAAAGAAAAAAAAAGAAAAATGAAAACATGTAGGAATATGAAACTCCCTTGCTGTAGCACGAGGAGGTATCGGAATTTGCCATAGGCAACCGAATACCATCCGTAGTGCATTTAAAGGGGCCAAGAAGAGGGGAATCTAGAGAGAACTGAGAAATATAAAGGAGATGGACTTACCTAATTCTGCGGATATTCTCAAGGAGGGGATTGGATTCTTTTCTCTCAACTGCGAAATCCTCTTGTCACCGGAAGGGAGAGGAGAATCCTCTACAGCTCTGTGGATAAGAGATTTACCTTCAATCTCTTGAATGTGATACACCGGAGGAGAAGGGTTTATGAGTTTTAAGAAAAATGGGGAAGTCAGGATCTCTGGTTGCTAATGGCAAGAGTGCTCGACAAAGGGTCCGATCCCCTGTAGAAAGGGGGTCCCTTGTATTTATAATAGGGAAGGGGAACCATAGAAGGATCCAGAGGAAGTTGGGGATCAAGGGCGGAGAAGGAGGGCGTTGCAGATGGACGAAGGGTGGAGGCTGTAAGTGGATGTCGCGCATGGGGCTGGCTGGGGGAAGCTTCGTGAAGGTGGGGGAAGTTGAAGATGATGTTGGCGATCAAGGGTTGCCCTGAAGCAGAAGGGGGATGAGCGGTTAATGGAAACGGGGCGTGCGAAGCCGTTGCAGATGAAGGGCGAATGGAGGCCATGGGGGTTTCGAGAGGGGGTCTCGCACATGGGGGAGGCTTGGTGATGGCGGGATGGAGAGAGTGGCTGAGGGAGGAAAGCGAGTTAGGGTTTTCAAAAACCCTAACTCGACCCTCAGACCTCGAAATTTAGTTTTTCCAAAAACAGGCCTCCTTTTAAGGTTTTTCTAAAAAAAATGGTTAAAGGTGAGTTTTTGGCAAAAATCTTCAAAAACCGCGTAGTTTTTCACGATTTCTTTGATTTTTTGCGTGATTTTTCCCATTTTTTGTATTTTTAGAATAAAGTCCTAAAGTTTTACGAGAAATCAAAGATTAAAACTAATTTTTTGTGTTTTTGTAAAAATATTTACAAAAGGAAATTTTTCTGAGAATTTTAAATCTATTTTGAGAAAATTTCTTCAGACATGGGTTTTTGATCCGGATTTTGAGAAAATATGGATTTAAAGTACTGGATTCGGATCCAGAGTTGATTTTGAATATATCAATACGAATTTTAATTTAGAAAATCTAAAGAAATGACTTGATTTTCTCAGAAAACGGGTTTAGGGGCAAAAAGGGTCATTTTTATAAAATCTTTTGAAAAATTTGGGGTGTTCACAAACACCCTATTCATGAGATCCATGAACGATGCAGGAGCGTTAGTGAGTCCAAAGGGCATGACCGTAAATTCGTAATGCCCATACCTGGTCCGGAAGGCCGTCTTAGAGATATCATCTCCCTTAATTCTGAATTGATGGTACCCAGATCTAAGGTCGATCTTTGAGAAGATCCTGGCCCTCTGCAACTGATCGAACAGATCCTCGATGCGTGGCAACGGGTACTTATTCTTTATTGTCGCCTGGTTAAGCATCCGATAATCGATGCACAACCGCAATGATCCGTCTTTCTTTTTCACGAACAAGACGAGAGCTCCCCAGGGCGAGACACTGGGGCGAATGAATCCCTGATCCATCAACTCCTGCAACTGCTTCTTGAGATCTGCGAGCTCGGCTGGCGCCATCCGATATGGAGCCTTAGAAATTGGCGCAGTACCCGGCAGCAACTCGATGCTGAACTGCACCTCGCGAGGTGGTGGAAGGCCTGCCAGTTCCTCCGGGAAGACGTTTGGAAAATATCGAACAATCTCCAAGTCTCCCATCGGGACTCGCGTCGGCCCGGACTGGATGACACTGACCAAAAAGGCAGTGCATCCCTTCCTCAGGTAGCTCTGCGCCTTCAACGATGAAATCAACTTGCTCGCCCGAACGGGTTTCACGATCTTGAATTCCATCTTGGGCATTCCTGGTGGAGATAAAACAATCCTGCTATCTCGGCAAAAAATCTTGGCATGATACTTATGCAGCCAATCCATGCCTAGGATGACATCAAATTCTGTCATCACTAGCAGGATAGCATAAGCCGGTAAATGCCGATCTGCTAAGACTACGTCCAACTCTGGTACGTAGGCCGCACAAATGGTATTTTTCCCAATCGGGTTATACACTTCAAGTGTATTATGCAAGGGTTTTACAGGTATGTGCAAACACTCGGCAAAATTTACCGAAATAAAAGAGTGTGTGGCACCACAATCAAAAAGCACAAAAGCCGCTTGGTTAGCGACAAAAAGGGTACCTTGCACTAGGTCGCCCTTGGTCAACTGCTCAGCCTTGGCTGAGTAGACGCGTCCCGGCGCCCTCCTTTCACCGCTCGTCTGTGATGGTGGCGACTGATACTGCTGTTGCTGCAGTGGTGGCCGAGGGAGCAAAGGTGCTCCGCTGGTCTGCCTGGAATCATCAGTCGCCTTTTTGCGGCAATCACGGACGTAGTGGCCTATCTTGCCACAATACAGGCATCCGCCTGTGTCGAGCGGGCACGCCTGCCAAAAGTGAGATCGCTGGCATCTAGGGCATACGCTGCCAGCCTGTTGCCTGGCTGGAGGGTTGCCCTGTGGCCGCTGACGCTTCGAAGGAGGATATCGTTTCCTTCCTCCTTCGCTCTTTACAGGAAGGAGCGGTCGTTTGCCTGGGTCGCCGGAAGGTGTCTTCGGCTCACCACCCGTAGCGGGTGGCCTCCTGCCCTGAGCACTCTTAGTACGCTCCCATGCTTCACTCAGAACGGTGGCGGCAGCAACTGCCGCAGAGAAGGTCGAGGGCATGCTCGTTAGGACACGATGCATGAGTCCCTCCTTCAGCCCCCGAACAAACTTTCCTGCTCGCTCGCGATCATCCGCGAACAGGTTAGGGCAGTAGGGTTCCAAACTCTGGAATTTGGCGATGTAATCCGTCAAACTCGAATTGCCCTGGCAGAGCTCCAAGAACTCCACCTTCTTCTTCTCCCTTGCGTGAGGCGGGAAATAGTTCTCCAAGAAAGCCTTTCTGAAAGCTTCCCAAGGAATGGGCGAAATCCCCAAAAACTGCACACCCCGCGTCATGTCCCACCAACTGCGGGCATTCCCCTTCAGCCTAAAGGTCCCGAATAGCGTCTTCTTGTCATCGGGCACTGACAAGACCTCGAACACTCGTTCCACCTCCTTCACCCAGCTATCGGCCATGTCTAGGTCGGGCTTGCCGTCGAAGGTCGGGGGATCAAGCTTTAGAAATTTCTCATACGTCACTGCGGTATGCGGGATCGGCTCAGGAACGGGCGCTGGTTCCCTTTGGGAACGAATTTGGTCTCGCATAGCCGCTACCAGGGAACCTAGGGAATCCATCACGAATTCCCGCTGATCTGACCATTCGTCAGCAGACCCTTCGTTCGAGTTCCTTGCCATCCTTGGACTAAACAAGGAATACCCATAATTAGAAATTTTAGGAAGCTCAAAACAAGCAAAAACATAAGTACTATTCATGTTTAACATGAGTAGTTTATGTAACCCCAGCAATGCTGGTACATACACAAAACATGTCAAGCCACTTAACTTAACAATGCCTTGTGCACCTACTAAGCAAGAGGAAAAGTATACTCACAGCGCGATGCAGATGCTCAATGGTCAAGAATCCTTGCTTCCCTTAGCTCTGATACCAAGTTGTAACACCCCAAAATTTCAAGCTTGCAAACCTTTCAAAAAAAAAACAGACAAGAGACTAAAAAGGAATCTCTTCATCTCAGAGATGGTTTACGAAATCAACGGAAGACTATACTTTTATTAATTTCAAAAAGGCAAGCTGACAACTTTGAGCGCGTTAGCTAAAAGAACCAAAACGCACAACACATGATACTTGCAAACACTTGGAAAAGCCACTTTCATTTAAGAAGTTCTCCAAATAGTACAAAATTCGGATATTCCAAGGAAAATCCATTACAAAACCCCAAACAACAGGACGCGAGCTAAGAGCAGGAAGAAGAACGTCTTGGAGCCATCTTGCCATCGCGCCATCGCCTGTGGTGTACCTAATCATCACCTGTACCCATAGAATGGGTTAGTTTCGCGAAAAACTAGTAGGTGCACATGAGAGACTACAAGGAACTGAATTATGCAATTTAATTCAGTAGATTACGCAGTTTAAAGCAAATATGCAGTTAAACAAGTAAGCAATGCATGCAGATAACTAGTGCAAACGCGTAAGTAGTGCAAGCGAATAAGTAGTGCAAGTGAATAAGTAGTGCAAGTGAATCAGTAGTGCAACGAATCAGTAGTGCAGCGAATCAGTAGTGCAACTAATCAGTAGTGCAACGAATCAGTAGTGCAGCGAATCAGTAGTGCAAGGAATCAGTAGTGCAAGCGAGTCGGTGGTGCAAGCGAGTCGGTAGTGCAGGCGAGTCTCACGGCTCAGCAACCAATGTGAACAGACTTTATGTTCAGATATTACTGGCCTGCGAGTACGTGCAGGCAAAACATAGAAACAACTGAGACTAGTTCGGGCGTCTATTATTCTATGTATTTTCAATAACCCGAATAGCTAGTTGAGTCTGCTCCAAAGGGGACGGCTTTAGCCGAGAGAGGATTCCCCAGAGGCTGAAAAGCAGTGCCACGGATGCATCCAACTTCTGCAGAAGTGTTGAGCCAACTATTGTAGCCCCTTTCCCCTAACTCCAATGACTGGAGAGGCCGGATCATTGCCCGTGGGGTGGTTGTTAACAACCTGTCCATTGGAGTTTTTGTACCGATCTGTCCTCTCCCTTGACAGACAACCACAAGCGAACGGGTGCGTTAGGGGTTGCTTAACTAATGACCCATTCTATGCTGTGGTCTTTAAACCACTCGAGCATCTTGCCTGTGAAGGCGAATGTGAGGCCATTTATGTGATTACAACAATTTGCATTTAGCGTTGTTCGAGGTCGCACGATCGTCTCATCCGATCATCACAGTACTAGACGTGTCGTGCACGACTACAAGTACTCTAGGATAAAGGGGGTATAGCTCCTCAATAGAAGCCTCAACAGGAGTGTTTCACAAAGATGTAAAGTTTATCAACTTTACTCTATCTTTTGAAACTGCAGTACCTTGTGCCAACATGATGCATGTGATTATCTCGAATCACATCCGCTATCGGGGTATCTACATGTCTCGCATGACTCGATACCGGCCTCGATAGACGGGATACGGGTTTCTCAACAAAACACCCGCTAAGAAGTTCGCTCGCTCCCGACTAAACTCTTGTCGCAAGAGGGAGAGTGGTAAATGCTTCTTGCATCCTCCACGAGGATGCCCTTAAGGCATCCGCAAAGAATAAGAACCTGCACGTCATCTGCAATAGCAAGGCAATACCAACACAAATGCAAAAGCAAGGGCCTAGGCGCAGAGCGCGACGGCAAGGTAAAGGGCAAGGATTGCGAAACCGCATCCTTGAGTGAAGTGGATACTCGTATAAATATATATATATTTGTATATATATATATTTGTATATATATATATATATATATATATATATATATATGTATATATTCATTCAATGGTCGCTTTTAGTTCAATTGAACTTAATTCAATTATCCAAGTCTTCTGTGCAATTTTTCCCCTACCTTGGAGGGTTACGAGCTTGCTGACGTCTGCGGACGTACACGATTGACGGCTCGGGTCGCGGAGCGCGATTGGGATCTGTCGTAGCTGCAAATATGCGATATTAACAAGCAAACTCTGACAAAAGCAAAAGCAAGGCAAAGACTCGACTTTGCCGATACATAAGGTTGGGGCCAACCATCCCAATTGACTCGAAAAGAAGATGGGGCAGAATCAAAAGACTCTAGCTGCCAAAAGAGGGATGTAGCCCATGCGAGCAGATGACTCACGCTACTAGGAATTCCTCATTGGAGACCAACAATTGTAATGATTTGTCCCCATCACGATGTAGCTTCCAAAGATTTCTCGGGCCTGTCGGCCAAGGGTACAGGCCTTGCGCACAAAGGGCAGGGGGCCATCGGCCCCTGCTAGCAAAAAAGAAAGTCAGGGGCCGATGGCCCCTGCTGGCAAAAGAAAGACAGGGGCCCATCGGCCCCTGCTGGCAACAAGGCAGGGGCCGATGGCCCTTGCTGGCAAACAGAAAAGCAGGGGCCATAAGCCCCTGCTGGCTAGCAAAAAGAGAGGCAGGGGCCCATCGGCCCCTGCTGGCAACAAGGCAGGGGCCGATGGCCCCTGCTGGCAACAAGAAAGGCAGGGGCCATAAGCCCCTGCTGGCTCACAAAAAGGAAGGCAGGGGCCCATCGGCCCCTGCTGGCACACGGAAAGGCAGGGGCCAATGGCCCCTGCTGGCGCAACAAAAAGGGACAGGGAGGAGGGGCTCGGCCCCTCCCCTACCGTAACGGAAGCAAAGAGGGGGGCTCAGCCCTCTCCCCTACCATAACGGAGAGCAGAGAGGGGTGTCGGGCCCCTCCCCTACAAAAAAGGGGGCACAGGGAGGGGGTTTGACCCCTCCCGTGGGCACACAGAGAAGTGAGGGAGAGAGAGAGAAGAGACGGAGAGGGAAAAGAGGGAGAAAGAGGAAGCGATGGCGTACCAGGGGGTTTTCGGAGGAAGCTCGCCGAAGAGGAGCTCGCCGGAAGGAAGGGGGGTCACCGATGTCGGTGGCGGCGGCTGTCGGGGGTCGCCGACGTCGGTGACCGTGGACGAGCGAGAGAGGGAAACGGAGAGACAGAGAGCAAGTGGCAGTGAGGGGGGTTTCGTAACCCTCCTCCCGCCTGCCTCGCTGTCTTTTAATGACATCGAGGGGCGGTGGCCCGGGTCGGATCCGGATCCGGCCCAAACCAATTTTTTTTTTTTTTTGATATTACAATGTCACAGAATTCAGATCTTGTTTATCCTTAATATAGGCCCACTCCCATGCTGGATCACCTGATTTTCTCTTAAAGTTCTGAATATGTTCCAAATTTGAAAATGTGGACCCACTAGCACTTGCAGATGAAGCCCCCTTCTATTGTTCTAAAAAATGATAAGAATCTAAAAAAAGGCAACATCTAAATTTGCTAAATAAAAAGAAGTAAGCAACAAATAACATATCAGCAAAATATGAATTCATAATAAAAAAACCCTTAAGTTTTTTTTTGTAATTGCAGCACACATTTAATGACAACTTTAACAGGAGCAAACCCTAGGTTTTTTATTAACTATAAAAAAGTTTAGGTGTGTTTTTAACAATATTGAAAACTTAGATGTGTTTTTTATAATCAACCAAAATTTAGGTGTTTTTTTTAAAATGTCCCCCAAAAAACATAGTTAAACCTAATTTGAGTTGGGTTCTGGTCATTATTTTATGCCTATCCTGATGTTTGGGTTTGGGCTCAGTCAGATACCAGACATGGATCCGGCCCATTGACTGCCCAAGATGAGATCTGTGAACTTATACCCAAACAAATGTTTATCTGTGCACTTATACCCTAACAAATGTATATATGTGCCCACACATGCAACATTGGAAATAGCCAGTAACAAAAATTGGAGTGTGGCTGAGATTTGTTCGGATCACAGTAAATCTTTTTAGAAGAATTTCTAACTTGTCCGCACGGGAATTTGTAGGGGATTTTCAAA
The DNA here is from genome assembly GCF_984573655.1 of Nuphar pumila. Lineage (NCBI taxonomy): Eukaryota > Viridiplantae > Streptophyta > Magnoliopsida > Nymphaeales > Nymphaeaceae > Nuphar > Nuphar pumila. Next base: position 59,712,208 of record NC_143261.1, on the reverse strand, counting down.
AAATGATTGTTTTTCTTTCATAGAATCAGTAATTTAGAGAAAAAGTCAAAAGGAAATTTACAAAAGCCAACAAGCGAAAATGTTTGGTTTATAAGAGGAAAAAAAAGAGAAAAACATAACTGCCACAACATAGATGAAAATATTATTCATGGCAGCATTGATCCCAATTTCATGGAGATACTCTTTACACTGGTGTATAAAGCATAGCTACCGGAAGCTTCTTAGATAGGTGGGAAGCTCGCTTCCTGGAAACTCGCTTCAGAAGCGTGATACTCCTCGCTTCCGAAACTTGATGAGAACCTCGATTCCCCCATGCTTCTCCTATGCTTTCCACACGCCTCATCTATTCTTCTTATATGTTCTCTTACTTAACTTTTCTTGTTTTTTATGTGTTTTCTCTCACTTTTCTCACTCACTTCCATGTGCTTTCTCTAAATTGGTAGTCATCATTTTTAGATTTTGTTATACATTTAATTCTTACACTAAAAAAACATGAAATTTAATATTCGTCACTTTTATTTTAGTTTTTATTTGTGTTTCATTTTGATTTTCATTCAATTCATATATTTCTTTTATTTATTCTTCACTTCCCGCTTCCTATATATTTTAAAATTCATTGCTTCTCGCTTCCGCTTTCTGTATCGTTTCCCGCTTCCGTTTCCTAGTCTGACAACCTTGGTATAAAGTGATCCTAATAAACCAATAATGTCTATTTAGTACAAATATGACACCCAACAGTTTGCTTCATCACTCTTTTTTTTATAGGCAAGCCATCACTGAGCATTTGATCTTTCTAGATTTATATTCTGATCAAATATATCACACTCACATCATTGGAATCACACCACGGAGCCAGCCCAAACTGTGAAGTGTGAACTCAAAAGGACAGTTTAAAAATGTTAAAAAAAATGTGAAATGTTAAACAAAATGCTACCAAATAATGTCCCAAAATATGATGAAGAAAACCGTGGCACCAACAGCTTGAAACACTGAACACATTACTATAATACTTTAATTCTTTTTCTTCACTTACCTTTGTTTATAAGGTTCATATGGAGAGTACAACTTTTAAGAGAGAGAGAGAGAGGTAGCGGTACCTGTAGAGGGGGGAGAAGGTTGACCTTCTTCGGCTCTGCCCTAGCGAGAGAAAGGAGAGAGAACGGAGCGAGAGAGAGTGGAGCGAAAAAGGGGAAAAATGACCCTTTTCCCCCTTTTATACATGTTGATAACAGTCAATGGAAAAAAAATACCGACCTAGGCTTATGCCTAGGCACCACCTTTGACAACTAAGCTTACCACTAACTAATGCTAAAATCCATAAGTACCCCTGAAAAAATGAAATGTACACATAAATACAAAGAGGGGGTACCACACTAAATGTAATACACATATGATACATAAGTCTCATATGTGATTTAACATAAGAAGCGAGAATATAGCTGTAAATTCATAAAACGATATTAAAGGCAAAATATCACAATATTTTAAAAATATCATAAATTTATATATGTCATGATATTATCGTGATAATATCATGATATTATAAGTTGCCTTTTACTTTTTATTATATCTTAACTATGTTTTTCTTCTTTCTTTTGTTTTTTTACTTATTTTTTGTATTATGTGTTGCTTTTCTCACTTATTGCTACTGTTTTTAAAAAATTTTTAAGCATCAAGTTTATATTTATCAGCCAAACCTAGAGAAATTGCCTTGCTAAGATATGTTCGAGACCGATATTTGTGACTATGATAATATATATTTTTTATATTTATATAATGCATGTCTACCTATTTTATTGCTTGTTGATCATTGATTTATATTTTATACTACTGTGATATAAAAATTTCTAAAATATTGTTTATTCTGTTTGATGCCATTATTTGGGCTATTTCTTGATTCTTTCTTGCCTGTGTTCACTTATTCTCAACTTTTATGTGTTGCTTACTTTGTTAGCCTTCACATGACAGCTTTCAGATGATGAAGGTTGTAAGACCCGCAATTTTTCAGAAAAATCTGAATAAAATTCATGAGGCATTTACCGGTAAAAATAGCATTTCTTCTCAGAATACGAAACGAATCAATTCCTGCGAGCCAGTTATACTTAGGATATTCGTCGAATCGCGAATATATGCTCAAACACTCTGGAAGCCATAACTTCCTACCTGAATGAAATCAAAGGATTTCCTCGAGCCAACTTTCTTAGTTACGTCAATACGAAGAAAATGGCGTACTCAGAATTTTTCGGAAAAAAATCGCCGAAAACCCGAAATTTTTGCGGGACCCACAGAAATGTTGGTGGGACCCACAGAAATATTCCTCAGAAAATATCTTTTGGGACCCACAAAATATCCTATGGAAATATCTAGTGGGCCCCACCTCAAAAGGAACCTCCAGGAATTTAAAAGAAGCCAAGGGGTAAAAGGGGCATGGAAAACTCAAGAGGAGGTGGGCTTGGGCTATAAATAGCCCTCCCCACTCTCTCTCTTCTCATAATTTCGACCCCCCCTCTCTCTCTTGCCTTCTCTCTCTCTCCTAAACCTCCCCTACCTAGCCTAGCCCACCTGAGCCCACCTGACCTGGTCTGAGCCTGCCTAACTTAGCCTGAGCCTGCCTGACCTGGTCCTAACCCACCTGACCTGGGTCTGAACCCACTTGACCTGGTCCAAACCCAGTTGACTTGACTTGAACCTAGTTGGGTTTAAAGTCAAAGTCAAAGTCCTTTTTGGTCCAGATTCCGGTTTGGATTTCTGAACCCAGACCTAGCCTACTTGAGCTGAGTTCGAACCTGCTGAACCCAGTTGACTTGGATCGAACCCTGTTTAGTTCAAACCACTTAGGTTGAGTAGCTTGACCTACTCTACCTCTTTCTCAACTAAGTCAGCTTCATCTGACTTAGTCTAACCTCTCGAAGGAAGGCTAGAAGCCAAAGAAGCAACCCGGAGCCGTTTCTTCCTCGATTTGAAGTAAGTTCGCTTCGTTGATCCATCTCTCTCAAGTATTTGATTGTTTGTATATAGAATATACTTTCTGAAGTAGTATCTTGCTTTAGTTCTTGATTGAGCCCTTTTTGGACACTTCGGTGTTCACCCGCTCGTCTCGTAACTATCGTCGGATATATCTATGTTCAAATACGCAGTATATGCGTTCTTCAAAATGGTATCTCGCTTTAGTTCTTGGTTGAGCCCTTTAGGACACTTCGGTGTTCACCCGCTCGCTTCGTAACTATCGTTGGATACAGATCTAGGTGTATATCTGCTGATTCTGCCGACGCGTCTTATATCGCACAGGCTATGTAATTTACCTTTGCCGTCGCATCGTATGATGCCAAGGCTCTCTGTTTTCTGCACTTCCGATTACTGCACTTCCGATTATGCATTTACTTACGCCGTCGCGTCGAACGATGCCAAAGCTCCTGCTTTCTGCAATGTATTTACTTACGCCGTCGCGTCGAACGATGCCAAGGCTTCTGCTTTGTTATATATGTAGAATATTTCGTTCAGTTACACACCCTGAACAATAGTATATGCATTTCTTTACGCCGCCGCTGTATAAAGCACAGGCTTCTGCTTATACTACATATATAGCGCATAAATGAGCGTTCAAACAGAGATCAAACTCTAAATCGCCCATGCGATTCCTTGACCGCTCCTCGTTCAAGATTCTGCTTGACGAATGAAGCCCCTATTGGAAAGGCTTCGGTTTTTGGCAAAATGCTCTTTACGTAAAGACTAAATCAATTACGTATGGCCTAGCTATGGCCAAGGGTTCCTGCAACCTTGATGGATGCAAAGTACGCACAACGGTGCGCATCCATTTCCCGAATTAAGCATGGCAATTTCCTACCAAAGAGGGGAGATGCCGCTGAAATGGATAAAAGAAACGCACGCTTTCTCCGTAAAAGAGAGGAAGTGCTGCTGAAATTTCTGAAGAAGCTAAGAATAGCTCAGAAAGAACGTAGCAGGATACTCTGACATATAGCAGAGTGCTACCCAGTTCATGGTTTGCCCTCTACAACGTAGAAGGGTTCGTCGCACCACTGTCGGTAGAGCAGGGGAGGTGCTGACGAAATGGTTGGCAGAAGAGCTGCCGGAACCAATGGAACGGCATAATAATGTCCGTTGATGGAACGAGGCCAGATCGGCTCGTATCCTTGTGCCTGCAAGGGCACCTTGCTCGTAAGGGCCGCTAAGCCGGAGTAGAGGTTGCGCCTTAGCTAGGTTTGGACTCGTTGCGTAAAAACACGCCGAGTAGCCGATCTATTTAGATCGAGTCATATGCATGCTCATTGAGAACGGTTACACAACCAGACTCGTAAGGGCCAAAGAGCCAGAGTGTGTTGTTTCCACCCAAAGAGGTGTGATGCTCGTGGTGGCCGAAGTGCCAAAGAGCGGTGTTCTGCATGCATATGAATAAGACTTAAGGTCACACATACCCCGCGGTTGAAGATCGTGTTAGGGGTACCCCCTC